>NC_133658.1:652738343-653396440 GCF_037893015.1 Macrotis lagotis
ATTTTTAAAAAAGAATCTAAATTGATTGTTCAAAAACACCTAGTTTTTTCCATTTTTTGAAAAAAAATTGGTAAAAATGTAAAAAATATATATATCAGGTCTGATATCTATTTAAAATAAACATAGGCCAGGTACCAATAACATAGGGACCAAACAGGAGGAAGAAGCAAACAAACTAAGAAGCTTTCTTTTACAAATACAATGCAGAAGTTGAGTGACTTACACAACCCAAAGGCATCAAAAGTAACAGTTGGACCTCGAAGTTTTTGACTTTAAGATTATCTATTACCTAGTCCCTCCCCGAAAAGAACACCATATACATCCATGTCTTTTAATCCCTCTTATTTGGTTCCTTGTTTTGTTCTGGGGTTGTTTTTTTTTTTTTTTTTTTGGATGTTGCTTTCAATCTTTAGGTGAAATTAGATAAGATTCTAGCAGATTTCTGACTCTAAGAAGGGCATATTGGGGTGAAGGGGACAAGAGTGGGGTGTCAGTTGTTCAGCTGTGTAATAAGACTTCCAACTTGAAAATTCAGAGCCTTCTACCTTCAATGTAGGGCATCAAAGCAGAAGGATATCAAAATGATGGAAAAATTCAACAAAATTTAGAGTTATTATTGCATTTTATAAGATACATAGAAATCATTTAATTCATCCTTTCCAGCCTACTTCCTAGTTAGTTTTCAGGAAAGATTCTGGGTAACAGAATATATAAGCAAATTGCCCCAAATTCATATAATAAATTATTCAAATAACTGGTATATGCTCTACTGCAATGTACTTACAAATCCATCTTTGTTATAGGACTTGGTTTAGAAAGGTTTGCAATATATTTTGACACTACATAAATTATATTATTGATAAAATTCATGCTTATATATAATTAAATTTTAATATATATGTAGTTTGAATTAGAAATTTGTTGGTAAGAACAATAGATTATGAAAACAATTTTGACACTTAGAGGGAACTCAAATTATATTCCAATTTTAATAAATCTTTTCCTTGCTTAATTTTTAGGACAGTATCAAGAGCAGGAAGAGACATGATACAAATTTAAAGATTCCAAAGGACAAGAAATCCAGATGGAGGTTGAACCATTATTGATAAATACTAAAAGACCACAAGGAATAAACCCAGACCACTATGAGCTCAGAGATGAGATCATGATTTACAACTGTAATTATATTCTTTATTTATCTTTTATTTTGGACCAGAAATGGAGGTGAAAGGAAAATAATCTTTTTCTCCAGAAAGCAGAATACTGTTAAGGAATAAATGGCAGGTAAATAGGGTTTAAGAAAGATATGGGTACAAATGTCCTGACATTTGATACTAACTGAGTGACAATGGATCAGTAAAATGAGAATGATAAAATGTGGTAGTTACCCCACAAGACTGTGGTAAGAAACAAATGAGAAAACATGTGAAAATACAGGGGGTTCGTAAACACATCAGTTATTAGTATTACCTCCTCTCTTTCCCATTAATTTTTCTTTGCACTAATTCCTAGGAGAAGTGAAAAGTGAACAGTTGTAAAAATACAGAGAATGAGAAGGGAGAGCAGGAGAAACAATAGTTAACCTAATAGTGAAAGAGAAAGAGGAGAAAAGAAGTACATCAAAATAGAACTGCAACTATTCTCTAATATTTATGTCCTATTATGGCCCAAATTTTAGATTATTTGAAACTAATAGGTGTTTGTGAAGAAAAATGCTCCATCAATTTATTACATTTACTGCCAGACCACTTTTGTTCTCACCCTGCCTATGTTCCTGGGTGACTTTCTAAATCCTACCATTTTTAAGGTCAATTTCAAAAGCAATCTAATATTATTGTATTAGCAAAGAGTATTTATTTTAGAATATTAACAAAAATACAAAAAAGTAATACTATTTATAATTATACAGTATTCAAAACAATATTTAAAATTGATTTTACTACGTGGAGATTGTATATTATGGCAGTTGTACATAATTCTTTTAATATCATTAAGGTTTTTTTTCTTTCAATGGTTGTTTATATCCTCAATTTTCCACATACTGTATAAATCTCATTTTTATAAGGTTAATTACAATTAGTCAGACTAGGAGACCAACATAGTTACTGTTGCAGAATTTTAACTGAATTATCATGAGCACTTCACATTATGTCTTTGAAATAACAGACAATTGAGTATATCTCCCATTGTCAGATTTGAAGCCTCAAGCTTGCAAGTAATAAATTAAGAAATAATCATATTTTAAGGTACCACACTCCAATTTTATCCAGCAGCTACAGCATGACTCAATTGTTTTGGTTGATTATTTACTACTTTGTTGTACCAAAGGGCTCAAACCAAGCCAAACCAATACAAAAACAATTGTTAATTAGATTGGTGTTTTTATTCATTTCTTTTTGTTGCTGTTTTGCTAATTCAATACCTCTACGAAAAGATTGTGAACTCTATTTGATAGAAAAAGTTTGTGAACACTATTTGATAACTATGTTTTGATGGTAATTTTGAAGATTTCTCATTGAAAACAAATTTAAAGATATACAGGTATACATTTGTATTTATATGTGTGCTTGTAATTTATATGTGAAAAAAATTGCCTCTCAGAATTCATAGTGATTTTCAGTGACTCATACTCACATTGCATAATTTTGTTTACATTTCCCCTCCCCACTTATGGGGACTGCTTTATTGATGCACAATTTGAGGTAAAGATCCCCCAATCTCTTTGAGGGAGAACTTTTCTTTTTGCAAAATTGATGAAAGGTATGAACATAGAGAATGAAAATGTAAAGAAACAAAACTAAAATATTAAGGTGATAATTGTATTTTCCTCCCTCCTTATAATTTAATATTAAAATATGTATCCCATTGATATTCAAATCAATCACAATCCACCAAAAAAATCTCACAACTTCCAGTTCAAGTCCTGTTTTATGACTCAGGTCTTACTAACATCTAGAGTCAATTACAAAACACTAGGTTTCTTATATTTAAGAGTTCTTTGCTCTTAGGTGGCCTTCATTCTTAACCTTCAGTTATTCTTCCCTCCCACTCCCTCAACAGTATCTGTTTTCATTCTTCTACAATCCATGAAACCAAATAATATTGGCTGCAACAAGTTCTGACATATTATATCAACATTCCACTCAATCTTTAGCATTCAAAATCCTTCATAATATAGATCCAAACCACTTTTTGATACTTCTCTCATGTTCTTCCCTTCTCTAATTTTAAATATTCATTCTTTTGCAAATACATCCCTGGTTTTTATTTTTAATCTCCATGTTTTTGTTCTCCTGTCCCCTAACTTGTGTGAGAAAGGTGTAATGCAATGGTGACTAATCTATTTTTTGCCAAGGTCCATTTGAATATTTATAATATTGTTTGCAGGCCAAACAATATTAGCTACATAAAAATTAATTTACTATGTTTGATCAAACATTTAATTAATTCACCCCTAAAAAGTTCCTAGATTTATGGAATTTCGAGTCCCGAATGTAGTTGCCATGGCAGTGTCAGGCCAAATGATTTTCCTGACTGTAATTAGGCTGGGTTCAGACATTCCTTGTCTCAGTATAATGTTTACAGAACTGACCTTGTAATCAAGAAACTCTAAGTTCAAACCATGCTGATCAGAATTTCTAACACTTATTAGCATTGTGATCCTGGAGAAACCACTGAATCTTCCTTGGCCTTGGTTCGCTCCTCTATAATATTAGGAGGCTGTATTCAAGGGTGTCTAAGGTCCGTTCCAGAGCTAAATATTTTTGATCCTATAGATTGCCCTCTAAGTGATCTCTGTTTGTTTGAAAACTGGTGATATCCTTGATGCCATCTTAGAGACTTTTGATCAAAAATTGCACCATATCTTAAAGATCTAGAAGAAACCTTAAAGATTATTGAGTTCATTCTCTTTCTCCTCAAAGTTCTATTTTATAGCTGAGGAAGCAGATGCCAGAAGTCAAGTGACTTGCCCAGGGTTGCACAAGTAGTAAGGGAAGTATTGGCACATGGGACTAGGTTTTTTTCTTTACAAATTTGGTACTTTTATTATTATATCACAACTTCTTTCACGATGTATTCTATTTACTTTTATGAATGAAGCATAATGAATTAAAAGGGGAAAACTGGCGAGAAAAAGAAACAACCTATGAAAAAAATTACAAATGTACAATTAGGTTTAAATAGTTGATATGATAATTAAGAAAAATCATAATGAAATTTTCTTATCTTTATATTAGTCACCTTTTTATGTTAAATACTCTATATTAATGTTTCTTGTTAATGATTGAGAGGAGTTCCCAAATCCCTGTCAAAATCAATCTTTGTTGCTTCTTTAATTATAACCAAATTATTAGATATTCATTAAAAATTGTTACAATATAAGCCCATCTTTGCTTTTATTATTGTAGTAGACAAATACAAGAATTTCATGATGAAACTGACAGGAGCAGCACAATCTTTGTTTTGGTTTTATTGGTAAATAAAATAGTTGTAACCAGGAAATGCTGGGGTGGGGGGGTTGGTTGCTAGACAAGCTCCCATGAGTTACTGGACTCTCAGAAACTGTGAATCCTTGGATTATGTGGGATTATATTGATGATAGTGGAGCTGGTTGTGAACCACAGCAAAGACATTGAGCTTCCCAGTAGGACTGAGCTTATTCTAGAGGAATGTACATAAATAGTGACAGCTCATACACAAGAGCAGAGTTTTTAATCTTTCCTGTGTCATGGATTTCTGTCAGGAAGATACTAGAAATACTAAAAATGTTCTGGAATTATAGAAGCTATTGCTACTGTTGCTGATTCAGATCTGCCCAAGTGTCTATTGTTCATTTAGTAAATGGGCTTTAAATTTTATTTATAGTAAATAAAACTATCTTGACATTTTTATTCTCTAAAAAATGTGGAACTCTTCATGTATTAGATGAAAGAATATGTTCACACTTGAACAACCTAAGCAAATGAAATTATATTTTTGTTATTGTACATATTTTCTACCGGAAACACTGGAGTGTTTTGAAAACATCAAAATATTAAATGAAATAAGGAATTAAATCCCCCATGAGACAAGAATGAAACTTGATAAATATAGTGAAGAAAATAAATGCTATATTTCTTTTTGGTGGATTGATAAATTAATTCAAAATTCTATTCCTTCAATCTCATCTTTTTCTGTTCATATTTATTTAAATTTATTTTAAAGATTAGGAGCCTCAGTGAAGATTTTATTCTTTTTTTTAATAAGATTTTGCAAAGGGAAATTTGCTTCAAAGATATAGCAAGAACAAGCATACATGTTAAATTTGTGAAGTCCATATATATATATATATATATATACATATATATATATATATATATATATATATATATATATATATACATTCTTTGCTAAACTACACCAGTGATTGGGGGATTAAGCCTAATATTTAATTGTCTTCCTACATAGCAGTTGTCATAGGAAGATCACATCCAGATGTTGCCCAACTGCTTGATGAGTCCAGGTTTCAGCTACCACTAGTCCCTAAGATTAATTCTGTTTTTTAAGACTTCATTGTTGTGCTAATAATGCAAGACAACCTCTGGAATGTTAGAATGGTACAGTTCAGTCTTGATCTTTTGGATTCACAAATTTCTATCCTTTCATCTAAAATAGAAATCACAAAGTCAGAGGCCAAGGCTCAAGACCTGTTTATCCGAATCATACAGATTTCAGGGGAGAGTTCCCAAGACCTCCTCTTTTTTTGCTTTATAGCCTGTTCATTTATTAGACATCACTGTCTAATGGAATAGCTGAATGAAGTGAAAGGAGAGAATATCTGACTTTTCTAATTGCAATAATCTGACAAAAACCAAAAAAATGCATGATATTTAATTTCATTTCTTTTTTCTCTATTCCAAAAAAATTTTGGTGACAGTATATTAACTCTATTCACTATAGACTCTAAAGTTCTTCCTGAAATATATGTATCTATTAAATGCACACATTAGTAATATTATACTCACATATTACAAAATGTTATCATGCCTCTAAGTTACTTATTTGGCATTGCTGTTTGCCTTTTGTATAAATGGAGGACTTTGGTGGAGAGTGGAAAAGCTATCACTACAGCATTTTGACATTATGTAATAAGTTTGATTCTTCTTCTACCTGATATTTTTTCCTTCAATCATTGAGAGGCCTCACTTCTGAGCAACAAGATTTTGCTCATCTCCTATTCCTTGCTCCAACTCTAATGGTCACTTTAAAAGTAATTATACCAGCTTTCAGATTGGAATAAAACAGTTCAAGTTATCTGAGATGGGGTCATGAGCACTGCCAACCCTATCTTGGACTTTGCTATATAGAGGTTTTTCATTGTGAATCATATTTTGGCATAGAATCACTTGCCCCTCAGAGATCTATGAGTAAGCACATGGGAATTGTGTATTAGATGGGGAGAAAGGCTCAAGTCATTTTCCTATTCTATCCTCTTTAAGTGGATGAAGGATTTATAACTATCCACTTTTTCTTTTGTAATTGGAGAATCAGACCATCTTTGAGTATTTGATTATTTCTAATATTCAGGGATGAATACGGGATCATGTTCGTGTAAGTTCTTTGAAAAGTGGAAAGTCTTATTATACAAATATAACATAATTATATTAGCATGCTTGTTTCTTAAGTATGAATAATCTATTTTTAAAAGGCATGAGTGTTACATGGCCAGCAGTAAAAAAAGTAGATTCTCTTCTTTTTTTCTATTCTGTCTACCCCCTAAAACCTAGGAAAAATAATTCAATTGCCACTTCTTTTACACTCTATGTTCACATTAGAATTACTGAAACTCACCTCTCTATGGTGCATCAGCTAATATTCTAATTTATATTCTGGGAGAAAATGTTAAAGCATACTCCCTCAATTTAATTTTTTTGACAGTGAATATTTATACTAAATTTAAATTAAGTGTAAAAGAGCAGATTGATAAGAACACCAAAAACCTTGTAGATCAACCAATAACACCAGCTGTCCAAATTATTCTACAGCATTGCAAAGGTTCCACTAAGCTGCATATTTATTGCTGGATATATTCCATCCATATGACGTACAAATATGAGATTATACTTTTAAACATAATAAGATGGAGTTCTGCCATGCCTACTGGGTGATAAGTAATGCATACACTAACAATTTGGTTAAAATCTTAGGCCATGGTTTTTAGGGACATTGAAAAAAAAATCAATTACCTATAATTACCAGAAAGCACCATGTAGTCCTTTAATCTTAAAGGTGCCTGAGAATCACTTTCCTGACCCTCACAAGGATTTGGAGTTAAGTGGAAATAGTAATGATAATCTCTGTTTAACTGTACACATTTGTAAGATCCTAGTCAAAAGGCTAATTAGAATATTCATACTTTAAAAAAACAATAGCACAGCTAATCCCTGATAAGAAATCATTGAGCTAGTTAGCTATATGTTTTCACAGGTTTTCCTTCTTTGCTTATACAATACCCAAGTGTTTTGGTCACAAAATATTTAAATCATTTTTATTAATATAGTATTTAATACAAAGACATTGTTTTTGGAATGTATAGGAGAAAGAACCTCTGTTATTCAATTCCAATTAAGGAAGTAAGGCTAATCTAATTTAATGGAAATATCAGTTTAGTTCATTTAAAATACATACCATTCAAACTAGATTGATAAAGTATTGCATAATATAGCTCCTTTTAAAGACTTAGATCAGTTATATGTAAGTAACACTATTTTGTCCTAGGTCTTGGAGAATTGAGGAAAGCATTTTATTCTAACAGTTTAAACATAAAGTTTTATTTGTATTATCTCTTCATTTTATTTAATTCATCAGACATTCAGTGACTACTATGAGCAAAACTTTGCTAGGTACTGATATAATAAAGAAGGGAAAAACAAACACTCCTTTACTTCAATGCTTACATTTTGACCAAAGGTAATATACAGGTGGGGAGGGAAGATTGCTGAGCAAAGACAGATTTTTTGCTTAGCATTTTTCCCCCCGACTAATTATATTTCCAAATGAAAGGAGATCAAATTAATTAGTTTTTATTGTATTTATCATCAAATAGCCACTGGTAAAAGAACTAGATTTCTTAGTCTGACTTTTATATGACAACTTTTGAAGAGACACTTACTGTTTATCCCCTGTGCATGGTAGCTTGATGCCAGTCTCTCTTTGTCCAGATTTGCTGAAGAGTGAGCTGCACACTTGGTTTTATCATTGCATTTCTTCCACTTTGCAATTCAAGATTTTGCCTACTGTTAGAGGTTCTCAAGTACAACGTAACTCCTTGATCATCCATGTTTACTTGTGTAATTTGGGCATTCTTAGTCAAGTCTGTTAAGCCATGCTTGTCTTTTCATTGCCTCTTTCTCCAGTCACAGTTTCTAGGTGTTTTTTTCCTAGTTGTCCCTTCCAAATGGAAACTTATCTTTTGCTTTGTAATACTACCTTTTCCCTTCTTTTTTGTTTACTTTTCCCACATAAACAGCAGAATATTTCCTGATAAGTCATAATAAAGGCTTTCCTCTGATGTCTTTTCTTTATGACCTATTATGGTATCTCATCTAGGAAACAGAGAACACAGGTTTGTTTCCCCTAATCATCCAGTGGTGTAGATAATACTGCCCATTTGTAGTTACAATTGTTCTTTTGTCTTTCCTTATTTCAGCTGCTAAGACAAGATATCACTTGGAGATATTTCAGGTTAGTAAAGTAGAATTTTTATTTCTTTTCTCAATTTCTTGTGACCTTATTCACTAGAATAAGATGCCAGGCTAGGGTGATTCTCTCCTTATTGGCCTTTGATTGAGTTGACTTTTCCCTGGGTTTCTCACCCTCTGTACTCAGATAAATACACATTTAATGGAGCAGTAGACAGTGTTTGGCATGTATTATGACTATTGCTGTTCCCGTTCATGTCATTTTTATTGCTATATACTTTTGACTTATAATAATAATCACAAAATGAACAGAAGCCAGAGCTGTGACTAGAAGGTGTGTGTGTGTGTGTGTGTGTGTGTGTGTGTGTGTGTGTGTGTGTGTATGTGTCTATGTGTTTGTGTCCCTGTGCACAGCTGTTGCCAAGTCTGGGGTGTGATGCTCAAAATTTGTTCCTTTCCCCAAAATGGGATGACAAAGTCTTTGCCAAAGGCACCAAGTGTCCACAAAAGCATCTTTGCTCCTTTTGTGCAAAGCAGTTTTCCATTTGTTAAAAGGAAAGAGGAAGAGAGATGCTGAAGCTGCTATGGAAATTACCTTTTTTTAGTCAGCAAGTAATAACCATCATTTCAATAAGTTGGAAGGCATAGTGAAGCAGGCAGTGGTAATTTTTTAAAAGCATTTTAATGAAGTAAACTTTCACTTAGCCCAGGGTCTGATATGTTGTAGATATTTATTAAATATTTTTGACTTGACTTCTGTTGAATCCTAAGTGTTATGAGTTATGCAAAGTACATGAAAATAGATTGAATGTGAAAAGGGAAAGCTAGTAAAAGGTGCAGAACTTTTAAAAAATAGATTTCATTGATAATTTTTTCATGTTGTTTGATTGTACCTGCTCTTACTGCTACTTCTACCCTTTTCCATAACTATCCTTTATAAGAGTGCCTTTTTTTAAAAAGAGAGAAATGTTTTAAAAAACTGTAAGTTCTCTAACTGTGGACCCCCACCCTTTACAAATAGCAGGAGGGAGGTATCTTCTTAAATCTGCTTTTTGGGACAAAAATCACTTTTTTTATAATTTAGTATTGTTCAGTTTGTATTGTTTTTTGATTCTTTTGATTTGTTGTGAGTGCTGTTTTCCTACCTCCATTTACTTCACTTTGCATCAATTTATGTATTTTCCATGGATGTTCTTTCCATTTTTCTTCTTATTTGTCATGCTTTTTTATTTCTTACAACACTGTAATATTTCATTACATTCACATATATATATATTATATATATATATATATAAATTTTTTCTATTCCCTAATTATTGACTAAGTCCTATGTTTCTAGTTTTTTGTCACCAGTAATAATATTATTTTAAAAATGACAGTACATGTAAAATAGATACTCTAGTACTCATTTTAGGGTTCATTATTGGCATGAGAATCTCTGCATCAATGGGTTTGGACATTTTACTCACTTTGCTTACATAATTCAAAATTGCTTCCCAGAATGATTGCACCAATACACAGCTCAGTTATCAATATTTTAACATACTGGTCTTTCCATGAAATCTCCAAGATTGATTCTTTACATTTTTTCCCATCTTTGCCAATTTTCTGGATGTAAAATAGAATTTCAGACTTGATTTAATTTGCATTGTTCTTGTTTTGAGATAGTATTTCATATCATTTGTGTTCTTGATTTGAGATATTATTTCATATTATATTCTTGATAGGAGATATTTCATACCATTATAAATATTTAGTAATTATTCTTTAGAAAATTTATTCATATCCTTTTATTATATTTCTATTGGGAAATGGCTTTTGATTTATGCAGTTTTATCTATCTAGGACCTTATGTGAGATCTTTGATGCAAAGGTTATTTCCTTAGTCATCCTCTACCCTTTTGCTATATACATTAATTTGGTTTGTGCAAAAGTTTTTCAGTTTCACATAATTAAAATAATATATTTCATCTTCTGGAATGATTTATATCTCTTTTATTATTAAAAATTCACCACCTACCCAAAGTCCAAAAGTATAGGAGTAGTGTAAATTATTTTTATGCTGAAAAGAAAACAGCCAATTAATTTAAGGCATTGTCTGAATTGTAGAAATGATGTTGGGATTGATGTGTTAAAGTAAATTCTCCTCCTCTTAAAAATTTGAATAGATTAACAATTGCATAGCACATTTTCTTCAAAGAAAAATAATGAATTCACTTATTTTAAATAAGCACATAACTGTTAGGATGAATAATCATTTTTTAGTTCAAGTCTGGAAATAAATTATCAGCTTAGCATAAAGTTACTTTTAGTTGGTACTTTCGATTTTTAAAAGAGACATTGATTAGCTGAAAATTATCTAGAAAAGAACAACCAGGCAGATACAAACCATATATGAACTGAAAGAAGGAACATGGGATATTTAGTTCTAATTAATCAATAAGTACTTATTAATAATTTACTATATCCCAGGTGCAGTAGATAGAAATACAAATGGAGAGACAGAATATGCACATACTTTTGCATACAAATCTACATACCTACCTATCTAGCTACACACATAAAATCCACATATAATTCTTATAGTTCAATTACTCACAAGCATGTGGAAAAGGGATATTAGACTTCTCCTACATTGTCTTGAGTTTGGAGGGGCAGGACAAGTTAGTATAAGTTGCAGCAGCATAAATTTGGACTTGTTCTAAAGTTAGTTACCCTCATAATTAAAGCTATCCAAAAATCAAAATCTAGGGCTCACCTAGATGTAATGGTTTTCTTCTCATTTGAGATCTCCAAAGAAAAGAATAGATGTATATGTATATGCTTATAGAATATTTTGAAAGGAATAGCATGAATTAAGGCAGCTATAATATTTAATTAAATATTTATTTAAAACTTCAAAACATGTTTTATTACTTACTTTTATTAGGCATCAGGTACATTTGGAAATGACTTCATCATTGGGAAATTTAAAAAAATTGTGATAAGAATATTTCCTTTTTGCCAGTTTGGTATGACTACAGATATTTACTCACAGTTTATTTTTTTGGATGCAAGACTTTGTCAAGAGATGTGGCTTTATTGGAAGGGGGCAAATGGAATTAACCAAATGGCAAAGTCATATGAAAAGGTGACTAGTATGGGGGGGAGGTTCAAAAATCCTGTTATATTCTGTCATAGTAAATAGAAAGCTGAATTATATGTGAACTATAATTAATATATCACAATGTGGAATAATGTTTACTGAGCACAATATGGAAGTGCTAAAGCCTAGACTATGCTAAAACTCTTAGAGATTATGGAGGATGGAAACCTAGGAAATTAACTTTATATGGTGGAAGCGCAGAACTGAAGCCACTCCCCCCCAAAAAAATCATCTCAAAAGGACTGCTGAAATCTCAGTATTGAGATTAAATTACATTTTTTCTACTACTAATTATGTAAATTTTCATGTAGTTATTATATTATATTATTTATTTTCTTGCATAGTTTACCTTGATATCCTATCATAACTAAATACTTTGCTAGTTGATTTTTGGCAGCTTGGTGGCACAATGGATTAGAGTGCTGGGTCTGAGTTCAAACATGACTTTAGAGAAGTGACCCTGGGTAAGTCACTTAACCTGTTTGTCTCAGTTTTCCATTCTATAAAATGAATTGAAAAGGTAATGGCAAACCATTCCAATATCTTTATCCAGAAAACCTAAAAAGAAGTCACAAACAGTTGGATACAAATCTGATTAGGGGTTAGAATGTGGTACACTGGTAGGAACTTGTCATGATTTACAAATTGATACCTCATAGTAAAATTTAAGGAAGGTAATAAGCAATTCTATAGTCACAGTTTTTAAGAGATCTTTCATTATATTGATAATCTATTTTAAGGCACAGAGATGCATCCAGTAAAATAAAGATTGATTACATCATGGCATTAGGTATTTATTGAAACAGGTGTTCTTAGATGATATTTTCCCTGCCAATGTACCTTGTTCTTTTTCTCACTCTCACAGGTTCAATAACTAAGAAAGAATTGTGATGGCAGTATATGACAATGGCTACCAGGAATGTCTTTCATAAGGCATGTCATAATGAGATGTTTAATTAAATCATCTAGAGTCAGCATGTTAGACCTAGAAGGAATCTCAGAGAGATTATCTAGATCATTTTATATGAAGAAACTGTCATGGGAAGGCACTTTTCCAAGTCACAAAACTGGTCAGTGGGAAATAGAAGCCTGAGACCCAATTTATTTTCTATTATATTATACTGTTGATATATATATATATATATATATATATATATATATATGCAAAATTAGCAGGTATTTTTCCTGACTTAATTGGTACAGCTTGCACCCAGTTTTACCTTTTTTATCCTGTTTCATTCCTCTCTATATTTTCCTATAAGACATCTGCATAATCTGTCATTGTGGAGGTCTTTTCTTAGGCCCTCTTTAGGTTGTATGTAGAATATTCTATTTTCTTTTCTGTTACTCCTTTCTTTCATCTCATAACCACCATGTCTCTTTTCCTGTTCTACATTTACACGTAAGTACCATTGAAAATACACTTAGATCCATGATGCATCTCTTCATTGCATTTTGGATAACTTACAACATTAATTGATATAGGATAAAGTAAACTAACACTAGAAAATATGCTCTAATAAATCCTATTAATAAGCACAATTTCTGTATGTGGGTAATTCCCAATTTCTTGATTCATGCATTTATTTTCTAGTTTTCTTATTAAAAATATATTCTAGGGGCAACTAGGTGGTACAGTGGATAGAGCACCAGCCCTGAAGTCAGAAGTACCTGAGTTCAAATCCGGCCTCAGACACTTAATAATTACCTAGCTGTGTGGCCTTGGGCAAGCCACTTAACCCCATTGCATTGCAAAAACTAAAAAAAAAATATATTCTAAATTTTCATTTAAAATCTAAGAATTTACCTCCCCTGGACATTTAGTTCACAACATATATATTTTTAAATAATATTTTATTGATGTCTTGCTATTTTTCACCTAAGAAATTCCACCTCCCAAAATCTGGGCAATTTCACTGGCTGCCCCGCCAAACCTGTAATTTTCTCCCTACTCATTTTCAGCTCTTGGCTTCCTTCAAGTCCTAGTTATAATATCTAGATAGGTAGGTAGGTAGATAGATAGATGATAGATAGATAGATAGATAGATAGATAGATAGATAGATAGATAGATAGATAGAAAAATAGAGAAATAGATATACAGAAAACAACTTACCTCAGGACAATTTGTATTTAATAACTCATCAAACAAGATGAACATGAGATGCTAACAATAACAATGATAATCCTGCTTATAACACCATAAAGAATATCTCAGCTATTGTTCTCCAATTGTTTCTTAATGAATCATATACTTGTTGAATTTTTTGGTGGTAAGTAAGTAGTCCCTATCATAACACAATCAGACTACTTAGTCTCTACTGCCCTCATTTTAAATTCTCTTTAAAACCTTTCAAAATTTTATTTGATTTGACAAAACAACAAAGATGACAAAATCCTTCAGACAACCCTTCTCTTTTTCACATAGGATCAGCAACAGGTCTCTGAACCAATATGCATTAAACCATGATTTTTGCATTTTTTTCTTCAAAAATAATTTATAAAAGCTTAAAGTGGCAGATGTTTTGAAAGCAAAAAAGGGTAAGTGTTTTGTTTTGAAAAACTACTTATAATAGTGATATTACTGTATAGAATTGAAAAGAAGTATTGTATCAATGTTAGTCTAATGGGAAGTGGATGTGCCTATCTTTTAGAAGATGCCCACTGGATATTTTTGTACTGTTTGCCCTATCTCAAAGCTGGCACAATTGTCTTTTTCTACATGGCACTCAGAATTGAATGGTGCTTTAATTGTGGAGAAAGTGGGGAGGAGGAAAGAGAGGATAGGTGGATGTGGGTGTGGGTACATGCCCAGGAGTGTTTAGACTGACCCAAATATGCCTTATTTTGGAGCAAGAAATATAGGAAGTGAAAAATTCTTGGCAGTCTGCATAATTTTTCTTTTACCAATGGAATTGGCTTTTCCAGCAGTACCATTCAACCCCTCTATTAGCTGTACATGGTGAGTTGCTCTTTTCCATGACATGCCCCCCCCTTCTTTTCTTTTCTGATGACAGTATTTGTATTTTAAAACTACATAATGACATATGGTACTGCTTAACAGAAAACCTAAATGATTTTAAAAGACAAATTTTTAAATTTTTCTTGCTTTTTTTGATTTGTAATTTTTTAGAATCATTAGAACCATAAAAGTTCTCTTCTACCCCCAGATATTTAAATATGTGTGAACTCTGCCCAGTTCTACCATGTGTGCTCTTATCTTCTTGTAAGATTTTATAACTCATTAGGTCAAGAGATCACAGATGTCCACTCAGAAAAAAATACTCTTGGCCATAGAGAACACCACAGAGCCCAACATGGCTAAAATTGTTGATCTATCCATTCTGCTGCATTTTATTCAGACCTTTAAACTGTTATGCAGGTGAACTTTCTTGTTCCCTTATGATTATGGAGCTAGGTAGATAGACTGTAGAGGACCCATTGACTCATAGGATCATAGGACTAAGAAAATGGAAGAGATCTACAGGATAGTCAAGTGAGTCACTAGAATGCTAGATTTGAAGATATGAAAATCATTTGAATCTTGCCTCCATCACTTACCAACTGACTGTGTGACTTGGGAGAGGTCATTTAACTTCTCTCAGTCTCAGTTTGCTCATCCGTAAGATAAGAGAACTAAATTCAACTCTAAATCTAGGATTCTATGATTCTATGTCACTGATTCTGCTTAAGCCTCTTCACTTAGGCCCAGTGCAGAAATATACAGATTTCCATGCTAACCCAACATAAAATAGGGAGGAGAAGCAGAACAGATTAAATTTCAGATTAATCCTATTACCTGATTCTCATTAGGAACTGCTGGCTAATTTTTCTTCTTCCAGAGATCCCAAGCCAGTGCTTATTTTAACCGTACATAAAAATAATCTCTGGGGTTCTGAAAACAGAGCAGGAGGGCTCATAACATCATTTTCTTTGTTAATTTCTCATCACGTTTTGAATGTCGAAGTGACTATATAATTTAAAAAATCCAAACTGCATTTCTTTAAAGGTATTTTTTTTCTATTTCTCTTGCAATCATACTAAATTTTGATTAAACAAAGAATAAAATGTTTTTCCCAAATATTGTCTACTAGAAGCTTTTCTTTAAGTACTTACATTCCATTTTTCAATTCTTCCATCCCAATTTTGCATTCCTTACATGTATTTATTTATTAGCATTCCAAAAAATGATTACCAGCAGTATTCACTAGCGAGTCAATAATAAAACTATTTATATAAAGTTTTAAAAATTAATGACAAAATGACCATTAAAATAACCTTCCTTGAACAACTTTTTTTGCACTGTTACAAAAATGATAATAATACATAATAATATAAAAATATCCAAAAAATTCCAACCAAAGAAAAAAAGTCTTTACTGGTCCTATTACACCTGACCTGGTAAAGATGTATGATCAGGTCCTGGGCAAAGTCAAGTTCACTAAAAGGAGTCAAGAGGGAAGCTGAGTACCTAAAGAGGGTAGTTAAGAATCTTGTCAATCAACACCTGAGTCCAGAGAAAAGGTCACAAGTTTTCAAAGATAAATCAGTACCCTTAGGAGAAAAAGATGTTTGTCCATTCAGTCTGCTAAGATTCCATTCACATGATTGAGAAGGAACAGAAATATTTTATCATAGAAAAGTATGACCATATATATTTTTCAACTTTAGGCTTCAGGTTGGTGAGGAAAAACATAATTATCTCTCTTCCATTTTCCCCTCTTTTCCTCCTCCTCCTTTGCTTCAGTCACTTGAAGAAAGTTAACTCCTAAAGCATATCATGCAGACTTTACCTCTTTCAAATATAGTCTGTATGGAATAGCAGCTAACTAGATCCTAAAGTTAGTCCTTTAAAGTAGAGGAAATAGAGATTATCCTGTTCATTTTAGGAACTGAAAAACTGAGGATTGGGAAGTTAAATATCCTCTCCAAAGACAAAGTTTAGTATAGATCAAGGATCTCAATCTGGGGTCCACAAATTTTAGAGGCTCTGTGAACTTGAATGGGAAAAATATGTTTATTTTCACTAACTTCTAATTAGCTGAAATTTTACATTTTATTCAATTACTCTAAAATATGATTTTTAGAATGGTTCATTGGCATCACTAGAACTCCGGAGGGATCTATGACTCACACAAATATACACATCACATGGACACACACATTAGGAATATATCTGGAAATAAACCTGACATAAGGAGCTTGAATCCTCTGATACTGGGTTCATGCAGAGGAAAAATAAGAAATAACCTCCCAGAGCTAATACTACATATAAGAACAGATAAACCTGTTTACATGAAAACTTCTAAAGATAAATGTCCTATCTATATTCTCTGGAATTCTCAGGAGTGAATGTCCATAGGCACCATTTGGCATCCACTATTTTCCTAGACCTGGAATTCCATGGTTACATTAAAAAAATTCTTTCAACACCACATTCTGTAGTTGATCTTTTTTGCTTGGTCCCCCATTAACTAGAGTCTTTCCCTTTGAGATTACCTTGTATCTATTCTCTCTCTCTCTCTCTCTCTCTCTCTCTCTCTCTCTCTCTCTCTCTCCTTGTATACATGCTATCTCCATGTTAGAATACAAGGTCATTGGAGGCAGACAGTTTCTTTTTTGAATTGTGTGTACTTGAAATAATGGGAAAGAGATGAAACATTTATGTAAACAATTAATCTAATATTTCAAATCTTAATACTATGAAAAAATGCAGACAACTATTTTCTTAGTGTCCATGATTCGACTTTTAAAATCTGAAACAAGGGAAGTGAAATAATTTGGTCAATGGTGGAATAAGTATCAATCTACCATATAACATAGGCCTTCCACTGTCCAAAAAGTCATTCACTTGATTTCCTAAAAATATTCTAATCACCCAAATATATATCAAAAACACTTATTTATAATGTACAAACTTTTGAAATAGCAAAGAATTGGAAACAAAGTAGGAACTGATCAAGTGAAAAATGACCAAGCAAATTATGTGATGTGAATGTAATGGAATATTTCTGAAATATAAATAGTGAATATAAAAAATTTTTAAAAGTATAGACATATTTGATATGATACCAAGTGAAATAAGTAAAACCAGGGAACTAATGTATGTGCTGAACAGAGCACTATAAATGCAAAGAACAATAATAAAAGAGAAACAAATGATTATGAAATTAAAATGACCAAGCTTACCCTCAAAGATAACATATAAGATACCCCTTACTCTCTCCTTTATAAAGATGAGCAATATATAGATGGAGATCATAAATATAATGTCAGACTTGGTTGTATCTTAGTTGGTTAATTTTGATGGCTCTTTGGGAGAAGGGAGGAGGGATATGTTTTTTAAATGAAGATGATGAAAAATAAAAAAAATGTTAAAAATTTAAATTAAAATATATCTAAAAACACTAAAATTATTATTATCTTAATCATCATCATCATCATCATTATTATTATTATTATACTAGATTGTGGCTTGGAATGAATCAATATTTATTAATCATCCACTATATACCAGTTATTGTGTTGAGCACAGAGAACTCAAAAACAAATAAATCATGCCCTGTCTTCAGGGAGTTTGTAATTTCTTGGGAGAAACAACACATCCATTTATGTGTAGCACGTACTCTGGAGTTTGTCTCTCAACACTCGTTGTCATGTAAGTTTCATAGAACACAGTTTTTATGTCCCCTCAGGACTGGAGGGATAGTCATAAGAAGTTGGAGGGGGTCTTTTCTAGTTTTATACCTCCCAAAAGCCCCAATGTTGTTCTCTTCCCACTGTTGGTCATTATTAATTAACCAGTCAAACTTAATTAGTTTTTGGAAATGGCAATGATTGCATATAAAACACAAAATATTTCTCCCCCCCCAAGTCTATGTTATATTTCTGCATAGATGCATATAGAGTTCAGAGGTAAGGGGAATTAGAAAACACACTGAAGGAGAAACTCAGTTCCTAGAAATATTTTTTTCCTGCAATATTCAAGGTATTCTCCTTAAATACTTTTCTGTTGATCTTCTGGAGCCTTGAATTATCTTTTTCACACCTTTCTGTTTGTTCTCTTAAATCCCTGAGTTGAGAAGTTTACTGTTGTATGTACCATCAATGCAGAATTTCCTAAACCAATCCAAACACATTTCCTTGTGCAACACTCCAATTCACTCAGAGGCTTTAAGGACATCTATAATGACTAAAGATTTTTCCCCCACATCTAAATAAAGTATATGTTTGATTTAACTGAGAAATCTTTTTCAGTGGTTAAATTACTAGGGGAAGGCATCTTGATATTGAAAGTGGTATGGAGAAATTGGATTAATGACCTGAATTGACTCCTGCCCTTATACAAGAATGTAGGGAAAAAATTAACAAAATGAGTACAAGATAATTGAGGAGGAAATATGATGATACTAACAACTGGAGATCATGAATGGCCTCAAGGAGGAATTGTTTTCTAGTTGAGTTTATACTTGAGCTTTCACAAGATTATTGTGTAGTAAGCATTTCAAAAGGTGAGTCATTTTAAAAAATCATTATTTCCTGAAGTGACAAGATAAAAAACAAAAAAAAGTTTCAATATACCTGTCTGGCTTAATGTTTAATTCTTCCTCATAGGAACTTTATTTTCTAGGCAAATTAGATAAACAACTGTTGCCCAAACTTGACATTTCATCTCTTTTCACATAAGTATTTGCACAAGTTTCTCTCATGCCTATAAGGCATCCCCTTCTCTACTGCTCAGAATTCTTATCTTCCTTCATTCCTCCTGAGTATTTCAGACAAAGAGACAATTTGCTTCTGCATAGGCACTGGACTTGATTTACTTCCCACAAGAAAATCCATCTCTAACTTTCCTACTTCCTTCTCACCTTTACCCCCTAGTTTCCCCTGGCTTTCTTTTAATCTCAACTCAAATCCCATGTTCTGCAAGATGCATACCCTACCCTTTACCTACACCACTAGTAACCCATCTTTTCACATCATGACCTATTTATGCTTCATATATTTCATATGTACATATTTATTTGCATATTTCCTCCCCAATATAATGTGGAGTCTTAGAAAGCAGGATCTGATTTTTATCTTTTTTCATATCCTCAGAGCTTGGGACAGTTTCCTGGAACATTGTAAATGTTTAATAAATAGTATTAATAATGATAAATGGCATTAATAAGGGCCAGGAACTCTGAAAATATTTAGTGAATAGTTATTAATTCATTTTGTGTGGAGTATATTGCACATGGATGGAAATAATGAAAAAAAGTCTAAAAGAGTATACTGGGATTAAATTGAGGATGGCTTTGGCTATCAGGTAAATGAATATGGGTATATTTTTGAAAGTTTCTCAGGAGTATATTTTTGGGAAACACTAATGGTTATTATATTTTTATTGCAAATCATTTATATTTTTTAATATATCAGTCTCAATACACTAAAAGTCTTTTCAAATGCCATCAATTCCTAAAGAAGTTAAAGATATGAACGAAAAAAATTGGAATGAATGACCTAGTGATGCCCAGATCATGCTGAAAATAGTTTCTATTTTAATTCAATGAATCTTTAGGTTGCCTCTTGTCTGGTAGGATTGTAGAAAGGGAGGGCTGTTTTTGAAGCTCCACCAATCTATTATACATTAGACAGAAGGTTTTAGGTAACAGGCCATGTGTATTGTGACGTACAGTCCTGGAAAGAAAAATGATCAATCTGTGTATTTGCCTTTTAACTAGTTGTAGACAAGTTGGCCACATCCTTGGCACATTAATGAATTCTGTCATATCTCATCTCCACTGCTCTCTTATTATATGAATGCAGATCTCAGTTTGGCATTAAAAATAAAACCATTGATTTAGCATTTTGGTTTTATGCAATAAAGATTCGGAGATCATGGTCCTTACTAATTGAGAAACTGACTGGCTTTGAAGAAGAGCAAAATATATCCATAATTTGAAATGTATCATATAACTTGAACCAGATTTTTAAAAGACAACTTAATGTAAGTCTATTCACAGTATTTTTTCTTTTTTGCAAATGCCTTGCTTTAGCCAAAAATTGATCCTACAGCTTTAGTGAGTAGTTTATGAGATCCAAAAAAGTCCTAGCAGTTTGTAACACAAGTATTTAGAATATAATAGAAAAAGATGAGACTTTTTCTTATTATATAGTGAAATCTTTGTCAGAGAAGGCTATGGAGCAAGGACATATGTGCCTTCTCTCTATAGTGATTCTCTAAGATGGCCCCTTTTATGTGGTCATATTTTTTCAATCTATCTAGGTCAATCTATTTATCACCTTTGTTTGTTTACTCTTCAAATATCCAATTACAATTTTCTGTTGGTGAAGAATCTATTTGACATTACTGCTATTTATTCAACCTAGCATTTTAAATATTTTTGCCACTTATTTTCAGTTCTACCTTGAGAGATTCCTAAAGAATGCAAATGCCCTTATCTGTCTATTAGATAATGAACAATGAAGAAACAGAGAAATGATTCTTTAAAGGATAAAGGGCCACATTTCTGGATTGATCTTCCTAATAGTAAAACATCCATGCATATTGAGTTATACAAATTGCTTCATAATGAGCCAAATTAATCCTTTTACTAGGAAAGTAAAAATCCTTGAGTCATTGTGGTTAGAATGCTAGTCTTAGTGTCAAGACAATTTGAGTTCAAATCCTTCATAACTGGTTAAGTGAATCTGGACAAGTTATTTCACCTCTAGGATCCTCAAAGAGCTTCTTGGTTCTTATCTCCTAGCCAAATGCTCACAACATAAAAGTCTACAAAACATGAAAAGGATAGATTTCAGGAAATCTGTGGCCTAGAATGGGGGAAAAAGTCTTTTGGAGTTGTGTCATAGTCCCCTGAGGAGATAGGAACTCCATTTTTTATACCATCATACTAAATTATATCTAGGTTGTGATCTGTGTTGGTGGAGGGAATTATCATGCCGGAAGATCATTATCTTCTGTTAACATGACCAAGAGGTAAGGGGCATCATATGTTTTTTCTGTCACTGAGTAAATGTAAAACAGAGAACTCTAATATTCCATTTGGTTATGACTTCAGTCATTGCCTCCTTTTGCAGGCTTGTCTGTAATTCTAAATTCTTAGAATTTTTAGTCCTGTGCCCTTTATCTTTTCTCTATCCTAAAAATGCCAGGCAGTAATTAATATCTTAATTCTTATTCTTCAAACACTTGTACCAAATACTTAGAGGATTCTGGGAGTCTAGAACTCTAGAAACTAGAATTACTTATTCTGAAATCCTGGAGTGCTCTTCAAAGATCATACTATGTAAAAATATGTCTTACTGTGTCCAATTAGCTACTTCTATAGATTAAAGATTAGTAGCAAAGTTTGCCAATTAAATGGCCAAGATCATTATTTTGAGTCAAGAAAAATGCCCAGTATCAACTTGGAGTCCCTCCCAAGATTTATTACCTGGGTCAACTGGGATTGTGGTGGAATAAAGATAAGAACATATTACCACATTTTAATTTAAACATTTATCAACTAGAATGACTCAATGATATTTCTAGATAAATGTTTAATAATCAATTAACAAACACTTATCAATCACCTAGTAGATGCCACACATTAAAATAAGCATTGTGTATACAGAGAAATAAAATGGTTCCAGCCTACAAGGGAACTTACATTCTTCTGAAGGAAACAATTGAAAATATGTATAAGATCAAAGGACTTTTCCAAGGATGGATCCTAAAATCTCTAGAATTCAAGGGAGACATTGTAGAAAGTGGTACTTTCTGAAAGAATAGAGCAGATAAGGAGTCATTACATTTTAGACTTGGGAAATGACCAGTGCAAAGCATGCAATTAGAAAATGGATGGTTGTATATTATAAACAGGAAGAAGTTCCCCATAGTTGGTCCTATAAAGTATAGGGCAAAAAAATTAGGCATATTGAAGCTAAAAAGATTGATTAGAACAGATTATAAAGACTTGAAGTACCAGTAAAAGATTAAATTTTATATTTAGAAATCATAAAGAGTTTCTAAAGTTTATTGAGTAGAGAGACACCATACTCAGATTTTTACTTAAGGAGACTCACTGTGGCCTTATCTGAAGGAAATCTTTCTGCACAATAAGTTTATCATAAACCAATTTAAAAAAAAAAACCTTTTCATTCTTGGTTTTTGATAAATTATGTTAGCAGCAAAAAGCTCCCCCCCCCCCAGAGACTGTATTTGTTAAAAATAATTGATTTTTGCTGTTGTTTGGTTTTTGTATTTAAATAATTGAATAAAATCTTCACTTTATGCATTAATTCAAGCTTGTTTTATCCTTGACATTAATGCTGACTTGGTAAAGGGTACTCAAGATATATATTTTATGAAAAAAATCAAAATTATACTTTCAATATCTTTTGTAATGCAGCCATGGATTTATCAACTGACAAACTCTAGAGTCTTCTGGAAAACAGAGTTTATAATAGGATAGGATAAAAACCAAGCTTTAAAAAAACAATTATAACTTTTTTATATCAATAAAAGGGTAGATCCAGATATATGCGTGAATGAACTTGTTACAATCTAGAATATAGTCAATAAGGCTAGAGAGTCATGTTAGTCTATGCTACAAAAATTTTGATCTGCTCAGTTCCCTGAGTTTACTCTCTTGTCATTTCTGACTCTCTGAATTCATAGTTTCCTTCAAATCACAGTTTAGATGTGAATGCATAAGAAATAACATGTAAATTGCCTGGCAAATTTTAAAGGGGAGATATAACTTCTTCCCTTCAAATATTAGCCCTCCATGACTGTCAAAGGTTTGTGATACAATTGCTATTTCTTTCCTTCTTAAAATTATTCTGAATATGCTTTTAATTCATTTCACAGTGTATCTACATTGTATCTACTATGAAGGTCAAAGTAGAAAATAAATTTTGTGAGGACTTGAACTGTTTAGCTATTGTCTATGTATTCCTAAAGTCTAACTTCATGTTTTCTGGAAAACTAGAATTTTTAAAAATTGAATTAATCCTTCTTTTTAATGAACTAGGAAACACCAAAATCATTTAGCTTTAACTGTCCATGTGGGCCAAGACCAACTTGTCTGTCTAAGATCTTTTTCCATTTTTTTGATCAACTAATATACACAGTGAAAGTAGGAGCCTCAGTGGATAGAGCACTGGCCTTGGAGTCAGGAGGATGGGGATTTGAATCCAGCCTCAGACACTTGACCTTTGTTGTGTGACCTTAGGTATGTCACTTAAACCCATTTGTCTTGTATCTAGGGTCCTCTCCAGTCATCCTGATTCCTATCTGGCCATTGGACCCAGACGGCTCTGGAGGAGAAAGTGAGACTGGTGCCTTAGCATAGCACTACCTCACGCAAATCCAATTCATGTGCTTGTCATGGCATCACCTCCCTGATGTCATGGTCTTCTTTGAAAATGAAGGACATATATTATTTTTAATATACACTGTAGAGAATTCTTATTTTGTTGAATATTTGCAATGAGAAATGTTTGGTCTTACCTTTGACTCATTTTGTTTTTAAAATTGCTATAAATGAAAGATAAATATATTTCAACATAATTTCCCCATTTTTAAGCTTAAATATTCTGGGCAATTAAAATCAATAATAGATTTAAAAATTTGAAAATATTTTCAATGAGGAAATAGATGTCAAAAATTCTACCCTTTTTGCTATCCTAACAATCTTTCAAACCTCTCCAAAATAGAAATAACAAGCAATTCCAACTGTCTCTACTCTCTAGGATACTAAGATCCCTAATAAAATAAAAACCCAGTGAGTTATCAGCAGAGGAGGCTAATCCCAAACCCCTACAGTGTTCACTCAGCACCACCTGCCCCACTAGCCATCACAGTGCTATACAAGCCAAACCACAAGTTTGAAATAGAACTCAATTTTGCCTTTCCACTCTCCCAGTGCCATAAAACAAATTAAAAGTTAAGAGATTGGTAGGAAATAAAAGAGGAAATATTAGATTACTAAATAACAGGAAGAATGTAAAAGGAAATGAGAGGTTAAACAAAAAAAAAACCTATAAACCTGGATAAAGTAGTAGCAAATGGGAGAGTCAGGGGATTTGAGTATTAGAGGAAGAGAATCAGGGGTTATAGGGTTGCTTTAAAGTGCATTAAGTTAAAATAACCAAAGAGACAAAGTTGTATCATTACAGAAGTGAAGGGGGGGAAAATGCTAATTTAAAAAAAAATTAAAAGAAACAAATGAAAAGCAAATATAAAGCTAACTCTGATAACTCTAATCTTTTTGGAAGAGAGAAATCCTATTTAATAAAAGAAAATTATAAATTATAAATCTAATTCTAATAACTTTAAATGTAGATGATTAAGCAATCTTATAAAATGAAAAGTTGCAGATTGCATAAGAAAACCAAACTCTGGAATTTTTTTGTATTTAAGAAACACATGCTCACACACACATACACAATTACACATCACACAAATCCAGACATAAACATAATAAAAATAAGAACCTAGAACAAAGTTTGCTGTGCATTAGATGAATAAAAAACTTCCAATTAAACAAAACAAAATTGAAAATTTGTAACATAAAAGGGATAAATAAGGAAACTACACTATGCTAAAAAATTCATATACATTAAGCCTATTTTGATAATACATTGATAAACCCCAAGTATCTTAATAGCTAATACTTAAAGGAAAAATTACCTGAATTACAAGTTAATATAAACAAAATAAGAGTAATTATAGGGCATTTCAATGCCCCTCTCTTAGATTTAGTTAAACTAAATAAAAGGATAGATCAAATAAAAAAATAAGAATTAACCAAAGTGCTAAAAAATTCAAACAAAAAGATTTGTCCCAGAATCTAAATTAGTTAGGAAGAAAATATATATTTCTCAGTATCACATAGAACTTAAAAAAACCATGTTTAGTGAACAAATGGTGCTAAAAAAAGGCAAAAATAGTAAACATTTCTTTTTTTACAGATCATGATGCAATGAAATATAAACAATCTGAGGGGGAAAAGCAAATATCACAAACTCAAAAAAGGAATAAAAAATAAATCATAGTTACAGTAATACCATGAAACAAAGTTACTATTATGAACCTATTTCAAGCAGCTAAAAAGTCCTCAGGAGAAAAATTATATCCCAAAAACAAAACAGAAAAAGAGAATAGTAATTAACTATATAAGAATTTTTGAAATATAAAAGTAAATGAGCATAAATATTAAAATTTAGCAGTATTAGATAAACTAGAAAACCCTCAGAATAGAAATGCTAATACTAAAAGTTGATATTTCATAAAGAATAATAAAATGAATAAACCTTTAAGCAGTTTGAATAAAAAGAAGAGGGAAGAAAACCATATCAATAAAATAGCAAGCAAAAGAGATCAAATCACTTCAAAACCAGAATATATTTGCCATAGTCTACATAGTTTACAAGCTTCCAAAACTGAGAAGTCAAGTGAAACAGAATATATTTAAATATACAAAATATCTAACAGAAGACTAAATAGAAATCTTAAAAAAGCCAATTTTAGAAAAAAAAAGTAAAAGTAGTTACAAAGAAACTACCAGTGGGGGTAACATTCACAATTATTTTCTTGATGGATTCCAAAAAGATCTCTATCAAACTTTTAAAGAAATTATTCCCAAAATTTAAAAATAAAATTCCCTGTCACATTTCTTTGTATGAGGTAAATAAAGCTCTATCACATGAATCAGGGAAGGACAAAATACAAAAGGAGAGCTATAGATCAATATATAAATATATATTTATTTTAAAAATTCTTGAAATATTTTCAAATCCTAAGAGATCAATTCAAAAAATCATTTGTCATGACAAAGTTGGATTAATTCCAGTGAACCAAAGATGGTTCAACAACAAAAAAAAATAATTAGCAAAATCAATAATATTAAAAATGTAACAAAACATCAAGTTACATAACTATCTTCATAAATGTATAAAATGCAAAAAAAACTGGCAATGTATAACATTCATTTGTACTAACCTTCCCCTCCCAAAAAACCCAAACAAACACACTTATAAAGCATAGACAGAGAGGAAACTTGCTAATATCTTAAAAGTATCAAAAACCAAAGCACATATCATATGCAATAGGGATACATTAGAACTTTTACCAATAAATACAGGAACAAAGCAAAGATATCCTCTCTTTACTATAAGTATCTGCTGTGTTTTAGAATATTCAAGTAGTAACAATAAGACAGAGAAAAAATTTAAACATATAGAGACATTTAAAGAGAAGATAAAATTTTTTGCCTGTTGGCTAGTGACATAAGGTTTTACTTAGAAAATTCTGAGGAATCATCAAAAAAATAAGGGAGATAAAAATTTCACAAAGTTACAGGCTAAAAAATAAAACTTCAACTATGGAACATTTTATTATAATAATAAGAAAATCCAAGATATGTTTTTAAAATATCAGTCAATATTTATTGAATTGAATTATCTTAAGTATAATTAGAAAAATGATGAAATCTTAGTGGATGTGATAGTGCATGTGGCAAAATGTAATGACTCCATTACATAAACTCTTTAATGTCAACTAAGTTGATTGACAAATAAAACTACATGTAGACCTGTAAAGTAAGAAGCATTATTGACTAAGTCAATATGGAAAAGTAGATTCTCTAACTCATCTAAAACATTTTACTATTATTTGCATTATTATCTTGCTCTTTGATAGCAGGCTAAAAACCTCTGCTTCAATTAAGGATCATAGAATATTACTTATTATAGCAAGTACTTGGTGAAGAGATGAAAAAAGAAAAGGAAATTTCATTCAAAATTGTTACAGAATACACAAAATATTTGAGGAGCAATTTACATATATATATATTTATACATATGTATGCAAATACTTGAAGAGATTCAATAACAGAAGTTCTACTTAAAGAAATAAAGAACAACTTAGTAGCTGGAGGGAAATATTGAATTCTCATTGTTGGGTCATGATAAAATAATTTTTAAAAGATAATATCACCAAATTAACTTATAATTTTAATGTTATATCAAATTACCAAAGGGATATTATACAGAACTTCTAAAAATGAAATTAATTTGGAAAATTTGATATGATTCTTATCCTCATTTTTTCCATTTTTTTTAATCTTAAAATTTGCCTCTCTTAGAGGGAAGAGAAAATGATGCTAAGTATCTTTAATTTACACTAATTTTTTAAAAAGCCATTAGTTAAAAGCCATTAATAAAGCCACTTTCAAAAATCTGATTTCAAATTTGATATCAGTATTCAAATGTTTATTTGATTTGTTTTTAGAGGTAAAAATCTGGAGCCATTATTTCATTGGTTTATATAGTCACAGCTAGAGCTAAAAAATACTTTCAGTATAATGAAATAGTACCCCCTCCCACCACTTCACAAATTAGGGAAGTCAGGTACAGAACTATTCAACAAGTTGTCCAGGATCATATATTTAGTTTCTGAACCGGTAATTGAGTTCAGGTTGTTCAACTGACTTAAAGTTAAGAGCTCTAGATACTCTACCACTATTTGATATAGGAAACATCCAGCATGAAAACTCACTCTTTCAGTGTTTTATTTTAGAGTGTTACCTAGGAAACGATGCAGTTAAATTACTGAATCAGAATCACAAAGAAAATTTTACTTATGTATTTTGTACATGATATAATAAATACAGTATCTTCTAGGACCTCTGATAATCCAATAGCAAACTTGCAAAACACATTTTTTAACTTAATGAATGATACATAGCTAGAATCAAGACAGTAGAGTAGATGTAGCTATCCAGCTGCTAACTCTCCCAATGTTCATTTCCAAACAACTTTAAAATAAGGCATCAAATTAAATTCTGGAATGGCATAGCAATCAAGAGGTTGACTTGTAACATGGGAAAGAAGGCTGACCAAAAGTGTATACAATGGCAACACCAGCATTGAGAATCCAAGGTGTCTGTGTTTTGGAAATTCTTAGAACACAGATGCTCTAGAGAAGAGAAGAGTACTAGCACTACAGAGGATCAGAGGAAAATTTCGGGCAAAATTCAGGGAGTAGACCAGAAGATGAATGAGAACACCTCTCCTGGGATAATAAACCTATTTGTGTATAGGAAAGTATCTCTTAAAAAAAACTGGGTAAGTATCTCTTTTAAAAAAAAAAAACCAGAGCTAGTTCTGAAAAGGCAACACAGAAAATGCTTTAACAAGTAAGACTCTCGTCACCCCACTAAGTGAGCAGAGTCCATTTATAATATAAAGTTCAAAATCAAGAAATAGGCTGGAAAAGTTAGCAAAGAAAAAAATAAAGGGAGCCTAAAAGCTACAACGTTGACAGGGAAGAAGAAACAAACAGAGAAGACAAGAAGAAGAAACTAGCAATAAACAAAGACTGAGGGGGGGAGCTGAAAATTGGACATGAGCCCAATAAGAACTCTTAGAAGAGTTAAAGAAAGTAATAAGAATGGTAAAGGAAAATTTGGGGAAAGGAATAAGAAGGATGCAAAAAATATTGTATGAAGATAATAGCTTGGTTAAAAAAAAAGCACAAAATTACTGAAGAAAATAACACCTTGAAAAAAATAGAATTGACTTAATAGCAAAAGAGGCACAAAAATTTACTCAAAAAAAGAACTCATTGAAAAGTAATGACAAAATAGAAAAGGAAGTACAAAAACTCATAGAAGAAAATAAATACTTAAAAGTTAGAATTGGGTAAGAGCATGTTAGTAATTCCAGGAGACATCAAGAAATATTAATACAAAAGAAAAATGAAAAAATAGAATCAAATGCAAAATACATCAATATGTAAAATAGATCAAGGAGAGATCATTTAAGCTTTATTCAACTACTTGTATGCCATTATAAAATTATCACTGTTATTTCAAAAAATTATCAAGGAAAACCACCTTGATATCTATAGAATCAGTGGGTAAAATAGAATTCAACAGAATCTACCCATCACCTCCCAAAAGAAGTCAAAATAAAAACTTCAAGGAATATTATAGTTTAATTCCAGAGCTCATAGGTCAAGATAAAAATATTGCAGGTAGCCATAAAGAAACAATTTGAATATCATGGAACCATAAGATCTGATTCCTTCTATATTAAAGGATCAGGAGCCCTAGAACATGATATTTCAGAAGACAAAGGGACTAGGATTATAGCCAGGAATAGCCTCAGCAAAACTGGGCAAAATCCTTAAGGTAAAAAAAAGGCGTTTAATGAAATAAAGGATTGTTAAGAATTCCTGATGAATATACCAGTGCTGAATAAAAATTTTAAATTCAAACTTAAGACCCAAGTGAAGCATAAAAAAGGTAAAAATGAAAGAGAAATCATTAGGGCCTTAATAAAGTTAAACTGTTTATTTTCCCACAAAGGAAGAGGATAAATGTAACTCTTAACTTTTATCATCATTAAGGGAAGGAGTGTACATCAGCATAGGGCAGTGTTGTAGGTCAATTACGTTGGGATGTTCTGCAAAAAAAAAAAAAAAAAAACTGAGAAGGAGGGATAGTGAGACCTATTCATAATATTTGACCCAGTAATGGCACAAATAGGTCGGATCCCAAAGAGAGCAAAGGAAAAATGATCAATACGTACAAAAATGTTTATAGCAATTCATTTTGTGTTGGCAAATAATTGAAAATTGAGGAAATGCTTATCAATTGGGCAATGACTGAACAGGTTATTGTATATGATTGTGTTAGAATTGTATTGTGTTATATGAAATAATGAGGATAGTTTCAGAAAAAAAACCCAGAAATTCTCTATTCAGAGAGAAGAATTGAATAGATATATAATGTAGGCCAAAAAAAAAAATTCTGCAGCCTCAATAAAAATTTCAAATTCTCATAATGGTGACCAATTCTTAAAAAAACATATAAATGCAGGTTATGTAGAAAATATTGAGAAGATGAAGAATAAAATAAGTAGAACCGGAATTTGTTGTATACAGAAACAATAATGTTAAAATGATTATCAACTGTAAAAACTTTAGCTACATTTATCAATATAATGATCCAAGACAATTTTGAAGAATCCATAATAGTAAATGTTTTCCACCTCCAGAGAGAGTCAATGAACAAGTTGAAATAAAATTTTTTACCTTATTTTTGTTGCTTTTTAATAATTTTCGCAACTTGGCTAATATGGAGCTATGTTTCTCATTGTTTCACACACACATACATACATATACATACATACATATATATATATATATATATATATATATATTGCTTATCTTCTCAATAAGGTCTCTAGGGAAAGAAAATTTGAACTCAAAGTTTTGTTAAAGAATGTTAAAAATAAATAAATTATTTGAAAGGAAATTATATTACTCATATTGTTTCTGCTAGAATTTTTTCTCGTGTATTTTTAAGGGCAGCTACATGAAAATAGAAACTATTTTAAATCAGAACCAACATTAAAGTTTATCAACAAAGCAAGCTGGCCTGGCAGTTTTCATGGTGCCAGCAAGAAATTACCAGAGCAAAAAGCTAATCCCATCACTTTAAGTAAAATGTTCCTAGAAAGCAACTAGATCTCTGTTAGATTGTTTCCCAGAGTTCTCCAGCAATTATCAGAAACATATTCATAAAACTATTGTTCTGTTAGAAACCAGGAGGGATGGGAATTCAGGGAAGCCTGGAAGGATTTGCATGAACTGATGCTGAGCAAGATGAGCAGAACCAGAAACATTGTACACCCTAACAGCAAACATGGGGGTAATGATCAATCTTGATGGACTTAATCATTCCATCACAACCAGGGACAATTTAGGAGTAACTGCAATGGAGAATACCATCTGTATCCAGAGAAAAAAATTATGAACTTTGAACAAAGATCAAAGACTATTACCTTCAAATTAGGAAAAATCCCATTATTTTATTATTTAATTTTACTATCTCATACTTTTTTTCTTCCTTAAGGATATGATTTCTCTGTCATCTCATTCACCTGAGATCAATGTGTAACACAGAAACAATGTAAATACTAATAGAATGCCTTCTGTGGGGGATGGGGAAGGGAAGCAAGAATAGGGGAAAAATTGTAAAATTCAAAATGAATAAAATCTTTCTAAAAAAAATAAACATATTCATAGCCCAAATATGCTGGCATATTCTAGAGGACATGCATATTCCAATTGCTTCTTTCCCTTCTGGGAAATGTCCCCCCTCTAGCACATGCCTATTGTTTATTTTTAAACTTAATTTAAGTAGAGTTCATATTGAGTATGAAGAGGTAGCCTTAGAGTCAGGAAAACTTGGGTTCAAGTTTTGTCTATAATATATTCTGACTGTAGGACCCTTGAAAAGTCATTTCTCAGGGCCCCGAACAACTCCAACTCTTATTTCTTTACCTGGATTCGGCAAACTTTTAAAAAATATATTTTCATCACTAATTATATCTAATTTTTTTGTAATTCTGTCTATTTAAATTCTTTTTGCTTCTAAGGAATGTTCCACAGTTTCACCAGACTGCCAGTAGAATCCTGAAGACATTAAAGAAGTGATAAACTCCTTCTCTAAAACAAGAAGTTACTAATTTTCAACAGTAGAGTTCCCTTTCATTGCAACTTCCTACACTGACAAGATCACAACTCCTCATCAAAAACAAAGCAAAACGAAACAGAAATTCTCTATTCAGAGAGAAGAATGGAATAGAAATGTAATGTAGGCTAAAAAAAAAATTCCACAACCTAAATAAAATTTTCAAATTCTTATCATGTTGAACAATTTTTTTAAAAAAACATAGTCCAGTATAATAATTTCATTTCTAATTTCTAATTTAGAACTGAAGTTTATAAGTTTATCTTTTTAAAAGCATTCTTGCTTTTCTTTATACCAATGTTTATATTCCTAGCAGATAGCTAACTAATGAAACTTAATGCTGCAAATCCATCACCCTGACTCACCCCCAACATCAATATAATTCTGTTGCAATCTTCACATTTTTTCAATCATATTACTTTGAAATTTGAAATACAAACTTTTAAATAATGTAATTCAGTCTTCCTTGATAGATGTCTCAGGAGGTATTAGCAAAAGTCTTTTCAAAAAGAAATGCTAGAACTCAAGCAAGCAATAGCATTAACTAAAGTTTTACTGTGTCTAAAACTGGCAAAGCTATAAATTTATTACTAACCAAAATTACACTCAGTAACAGACCTTTGAAGAAAAGAATAAAATTTAACTGAAAACTAAGTAACTAAATCACAAATAATTAGTGGCTCAAATTATATAAATAATATCATTAAATATAATAATGATAAGACTTTATAGTAAAATGTGCAAACTGAAACTAAAGCCATATGAGGGGGTGATTTATAATCTCTAAATTAATCAATAGAGAGATAAAGAATAGATAAATGAGTTGGGCACACAACTTGAAAAATCTAGAAAACCAATAAATTAACCCACCCATTAAAATAAAATCAAAATCTCAATAAAATAAGTGAGTTAAACAAAATTAAAAGTCTATAAGGGCGGCTAGGTGGTGCAGTGGATAAAGCACCGGCCCTGGAGTCAGGAGTACCTGGGTTCAAATCCAGTCTCAGACACTTAATATTTACCTAGCTGTGTGGCCTTCGGCAAGCCACTTAACCCCATTTGTCTTGCAAAAACCTAAAAAAAAGTCTACAAACAACTGAATTAATAATTAAAACTAGATGTTTAAAAAGAGTAAGACAAATAGTCCATTACCTAAATTGAACTTAAAAAGAAAGAAAAAAATCTAATTATCAGTGCAAAAAAAAAATGTAAATGCATAATCATGAAGAAAGTAAAGCAAAACAAAAAAGTAATAAGGATCTATTTCATCCAAGTAGATGCAATAAAACTGGAAGTCCTTTATAAATTTATAAAAACATACATTTCCCATATAAACAGAATAATTGAGTACTTCAATCCTATCTTAGAAAAAGCATTGAGTAAGCCTTAAATAAATTTCCAAAGGGGAGAAAAATCATGATTAAATGGATTTATAAGAAAATTATATAAAACTTTTAAAAAATTCTGTTACTAAATAAGCTGTTTAAAAAATTGATAGTGTGGGGAGCAGCTAAGTGGTACAGTGAAAAGAGCACTGACCCTGGAGTCAGGAAGATCTCAGTTCAAATCAAGCCTCAGGCACTTAATAATTACCTATCTGTGTGACCTTGGGCAAGTTACTTAAATCCCATGTCCTTGCCAAAAAAAAAAAAAAGAAAAAGAAAATTAATAGTGTTTCTATCAAATTCATTTTATGATACAGCAAGAATAAAAGAATAAGAAAACCATGGGTCAATATTCCTAATAGTGATGTAAAAAAAAATAAATTTTCAAGGAAACTATAGTGTATAGTTTATATATTAAAAATCATACAGGCTTGTTTTATAATCAGGCTTGATTTGTATAAAAACATGACAAACTTGATTAAAATATATAAACATAATTGACTTTATGAATTACAAAATACCCAGTGTCATCCACCAACTCCTAGCCATAGTCAATAATCTAGACTTCTGTCCTGCCCCTGAACTTCAGTGACTCTGGAAGAGAGTATAAGGTTGATGATTTTGTATAACTACCTCATTTAAATACAATTCATGCACAAGTCAAGATGGCACTGGAAGATGTAATTGTTCCCTTTTGAGATAAAGGACAAGCATTAGCTAAACTATTTACCCAAACAGGAAAACAAGTGATACTAAAAAATTCCTTTAATGATTTAAATATGTTATTGACCCCTAAATCAGGGAGTGACAAATTAGAGAATGAGAGCTATATATCAAGGTTTTTTTATCCGATATCAGTAAAAAAGTCATACCACCTGTTAAAAAGATTATACATTATGAAAAGTTTGAATTTATACTTGAATGCAGAATAGGATTCATTATAATAAAAGTAATAAATATAATGGACATAATAATACAATCATTAAAAATGACCTGATTATAATAATAGATTTAGAAAAAGCTTTCAAAAATTTTAATGCTTATTTCTACTTTTCACCTTACTTTAATATGCTAAATATTTTTTATCAAAATCAAAAGTCAATATTTTATTCAAGTGAGGTATAAAAGAGAACTTTCCCCAAATTTGGGGGTAAAGCAAAGATGTTAATTATAAGAATTCTTGCTTGATATTACGCTAGAACTATTATTTGTCACAATAAAATAAGGAAAAGAAATCAAAATGATAAGCATAGCCAAAAAAGGAAACAAAAATATCACTTTTCTTCAAGTGATACAGAGGCATACGTAGAAAACACTAATGACCATCAAAGTATAATTTAGCAGTTATAAAGGTTTGCAAAAGATATATTATCTATTTTTCTATCTATCTGGAATCAAGGTGATGTTTGTTCTTCATTCTCAAAGAAGATCATGACGTCAGAAAAATGATGCCATGATAAGCAAATGAATTGGATTTGAGTGAGGACTGCTATGCTAAGTCACTAGCCACACTTTCTCTTCCAGAGTCATCTGGATCCAGTGACTAGGTATGAAACAGGATGACTGAAGATGGTTCTGGGTGAGAGTCAATTGCCTGTATAAAAGTTAAGTGACTTGCCCAAGGTTACACAGCTAGTAAGTGTCAAGTATCTGAATTCACATTCGAACTCAGGTCCTCCTGGAGTCCTCCTGACTCCAAGTCTAATACGCTATCTATTGTACCACTTAGTGGAGACACACACACACACACACACACACACACACACACACACACACACATAAATCAGTAGGAAAAGATAGAGAAAATTCAAAATTGTTGCAGAATATTTAAATATATTTGGAAGAATACTACTTAGAGACCTCCAAAAACTCTATAACTTTAACAACAAAATAAAATTTACAGAAATAATTATAGACCTAAATAACTAGAACTGAGATTTAGGAATAACTACACCTCCCAAAAGGAAAGAAAATAGGACCATTAAAGTATATAAAATATATAGATCAAGGCTTTCCAAAAGACAACTCATCCATGTGACCCACAGTGCAATTTTATGCTGCCTTGCCTGTGGATTTACTAAATGCTTTAGTAATTGAAGCCAAGCTACAGCAGAGCTCTCACTAAAATGGCAAATCAAAATATAATGCCTATTGTTTCAACAGAAACTTTTAAAAGTTGGGTTGAGCATCCCTGATATTGATTATAGGATGAAGTTTGAAAGGAGACAGAGAACACATCAGTTTTGAAGCTAGCTTATTGAATTTATTCAATTAAATTCAACAATTAATTCAAAGTCTGCCTACTGTGTGCCAGAAAACAAGCTAGACTGTGGATACAAATAAAAAAGAGTGATCCTGTCCTTAAGAAGTTTGCCCTCTAATGATGGAAGATAATTACGCAAACAGAAGCTTAGGGTCTTGATGATAGTGTCCATTCCAAATAGTGAAGCCAGTGGGAAATGATTAAGCTGTGAGCCATCTGAGCTATCTTTAAAAGGTTTTGAGAGCTTTTTTTTGCTCTGCATTTTCACATATAATCCTTTTATTCTCTTCTACTTTGTATATAATATTCATTATTGTTGGGGATTGTAAAGACCAAAATATAACAACATTTAAAAAGATAACAAAATCGTAGGAAAATTAGGTTATATAAAAAAACAGGGGGAAAATAATATGATACTAATGGTCCTCTACTATTTAACCTGACTGATTTTCTAAGATGCTACGACTTTTAGCAACTATTTTTTCTTTTTTCTTGAAGAGAATTATAAATCCAAGATAGGAGATCTTCATCTTTATCTGAGAGGACTATCGTAGCTAGCTAACTTTTCACAGCTTTATTGATAAAAGTTATAGCAACTTCCGCTCCCTGTCACTCCCCCAATACCAGCCAAGGGCACATTTGCCAGTTTCTTCCCATCTGTCTGGCTTTAAGTGCAATTCTGTGTGATGGCAGATGGGTTGCCTATATGACTTCTCAAGGTCTCTTCTAGGCCCATATGTTTATGATTCCTTGACATTGCCCCCCCCCACTCCCCATGCCATGAAATTCCCCTCACAAAAATCCCACCTAATTTAACCCTAGAGCTCTGTTACTTTTTAAAAGATTTTCAATAAGGGTTAAAGTATCCTGTAATGTAACTGGATATTTTTCCCTTTTTTTTTGGTGGGGGGGCAGGGTTGGAAGGGAATAAGGGATGAAGTATGGTAAAATGCTTTCAAAGTTATTTCATCTTCAATGCTCCAATACATTGCTCAAGCATATGTTTGCTTAACATAAACTTAACTTGATCTTAACATACATAGTCTGACCTAGTGATCTCCATGTCTACTGTACTTATGTCAATCTTATGACATATTAAGGGAGCGAACTTCAGGATTTCCCTGCTGGGAACCTGACAGAATCAGTTTGCATGAGAATCCTGCCCTGTGTAAAGAAATTCTTATTAATTATATTAACAGAGAGCAAGAAAAGGATTTGCATTTTGAAACCAAGGTAAAAAGTTAGCCAAGTCAATGAATGAGCAACACTGCTGATGTATTCCATACAACATGATTCAAACAACTGAAATCACTGTAAGACACCCTTGACTGTCAGCTCTTAACATACGAGTGAGGGCAAAAGCTAGCCTTATGTTTCATTTGAAACACACTAAATATGTTAGGATCATTAACTAAATATTCAGACTTTCTTTTCTTGCTTTCTTGGAATTATAGTTATTAAACTATGTCCAATTATATGTTCTAATGAATGCAGATTTGTGGCAGAATCTTATTAAAATTCACCAATTTCAAAAAGGTTAATATTTTAGGAAATAATTATTTGTACTTGAAGGGAAGGAATTTAGTTTTCTGAATGTGAAACTATTTCAGCAGATTGAGTTATATCTATTGAAAATCATGAGTCTTGCTGCATACATTGGAGAAGACACCTTGGCATTTTAATAAAGACTATCCAGCTATTATTTCCCTATGAGGAGATGAAATTGTATTGAGTTGGATAGTATATAAAGTATTACCAGGTGAAAGCCTGTGCCATTTCTTCTCTCACTTTTCCTCCCATCATTTTGACCTCCAAAACTCAATTTAATTATAGACCTGAATGTGGCAGATTCAGTTGAACTTCAAGTAATTTCCAGCAAAGTTTATCTGTGCTACATTTTTCAGAGACATACCTAATAACATTCCAAAACTGAATGAATTTCTCACTATAATGAATACACCAGAGTAGAAGTTATTATTTCCTACTTTTGTTTCATTGTGGGCCTATCAAATGGAAAATGCAATTTGTACTATTTGAGAAAAGTTGATCAGAATTGATGATTGTTTTACAAATGCAAAACACGAATAAAACAATATTATGAAGTTAGTAAGCATGAATGAGTTAAAATTAAGAAGCAATACTGGAATTTATATATTCTAATAACTTATATGTAGCATTTTCTTGTTTGAAAAGTGCTTTCTTCAAAACGAATTTGTAATGAATATAGTTATTTCAATACAAATCAAGTCAAATATCATGTGTTAAGTGCTTTTTCTGAAATAGGCACTGTTTTTGGCACAGGGAATATAAATGCAAACAAAAGAAAAGAGAGTAGCTGCCATCATGTAGGTTATATTTTAATGTGGGGAGATAATGCACATAAAGGAAACCGAAAAGCCTGGATGGAAATGAGGGAGAAGGTACTCTTTTAAGAGCATGATAGAAAAATCTCTGAAGAGCCTGGTGTAGTGGGTTGAAGAGTAAGTCTGGCTGACCTGTATGCATTTCTTAAAATGAAGGTTCTGGGAAGAACTGATCAATGAAAGGGGATGCAGGTAGTAGGAACCAGTTTGGTCTTCAAGGGTGAGAAGGCTGCTGGAACAGAGGGATCTTCTAAAGCATGCAGTTTGCTATAAACTGTATCAGAGATAAGGAATCTTTAAATGAAATCAAACACTAGTAGGTGTATAAGTTGAACTCAAATCTCAGACACTTACTAGGTGACATATATAATATGTTAAATTTTACAAAATAATATACACATATCTCTTTTGACATGCAAAGAAAATGTTGGGAACTAAGCACTACAAGTATTATAATTAGTAGAGGATAGAGGACTGACTGTATTCCAAAACATCTGAGTTTAAGTCTTTCTTCTACCATATACTGGCTATATAATGCAAGACAGATCACTTAATGTTCCAAGACAACTTTGAAAAATGAGAGAGAAAGAAATCCATATGGATATGAACCTTTATCAATATTATTATTTATATCAACAGCTATCTATCTATCTATCTATCCATATATCTATCTTTCTAAATATAACTGATACTGATTTCCATAGCAGAAATTCTTCACTAGGAATTTCTGTGAACTGAGAAAAATCACAAGTCTGATTGAAAATAACCCAATAACAACAGAGGAGTAAATTGAGGCTAGAAAAATTAATTTGACCCTCGTTGTAATAAGTAGCTATAATCAAGTAGAAGTTTTATTAATTTAAGTGGCTTAATTTAAGTGGCTTAATTTAATAAAAAATTTTAAATTTCTTTATTTTATTTACTATGCTACTTGTAATAAAACTTATTCTGAATTTTTCATACTTTCTCAGGTCTCTCACAGCAATCTTTTGAGCTCAGTCAGTGGAACAAAACTTTAACAAAATTTTAACTATTGTGTTAAAATAAAGATTTGAACCCAAATCCCTCTAGTTCAGAAAGATCACACTTGAGTGTGAGATAGCAGTCAAGAATATAACCAGAATTAAGAAATTCATTTAAGCATAATGAGATGACAGTTCTGCTGCATGTTACTCCAGTCAGTCTATATCTGGGCTATTTTTTTAAGAAGGGTATGTATAAAATAGAAAATGTCCAGAAAACCATAATCATTGTGATGAAAGACCTCAGATTCATGCTAAAATAGTTTTAAATAAAGAAATATAATTAATTTGGAAAAATTAGGGTAGGTTACTTTATACTTATCTTCAAATACATGAACATCTGTCACATAAAACAAAAGTAAAATGTAATCTCAACCTCAGTGGGTAGAATAAGAAGGAAAGAGTAGAAATGTCTAGGATATAAATTTGGTTGTATCTAAGCACAAAAACAAAATTCTAAAAATGAGAGCTGTCTCAAAGTGAAATATCCTGTCCTGAGGAGGTAGTTTGATTTTAGATATTTTCAACATAATTTGGTTTGTTTTTTAGATATCTTTTAACATAATTTGGTTAACCACTCATCAAATATTTTATTTAAAATATCATTTTTCAGATTTGAGTTTAACTATAAGGACTTATAAGATTCCCTCCAACACTGGAATTTTGTGACTTTTTCCACAACATAACTGCTTTTTGTCAGACAGTGTCTGAGATGTTATTGAGAATTCTTGAGGGGAAGGATGAAATGACACTGAAGAAAATTACCCTCGTACCTCCTTTTTATTATTATTATTATTATTATTATTATCATTATTTTAGTTTTTGCTAGGCAATAGAGTTAAGTGGCTTGCCCAAGGCCAGCTAGGCAATTATTAAGTGTCTAAGGCCGGATTTGAACTCAAGTACTCCTGACTCCAGGGCTGATGCTCTATCCATTGTGCCACCCAGCTGCCCCTCCTTTTTTATTTTAAAGGAGGGATTAGAAAATTTGAGATATGGAATTAAAGAAGACCATTTGGTCACATAATATGGAATTTTTTTTATTGGACATCTATAGAGTTCCTATTGGTGAAAACCATAATAGGCAAGGAAAGTCAGAATGTGGATTTCCTAGCCAAAGTCTCTACTAAGAAAGATCATGAATTATGTGAGTTTCCTAGTGAATGTTTTCATCAGTGAAAATCAAAATAATGATAATAACAATGATGATGATAAATATAACATCAAGGTATCTGGAACCTGAGGTCAGTCCTGAGCTGAGGACATTCAAAAATATCATTTAATCTCTACTAATATACTCTACTACTCCTTCCTTTGGTATAATTACTTTGGAGATTTTAAGAATTTTTGTGGGAAATCCAATATGTTCTTTTAACACAGTCCTAGATATGAGTATCCCACCAGTATCACCATTTAAATGGTGACTTTATCAAAAGTTTGACACATATTCAATTCAGCAATCCATGTTCTCTAAGTTGACTTTTTCCATTTTATTTTTCCAATTCTATACAAAGGTAGTTTTCAACATTCATTCATTTGAAGGTTATGAGTTTCACATTTTTCAGCCATCCTTCAATCGTGTTAATATATTTATGCATAACTCACGTGAAAAAGAAATAAGAACTAAGCAGAAAACATGAATTAGAAAGGAAAAAAAATTAAGTTTTAAAAAGTGAACATAGTATATTTTGTTCAGAATTCAGACTTGATTGTTTGGTTTTTTTGGATATTAAAGGCATTTTCCACAAGTCTCTCAGAATTGTCCTGCTAAGATGAGCTGTATCCTTAATAGTTAATCATCTCACAATCTTATAGTTAAATGGACAAGTATTCTCTTTGTCCTGCTCACTTCACTCAATATCAGTTCATGCAAATATTTCCATACTTCTCTAAAGTTTGGCCACTCATGATTTTTTACAGAGTAACTTCATGACATTTATTTTTTCAGCCATTCCCCAATTGATGAGTATTTCCTCAATTTCTAGTGATTTGCCACTGCAAAAAAAAGCTACTATAAATATTTTTGAACATATAGGACTTTCCCTCTTTTTCATGATCTCTTTGGGATATAGACTAGCAGTGTATTGCTGGATCAAAGAGTATGTAATTTTATTGCTTGTTCTCCATTGTTCTCCAAAATAGATGGATTACTTCACAACTCTACCAACAGAGTTTTAGTGTTCAATATCTCCACATCCTCTCCAACATTGTCATCTTAGTCAATCTGATAGATTTGAGGTGGTACCTCAGAGTTGTTTTAATTTGCATTTCTTTAAACAATACTAATTTGGAGTATTTTTTAAACATGAATATAAATAGTTTTAATTTCCTTAACTAAAAACTACACATTCCTTTTATCAATTAGAAAATGACATATATTATTAGAAATTTGATTCAATTCTTTATATATTTTTAAAATGATTCCTTTATGAGAAACATTGTGAAAATTGCTTCCCAGCTTATTGCATTCCTTCTAATCTTGAATGCCTAACCTAATCTAACCTTAGTTTTATTTGTGCAAAGCCTTTTTTAAATTTAATATAGTTGAATTCATCTAATTTACAATTTATAATGTTCTCTAACTCTTGTTTGGACATAAACTTAACCCCTCTCCATAGATCTGACAGATAGAGTATTCCTTGCTCTTTTAACTGGTCTTTGAGAACAAAGGACAAACATCATCAATTGGTCTATTAGACACCCTTTGTGTTTAAATCCTGTACCCATTTCAACTTTATAGATATAAGTTGTGAAATGTGGATCTATGCTTAGTTTTTGCCATACTAATTTCCAGTTTTGCCATCAGTTTTTGTCAAATAGGGAGATCTTATCCCAAAAGTTAGAATCTTTGGGTTATCAAACAGATGATGCTTCTTTATAATATCATTTTTGATCTGGTACAATTAGGCCACCTTCTTTTGCAATTATTTTCATTAATTACCTTGATATTCTTAACCTTTTGTTGCTCCAGAAGAATTTTGTTACTTTGTTTTTCTAGCTCTATAAAATAGTTGTTTTTGTTTGGCACTGAATAAGCAATTTAACTTTAGTAGAACTGTCATTTTTTATTATATTAGCTTGATTAGTATGGCACCGAATAAGTAATTTAATTTGACTAGAACTATCATACTTATTATATTAGCTCAGACTAACCATGAGCAATTGATGTTTTTCCAATTATTTAGCTCAGACTATTTGTATAAAAAGTATTTTTGTAATTGTGTTCATATAGCTTCTGGGGTTTGTCTTGGGAAGTATATTTCCTGCATTTTGTGTCGTTTGTAGTTACTTTAAATGGAATTTCTCTTTCTATCTCTTGCTCTTGGTCTTTATTGGTCAAATGTAGAAATACGGATACTTCATGTGGGTTTATTTTAAATCCTGCTACTTTACTAAAGTTGCTAATTGTTTCAAGTAGTTTTTAGTTGATTTTCTAGGGTTCTCTAGGCATAGCATCATATCGCCTGCAAAAAGTAAAAGTTTCATTTCCTCTTTGCCTATTCTAATTTCTTCAATTTTTTTTCTTCTTTTTGCTGATGTCTTATATAGATACTACTTATAATTTTAAGGAAAAATCCGTTTATTCCTATGCTAACTAGTGTTTTTAATGGGAATGGGTGTTATTTTCTCAAAGACTTTTTCAGTTTGTATTGAGATAAGCATGTAATTTCTGTAAATTTTGCTACTAATATGGTCAAATATGTTGTTTTACTAATATTGAACCATCCCTACCTGATCATAGTATAGTATACTACTAACAATTTGTTGTAATATTTTTTTAAATTTTATTTAAAAATTTTACAACAATATTCATTATGGAGATTGGTTTATAATTTTCTTTGTTTTGGCTCTTCCTAGTAGAGTTATCAGTAGTATGTTGGTGTTATAAAAGGAATTTGGCAGAAACACTTCTTAACCTATTCATTAAATAGTTTATATAGAATTAGAATTTATTATCCCTTGTATGTTTGGTAGCATTCACTTTCAGATCTATCTTATCCTGGAGGCATTTTCTTAGGGAGTTTATTAATGGTTTCTTCCATTTCTTTTTCTGAAACAATGTTATTTTAGTATTTTATTTTCTCTTCTGTTAATCTAAGTAGTTTATGTTCCTGTAAATATTCATCCATTTCACTTATATTATCAACTTTGTTGGCATACAATTGGGCAAAAGAACTCTAAATTATTGCTTTAAATTCATCCTCATTGGTGGTGAGGTCATCCTTTTTATTTCTGATACTGGTAATTTGATTTTCTTTTTAAAATCAGATTAACCAAAGATTTATCTATTTCCCCCTATAAAACCAACTCGTTATTTTTATTTATAAGTGGAATAGTTTTCTTGCTTTCAATTTTATTAATTTCTCCCTTGATTTACAGAATTTCTTATATGATTCTTAATTGGGGATTTTTAATCTGGTCTTTTTATGAGTAGTTTCACTCAACATCCTAATAGAAATAAAATCCTCATGAACTAAAGCAGAGCTATCCAACTGAATTTTTTTAAGTTTTTATTGAAGCAATAGACAATATATTTTGATTTGCCATTTTAGTGAGAGTTCTTGATTTCCTTTCTAAAACACTTTGTAAACCTACAGGTGGGTCGCATAAAATCACCTTGAGGGATGCATGCATTCCCCTAGTTGCATTTTAGAAAACCCTTGCTAAAGTATCTTGTAAAGCAAAATCACTTCAAAATTCATCTATACCCATATCTTCCAAAAACATTCCCTTCAACTACATTCGAACTACATTCAACTCTCATGAGCTAAAGTATCAACTTATATATCATTATTTTCAAGCACAATCTATACCCATATCCTCTCTCTATGTATGTTTCTTTTAACTATCCTAAGAGAAATACAATTCTCAAGAGTTAAAAGTATTGTCTTCCTGTGCATGGATGTTCCTAGTTTAATGTTATTGACTAAAATTATTTCTCCTTTCTGTTTACTTTTTTTATGCATCCTTTGTGTCTTGTATTTGAAGAACAAATGTTCTGTTCTGTTCTGTTCTTTTTATTAGATAAATTTGAAATTCCTCTAGTTTATTGAAAGTTTGTCTTTTCCCCCCTGAAAGAATATTGTTGATTCTTGGTTGTAATTCAGTTTACTTTGCCCTCCAGAATATCTTCTTCTCATCCTTTAATACTGAAACTGACATCCTGCATAATCCTGACTATGGTATTTAATTGTTTCTTTTTGACTGCTTGCATTACATGCTCCTTTCCCTGAGAATTCTGAAATTTGGCTATAACATTCCTTGGAGTTTTTATTCTGGGATCTCTTTTTGGAGGTGATCAGTGGATTCTTTAAGGACTGTTTTATCTTCTTTATCTAGCATATTATGACATTTTACATGATTATTTTTTTTTAGGTTTTTTGCAAGGCAAATGGGGTTAAGTGGCTTGCCCAAGGACACACAGCTCAGTAATTATTAAGTTTCTGAGACCAGATTTGAACCCAGGTACTCCTGACTCCAAGGCCGGTGCTTTATCTACTACACCACCTAGCCGCCCCAATGATTATTTCTCGAAATATATTTTCCAGGCTCTTTTATCAGCCTTTTGGTTTTGTTTGATGGAATCTTAGTTTCTCATAGAGTCATAAGTTTCCATTTGTCCAATTCCAATTTTTAGGGTTTTATTTTCTTCAGTTAGCTTTTATGTTTTCCTTTCTGGTTGCTTAATTTTACTTTGTGATGTTATATTCTTTTTTTCCAGGTGGTCATTTTTATTTTTAAAGGAGTTAATTTCTTCAGCCAATTTTTTTTATAATTTCCATGCATGACTCTCATTTATTTTCTCCATTTTTCTTCTTCCTCTCCTCTGTGTTTTTTAAAATCCTTTTTGAGTTCTTCCAAGAGGTTTTTTTTTTGATTTGAGAACAATTCAAACTCCTCTGAGGTTTCATTTGTAGGCATTTTGTCACTACTTTCCTCTTTTGAAATTTTTTTTATCATCCCTAGCAGAATAATAGTAGCTTTCTGTGGTTAGCACTTTTTTTTATTTGTTTGTTTGCTCATTTTGCTAGGTAAGAGCTACTTCTGGGGTGCAGAGAGAGGTATAGACCCAAGGTTTTTTCGCTCAAGTCAGGATCTTGTTCCTGACTTGTTGCTTGTTGTTGCCTAAAGGGCAGATTGTTCCCTATCTTAGGGTAGCCCACGCCAGTCCCATATGTTGAACCAGACTTACAAGGGTTTAAACTTTGTCTTCTGAGTTGAGATTGGAACTCTCATTGCTGACCTGCTGCAAAACTGGCTTACTGAGCCTTGGCCTGAGATGGACTGTGATTATAAGCCTCCCACTGACTTTCTAGTTCTCCTGCCTAAATTGGGCTATAATCCCATTTTACCCAGAAGAGTCAAATCTTTACTGAAAGCTCCTCCATGATATATTGAGTTGAGAAAAGGTCTACCTTTTTTTTGGTGGAATCTTCAGCTTTGGGTTTGTGCAGAGGTTTCATTTAAAGAAATTTCTGAAAAACTTCCAGGTGCTTCCTAATTTTGTATCTCCATCTTGTCTCCATCCCAGAAGTCCCACTTTGATTTTTAAAACTATTTATTTAAATAGTTCCTCGATTCTTTTAAAACAATTTTTTATTTTCAATTTTTTACAATTTTTCCCCTAATCTTGCTTCCCTCCCTCCACCCCCCACATATGGCAGTCCGCTAGTCCCCACATTGTTTCCATGGTAAACATTGATCCAAGTTGAATGTGATGAGAAAGAAATCATATACTTAAGGAAGAAAAATAAATTATTGTACCTGATTGATTGGAGTGAGCAAGTCCATCAAGGTTGATCATCACCCCCATGTTACTGCTAGTGTGCACAATGTTCCTCTGGTTCTGCTCATCTCACTCAGTAACAGTTCATGCAAATCTCTCCAGGCTCCCCTAAACTCGCATCCCTCCTGGACTCCAATAGAACAACAGTGTTCCATCACATAGATATGCTACATTTAGTTGAGCCATTTTTCCAATTGAAAGATATCTATTTAACTTCCAATTCTTTGCCACCATGAGCAGAGCAGCTATAAATATTTTTGTACAAGTGATTTTTATACATTACTAGAATATTCTTGTTTAAGAATAAACATAATACCGCCTCCCCCAAAAAATATAGAACCTCATGAGAAATGAAGTAAATGAAGTAAAAGAAAGTTTTTGTTCTGATACCATCACTGACTCAGGTGGATCACATTCTTTATCCTAAGTCTATCACAGAAGTTACTTCCATATTTTTCTACTGTTGCTGTTGCTGATTGTAATTGCACCATCCATTCCTCCCCACTACCACTTATTACATTTTCTCTCTCCTTTTACTCTGTACCCCTTCTAAAATATGCTGTAGGGTAGCTGAGTGGCACAGCAGACTAATCACTGGCCCTGATTACCACCCCTGAGATCCCGCAACCACCCAGCCCCATGGTAGCCCCTTGCAAGAAGTAAGAAAGAAAATGTGTTATATCTGCCTATTATCTCCTATGATCTACCCTCTCCTCTATCATCCACATCCACTGTTCACCCTTTTCCCCCTTCTCTCCTTTTTACTTTAGATATCTATACCCTATTGAATATGTATGCTGATTCCTCTCTGAGCCATTTCTGATGAGAGTGAAGGTTCTCTCACTCCCCCTTACCTTCCCCCTTCCATACCATTGCAAAAGCTCATTGAAAAAAAAAAAGAAATATCTTTTACATGAAATATCTTAGCCTATTCCTCCTCTCCTTTCTCTTACTCCCAGTACATTTCTCTTTTAGCCATTGACTCCAGTTTTACATTATATTATATCTTCAAATTCAGCTCTCTCCAGTGCTTCATCTATAAAAGCTCCTTCTACCTGCTCTATTGAATGAGAAGGTTCATATGAGTATTATCAGTATCATTTTTCTATGCAGGAATACATGCAGTTCGTCATCATCAAGCACTCATATTTTACTCTTCTCCTCTACTCTCTATGCTTCACCTGTGTCCTGTATTTGAAGGTCAAACTTTCTGTTCAGCTCTGGTCATTACACCAGGAACATTTGAAATTTCCCTGGTTCTTTGAAAGTCTACCTTTTCTCCAGAAGAGGATATTCAGTTTTGCTGCTTAGTTGATTCTTGGTTGCATTCAAGTTCTTTTGCTTCCTGGAATGTTATATTCTAGGCCCTATGAGCCCTTAATATAGTTGCTGCTAAGTCCTGTGTGATCCTGACTGCAGCTCCATGATATCTGAATTGTGTCCTTCTGGTTGCTTGTAATATTTTCTCTTTGACTTGGGAGTTCTGGGACTTGGATATAATATTCCTGGGGATTGGTATTTTGGATCTCTTTCTTGGGGAGATAGGTGGATTCTCTCAATTTCTATTTTGCCCTCTGGTTCTAGGATATCAGGGCAATTTTCCTGTAGGAATTCTTTAAAAATGAGGTCAAGGCTCTTTTCCTGATCATGAATTTCAGGTATCCCAATAATTTTAAAATTATCTTTCCTAAATATGTTGTCCATATCAGTTGTTTATTCAATGAGATATTTCACATTTTCTTCTAATTTTTCAATCTTTTGGTGTTGAAGTATTGTGTCTTGACTTCTCATAAAGTCATCATCTTTCTTTAGCTTCATTCTATATTTGAAGGATTTGTTTTCCTCAGAGTTTTCTTATCTCCTTTTCCATCTGGTCAATTTTGTTTTTTAAAGCATTCTTCTCCTCAGTAACTTTTTTGAACTGTTTTATCTATTTGACCTATGCTGGTTTTTAACATGTTATTTTCTTCAGCATTTTTTAGATTTCTTTAATTAAGCTGCTCGCTTTTTTCATGTTTTTCCTGCATCTCTCTCATTTCCTTTCCCATTTTTTTCTTCTGTCTCCCTTACTTGATTTTCAAAATGTTTTTTGAGCTCTATCATAGCATGAACCCAACTTCCATTTTTCTTGTTCTTCCTCATCTTCACATTGAGTGTTTTGATCCTTCTTGGGATCATTAACAAAGTATTTTTCAATGGTGTTCCTCTTTTTTCTCTATTTACTCATTACTGCAGCCTGTGCCTGGTTTAGGGGTGCTTCCTGAGCTTTTGAGTATTATTGGAATACCCTCCCACAAGGACCTCAGTGTTTGTGAAGCTCTGTCTTCCTTCCTGGTCTTTGAATGACCACAAGAGCAACCCTCTGCCACATCGCTGGGGGGGGGGGCTGTTCTATGAGGGGCCTAGACTGCGATCAGGATCTGAATGAGGTCAGAGCCAGGGACAGAGAACAGAACTTGGAAGTCTCTCTCCACTCCCCTACCTTTGGTAAGCACTCAGGGCTCATCTGCCTGGAGGCTCCTGATTGCTGACTCCATGCCTGCTTCAGTCTTCCCTGGATCTGGGATTCTGCATTGCTGAGTGCCCTGAGTACCTGGGCTTTGCTCTAGCTCTGGCAGAGGTCTCCCTACTGATCCTTCAAGTTGTGCCGGGTGCTCTCTGGGGTATAGGTCAGAAAACTACTTCTCTTTCTGGGAGCCATGGCTTCCAGGCATTCTGGGGCTGTTTCTGGGAGGCTGAAGTTTCTTCACTCTGGCTGGGCTGCCATTCTAACCCAAAGGAGTGGAGTTTTTCCACTATTTTTCAAGTTACCTTGGACTGGAGAATTGCCTCACTGGAATGTTCTGTGGGTTCTGTCTCTTGAAAATTTAGTTAGTCATAATTTTAAGATTTTTGAAATATTTTGGAGAGAACACCTAGGAGAGGCTCTTCTCCTGTCGACATCCTAGCTCTGCCCATCTATTTTCTTTAGAATAGCATTGGATGTCTTGTTTGGAGGGAGCCTTGAATATTTCACCTAATAGGGATTTTAAAAATATCATTTTATTATATCTTATGGAATAATTTTGTTGTTGTTGACCAATAGTTCATTACTTGTTAATGTCTCATCCACATGTTAATGTCTCAATCCACATCTTATATGATAGAAGGTGCATAATAAAGGCATTCTTGAAATACTGTCCCACAATACTTTGAAAATTAATTTGATCATTCAGGCACTCCAGATCCCTATGTATTCAGTATAAAAAAAAATCTTTCAAGTCCAGATAGATTTAGGATCATTGAGTTTGGGAGGGGAAATAGATTTGTATTTCATAATGGTAAGCTACTCTGGGAAATCTCAGTAGAAAGGTCACTTGACCAAAAAACCAGAGATAAGTAGGGACTTCAGCAAGAAGATCTTATTTTTTTTTAAAAAATCTTATTTTTTTTTGTGGGTGACTTCTCTGGCCCACTGTCTATTCACAATGGTCTGGTTCTCTATTGTGTCAGCAAGGTCATTTTATACATTCAGCTGATATCGTGCCTTTAAATATTTTCTGCAACTGCCATTTTTTTATAATTTTAGAAGAGTACTAGATTTGATATGCTAGCATGTTTATAGTCCCTGAATTGGAGGAATTAAGACCGGGGAACCACTTGACCTACATTAGCATCAAAGTCAATTGGGTGTCAGTCCTGAGTAGCACCAATATGGTAAGCCCCTAGGAGTGGGAGCCATCAGAAAGCCTAAAGAGAGATGAATTCGCATAATTAGGAAAAAATGGAGCAAATGAAATATTCTATACTAATCAGCAGTAAGGTAGGGACAATTTGTGTCCATGGGTGAAATCAGGAGATGTTTCTAAAAAGAAAAGAAAGAAAAAAGAATGCAAATAAGGAAGAAAAGAAAAGAAAAAGGAAGAAAAGAAATAAAAAAGGAAAGGAAGGAGAGAGAATGAAGGGAGGAAAGGAGGAGAAGAAGAGAAGAGAAAAAAAATGACAGCAAAATAAGTCAGTAAAATCAAATTTAAAAAATAATGAGGGCTGTTTGTGTGTGTGTGTGTGTGTGTGTGTGTTTTCCTTCAATGGTTGTCCTTTTCACACAGAAAATTCTGCTACTGTTGCTGGATAAATATGGGCATCATTACTGCCACAGATCATCACAGGCGTGGCATTGCTTTATTGTGAACAGGGTAATGAAAAGTATGTTTGTAATTTAATCATGCTTTATAACCTATTAAATTTAATGTCCCATGCCTCATAAATTTGTTGGGTTTTTGTTGTTGTTGTTTTGTTGTTCTTAGAGAAGTTGCCTTTATTTGCCATAATAGTTGTCCTGATTTTCCTTGCAATCCTCTGACTTCATTATGCCTTAGGGATACATGTGTCTAAGGTTACATTTCAACTAGATGGTTAGACTTTTTCTGGTTCCTATCTATTAAAATGTATTATCATTGAGTACTCTACCAGATACTGCAGACCTAGGAGATGTAACATGCATATCTTCTCTATCATGGATAGAAAATGCAAAAAGAAAGATATTTCCATGAATGTTTTAGAAATGATCATTGTTGAGGTAAATTCCTTGGCCTTAACATTCTTCTTTTCCTCTCCTTTGAAGTATGGGAAAGAATTAGTTCAAGATGCCTAAAAAATGGTTCTTAGTTCTAAACAAAAGGAAAAATTCTAGAAACACAAGGGTACTATAATTTCTTTCCTTTGCCTCCCTTTGAAGGTTACTAGGGGAAGTGCCAATTAGTTGCTATGGTTACAGAGAGTTGTCTATCTTATCTCCAAGAAACTGATTGAAGACAATATACTTCCCACACAACTCCAAACAATGACCAAGTGGTGGTGAATTTTGGCCAATATTAATCTGTCTTGTTTTAACTGAAATAACTTTGAGTTCTTTCAATAGAAAGAGACCATATTATTATTATTATTTTTCCAAAAAAATTATGTTTGGAATTTTAAAATATATATGATTTGAATCCAAAGAAAAACCATGAAAAATTCTGCAGGACCCTAAATTTTTTACCCATATGTGATTGTTAAGGTGATCTTTCAGATGATTTTCTACTTTTAAAAAGAATGAATATTTCTTATCTCCTTCTCAGGTCATATAAGTAAGTAGAAATTAATTTTTGGTGAAAAAATATGTCTGGAACAACTTAGAAAAAATCCTTATTATTAATGGGGGAAAGGAAGGGTGGAGATAAAATAACAGATTAAAGGCTGGGTGGGACTCCTCTAGATCTCTCAAATATCTCCAAATATCTTTAAATAATGATTCTACAATTTGGAATTACATCCAAAGTATAATAGCTCATCTTGTAGAGGCAAAGGATTGGAAATTGAAAGGATGTCCATAAATTTGGGAATGGCTGAACAAATTGTGGTAAATTAATTTATGCAACACTATTATTCTATAAGAAATCATGAGGGATGGGACTTTAGAAAAAACCTGGAAAGGCTTGCATGAAATGATACTTACTGAAGTGAACAGAACCAGAAGAATTATACAAACAAACAACACTGGGCAATAATCAACTATGATAGACTCGTTCATTTCAACGGTACAGCAATCAAAGACAATTATAAAAGACTTGTGATGGAAAATACAATTCATATCCACAGAAAGAACTATGGAGCTTAAATGCAGTCCAAAACTTACTATCTTCAATTTTTAACAGTAGTCTTGTGTATCATTGTTTTCTTTTCTTTCTAATTTTTTTTTAAATTTTGGTGATTATACATGGATAATCTATAATAGATTCCTTTCTATTATAAGAAGGGGGATAGAAAGGGGGAGAAATTTGTAAAACTCAAAACCCTGAAAAAAATGGTTGTTGAAAATTACTGCTGTTTATAGTTGGAAAAATAAGTAAATAAAATATTAAGAAAATTGAAATAAATAAGCAAGTAGATGAATGAATAATTGATAAATAATAAATAAATGAATAAATGGTGGCTCTAAACAGATTATAGAATGGCAGAACCTGCAAAAAGACTAAGTGAAACAATTTTCGAGCCAAAGACAACTTTGAAGATTGGCAGAAAAGGTCTATCAAATCAGGGTGAGAGTAAAGCACAGTCTGTCACAGGCCTCAGCAGTACAGATCCTGCCCAGAAGACCCAGAGCAGGCCTTGGGAGCCACATAATCAGTAGTGGCAACAGTTGCTCCTGTAGCTTTCAGCTCAAAAACAGTAAGGGGATCAGAAGGTGATTATATGGGACTCCGCTATCATAGGCAGGAGTGTGTTGTTTTGCACATTCTCAGATCTGGGTCATAGTTCCAGAAAGAAAAGGAACAGTAGTATAGCAGAACTTGTAGTAGCAAGGGAGTGGGCATCCTCCTCACAGTTCCAGGGCAGAACCCACAGATAGAGCACAACCTAGGAGATCTCCTTATATCAGAGCTATTCAACCTTATGTTATATTAGGGCTACATTAAAATAAAATAATTATTCAAGGACTGCACCCAGAATAAAAAATACAGTACACTAATATAATAATAAAAATGTTGCCTCATAGCGCTTTGAAAGTGAGGCAATGCAATTTTTCAATTTGACAGGTGAAGCTCAAAAGCAAACACAAAACAGCAAAGTGACAGCACAACAGTATAAAGGTAGGTGCATACTGACTAGTTTGCACTATACAGATGGAAGACAACCCATAGATGATTGAAAATTCCATGTGATATGTTCCATCTGTAATACTCCTTAAAAACACCCACCAAAAATAACAACAATTAGATTATTTATTAGTGATGGGTTTAAAAAATCTAACACAGATTCCTTGCAAATTCAGATCACATAATACCTCACTGTGGACCACATGCAGCCTATGGGTGTTATTTTGGACAGCCCTAACTTGGATCATACTAGTTGGAAGAACTGAAAATTTGCAGATCCCTAGAAATTTCTCTGAAAATAGCTGTAAAAATCCCCAGAAGTTTGGGACAATGCATCCTCTACCTGGAAGCAGAGTCCTACTTTTACAAAGAGTTAAAATCAAGTCAAAGGCTGGGGAAATGAACAAACAGCAGAAAAGAAATCTGACCTTTAAATATTACTGTGGTTTAAGGAAGATCAAACCACACACTCAGAAGATGATGAAGTCAAATCTCCTTTATCCAAAGCCTCCAGGAAAACTATGAATTGGTTTTAGGCCATGGAAGAACTCAAGAACAAATTTGAAAAACAAATGAGAAATATAAGAGGAAAAATTGGAAAGGAAAATGATGAAAACCAAGTCACTTAAAAGTACTGATGAAAATAACATCTTAAAAGCAAGGACCAAAAGGAAAAGGAGATTCAAAAAAAACCAATGAAGAGAACAATGCCTTAAAAATCAGAATTGACCAAAAGGGAACAATGAGGCATAAAATTTCACTGAAAAAAAAATTCCTGGAAAAGAAGAACTGGTTAAATGGACAAGGAGATACAAAAGTTCAATGAAGAAAATACTTCTTAGAACTGAGAAAGGGGAAACTATGTCTTTTTGAGAAATCAAAAAATATAAAACAAAATCAAAAGAATAAAAGACAAGGGCACAATGTGAAATATCTCACTGGAAAAATAACTGTCCTGGAAAACAGATCCAGGAGAAATAATTTTTTTTAAATTATTGAACCAAAAAAAAAGAACCTAGAGATTGCTAGGTGGCTCAGTGGATAAAGCACCAGCCTTGGAGTCAGAAGACCTGAGTTTAAATCCAGGCCCCAGACACTTAATAATTACCTAGCTGTGTGATCTTGGACAAGTCACTTAATCCCACTACCTTGAAAAAGCCAAATATTGCAAATAACCAGAAAGAAATAATTAAATTATCACAGAGACACATCTAGGATAACACAGGATTTGGCAGCTTCTACATTAAAGCAACATCTACATTAAAGCACTTGGAATATGATATTCCAGAAGGCAAAAGAGCTTGGATTAAAACCAAGAATCATCTACCCAACAAATTCAATATATTCTTTCAGGGAAGAAGATTGACATTCAATGAAATAGGGAATTTCAAACTTTTCTGATGAAAAAAACAGAAGTTAACAGAAAATTTAATCTTCAAATACGAGACACAAGTGAAGTATGAAATGGTAAAAAGGAAAGGGAAATGATAAGGGACTTAAGGATATTGAACTATTTATATTCATACATGGAAAGATGACAATGATAACTCATATGAATGTATTCATTTATTAGGATGGTTGAAAGGAGTATATATAGACAAGGCACAGGTGAGAATTAAATATGAAGAGATCATATCTTAAAAAATAAAATTAAGTAGTGAGAGAGGAATGTACTGGAAGAAAGGGAAAAGGCAATCTAGAATGGGGTAATTATTTCATATAAAAGAGGTAAGAAAAAGCTTTTGCTGCTGAGTGGAAGGCATTGGTGGTTAGGGGAAGTGAGTGAACCTTATTCTCATCAGAATTGGTTCATATAGGGAATAGCATACACAATCAGGTAGGTATAGAAATTTATCTTACCCTACAGGAATGTAGAGGAGAAAGGGAGGTCAGAGAAAAGGGGTCTGTGATAGAAGAGATGGCAGATTGGAGAAGGGACTAGTTAGAAGCAAAACACCTTTGAGGAAGGACAGAATGAAAAGAGTCAATGGGGATGGGAAGGACTAAGATAGAAGGAAATGCAATTAGCAATAGTAAATGTAGGAAAAAAATTTGAAAAAGTCTCTCTGATAAAAACTTCATTTTTTTCAACCATGGAGAACTGAGTCAAATTTATTTAAAAAAAAATAAGAACCATTCTCCAAATGATAAATGATCAAAAGATATGAACAGTTTTCAGATGAGTTTATCATTGCTATCTATAGCTATATTTTAAAAAAATGTTTTAATACTATACATTGTAGACATTGAAATTAATATACTCTATTTGAATGGTTAATAGTACAGAAAAGAAAAAGGACAAATGCTATAGGTGATGTAAGGAGAACAAGACATTAATGCTCAGTTGAAGAAGTGAAACGAGTTAATCATCCTGTAGAGCACTTTTTAAAAATTTATTTATTTTGAATTTTACAATTTTCCCCTAATCTCACTTCCCTCCCCCACCCCACTCTATAGAGCAATTTTAACTGTGTCCAAATGTATCCTTTTTGACCTAGTAATGCCATTGCTAGATCTGCATTACAAAAGCGATGAAAAACAAAAAGGGAAAGAACCTATATGTATAAGGATATTGATAGCTGCCCTTTTCTGGTGTCAAGGAATTGAAAATTGAAGGACTATCAGTTGGGGAATGACTAAACAAACTGTAGTATATAATGATGATCAGAGTGCTCTCAATAAAACCTGTAAAGACTTACATGAGTAGATGCAATGTAAAATGGACTGTATACAAAGTAACAGTAATATTGTAGGATGATCAGTGTGACAGTGCTATTCAAACCCAGAGAAAGAGCTGAAGGTATTTTAATACAATTTGAAAGATACTATATTTATTTTTTTACTTTATTTTCCTTGAGGTTTTTTGTGGGGATGGAATCTATTTTCTTTCATAACTTATAGAAATTTTTTATGACTTTACATTTTTAACCTATGTTAGCTTGCTTTCTCAATGGTTGAGTAAAAAGAAATTGGAACTGAATTTTTTTTTAGTTTTAGCAAGGCAATGGGGGTTAAGTGCAAACTCAATTTTTAAAAATAAATGTTAAAATTCGTTTTTACATATAACTGGGGTAAAATAAGGAAAAGGTAAAACAAGGAAAGAAAGAGTGAGAAGAAATAGGGAAAAACTTGAACAGAGAGATTTTTGCCTGATATTTTTCTAGCTGCAGGAGAGGGAAAAGTATCATCTCAAGGCAGCTTCTTCAACTGTTTTTTTCCTGCCTACAAGAAATATAAAAATGCCTAGCATTCTTCTTGACTTCAGAAGTTTCAGAAATATGATATTCCATCATATTCCCTTCTCCTTTTTCTTGACCTGGCATGTTCTTTCATGCCTGAACAAAGAGAAATGTCTTTCTTTCAAACTCCCTTCATTGATCTCCTTGCCTAACCTGACCTGCCTGCAGAGGAAGGAAAGAAACACCACTCTATCAGCTTCTATCCATGATTCACTTAACTGAGTTATGCTACCTCATAAAAGAATTCCAGTCTGAAGCCAGACACTCAAAGATGTTAATAATTAACAAACTCCCATTCTATCAAAACCCCTATAATACAGTGATTAAAAGTCTCTGACATTTAAACCCCTTCATCTATGCCCTAGTATATGTTTCCTTGTTCCCATCCCTCATAATCCAATTTCTCTTCTTCAACTCTCACTCTAAAAAAATTATTCAGTTCTTTCATTTTGGTCCCTCGAAAGTTTGTTCCATAGGTAACAAACTTGCTTTCAATTTAAATCTTTTTCATTTTCCATTTTTTTGGTCTTCATGGTCTCAATGCTATCACTAAGGCCTGAATCCCTCCAAATGAAAATGTCTTCCTAGTTGCATTTTTACTTCTTTCTTCCAACTTACTGGACAAGTTAAAAAAGTTAGAATATTTTTTGCCCCATTGCATCTTCCAAGCTCTTACTGTATCATCATTCTCTCCTACTTTAAGATTCACTAAATTTATATTTATAAATCAAAGTTTTGGCAACTGCTCTCTGATAACTTCCAGAATACTTTCTTTCCTCAGAATTCAGTTTCTGGCTCACAGTCTTCCCTAGCTTCTGCCATCCTGATAGAAGACATAAACATATACAATGATATTTCCACAAACATGTTGATGACCTATTTCCTCAGCAGAAAATAAATCTCAAAATTCATTCACAAAAATAGGAAAAAAAGGATGAAGAAAGTTGAGTTTTATAATATTAGAGTCAATATGTAGGCTGGAAAAAAATGTGCAAGCATCAAAAAAAGGAATTTGATCATCAGAAGGCACTACGGTGGTAGAGAAGACTAACACTCAGAAGACAATAATGTGAAAATGGCAAAAAGCAAAGTCTCAAAGGAAAATGCCAATTGGATCTGAATACAACAATAATTCTTAGAAGTTTTAGACAAAATCTATGAGTGTGTTGGGAAAATTTGGGAAAGAAATGAGAGATACACAAAAATTATAAAAAATATTAGTAGCTTAGAAAAAGGGTCAACAAAATACTAAATAAGTAAAATAAATAAATAAAAATAAATAAAAAAATCTAAATCTTAAGAGTCATGAAAATCCATTTAAGAAAAAATTCCTTAAAAAACATAATTTTGAAAAGAAAAATACAAGATACTGAAAATAAAATACAAAAATTCATTGCAGAAAATTATTTTTTAAAAAAAATCTGGGAAGGACTTCCAAAAAAGATGGCACAGAGAAGACAGGCACTATGTTGAATGCTCCTCTTTCCCCTCAAAAACAACATGAAAGAAATTTCTTAGAAGTTCAATTAACAAAACCCAGAGAGAGAAGCTAGGAGAAGAACACCTACCAAGAAGGTTTGTCTCAGGGTATCGTGGGTGAACCAGGAGACAAGAGCAGAGGGTCAGCATGGGAACAGCAAGTGGGGGAATCCAGAGGGCCAGCCTCAGCTGTAAAGACTTTGGTGAGTGGCGGGTGTGAGATCCAACTTTAGTTGCAGAGTCTTTGGTTGGGGGTAGAGGATTTTCAGTTCCAGCACAAAGTTTCAGAGCACACTTGAAGAACAACCAACTAGGCCAGGGACCTGAGCTCCATACTTTGAGCAGAGCCCTTTACCCAGAACAAATAATAAACAACCCACCACCCCCTCAGACTAAGGTGTGGGCAACAGAGTTCACTCAAAGGAAAGAGATTAACTCCCTCCCTCAGGTTCAGCACATTATTCAAGGTCAACTCAAACCCTGCTGCTGAGGCCCCCAAACACTCCAGAGAAAGCAACCAGGGCTCCCTACTGGCCAGCCCTTGGAATTACTAATCCAAGTGAACAAAGCCTCTAGGATCTTCAAAAGCCACCACCCCAACACAAGATCCTAGAAATATGTAGAAAGGCCAGCGAAAAGGGGGGCCCATGGAGAAATACTTAGAAGAAATAGATTCTAGCCCAGAGAGATCTAGCACTTTTTAAAAGGTGTTTACAAGGCAAATGGGGTTAAGTGACTTGCCCAAGGCCACACAGCTAGGTAATTATTAAGTGTCTGAGTCCAGGTTTGAATTCAAGTGCTCCTGATTCCAGGACTGGTGCTTTATCCACTGTACCACCTAGCCGCCCAAGATCTAGCACTTCTGAGGAGAATATGAATTGGTCTTTGGCCCAGAAAGACTTCCTTAAAGAAATCAGGTAGGAGTTTAAAAGGTAATTGGAAAAACTGGGAAAAGAAACTCAAGAGAAAATCAACACATTGCAACAAGAGAACAAACACGTTGAAAATACAATTGGACAAATACACAATGAGAATAACTCTTTCAAATCTTCAAATGGGCAAATGCAAAAAGAAAATGATTCTCTCAAAACTACATTTGGGCAAATGGAAAACTCCTTCAAAAACAGAATTGACCATCTGGAAAAGGAGTTGCAAAAGGTAAATGAAGAAAATTCTTCTTCTCTAAGAAAAAAAGAATGGATTTGGTGGAAATTAATGACTTCATGAGACAAGATTGTGTTAAACAAAATCAAAAGATTGAAAAAGTAGAAGAAAATGTAAAACACCTCATCAGCAAAACCACTGACCTCTAGAACACATCAAGCAGGGACAACCTGAGAATATAGGACTTCCTGAAAACATTGAAGAGGGGAAAAAAAAAGCCTGGACTTAATATTACAGGATTTAGTGATGGAAAACTGCCTTGATATCATGGAACATGAGGGCAAAATAGTTATTGAAAGAATGCATTGATCCCCTCTGGAAAGAGATCCTAAAATGAAAGCACCAAGGAATGTTGTGGCCAAATTCCAGAACTATCAAATAAAAGAAAAAACCCTACAAGCAGTCAAAAAGAAAAAAAAAAATTAAATACCACAGTAAAGATTACACAAGACCTGGTTACATCAACATTTAGGGATTGAAGGGCCTGGAATGAGGTATTCCAAGGAGCAAGGAAGTTTGGAATGCAACCAAGAATCCACTATCTGGCAAAACCGAGTCTTCTCTCCCAGGGGAAAAGATGGACACATAATGAAATGGATGACTTCCAATATTTTCTGATGAAAATACCAGAGCTAAATGAAAAATTTGGATGTCAAACAGGAGGTTTAAGAGACACATGAAAAGGTAAAAAAAGGGTAAATAAAAAACTGCTCTCCAATAAGATGAAACTAGATATACACCCACTTGAGAAAAAAGAGTCTCGTAACTCTTGAGAATTGTAAGTATATTAGAAAGAATATACTTAGCCAGAAATGATACACACTTATTACTTTTCTGTGACTCAGACAGAATGATTTAAAAACAATACCTCCTTAAAAAAAGGACAGTAAAGAGACAGGAGGATGGAGGAAATTGAATGGGGCTGAATCTCATTACATTAAGAGGTATAAAGGACCTATTGCAATAGAAGAGAAGAAAGGAGGAGATGAGAATTGCTTCAATCTTACTCTCATCAGATTTGGCTTAAAGTGAACATATATACATTCAGTTAAGTTAAGAAACGTATCTTATCTTTCTAGTATTAAAAGGGAAAAGGGGAATGGGGAGGAAAAGGGGAACTAACAGTATGGGGGAAGGAAGCAGGGACAAAGGGAAAGGGGAAAGAAATAGGAGGGGTTTTGGATATAGGAGGGCAAACACACTGAAAGTGGTAGTATTCAGAAACAAAATACTGGGGAACATGGATGAAGTGAAAAAAAGGAAAAAACATTACAAAGAAAAGGAAACAATAATAAAAGACAACTGTTAAAAATTGAAGATAATAAGCTTTGGACTGCATTTAAGCTCCATATTTCTTTCTGTGGATATGAATTGTATTTTCCATCACAAGTCTTTTATAATTGTCCTTGATTGCTGTACTGCTGAAATGAACAAGTCTATCATAGTTGATTATTGCCCAGTATTGCTTGTGTGTATAATTTCTTCTGGTTCTGTTCACTTCACTAAGTATCATTTCATGCAAGCCTTTCCAGGTTTTTTCCAAAGTCCCATCTCTCATGATTTCTTATAGAATAATAGTGTTCCATAAATTAATTTACCACAGTTTGTTCAGCCATTCCCAAATTTATAGACATCCTCTCAATTTCCAATCCTTTGCCTCTACGAAAAGAGCTATTACACTTTGGATGTAATTCCAAATTGTAGAATCATTATTTAAATGAATTTGGAGATATTTGAGAGATCTAGAGGAGTCCCAGCCTTTAATCTGTCATCTTATCTCCACCCATCCTTTCCCCCATTAGTAACAAAGATATTTTCTAAGGTGATGGGAGGATGTAGAAGAGTGAATCAGGTAAATCTCATTACATCAAGAGGGACAAAAGACCTATTGAAATAGAGGGGAAGAAGGGAGAAGCTGAGAACAACCTGAATCTTCATCACAACAGAATTGGCTTAAAATTAACTTAGACACACTCAGTTAATAACTTGGTTTACCTTTCATGCATTAAAAGGGGAAAAGGGGAGGTGGGGAAAGGGAGGGGGAGTAAAAGGGGAAATAGCAGAAGGAAGGGGGAAAGGGGAAAGAAAGGGGAAGGGGGTTGATATAGGAGGGCAAATACACTGAGGAATATGGATAAAGGGAAAAAAGGGAAAAATGAAAAGAGAAGGAAGATAGCATGGAGGGCAATAAAGAGTTAGTAATTATAACTTTGAATGTAAATAGGATGAACTCTCCCTTAAAATGTAAGCAAATAGTAGACTGAAATAAAAACCAGAATCCTACAACATGCTGCTTAAAAGAAACTCATTTGAAGCAGAGAGATATAGAATAAAGGTAAAACATTGGAGCAAAATATATTTTTCTTCAGCTTAAGTGAAAAAAGCAGGGGTAACAATCCTTATCTCAGACAAAGCAGCTATAAAAATAGATAGCAAAAAACTATATTCTACTAAAAGGTACCATATAAAATAAAGTAAATTCAATACTAAAATATGCATGCACCCAATCATATAGCATCCAAATTCTTAGAGGAGAAGTTGAAAGAGCTACAAGAAGACATAGAGAGCAAAACTCTACTAGTGGGAGACCTCAATTTACCCACTCTCAGATTTAGATAAATCTAATCATAAAATAAACAAGAAGCAGTTAAGGAGGTAAATTGTTAGAAAACCTAGATATGATAGACTTATGGAGGAAATTGAATGGGAATAGTAAGGAATATACTTTTTTTTCTCCAGTACATGGCACTTACACAAAAATTAACCATCTACTAGGGCATAAAAACCTAGTGATCAATTGCAGAAAGGCAGAAATAGTGAACACATATTTCTCAGGTCATAATGCAATGAAAATCATATGCGATATTGGGCCAGGGAGATATAGAACCAGAACTAATCAGAAATTAAATAACCTCTTTTTAAAGAATGAGTGTATCAAGCAACAAATTATAGAAAGAATTATTTCATCCTAAGTAATGACAATAATGAAACATACCATAACCTATGGGATAAACTCAAGGTGGCTGTCAGGCTATATATTAAATCTTTAAATGCTTACATGAATAAATTAGAGAAAGAGTAAATCAATGAACTAAATATGCTACTAAAAATTAGAGAAAAAATAAATTTAAAAATCCCCAATTAAATACCTAATTAGAAATTCTAAAAATTAAAGGAGAAATTAACAAAATTGAAAGCAAGAAAATAATTGAACTAATAAATAAAACCAAGAGCTGATTTTATGAAAAAAACCAATAAAATTGATAAACCTCTGGTCAATTTGATTAAAAAAAAAGAAAGACTAAAACCAAATTCCTAGTATCATAAGTGAAAAAGATGAACTCACCACCAATGAGGAGGAAATTAAAATAATAATTCAGAATTATTTTGCCCAACTTTATGCCAATAAATTTGACAATCTAAATGAAATGGATGAATATTTACAAAAAAATATAAGTTGCCAAGATTAAATGAAAAGGAAATTAAATACCTAAATAACCCTATCTCAGAAAAAAAATTCAACAAGCCATTATTGAACTCCCTAAAAAAAATCTCCATGACCAGATGTATTCACAAGTGAATTCTACCAAGCATTTAAAGAACAATTGGTTCCAATTCTATATAAACTCTTTGGAAAAATAGGTGAAGACAGAACTCTGCCTAATTCTTTCTATGACAACAATATGGTGCTTATACCTAAACCAGGAAGAGTTAAAACAGAGAAAGAAAATTATAGAGCTATCTCCCTGATGAATATATATATGCAAAAATCTTGAATAAAATCTTAGCAAAATGATTGTAACAAGTTATCACTAGGATAATATATTATGATCAAGTAGGATTTATCCCAGAATGCACTGTTTGTTCAAAATTAGAAAAACCATTAGTATAATTAATTATATCAATAACAAACCTATCAGAAATCATATGATTGTATTGATAAATGCTGTAAAAGATTTGACAAAATACAGCATCCATTTCTACTAAAAACACTAGAGAGTGTAGGAATAAATGGATTGTTCCTTAGAATAATAAGAAGCATCTATCTGAAACCATCAACAAGCATTATATGCAATGGGTATGGGCTAGAGGCATTCCCAATGAGATCAGGGGTGAAACTAGGATGCCCATTATCACCACTACTATTCAATATTGTATTAGAAATGTTAGCTTCAGCAATAAGAGAAGAAAAAGAAATTGAAGGAATTAGAATTGGGAAGGAAGAGACAAAACTCTCACTCTTTGTAGGTGACATGATGGTATACCTAGAGAATCCCAAAAATTCATCTAAAAAACTACTAGAAATTATTAATAACTTTAGCAAAGTAGCAGGATATAAAATAAAGGCTCATAAATCCTCAACATAAACATACATACATACATACATACATACATATATATATATATATATATATATATATATATATATGTATATATGACTGGCAGAAGAGCTAGAAAGAGAAATCCAATTCAAAGTAACTTCAGACAATATAAAATGCCTGGGAGTCTATTTGCCAAGCAGACTCAGAAAACAATTACAAAACACTTCTCACACAAATAAAATCAGATTTAAATAACTGGACAAACATCAACTGTTCATGGATAGGTCGAACTAATATAATAAAAATGACAATTCTACCAAAAGTAAACTACTTTTTTAGTGCCCTACCAATCAAAATTACAAAAACATTAATGAGTTAGAAAAACCTGTAAGTAAATCCATATTGAGAAATAAAAAGTCAAGAATTTCCAGGGATTCAATGAAAAAAGTGCTAATGAAAGTGGCTTAACCTTACCAGATCTTAAATTATATTATAAAGCATTAGTCATCAAAACTGTCTGGTATTGTTTAAGAAACAGAGTGGTGGATCAGTGGAATAGACTAGGTGCAATGGCAGGTGCAATGGCTATTGCAATTGCAATAGCAATCTTCTGTTTGATAAACACAAAGAGTCCACCTATTGGTATAAAAACTCTGATAAAAATTGTTGGGAAAATTGAAAGTTAGTATGGAAGAAATGAGATTTAAAAAATTTCCAGCACATTTCCGTGATAAAGGCTTCTTTTCTCAAATATTTATTCAGTGTAGAAGTGACTCAAATTTATAAACAATAAGACCTATTCCCCAACTGATAAATGTTCAAAAGACATAAGCAGGCATATTTTAGGAGAAGAAATCCAAGCTAACTTATAAACATTTAAAAAAACAATCTACATAAACATCGATTAGAGAAATAAAAGTAAAATAACTATGAGTTACTGCCTCATACATCAGAAATGACAAATGCTGAAACATTTAAGTGAAATTTAGGCAAACTAATGAATAGATCGTGGAATAGTGAACTGATTCAACCATTCTGTAGAACAATTTGGAACTATATGCAGAGGGCTATGAGATTATGCATACCCTTTTACAAAGCAATATCACTACTAGCTTTGTATTCCAAAATAATTAAAGAAAAGGTAAAATGACCTAGATATATTTATTTAAATTTATAACAGCTTTTCTGTGATGACAAAGACCTATGGAAGGGATGTTCATCAATTGGGGAATGGTGTAACAACTTGTGGCATGTGATTGTGATGGAGTGTTATTGAGCAATAAAAATATAAGTGGGGAGGTTTCAGGGAAAAAAACCCATTGTTACAAACATTATGAACTGATAAAAATTTAAATGAGCAGAATTGGGACTTCAATAGGCATAGTAGTAGCAATGTAATGATGATCAATAGTAAAAGATTTAACTACTCAGATCAATACAATGATTCAAGATCTTTCTGAAGGATACATAATGAAAAAAGGGGAAACTCACGAAGTCTGAGTGCAATTTGAAGTATAATTTTCTCATTTGATTTTTCTTGATTCTGTAAAAAAAATTACTAATATGAAATATATTTTGCATGATTTTGCATGTATAATTGATATAGTGCTTGTATTCTCAGGGGATATGGGAAGGAGAGAATTTAGATTTCAAAATGTAGATAGAAAAGATTGTTAAAAATAAATATTATATTTTTTTAAAAAAGTACTAAGTCAAGCAATGCTAAATAAGTCAGTAAGTCAGGGCCCCTCAAAACACTTACATGAAAATGGCCTTCCCTTTATAGTATTTCTAGGCAATATAAACTTCACCAAACAGACAGACAGACAATCACACACACACACACACACACACACACACACACACACACACACACAAACTCATACATCATGGTCCAGTGACACTAGACTCCTTGTTGTTCCTTACAAATAACAGTTTATTTCTTTATTCTGAGAATTTTCACTAGCCGTCTCACATGCCTGGAATTACTTCCCTCCTCAATTCTGCTTTTTACTTTCCCTGGTTTTCTTCGACACTCAATTTAAGTCCCAACCCTCTATAAAAACCATTTCCCAGTTCCCAGTCCTATTAATCTTAGTGTCTTCCATTTGAAACCACTCCTCCTACATATATAGCCTGCATATATCTTATTTGTACATATAATTTGCATGTTATCAGTCTTCATTAAATTATGTGCTCCATGAGACTTTTAGGGACTGTTTTTTGTTTGTTTGTTTGTTTTGCTTTCATTTACATCCTTCATATCCTGATGCTTGTCACATGGTTGATGCTTCATAAAAAATGATTCCCTCCCCCTTTACCCTCTGCTAAATATTTTCTTGACTGAGTCTTCCCAGAATAGAAGGGCTTAGGGATATTCAAAAGTTTCATCCCATGACCTATAGGAACATTGAGTTGATCCATTTCTGGCCTGTCCTAATTCACCATTCCTTGAGAAATGTGGTGGACTCATATCAGAGAAATTAACCATCTCAAATCACACTTAGCCCATTGAAATTCTGAGATAAAAAGTAAAAAATTCTACCAGTCTTAGCTTTTGTGACAGCTGAGATTACAGGTATGTATTATATCACCCAGCCCTTCAATCAACAAACAAAAAAATGAATTTTCCACAGAGGCAGACTATTATGGTTAAATCTATAAGATACAGAAAGAAGAAGTCCTAAAAGGTAACAGTCCTGTGAATTAATAGTGGAGAAAGTTAATTTTCAAGGTTCATTCTCTACCTCTTCCCTACTAAAATCCATGGTCCAGCAGAGTACAAAAATCCAATCTCCATGCATGAGCTTTGAGAGTTAGGAATTTCCATGCTGTTTCAGAAATTCTATAAATATATATGTCCCACTTCTTCCCTTTTCCCATTAACCTCTTATAGCATATAACAGATATTGACTCTGTCCAGATACATGAGGAAGAAAAAGAATAGGAGAGGAAGAGGACTATATAAACTTCTATCCAGAGTTTTCCCTAAGTTAGGGACCTTCCAAGATGGCATAAAATTTAGGAAAACTACTAAACTCTTCAAAAAGTAGGACATGTTAATTTGGACAAATCAGAAGAACTGTAGAACAGAGAAAATTTGAACAAGGAACAAGGGTATAGGGTAATTTAGACTTGAAGGAAGCATAACTGGAATCCAAGTGAGGCCAGTACTATTCTTCTAGACACTACATGGAACAGAGTTAGAGGTCAGTGAATCTAAAATTTCTCATTAAAATAAGAGAGTTAAATAGTGTTATGATATAGGAATCTCCATAAGAGATGTGATAATTTTCCTTAAAGAGGGAGGATTCAGAAAGTGAATAATAGGACAGTATAAGGAAGAAGAGACCGAAAGCTAAATTGAATTAAAGAAGAAAATCTATTAAACACTGATAGCACAAGCAGATAAGTCAACATATAATGTACTAAAATTAGAAGAAAGTAGGAAACCCAAATATTCAAAAGAATATTAATATCAATGAATGCATATTGTTAGAAAAAGGAAATGAACTAGCACCTACTGAGATGCAGAGCTGTGAGGTTATCTAAAAGAGCATGGGGTCACAGAAAGATTTTTTAGAATGCTTCAAAGAGAAATAATCTTGAGAAAAAGTTAGAAGAGAAAAAGACAGAGATATATGCTTAATAAAGAAATAACTAACATAATAGAAAAACTTTAAAAGTGGTAAATCTCTCACAAAAAGCAATATAAAAATAGCTTGACTAATATACTGAATTGAAGAACTAGAAGAAGATAAGTAAACTGCAATGTTAAAACAACATATGATTTCTATTTAAGCAAAAATCATTTATCTCAGAGAAAAGATGCAAAGAGACAAAGGTTTTAGGTCAGATACAAGAATATGACAAACTGAAAACCATAAATACCATAATGAAAATAATGCAAAAAACTTTCCAGAGTTTCTGAATACAGAAAAGAAAATAGCTGAAAGAATTCACTTCAGTGAAGAAACAAATAACCAAAACAAAACAAAACCTATGTTACAACTCCAAGACACACAGTGGTTAAATTTGATAATTTCAAAAACAAACAACTTCAATTGGTCGTTATAATTAGACAAGACAAAGACATTCAAACAGAAGAGAAGGGCATTTCAAAAAACACAAGACTTTTATAACCATCAGAAACCACAGAAGATGGAGCAGTTAGGTGGCACATTGAATAGAGCACCAACCCTGGAGTCAGGAGGGCCTGAGTTCAAATATGACCTCAGACAGTTAATACTTGCTTAGCTGTGTGACACTGGGCAAGTCATTTACCCCCTTGCTTTGCAAGTATAAAAAAAAATAAGAAACCACAGAAGGCAATATAGTATCTCCCCCGCCCCCACCCAAAAAGTAAAAGGAGTTTAAGATTCAGTGATGACATTACTTGAAAACTCAGACTAATAGACCATCAAAATAAGATGCATGTTAATTACACTTCTGGGAGATGCATGCTTTATATATACATATATATATATATATATATATATATATGTGCATATATGTATACATATTTGTATATATATTATTCCTTTTTATAAATCATAATTTAAGGTTAATTTTTTAAAATATGAAATATTTTTTGAATTCTTTCAATTCTGCTTTCTTTTGGATTTAATGTTTCTGATAAATATCTTTGATTTTTTTGGTTCTTTCTCTTCTTTACTTTCTTTCAAAGTGCTCACTGCTTTGCAGATAGTTTCCAGACCTTCTTGTTCTGTCACAGATTCTCCTTTTGAACTTTTTCTTTAAGAACTCTGACTTCTACAAACAGGGGGAAGATAGCATGGAGGGCAATAAAGAATTAGTAATCATAACTTTGAATATGAATGGGATGAACTCTCCCTTAAAATATAAGCGAATAGCAGAGTGGATTAAAAACCAGAATCCTACAATATGCTGCTTACAAGAAATTCATTTGAAGTAGAGAGAGATATACACATAAAGGTAAAAGGTTGGAACAAAATATATATTGCTTCAGCTGAAGTGAAAAAAAGCAGGGGTAGCAATCCTTATCTCAGAAAAAAAGCAGCAGCAAAAATAGATAGCATTAAAAGAGATAAGGAAGGAAACTTTATCCTCCTAAAAAGTACCATAGATAATAAAGTTATTTCAATACTGAATATATACACCCAATGGGATAGTATCCAAATTCTTAGAGAAGAAGCTGAAAGAACTACAGGAAGATATAGACAGCAAAACTCTACTAGTAGGAGACCTCAACCTCCCACTCTCAGGTCTAGATAAATGGAATCATAAAATAAACAAGAAACAAGTTAAGGAGGTAAATAGATTGTTAGAAAAATTAGATATGATAGACTTATGGAGGAAATTGAGTAGGGATACAAAGGAATATACCTTTTTCTCTGCAGTACATGGAATTTATATAAAAATTGACCATGTACTAGGACATAAAAACCTAATGATCAACTGCAGAAAGGCAGAAATAGTGAATACATCTTTCTCAGATCACAATGCAATAAAAGTTTTATGCAATATTGGGCCAAGGAGATATAGACCCAGAACCAATTGGAAACTGAACAACCTCATTTTAAAGAATGAATGAACCAAAAAACAAATTATAGAAAGAATTAATCATTTTATCCCAGATAATGACAGTAATGAAACAACATACCAAAACCTATGGGATTCACTCAAAGCAGCTCTCAGGGGATATAATATATCTTTAAATGCTTACATGAATAAATTAGAGAAAGAGGAAATCAATGGACTAAAAATTCCACTAAAAAATTAGAGAAAGAACAAATTAAAAATCCCCAATTAAATACCAAATTAGAAATTCTAAAAATTAAAGGAGAAGTTAATAAAATCAAAAACAAAAAACTATTGAATTAATAAATAAAATCAAAAGTTGGTTTTATGAAAAAAACAATAAAATTGATAAACCACTAGTCAATTTGATTAAAAAAAGAAAGAATAAAAAGCAAATTGCTAGTATCATAAATTAAAAAAATGAACTCCCCACCAATGAGGAGGAAATTAAAGTAATAATTTGAAATTATTTTGCCCAACTCTATGCCAATAAATTTGATAATCTAAGTGAAATGGATGAATATTTACAAAAATATGTTACCCAGGTTAAATGAAGAGGAGATTAAATACCTTGACAACCCTATCTCAGAAAAAAATTCAACAAACAATTATTGAACTCCCTAAGAAATAATCTCCAGGGCCTGATGGATTCACAAGTGAATTATACCAAACATTTAAGGAACAATTGGTTCCAATTCTATATAAACTCTTCGGAAAAATAGGGAAAGATGGAATTCTGCCTCTTTCTATGAAACCAAAATGGTGCTGATACTTAAATCAGGAAGAGTTAAAAAAGAGAAAGAAAATTATAGACCTATCTCCATAATTAATATAGATGAAAAAATCTTAAATAAAATCTTAGCAAAATGATTGCAAGTCATCACTGGGATAATACATTATGATCAAATAGGATTTGTCCCACGAATGCAAGGTTGGTTCAATATTACAAAAACTGTTAGTATACTCAATTATATTAACAATAAACCTATCAGAAATTATATGATCATGTCAATAAATGCTGAAAAAGCTTTTGACAAAATACAGCATCCATTCCTACTAAAAACACTAGAGAGTGTAGGAATAAATGGACTGTTCCTTAGAATAATTAGCAGTATCTATCTAAAACCATCAACAAGAATTATATTCAATGGGGAGAGGCTAGAGGCATTCCCAATAAGATCAGGGGTGAAACAAGGATGCCCATTATCACCACTACTATTCAATATCATATTAGAAATGTTAGTTTCAGCAATTAGAGAAGAAAAAGAAATTGAAGAAATTAGAATTGGGAAGGAAGAGACAAAACTCTCACTCTTTGCAGATGACATGATGGTCTACCTAGAGAATCCCAAGAAATCATCCAAAAAACTACTGGGAAACAATTAGAAATTTTAACAAAGTTGCAGGTTATAAAACAAACCCTCATAAATCTTCAACTTTTCTATATATGTCTAGCAAGATACAGCAGAAAAAAGCTAGAAAGAGAAATTCCATTCTAAGTAACCTCAGTCAATGTAAAATACCTGGGAGTATATTTGCCAAGACATACTCAGAAACTTTTTGAAAACAATTATGAAACACTTCTCACACAAATTAAATCAGATTTAAATAACTGGGCAAACACCAATTGTTCATGGATAGGTCAAGCTAATATAATAAAAATGACAATTCTACCAAAACTAAACTACCTGTTTAGTGCCCTTCCAATCAAAATTGCAAAAAAATTACTTTAATGAGTTAGAAAAAGTTGTAAGTAAATTCATGTGGAGAAATAAAAAGTCAAGAATTGCCAGGAATTTAATGAAAAGAGGTGCAAAAGGATTGGGGCTGAGCCCTACCTGATCCAAAATTATATTATAAAGCATCAGTCATCAAAACTCTTTGGTATTGGCTAAGAAATAGAGTGGTGGACCAGTGGAATAGACTAGGTGCATTAGCAGGAAATGATTATATTAATCTGCTGTTTCATAAAACCAAAGACTCCAGCTATTGGGATAAAAACTCTCTCTTTGATAAAAACTGCTGGGAAAATTGGAAGTTAGTATGGATGAAACTTAGATTAGACCAACACTTCACACCGTTTACTAAGATAAGATCCAAATGGTTACAGGATTTAGACATAAAAAACAATACTATAAGCAAATTAGAAGATCAAGGACTAGTTTACCTGTCAGATCTATGGCAAGGGGCACAGTTTTGTCTAAGGAAGATATGGAGAACATCATCAAAAACCAACTAGATAATTTCAATTACATTAAATTAAAAGGCTTTTACACAGATAAAGCCACTGTAACCAAGATCAAAAGAAATGTAGTAAACTGGGAAATAATCTTTACAACTAATGATTCTGACAAAGGACTCATTTCTAAAATATACAGAGAACTGAGTTATATTTTTAAAACAAAAGGCTATTCCCCAATTGACAAATGGTCAAAGGATATGCAAAGGCAACTTACAGATGATGAGATCAAAGCAATCCATAGCCATGTGAAAAATTTCTCTAAATCATTAATTATAAGAGAAATGCAAATTAAAGCTTCTCTAAGGTACCACTTCACACCTCTCAGACTGGTCAATATGACCAGACAGGATAATTATCATTTTTGGAAGGCTTGTGGGAAATCTGGGACACTATTACACTGTTGGAGCTGTGAACATCCAACCTTTCTGGAAAGAAATTTGCAACTATGCCCAAAGGGCAACAAAAAATGTGCATACCCTTTGACCCAGCAATACCACTACTGTGTCTATACCCTGAAAGAGATGATGAAAAAGGGTAAAAACATCACTTGTACAAAAATATTCATAGCATCCCTGTTGGTTGGAATTGGAAATCAAGTAAATGTCCTTCAACTAGGGAATGGCTTAGCAAACTGTGAGATATATATATATATATATATATATATATATATATGTACATATATATATATATATATATATATATGTCATTGTTCTATTATTAAAAACCAGGAAGGACAAGAATTCAGGGAAGCCTGGAGGAATTTGCATGACCTGATGCTGAGTGAGATGAACAGAACCAGAAAAACACTGTACACTCTAACAGCAACATGGGAGTGATGTTCAACCTTGAAGGACTAGCTCATTCTATCAGTGCAACAATCAGGAACAATTTTGGGGGGGCTGTCTGCAAAGGAGAGTGCCATCTGTATCCAGACAAAGAGCCATGGAGTTTGAACAAAGTTCAAAAAAAAAAAAAACCAGATATCTTATTATCTGATCTTATCTCTTAGATTTTTTGTCTCTTCCTTAAGGATATGATTTCTCTCTCATCACACTCAATTTGGATCAATGTACAACATGGAAACGAAGTAAAAACTGACAGATTGTTTTCCATGGGGTGGCTGTGCAAGTAAGATTATGGGAAAAATTGTAAAATTCAAATTATATCTTTAATTAAAAAAAGAAAAAAGATCTCTGACTTCTTTCTTTCTTTAATTATTTTATTAGGCTCTTCAACTAGTTTTAGAGCTCTTGAAGATATTCTATTTTCTTAATTCTAGCTGTATTCTCTTTATTCTAGTTGTATACAACACAGAATTATTCTTTTCTGGATCTTTCTATTTCTATTCTCTTATCCTTTATTACTTCAATCCTTCAATAACATTTATTTTTCCTTTTCTCTGGTTATGTTCTACCCCTTCCTAAGGGAAAATCTTTGGGAAAGGATAGCAAAGGGAATTGCTTTTTGTTCTACTACCTTAGTATTTGTTGCTGCTGCTTCTATTGTTTATATATGTGTATATATATATATATATATATATATATATATATATATATATATATAATTTATTCTGAGATGTTGTGAGGTAAGCAGGTTTAATTGCATTTATAAATAATTGCTCATTTGGTCTTATTTTTATCTTGATATCTTCAACAATTTCTTTATTCTGCCAGTCTGGTACACTAGAAGCCTCACCTATATTTTTACTAATAATCCACTTCCTGAATGACTTCTTTCAGGCTACTGTTTATGAGTTCAATGACTTGATGCTGTTTGCTTATGCCTACCATATACTACTCTGTTATTCTTTAGATAATCTAGAATACCAATAATGGTATTCAGTAACAATCAATAACAATTCATGAAAGAAAGTATTAGCCTTGTAGAGGTTATATGACTTAAACAGTATCATAGATTCTTTATGGCCTCAAGTGAGACTTGAATTCAAGTTTTTATCACTTCAAGAAAAGTTCTCATTCAACCATTGCAATTTATAGATGGGAAAACTGAAACTCAAGTACCACAACTATTAACATCAAAGGACAGTTTCAACCTGTTGTCCTATTTCCTGCTTAGAACACCAGTCATAGAACCCTTCCAGCCAATCAGTCACCAAATACTTAAGTGCCTGCTATATGCTAGACTCTGCCAACTGCTGATAATACAAAAAGAGGCAAAAAAATACTCTGCTCTCAAAGAGCTCAGTCTAAAGTGGGCAACAACATGTTAACAATTATGTCCAAACAGCTATATACAAGATAAATTATGAATAATCAACAGAGCAGAAGCACTAGAGTTAAGGGGATGTCAGGAATGGCTTTAAGTAGGATATAAAACTTTTATCTGGGAAATGAAAGAAGCTGGAGAACTTAAGACTTAGATCTGAAGTAGAGCATTGTATGGGATAGCTATTGAAAATGCTTAGAACCTAAAAATGGAGTTTTATGTTTGAGGAACAGTATGAAAGCCATTTTCACTGGATCTCAGAATATGAGATAGGAGTGCAGGTATAAGACATAAGGAAGAGGACCAATTTAAAAAGGGCTTTAAATGTTAGACTTAAGACTTTTATTTCATTCGGAGGTAATAGGTAGGTACTAGAATTATTGAAAGAGTGGAAAGTATTATGACATAGTCAGATCTATGCTTTTAAAAAGATTGATGACAGCTAATTGCAGAATGGATTGGAATAAGGAAAGATTTGAGGTAGGAAGACCAATAAGCAAGCTACTACAGTAGCCAAGATATGAGGTGGTGAAAAATTGCATCAGAGTCGTGTCAATGTAAGAGGAAAGAAGAAGGCATATGCAATCAAGCAATTAATAAATATCTGTTAAGAGACTTCTGTGTGTTAGGCACTGTGCTAAATGCTGAGGTTGAAAAAAGGAAAAATGATAACCTTTGCCTTCAAAAACTTTATAATCTTTTATTTTCATTTTCATATTTTATTTGCTTTTTAATTTTTTATTTTTAATTAATGGAACACAACAAGTATTTCTTAGCATAACTAATCAAAAAGATGATGCACATGAAACTGCAGATCTAAAATGTAAAACTTGCTATTCCTTTTAAATATATAATAAAGTTATGATGTAAATTTCTTCTTTTTCTTCTTTCCCCTTTTCCTTCTTCTAGACATGGTTACTGTTAGACACAAATTGTGTGCTTGAGTGTGCGAATGTGTAAAATTATTTTATATGTACTCTTATTTATCAATTCTTTCTCTGGATGCAGATAACATCTTTTTCATTCCATTGTCTTGAATTTGGATATTTATAATAGACAAAATGACTCAAATTTGTTCTTAAAGCAATGTTGCTGTTATATATACAAAATGTTCCTTTGGTTCTCTTCATTTTGTTCTTCATTGTTTTGTGTAAGTTTGTCCATGTTTTTCCTTTTTTTAGTAGGACTTTATTTTTCCCTAAATACTTATCATCAAAATTTTGGTATTCATTTTTATGAGATTTTTTTTGAGTTCCAATATTTTCTTCCTCACTCCTTCCTCTCCTCTCTTCTGAAAAAAAGGTAGGCAGTTTGATATAACGTATATATGTGTTATTATATAAGACATATTTCCAAATTAGTCTTGATTGTGGAAGAAGAAACAGATTGAAATGAAAGAATACCATGTGAAAGCATAAATTAATTGAAAAGAATATGTCTTGATCTGCATTCAGAGTCCATCAATTCTTTATTTGGATATAGATAGCATTTTCCATCATGAGTCTTTTATACTTTTCTTGGATCATTATGTTGCTTAGAAGAACTAAGTCATTCACAGTTGATTATTGCACAATATTGCTGATACTGTGTATACTGTTTGTCTGGTTCTGCTCATTTCATTTTTGCATAAGTTCATAAAAGGCTTCAGATTTTTCTGAAATCTGCTTGTTCATCATTTCATATTGAAATTACATTCATATATCATAGCTTGTTCAGTCATTCCTCAATTGATGGGCATCCCATCAATTTCCAGTCTTTTGACAACATGAAAAGGGATACTATACATATTTTTGCATATGTCATTTCCCCCTTTTCATAATTTCTTTGGAATTCAGACCTAGAGTCATGTTTTTTTCTAAGATCATTGAACTCATCATTTCTTATAGCATAGTATTATTCCACCACAATCATATATCACAATTGGGTCAATCATTCTCTAATTGATAAGTATCTCCATAATTTCTAGTTCTTTTCTATCACAAAAAGAGCTGCTATAAATACTTAAGAATATATATAGGATTTTTTTTTATTTTTCTCTGATCATCTTTGAAAATAGGCTTAGTAGTGGTATTACTATGTCAAAGGGTATAGATGGTTTGATAACTCCTTGGGTATGAATTCAGATTGCTTTCCAAAATAATTGGATTAGTTCATAATTCTATCAATGATGAATTAGTGTACTAATTTTGCCACATCCCCTCAGCATTTCTCTAATAGATAATGATTTAGAGCATTTTTCATATGACTATAAATTGTTTTGATTTTTTATTGGAAAACTGCCTGTTCATATGCTTTGACTATCAGTTGAGATATGACTCATATTCTCATAGTTTTGACAAAGTTCTGTATTTGAAATACAAGATTATTATTTGAGAAATTGTCTACAAACTATTTTCCTGATTTTATGATTTCCTTCTGAACTTAGTTACCTTAGTTTTATTTGAATAATAACATTTTAATTTAAAGTAATTGGGATTATTTTATACCTCACTACTCTTTTATTGTTCACTTATGCATAAGTCTGATAAGTAGTATGTTCCATGTTCATCAACTTTTCTTATAATATCTCCCTTTATATCTAGAGCATGTATCTATTCTGACTTTATCTAGGTATATTGTATAAGATATTGTTCTATGCCCAATTTTTGTCTTGCTGCTTTCTAGTATTTCTTAAAAAATTTTTAATCAACCACCTCACACCTCTCAGACTGGCCTATATGACCAGAAAGGATAATTATCATTGTTGGAAGGGGTATTGGTGGAGCTGTGAACTCATTCAACCTTTCTGGAGAGAAATTTGGAACTATGCCCAAAGGGCAACAAAAATGTGCACACCCTTTTATTCAGCAATACCACTACTGGGTATTGGAAGAGATGTTGAAAAAGGGTAAAAACATCACTTGTACAAAAATATTCATAACAGCCCTGTTTGTGGTGGCAAAGAATTGGAAATCAAGTAAATGTCCTTCAGTTGGGGAATGGCTTAGCAAACTGTGGTATATGTATGTGATGGAACACTATTGTTCTATTAGAAACCAGAAGGGATTAGAATTCAGGGAAGCCTGGAAGGATTTGCATGAACTGATGCTGAGTGAGATGAGCAGAACCAGAAAAACACTGTACACCCTAACAGCAACATGGGGGTGATGATCAACCCTGATGGACATGCTTATTTCATCAGTGCAACAATCAAGGACAATTTGCGGCAGTCTGTGACGGAGAATACCATCTGTATCCAGATAAAGAACAATAGAGTTTGAACAAAGTTCAAGGACTATTCCCTTTAATTTAGAAAAAATACCTGATATCTTATTGTCTGATCTTTTTATCTCTTATACTTTATGTTTCTTCCTTAAGGTTTTGATTTCTCTCTCATCATGCTCAATTTGGATCAATGTACAACATGGAAACAATGTAAAGACTGGTAAATTGCTTTCTGTGGGAGGGTGGGGGAAGGGAAGTAAGATGGGGTAAAAATTGTAAAACTCAAAATAAAATCTTTAATTAAAAAATCAATCAAATAATGAAATCTCATCCCCAAATTTTTAATCTTTACAGTTGGCAAATACAAGATGACTATTTGAGGCTATAAATCATGTCTAACACTGTTTCATTAATCTACTTTTCTATTTCTTGGTCATATATTGCAGTATAGCTTGCAATCTAATGAAGAAGACAATATGAAACACATTTACAAAACAAACTATACACAGGATAATATCATAAAGGTAAAGCTATTATGACTGGACAATTGATTGGAGGGTCAAAGAGAGATAGTGAAGAATTAAGCATTACACCTAGGTTAGGAACCTGGATGACTAGGAGAATAATAATAAAGAAGTTAGAAAGAAGGATTGGGGGAAAGATAAAGTTAATTTAGTTTTGAATGTGCTGAGTTTCAGATGTTTCTGGAGACATTCAGTTCAAGAAGTCTAATAAACAACACAAGATGAGCAGAGAACTTATGGATAGATGAGTAAATTTGAGAATCATAAGCATAAAGATCCATGGGAGTTGATGAGATCAATAAGTAAAATAACATAGGAGAAGAAGAAGGAAAAATGTTCTGTGTGTCATAGAGAGTTACTGATGAATATACAGCAAAAGAATCTGAGACATGGTCAGATAAGTAGAGGATCTAGAGGGAGTAATGTAACCAAAAAATCTAGAAAGAAAAGAGCATCAAGGAGAAAAAAATGATTGATAGTGTCAAAGATTTGATTTCAAAAATCAAAAAATATTTTGAAAACCATTAGATTTAATAGTATTTTGGGGTTTTTTTTATATTTTGAGTCCAGGTAACTTTTTAGCATTCATTTTTGCAAGATTTTGAGTTCCAAATTTTTCTATCTTTCTCCCCTCCTCTCTTTATAAAATGTTAGGCATTTGATATAGATTATATGTGCTATTATATAATCATAGCTGTGAAAGAAAAAAATCAAAAGGAACATAACCATAAAAAATGAAGTGAGTGAAAAAGGTATGTTTCAATATGTATTCAGAGTCCATTAGTTCTTTATCTGGATGTGAATATCATTTTCCTAGATACATGTGAAAATTCATAAGATTTGACAATGATGGAATCATTAATAGCTTTGGAGAGAATAATTTTGGTTAAATGATGAATTCAGAAGCCAAACTATAAAGAGTGAAAGTGAGAAGGAAGAAAATAGAAGCAATTATTTTAGCTAGTCTTCTCAAGGAGTTTAGTCATTAAAAGGAAGAAAGTTATAGGACAATAGTTAGGGAAGAAAGTTAAGGGGAAATTGCTAGAGGGTTTGAATGGATTAAGAGAAGGTTTTTGAAGATGGGAGATACATAGGCCTGTTTATAAAGAATAGGGAATCAGCCAAACACATCATGAACATGACTTAAATATATCCAATAGATGTGCTTTATATCAAAGTTTATTTTTGTTGCTGTTGAATTATTTCAATCAAGTCCAACTGTTTGTGAATGTATTTGGAGGTTTTCTTGGAATAGACACTTGGAATGATTGGCCATTTCCTTCTCCAGCTCATTTTATGTAAAAGGAACTGAGGCAGAATTAAGCGGCTTGCCCTGGGACACATTGCTAGCACATACCTGAGAAGAGATTTGAACTGATGAAAATGTCTTCCTGATTCAAGTATAGGGCTCTATTCACTGTACCATTTAAATACCCCTCCCCCTACACACAAAGGTTGTATAGTTAATAAAAGACTCTTTCATATGGATTTCAACATTCTTAATCAAACCCCCCTCTTCATAGTCTGTCATTTTTAAAAAATATACATTTTTTTTTAATTTAGGAAAAAATCAGTACAGAGAAAAACACTGGAAATGCTATGTATACCTAGAGTCACATGATCATTTATTCTCTTTCTAATGGAAAAAGAACAAGGTAAAACTCAATGATTATTCAAGAAAGTGAGGAGTTGAGCTATATCCTTATATAGTTCAAAACCTACTTCAGTACTGAAATGCAACAATCCAAAATCTCTTTGAAATTATGCATATGAAAAGGAACTTAATAGAATCCCTAACCCATGCTGAACTCTAGTGGCACAGATGGGCACCACAGTCCCTAGAGCTAAACAGAACATAGACTGGAAGGTAGCCAGGGGCAGGATAGAACATTAGGAAGTTGGCTATTTTTTAATGCCACATGTATTGGAAACAGTAATAAAAGTATATGGAATTATTTTTATCTTTGAATAATATTTATAAAAATATGACTCAATAAACGGAATGTTGTGAAAATATATTTTGAGATCTTTAATGGTAGATTGTCCCTTAAGAGGGCATTCCTTGAGAAAAAGAACAAGGAATAACTTTAAAAACTATTATTACGCATCCTTTTTCCTTCTTTTTCATAGATATTTTTGTGCTAGGGGGCTGTGTGTGAAGATATGCAAAACTTTTATTTTATTTACTCTTTGTATATTATTTGTGCTTTTATGTGTTTAACTTCCTGCAACCTAAATGCTTGATAAATTTAGTCTTTTACCAGCTACTCAGATGGAGATAAAGATGAACTAAGGATCAGGGGATCATATAACTTTATTAACTTAGATAAGGCAACTATTTTGTAGTTATAGAAAAACTATAAAAAAACCAAGAATAAACTAGAGTTTGGAGGCACCATTGAGATTGTCTTACATAATGCTTTTATTTTATAGCTGAAGAAACTGAGGAACAGAAATACTACCCAAGATTGTAAAACTACTTGATGAAAATACAACCCAAACCAGAGAAATTTAATTTAAAGAAAGTTAATATTATTAATATTACAGTAATAATATTACTTTATTTTTATAAAAAACATTGCATTTCCTACAGTCTAGAATTTATTCCTGACAAAGAGTGTACTCAAGCAAAATTTTAGTATCAGAATAATTCAAGATTCTATTGCTTATAATGAGGTTATAGCTAGAAGAATTCCATGGAATGATAGAGTAATAGCTTTTAACTAGTAAATATCATTTTTAAAGTTATATAGATATCATAAACTATATGCTTTGTATAGCAGTTGATTCATCTTCTAAAGTAGTTCCATACTTATGTAATTGGTGAATAATGCTAGCTATTTGAAGATTTTTTGGGGAGTTCCAGAGTGAGTCAGTTATGCAATAAAAGAGAAGTTGGGACTATGATATAGTAGATTCTGTATGTTCTCAAACCAGGCAAGTCATTTAATCTCTCTGACCTCAGTTTTCTTAACATGAATCTGCTTTGTTAAAACAGTCAAGGATAAAGGAAAAAATATAGTAGAGAGAACATGTGACACAGAAACCTGTGTGGTGATGAAAAAATCACTTGATTTCTCTGGACCCAGATTTACTTTTTTGAATAGACAACAAAAGAATTATCCTACATAATTTTAAGGTACCTTCCCTGTTGTTTCTATTATCTGAGGCTGAATTTGCTTTTCTCACAGTTTTAAAATGAATACTAGAAGGAAACTGATGTGCTTTCTCTGGGTTGTGGGATTATCTGTCAGTATGCTAAACCTGATATTCAAGGGAAATATTCAATATGATCTTGAGAAAACAGTTTGAGAAATTTCCTGTAGCTAGAGAAGACACAAATTCTCCCAGAATGTCTATGGATACCTCTCTGCTGACTTGTTTAAAGATTTTCTGTTTTTTACTCTTAGATTGTTCTATAACATGAAGAATCTTTTAGAGAAAACACTAATGTAAAGGGTTTAGTTTCTATTCATCCTGTATTAAGTAGTTACTGATTTCATGGGAAGTTAGAAGTTAAAATTTTAACTTTCACTCTGCCTTCAGTAATGGACATATGTAGTTGAAATTATAGCAAGTAGGTACAACTCTAGTTAGGAGTGGTACTTAGGGGAAGTTTATCAAAAATATTGAAGTTATCTTCTGTATTTAATGTTCAACCTGAACTATTTGATAAGGTGCATGGTAAGATTGGGGTTTTTTTTACTTTTCTTATTATTTGGAGTAGTCAAATTTTGAGAGAGAGCTGGTATTTTTTTCTTTTTTGTTTTTCATTCAGTGAAGAAAAACTCCTCACAGGAGAGATGCTATTTATTTTCCTCCGAGGAGAGGCTAACAACAATAAAAATGGCCCAGGGTTGAAATACTTCATGTTTTCTCCTCTGCTGTTCTGTAATAATGAATCTCATAAACATAGCATTGGAAGGAACTTCTGATAGTCCAACCTTTTATTTTGTAAATGAGAAAACTGAGTCTAAGATAGGCTATGTCACTTTCCTTGGAGCACAAAGTTAATAAGGAGGATAATAAGGGTTCAAACCCAGGTGTTCTAATTTCAATTCCTGCATTCTTTCAACTGTGTCCCATTCCTTCAAAGATATGCCTTATATTTAAATGTTCTAAAGACACCCTTATTTCCTATTAGGAAGGGATTCTCTGTTTCCAGTCTTGTACCCTGGGTGGTACCAAGAGATTTTAATTCCTTTGGGAAAATGTCTTTGTTGCCACATAGAGCAAAGTGCATTTCTTTACTTCCCTGGGACATATTACAGAATTCACTAACAGAGAGGCAGCTAGGTGATGTAGTGGATAAAGCACCAGCCTTGGAGTCAGGAGTACCTGGGTTCAAATTCGGTCTCAGACACTTAATAATTACCTAGCTGTGTGGCCTTGGGCAAGCCACTTAACCCTATTTGACTTGCAAAAAAACCTAAAAAAAAATAAGAATTCACTAACAGATAAAATTCCAGGGTGTGTTTGGAGATGAGTGAACAAGAGACATCAGTAAAAACGTATTCTCTAATTTTAGTCTTGGGGAAGGAGTGTCAGACTTGAAAAGAGGAAATCCTTGATCAGGTCCTTCAGCAGCAAAAGTTCATCCTCCACATTTTCAAATTATTTACCCATGATTCTTTTGAATTCATTAACACTTAATGATTGTGAATCAACTTAACCAATCAGAAACTGCATCCAAGGAAAAGAAAAACATACCCACAGCATACATATAAGCATTTCTTGTGACAGTAAAGAACTGGAAACATACCAAGTAACTTTTGATTGGGAATGGCTAAACTGTAGCTATTGACTAATGAATATTATTGTGTTATCAGAAATAATGAGCATGAGGAATGTTGAAAACATGGAAAAATGTATGAATTGAGACAAAGGAAAGTAATCAGTCATATATATTATATATAATATTTATGCAAGTGTGCAACAATGAAAATTGGAAGAACAACAACCATAGGACAATTGAAAATGAATGTGGCAAAATTACAAACAACAAATTTGACCTCAAAGATAAGATATAATAAAAACTCCTCCCCACTTCATTGTACGAGTGTATGGAATGGGGGTGGTGGTATTGATGGTTGGGGACTACTGCAGATCAAAGTATTTTTTAATGTATGGCTGATTATTTTTCTTGTTAAAAAATTCATTGTTGTAAAAAATTGCCCTTTCTAGGAGGGATCTCTGGATATAAGAGGAATTTCAGACAATGTAAAAACAAAATATGTCAATATGATATTTTTTAAAAGATGTGGTCCTTCCATTATCTTTTTCTTGTGTTATCCAAAATAAATGGACCTCTAGAAAAGAATCGTGACCATGACAAAATGCTTTTGAAATATTAAAGATCTCAGCAAATACTAAATAGTAATACTGTGAAATACATTTTTATAGCAATAATTTCAGAGAGACTAAATTATTTTTAAAAAATTAGGAAAACAGTTCATAGGGCACATTTGTGCTTCTGTATTTCTTCTCTTTAGCACATCTTGTGCCTGGTCCCATCTACATTCCAAGTGATGGTGTATAAGATATTGAAGAATCAGTGAATGCAGAAATTTTATTATTTATCTTGGCAAATTTGTCAAAAGACAATAAAAATTCTAAACTGTGTCTTCAGCAACAAAAGAAAACTCACTAGACTAGTAAAACTTTTAAAATGATATGAGGAATTTAAGAATCAAATAACCACAGTTTCAGAACTATTTGGGAATAGATGAATATGAATTTCCCCTAAAACTGACTTGGATTGAGGAATCAAGCATTGCCACTACTAGTCACATTAGGATGCTTATTTGGTTGGGACCTTCCTGCTGTGCTTTTCCTTCCATGTTTGCTTAGGTGTGTTTCTTTGTTCCTCTGTTTATTTAAAGGTAGAAAATTTAAGCAATATCCTGTCTTCAATCATTGTTATAACATAATAAATACAATGGGAAAATTCTAGTTATGAAACCATAGGTCATGACCCTAATTAGGAATTAAGTAAAAATAATTTGCCATGCTTACTTTGAAGAAAAAATGCTGGATGACCCTAAATCAACAAAATCACAACTATCACTACATTTAAAAAGGTGGATGCCTACCCTTACTCTTAAAGAGCCCATGGTTTCATGTGTCTGCCATTTTGGGGGAGGGGGAAGAAATGTGAGTTTAGCTTTGTTTTGTTAGCATACTTGTCAATTTGTTCAAAAGCTTGGAGAACATATACAAAGTGAAATGTGGTCTAATAATTATTCAACATTCATTTATTGATTGACACTCAGGTGTTTTGTTCATATGTTTTCTGAAATGTTTTGTTTCTGTATTACATAGGGATTATTAAAAGCATGTAAGAGACATCATCACCAGAATAAGCAGGTAAATTGTCAGGATTTTCAACACACTGGGTCCCAAAATATTTGGAAACATCTTTAGTTCCTGGCTGGGTGCTACCTGTCTTGTGGTTCATTCAACATCCTTTGTAGGTTTATAGTCCAGGACAACAAGTCTCTGACCTCTCACTTTACAATAGGCTAAGAATAGGGAACATGCATCTTACTCTGGTTAAGCATAATACTAACACTGGAAGAAGTTTCCTTTGGGACAACCTCTATTTTTCCCTATTTAGGTCCCTCCTTTCTTTTTGCTCCTGTTTCCTTCAAATTTCCCAACCCATAGGTGTTTTGGGAAAAGTGAGTATTGTTCTTCTGATGTTGGTATATAGCTTCTTCATATCCCTACTTTTTATTTTACATCTTTTCTATTTTACTCTGAATGCAGAAAACTAAAAAAAAAAAATGAGAGAAATAAGTTCTTTTAAAATAAGAGATGAAAAGCTTTCAAACAATAGGAAGAAAATATATCACTGACAATGACCCTCATCTACTTTACCTTGACCAAAAACAGATGATGATAACATTCCTCCAAGGCAATTAGCACTATAACCTACACAATCAAATTGGTGGATCAGTTTCTGTTAAATGCCTCCAAACACAACCAATTTGCCAGATCTCAGGGGCATCAATCTGAGGTGTGGTACATTCATTTATGAGGAGTGACTGACAGCTGTTCAGGAGTTAAGCATGGGAGGTGATGATGATGGGAGACTATAAAAGTACTTGACCCATGAAAGAAGTAGATTTCACACCGATAACTATAAATAATGAGGTGACCTACATTAACTGATATCAAAAGAAAATGTGAGGATTTTTGTTTTTGAATATGTGCTCTGCATCAAACAGGACCCCATTAGCACTTAATGTAGCAACATCTTTATAAAGGATGGCAATAAGAAAGGTTGAGGTGGAAAGTTTCCTTAGCAATAACACAGACTTTCCTCTCAAAAAGACTTGGTACATTGTAAAATCTATTTACTGAAAACTCAGGAAGTTGATCAGCTATTCATGATTAAAGCATAGATATTTATTTATATACTTTGGTAGGTTTCACTTTTTTAACCCAAAGGCAGAACTTTTACTATTAGGAAAATTTTGGCAGAGAGGTTGCTTAAAATTTTTTTTAATTTAAAAAATAAGTATTTAAATGTCTATCACTAATATTATCTTCAATCAAAAAGCTGATATTTTAACAACTGTTTTTTTTCAAACAGTTTTTATTTGGAATTAAACAATATTGCAAAGCTTGTTAAATGAGAAGGATGAGAATGCTATGAATATAGATGTAATAATTGGCAACAGTTTCAGATGAAAAACTTTATTTACCTTATAAAATGTTTGACACCACAAAAGTCATCCAAACTTTAATATTAGTAATTGGGAGGGGAAGAGGTTGCTTTCAGTTGATCACATTTTTACTCTATGTATCCAAGAACTGAGTCTTTAATCTCATTGTTCTATTTACAATAAACTTCATAATTTTCCTGGAGACATGGAGGTATTTTGTTTTAAAATTAATAACGTAACATACTATGTACCAGGATCACTAGAAGAAATAACCATAATTGGAATTAGCTATTATTGTATTTGCATTACTTTTGTATTAGTGATTTGGGATTTAATTTTTTTCATGACTGCCTGTTTCATCACCAGAGCCATTACACGTTCCATTAAACTTCTTTATTTTACCCATGTATCTTTCTATAATAGATATTGGCATGAAACTATAGGAAACATACATATACAAACCACCCAAAATTTAAAAGGGACATAGATTATTCTATATACAGTCTGATAAGAAAAGCTGACAATTATAATTGACCACATACCATCCATTATTGTGAATGAAGCAGAGAATTGCTCATGGACTATTAAGAAGTCAACTCTTCAGTAACATAACTGATTTCAATATATCTTCAATAGTCCTTCCCATCAGCTGATTGCATACAGAGAATGCAAATAGGAGAAAGAGACAAGTTGATTGAATTGTTTTATATATTTATCCATTATACTTCCCCCTACTTGCCCCTCAACCCTACTTCCTCATTCACTTAACTCCTCAGACTCCTCTATACATCTTTGGACTCACATTTATATATATATATATATATATATATATAGTTTATATTCTTGTGCTCAGAAATAGATTAATTTTCTGAGCTTATAATACTAATTATTTTAGTTAGGTGGTACTGAATTGAGCAATAGACTTTTCATGAGAAATACATGACAGACACATAGGCATCTCCTACTTGGGAAACTCTAGGAAAATCAAAACTTTTAACTCTCAATTTCATCAACTATAAAATAATGACAATAATAGCACCTATCTCACAAGCCTGTAGTGATAGGTAAATGAGATTACATATATAAAGTACTTTAGAAAACTTAGAATGCTAGGTGAATACTATTATTGTTATTATTAAATAATGATTATTGTAGGTGTAATAACATTTTGAGTTTGGGGGGAGGGTTTGCAGGGTAATGGGGACTAGTGACTTGCTTAAAGTCACACAGTTAAGTAATTATTTATTAAGTGTCTGAGGCTGGATTTGAATTCAGGTCCTCCTGACTCTAGGGCCAGTGTTCTATCTATTGTGCCACCTAGTTGCCCCCCCCATACCCTTTTAATTCAATTTTGTGATTGTTGAGATACTCACAAATCTTTAAACATTTGCCAATATTGAGGCAACCACAATACTTAACAAAGGAATATTTTACAAAGGAAATTTATTTACCCTAAAACAATAACAGAAATAAAGTGACACTTAGTTTCCCTTTATTCAGGGTCTCTAATCTCCATCTGAAAACATATCTGGTTAAGTAAGTCAAGCAATAGTGACTTCTATGGTCTCAGTTATCTGCCAGTTTCAAGAAGTCCAGATTCTTTGAACTGGATATGTTTTATCTTCTTAACAAGAAAACTGTATCAGGAATGATCAGGTTATCCAGACTTCATAGAGGGAAGGAAGCTGCATTTGAAAAGATGGTACTAAAAGAAGTTGTGCCAGGAAAATGCCAATCCTATTACAATGTTCATATTATGATATTAATAATAATAATAATAATATAATGTGAGCATGAATGTTTCTAAGATTAGGATTAGGCAGATCCAAAACTAAGACTAGTTGACTTGGTCTGTATTTCAGGGCACTAAAATTTAGAGGGAACAAATATTACACTCCTTCATCTGGTAGAAATACTTGAGCTTAGTATAAAATTAACAAGAAGAATTACTTAAAATCATAAGCTACTGCATGATAGCACTTCTTCCCTTACCTCCCTCACCTCTTATACCATAATGGATCTTTCTTCATCCAGATTCACTATAATTTGAAATCAATTATGTGAACAAAAGTTGCTTTCTTATTGATCTACAAATAACTTTTGACCATGCTCAATAATAGATAACATACATTCAGTTCATTTCCAATACATCTGTCCTTTTTTTTATTTCTAGGGACATGTGTGTATGTATGCTTTACTATAGTTTTTGTACTATTATCCATCTTTGCATATCTGTGGCTTCCCTAAAATAATTTTGAGATAACATGGTAGCTAATTACATGAGAAAGAGAGAGAGAGAGAGAGAGAGAGATGTACATGCATATGTGTGTATGTATAGATAAGCAAAGGTTGTGAATAAGCATTTCTACAGTACTTACTACTACTACTACTAGATTTACTCAATAGTTTACAAATATTTTCTCACTGGAGACTCACAAAAGCCCTCTGAACTAAGTACTATTATTATCTTCACTTACAATTCAGAAAACTGAGACAAATAGAAGCTAAGTAATTTGAGTAGGATCACACCAATAAATATCTGAGATTCAATTTGAATTGAGTTCTTCATGACTCTAGGCCCAGTTCCCTATTCACATACATGCAAGAATATATCTATTCATGCATGTATGTGCATACAGTCATGAGATCTGATTATAAATTCAAGGAAAGGACCCTGTCTTATTCACTATTGTCTAGCTCTCAATAGGCTCTTATTCCTGTTCTTTAAATGAATGAATGAATGAATGGATAGGTGAGTGAGTTTTTAGGATGAAAAAGGGTTTACCACAAAATAAATTTATACTAAGGTATAATAATAATAATAATGATAATAATGATAATAATAACAGGAAAAATTATATAATAAAAGTTTTTGTCTATTGCCATCCCAGTACCAATGAATGGAGGTTTAAACTGTAGTGGGAGTTATATCAAGTGTTTTTTTATATGACCCAGTGACTTAATTGAAGATATAAAGAAAGAAACCTCTTCCATATCTTAGTTGCTCTATAATGAGGGTAGCAATCCAGGCCTACTTCAAAGTCCTCTTATAAAGAATTATTAGTTTAAATTATTGGACTAAGAAACTATAATGTAAAAATGTTAGTGGCTTCTTAAATGCTGAACTGATGAGAATCTTTAATGATTGCTAGGAACAGAACTACAGTTTTATATATCAGAATTCAATTCTTTCTACACCAAGTTGTAACTTCATTCTTTATTTTTATTGGGAAGACTGCCATCTACTGAATCAACAATACCTTCTCATAGACGACCTGAAGAATACTTGGTTATTTGTTTTCATAATGATGTTTGTCCTTCATTCCCGAGGAAGAACATGACATCAGGGAGGTAATACCATGATAATTACATGAATTTAGTTTCATTGAGGGGCAAATTGGAGGAAGAAGTGAAACTGTTTACTGTCGTGTGCAATTCTTCATAGCCCCAAAACTTAGCATAGTGCCTAGTATTACAGATCCTTAAAGACAAGGAAACCACTTCAGTTTTTGTACCCCGCCCCCAAACCCAGCAAGGGTTTGTACCCATAAAAATGTTTGTCCTTTATTTTTGAAGAAGATGAATTGGATTTGCATGAGGGGGTCTCACTTTCTCTTCCAGAATCATCTGGTTCCAGTGGCCAGATATGAATTCAGATGACTTTCAGAGATGATCCTGGATGCTAGGCAATCAGGATTCAGTAACTTGCCCAGGGTCAAACAACTAGTAAGTGTCAAGTATCTGAGGCTAGATTTGACTCCTGTCCTCCTGCTCCAAGGCCAATGCTCCAAACTCTGCACCACTTAACTTCCCTGTTTGCAAAAGACAATAAAATATTTGGTGTGATAATTGATCTTTCTCTAGCTTCCAGTTTAGTGAAAAACCACCAAAATTTATAGAAATGAATTGAAAGGTTGGTTTCTTGTGTTCAACTCTCAGTTCCACAGTTTAATTTTAACAGAATAGACTGACTACTAAGAACTTTGAAATAATTAGAGTAATTTGTCAAAGTCAAGGCTTCTAGTTAAAAATACAAGTAGTCTCATGTTCTTTTGTTTTATCCCCCCTCCTACCTTTCATGTGTACATGAATGCATATGCAGGCATTCAGATTCATATATGGATAAAAATACACATAAATTATATAAAGTATATTATAATATATAAAATAGATAACATTTATATATGTCTTATGACATGTGTATGGTATATAAAGAGACACAGGGGATGAGGATATATATGTATACAAATCCATGTATAAGTTCATATATATATATATAATATTATATATGTACACATCTTTCTCCTCCTTTCTCTCTTTCACTTGTATATATACATGTTTTAGCTTGCATAGCTAATATACATACTATTTATACATGTGCTTATATACACACATGTAACTTAACACAAAACATGTGCATGTGTATGTTTATGAATTCAAGGCAAGGAGGGTAAATGAAAAAAAAAGAGCTGCATGAATTTTAGTTAGACCTAGATAAAAACATATAAATAATCTATATATGTATATCAAAATAAATAATAGATATAAAATTTTCAGCCTGATTCTAATCTTAAAAGTTATTATTTAAAAATGTCTGTATTGTTAAACTAATAAGGAATATTATGAAATTTTTATTCACTGAAGCCTTTATCTCTCAAACCTGTAATCATCAATTATAATGAAACTGTCAATAATTTTTAAGTTTAATTATAATTTACAACAATATCTCTAATCATATTGCTTATGTCTTACTCTTCAAGACTTTGTGTTTCAGAGAGCTATTTGTTATTCCCTCTAATTAATTTTTTATTATTAACTTTCTGCTGGATGCCATTCTGACCCAGGCAGTAGGGAAAAATCTTTATTCTTTTCTTGAATTTTTTAAGGGTTAAGTTGATATTTGGAATAAATATTCACAAAAATGAAAGCCATGATAGTATGTTCATGTTTAGTTACATGGTCAACCACTGAGTTATCACAAATCACTGTGGAGGCGATTAAAATCCTTCTCTTTTATGTCTTTAATCACACAAGTAGTACTTCTGGCTTACTAATTTTACTATATAAATGCTGTAAAATCAATAAAATTCAAGTGTAGAAAAAGAAAATGATAGGGCTTCCAATTTTTGTACAATTTTTATACAATAAAGATTTTCAAATTTATCAATTAGCATAACAATTCAAAACCCTAAAACTTTATAAGTGATTAGGACTATAACAAAAAATAGTGTTATACTGCAAGTCTTTAATTATAACTATAAGAAGGTTTTTAAAACTATAACAGAGTTGATTAATCAGTCGCTTGGTTTCATTTTATAGAAGTATAAAATCACAAATGTTTCAAAAAAGAAGTCAATGTAATATTTAGTTCCACTTATAAACTTCTCAAGCTGAAAAAGAATGCCTCTAGCTTAACCAAAGAAATATTCACTTCTCTACCTAACAAAGGCAACTCATGTATATTGCAACCTACTAGAAATTCCTATCTCATTCCTTTAAAGGTTTCTCATATGGACCATTACTCCCATAAATTTATTTCAGATTGTTTGGAAAGGAATATGTAAAATTATATTCATCAAAAACATGTAAAAGACACACCACAAACAAAAACAAAGTGTTTTGATAGTGGGATTCATGATTTAAAAGTTACTCTGAAGTATTGATTATAGCAAAATAATCCAAAAGGAATATGAAAAGCAATTTTGTAGGAAATGGGGAGGAAAGAAAATGTAATTTAAATATGGTTAAATCCCAGAAATCTAAATATTTTAAAAGTTGTATTATTTAAATACTTATGCAGGTTATCAGCAATTTCTACAATTAATGAGCTCTTATTTAATACATACTCCATGACAGGCTGGTTTTTAGGAAGAAACAAAGGCAAGGAGTTAAAATTCTATTAAGGAGATAAAGTATGCGTATATGTGGAGATAGGTAGATAGATAGATTGATAGATATATGATAGATAAATGATAGATGATTGATAGATAGCAATAGATAAATAGACAATAGAAAAAAAAGATAGTTATAGATATCTAGATCTAATTGAGGATGAAATGAAAGAGAAAAGCTATGGTTTTTCATCATACTGCCAGAGAGTTAGATGATTCAAAACATTTTATAATCCTGTTACATATGTGGAGAGATGAAAAAGAGATAACTAGAGAGATACAGTCAGATAGATAGTTACAATATGTAGAATAGGGTTAGGAACTAGACCTGTGATCTCACTGGTATGGGGAATTACAGGGTAAGGACTTTTCTTGCCCACAGCAATACAGCCAATCTGTGTCAGAGGTAACTTGAATTTGGTTTAAAGGCTAACTCTCTTTCCCCTAGCACTAGCAGCTGGAGGATTAGGAAAAGTTTTATGTAGAAAGTGACATTTCAGGTGATTTTTTTAGGTAACAAGGGATTCTAAAACCTGAAGAACTGGCTGTGAATCCAGACCTGAAATGCCTTTGGAGAAAGAGAAACACACACACACACACACACACACACACACACACACATTCTCTTAGTCTATATGATGTGTGCTTGTCACTAAAGGAATGGAGCATATATCACTCTAAAATGGAAATGTTTTCTGCAAGACATAGAGACAAAAACAGTGAGAAATATGGATAAAAAGAGGATCTGAATTTAAAAAAAAAAAAAAACAGAAAATGGGGACTTGCTTCTCCCTGTTCATAGCTTTCCTTTGTCACTAGATTTGCCTCTGTGACAGATTTAGCATGTGTTTTCCTTTCTGTTCTTCTGTGTCTGTCTTTGTTCCTTCTTTATTATCCCTTTCACCTACCATGGGAGCTAGGCTTCCAATTATTTTCGATCTTCTTTCATCAAGGATTTGTGTTTTACCACCAAAATGCCACTTTCACCATCAATTGAGTCAGCTTGGCCTTCCTGTCCTGATGAGGTTATCCTGTTTACTGGACTTGTGGTCCAACAAAGTAGAGATTACAGGACCCAGGAAGTGGGAAAAGATTGGGGAGGCAGTTTTCTCAGGATTTCAGCATAATCCTTGGAATCAGGAACCTTCAATTTTTTAACACACATTTCTTCCAGTGATTTTGCTCTTTGTCCAAAGTAGAAAATTAAAAACAACAAAAAAAAAAAGGATATGGAACTTTTCTCATTTTTTTCTCTTCAACTGTTTTCATTTTTTGAATTCCTATTTGCTACCTCAGAGGGTCAGAACAGTAGTTTTTGTACTATTAGCCTCTTGCAAACCCTGTTTCATTTGTGAAATACTTTAAAACACATCTGGTAACAAGGACAATTGTTATGAATGGTTTCATGATAACTTTTTAAATTATCTCCTTACAATAGATGCAAGTGCAATGTTTTAAGTAACCTGAATTTAGTTTAGCTTATTTTTGCTTTTCTAATCGAATTTAATATTACAGAGAACTACTCGGTCTTGATATAATTTAACTGATATTTTCCAAACACAATTATACTACTGAGAGCAAAGTTTCAAATTATTAATTGAAAATATTCTTGTTAAGGTGATTGCCTGATAGTTGGAGTGTTTAAGAAGCATGGAGGGGGAAAAAAAGTGAGGAGGGACTTCATGAAAGGTAAAGAAAGACTAAGGGTATTTTCTTAATTGTCTTTTTTCATTATATTTTGAGGTTTTGATAGTGAGAGCATTGCAGAAGAGTGAAAATTTAGTTACAGGACAAGTGGCCAGAAGTAATAATACAGATCCTACTCCTGCTCCTGCTCCTGCTCCTGCTCCTGCTCCTGCTCCTGCTCCTGCTCCTGCTCCTGCTCCTGCTCCAAGTCTTGTTCCTCCTGCTCCTCCTGCTGCTCCTCTCCCACTTCCCATCATCCTTAGCATTTAAACTATACTTTAAGGTTTATAAAGTGCTTTAAAAAGTTTTCTCTTTGCTTCACACAGACCACAGGTAGTAAATGGAATTATGATGCCCATTTTGCAAATTTGAAAATTATTGAAAACAGAGGATGTGACTCACAAAGTTAATAACTGTTTGAGACTGAATTTGAATTCAAGTCTATCTTGACTCCAGGTCAAGTGTTCTAAAGCATTTTGCCAATTAACTGCCTAATAGTTGCCTTGAGCAGAAAGTGGGAAAACTTAACAGCATGCATTTAAGCTGGGTCCCCTATAAAATTCAAAGAAGATGCCATATTTTGATGATAGCAGATTTTATTTTATTTTAATATATGTTTTTACTAAATGTTTTAACTTTCCTAATCCAATACACAAATAGATTTTGAGAGAATTGCAATTCTCATTGTCTGAGGACTGAACAGAAATAGGAACTCTAAACATCTGTTGGCCAAACAATTTGCTTAGTCTTTTAAAAAAAACATTTATTTTCTTCCACCTCACAGTCTCTCACACATCTGGGAATGTGGTGAGATCATCACAGAGGCAATTATAAAGCCATAGTCCAGTTAACAACCGTGAATTTTCCATTTAAAGCCTCAGCTATAATGTAAAGTTATTTCAAATAGTGACCTGGTTGGACTCCACAGGAAGAAAAGTCTTCATGATGTTGAGATATAATAAAACCCAAATTGCAAGTCAACATGAGAGAGTTCTGGGAAAGGAAGAATTAGAATATCATATGACTTTTTTAGAGTTTACTGTGACTTATTTATAGTGATATGGTTATTGAAGAGTCATACATGCACACCCACATATCTTAGAGCAATGGATGACTGTTGACAGCTTTTATGTGTGCTGAATTATCATCTTGAATAATCATCCACACAGGTTTACTTGAAACTTTCAACTGAGAAATGTTACTTCATAGATAATTTAAAAATAAAAACATTGACCCTAAAAGACTGCCTGAAGTAGTAGATCAAAGATTTTGAAGAGTTATGTGGATGCAATCCTGACTGGCAGGTACTATTTACATGACTATCCACAGCTAATTTAACTTCCTTGTACTTTAGGTAACAGTAAAATGAGAGAGAGAGAGAGAGAGAGAGAGAGAGAGAGAGAGAGAGAGAGAGAGAGACAGAGAGACAGAGAGACAGAGAGACAGAGAGACAGAGAGACAGAGACAGAGACAGAGAGAGACAGAGAGACATTGACAGAGAGAGACAGAGAGCAGATAGAGAGACAGAGACAAAGAGAAGAATAGAGAGAAGGAAGAAAGAAAGGAAGGAAAGAAGGAAAGAAAGAAAACTCCCTTTTCAAAAGAACTTCCTATTCCAATAGAGAAAAACAAAATATAATGGGAACCTGGAAATCTGAAGTTTCAGTTATCCCTATATTGACAAGACAACTGGTGTTGAAGATGTAGAAAATGAAGTGAGCATATGTCTGTACCCTCTCAAAATATCATAGTTAAGCTCATAGACTCAATAGTCAGGAAGGCCTCTTCAGGGCAGTCATTCTTGATGTACAAAGCATTTGAGCAAAGAGGTAGAAGAAATAGAAACATGAATAATAAGGGAGGATTGGGAATTCTGGTCTTAATTACCCCACAATTACAGTATGTCAATGATTTGAATTATGAAAGCAGAATTTAGTGAGGTAAAAATGACATCATTGAGCGTATGAATGGTATTCTGAGCGAGTTGGCAGTTGGACAAGGAGAGAAGGAGGGTCTTCTTGGTCTTTTTGAGGTATCTTCTAAATTCTGCTCTAGAGTATTGGTTTCTTTTAAGAAAAACTACAACAAAAGGAATGAACTGAATTATCACTCAATTCTTTACAAGGTGTCAACACTCCAGTGTTTAGCCTGAGCCAGATTAAAATGCAATTGGGAAATATTTAACAAAATGAGTAAAAATTCAATAGAACATAGAAAATGTATGTATGTGTTTTTCTAAGTCAATATGCACCATGTAGGGATTCTTATGAATGGTTTACTAGTCCCATGTCTATTTAAACTTGACACAACTGTAGATGAAGACTTTCAGAAGCCAAGATAGTGCAGTAAGGAAAAAATCACCATAGTTCTTTCATATGGGAGACAGAAGAAAAATTGGGAAAGTAAATGAGAGTGATGCAAGAGAATTATGAAAAAAGAGCCACCATCTTGTTAAAAAAAACTGCCTAATAAGTAGAATTGGTCAAATGAAAAAAGGAGATGCAAAAATCCACTGAGGAAAATGACTACTTAAGTCAGTGTGTGTTATAAGTTCATGATCAAATAAGAGAGAGGGAGCATTATAAAATGAAAAATCGATAATTTTACTTTTATTAAATTAAAAAAACTTTATGTAAAAACAAAACCAAATCAACCAAGATTAGAAGAAAAACAGAAAATTTGGAAACAACATTTACAGCAATTATCTATGTTAAAGTCATCATTTCTCAAGTATAAGGGAACTGAATTTATAAGAATACATGTCATTTACTAATGCTTTGTTGGTGAAGTTGTGAACTGATCCAACCTTTCTGGAGAGCTATTTGGAATTGCACCCAAAGGGCAATAACATTGTGCATACCCTTTGATTCAGCAATGCTACTATTAAGTCTGTATCCCAAAAGAAATCACAGAAAAGGGGGAAAAGTCCACATGTACAAAAATATTTATAGTAATTCTTTTTATAGAAGAAAAGAACTGGAAATTGAGGGGGATACCTACAAATTGTGGGATATAAATGTGGCATATGTGTTCTATAAGAAATCACGGGGGGGGACTTCAGAATTGCTTGGAAAAATTTCTTTGAAATGATGCTGAATGATGAGAACAGGATTAAAAAACACATTGTACACACTAACAAAAACATTGGGTGATGAACAATGATGAATCAGTTCATTTCAGCAGTGCAATAAACAAAGAAAATTTTTTTTTTAGATTTTTCAAGGCAATGGAGTTAAGTGGCTTGCCCAAGGCCACACAGCTAGGTAATTATTAAGTGTCTGAGGTCAGATTTAAACCCAGGTACTCCTTACTCCAAGGCCGGTGTTCTATCCACTGTGCCACCTAGCCACCCCTCAAAGACAATTCTAAAAGAATTGTGATGGAAAAAAAATGATACCTATCCAGAGAAGGTACTATGAACTTTAAATTCAGATCAAAGTTTATTATCTTCGATTTTTAAAAGTTGTCTTATATATTATGCTTTTTTTCCTTCTCTAATATTTTTTCCACTTTTGATTTGATTCTTCTTTCACAACATGATTAATATGATTCTATGTTTAGCATGGTTATACAAGTATAGCCTATGTTAGATTGCCTTCTGTCAGGGGGGAGGGAAGGATCAGAGGGAAAAATAATGAAAAAAATGATTGTTGAATACCACCATTGCATGTAGCTGGAAAAATGAAGTATTAGAAATACTATATAAAAAAGAAGAAATCATGTCATTCCCTAATTAATAAATAATCAAAGGCTATCAGTAAGTAGCTTTGAGATGAAGAAGCCAAAGTTATCTAGATATATACTTGAAAAAGTATTCTACTTTTGATTAGAGAAATGCAAATTTAAAGAACTCTGAGTACCCAACCTTATAACCTATCAGATTGGCTGATATGACAGAAAAAAAGTAAAAAATTTATATACAAATATTAGGGAGGATGTAAAACTTTGAGACACCAATGTGCTGCTGGTTGAGTTGTGAACTAATCCAACCATGCTAGAGAGAAATTTGGAAGTATACTCAAAAGGCAGTCATTCTATGCAAACCTTTGATCCAATATATCACTACCAAGTCTGTATGTCAAAGATTTCTTTAAAAAAAAGAGAAAGGACCAAAATTGTAAAAATATTTATAGTAGCACTTTTTTGTGGTGACAAAATATTGGAAATCAAAGGGATTCCCAACAACTGAGGAATGGCTAAACAAGCTGTGATATATAAATGTAAAGGAATACAATTGTGTAATGAGAAATGATAAACAGTCAGATTTCAGAAAAAAACAAAACCTAGAAAGACTTGTCAAAACTAATGTAACATGAAATGATCAGAAAGGAGAAAACACTATATACAGTCTCAGAAACATTGTGTGGTAATGAACTATGAAAGACTCAGCTCTTAAGGTAAGACAAGTGATCCAAGTAGGAAGGACTCACAAAGGAAAATGCTAGCCAGATAAAGAACTAATGGACTCTGAATGCAGATCAAAGCATACTTTTTTTCCACTTTTTCCATATTATTTTTTCTTTTGATCTGTTTCTTTTTTCCAACTATGATTAATATGGAAATATGTTCTACATGATAGCACATGTATAACACATATTTAGTTGTCTACCATTTTCAGAAGAGGGAAAGAGGGAGAAAAATTTGGAATTCAAAATCTTGTGAAATAAATGCTAAAGTTTGTCTTGTCATGTATTTCAGTGAAAAAAATAAAGCACACATACACACACACACACACACACACACAGACAAACAGACACAAAGACAAGTAAATTTGACACCCCTGCTTAAGGGATAAATGGCATCTTAAATATTTTCCAGAGAGCCTAAAACAATTTATTATCTTCCATTGTACTACACCAACTTATTAGGGAGTTTTAACCAATAGGAATTTCAAACAAATCATCCTATACTCAAACTATGCTATTTACTACCTTTGCAACATTGACCAAGTCATCTAACTTCATCTTTTTAAACTATGAGCATAGGAATAGATGTGTTCTAAGGTCCTTGCCAGTCCTAACCCTATGATCCAACTTTTGTTTGTTTGTTGTGGTTCTCTTTAATTTTTCCTTTTACTTGTAGCCTTGGTTGTATGGGTATAAATCACAATATTGCCAGTGAACTGATTTAAAACAGTCATCTCTCACCCCTGGAGGTCAAATTCATCCTGCAGCCTGTTGGGGTAAATCCCACAGGTAAGAATTTTTTTCATATTTTAAAATAAATCTTTATTGTACTTAAAACTGTAAAAATATTATTAGCTTATAGACTTTACAAAAACATAACTGATGAGAGTTTGTCAATCTCTGCTTAATGACAGTGGAGATACAGATGTTCATAATTTTTAATCTTATCATTTCCCAATTTATTACTGATTAAAGCTATCATATTAATTTTCATTTTTCCTATTTTCATGAATTCTAGTTAATCACTCAATACTCTATGAATTATGAGAATCTTCAGTGCATGCTTCACTTTCCAAAATTCTGCCATTATTCCATCTTTAGACAATCATAGATTAATGAAATAAATCTGGCTATCATATATTATGGTTCAATCAATTATTCATGCCTAATCATTTTAAAATTTATATTTTAGCACCATGTTACATAAGAACACTAGTCTTATGTTTAATTTGAAAAATAAGCTTTACAAATAATATTTTCAGAAGGCATAGCTTGACATTAAATTGGAGGAAGATCTAGGATATTAGTGAACTATGGGTTCAATTGGAGTCAATAGTTCAATTCAAAAGTCAAAAACCTAATTCAATGTTGAATCTATTAAATGAGAAAAAGTTTCCAAAATAAGGAAAATGACAACCTATGTATTTACTGATCACAATAGAATATTATGTCCATTAATGGGTGTCTGACTTTGGGCAAGATATAGATAATTTGCTGAATATCCAAAGACTATACTGTGAGGATCCCTTGAAAGAATTAAGAATGTTTATCATGAAGAAATGAGAAACTGGGAGACTATCTTCAAGTATCTTAAATTCTGGCCATAGGTAGAAGATGACCATTTGAAGGAGGATTTTAAGGGGATTAAATGAGAATGAAAATCTTTATTGGGTGGAACTTAGAGAGAAGCAGAATTAAGCTCATTGTTATTTAAATGTGCATATTAATAAGAACAATCTGAAAATGGATTGTACTAGACATTTTGAAAGGTAGTTTCTCACTAGATAGCTTCAAATGAAGGCTAGATACTATCTTGTAAGTGATATTTATGTCAGGATTTCCCATATTGGTAAAGACTGAACTGAATTATGTGATTTAAAAAATTTTATCAATCTACATTTTTCTGATTTATGTTTATGTACCACATAATACAGTACTTTCTTACAGCTATTTGAACTATAAGAAAGAAAACCTTTAAAATATTTAGTTAAGAGACTCAAAATTGATTTTTCTCTAATAATAAGAAAAACTTTGAAATTAGAGAATTGGGTCCAAAATCAGAATGGTAAAGGTAAAGTGTATTCTAAAAGCAGATAACAATAGCCTTATTCCCTCAATGAAAAAAAAAAATAAAGCACTATGCTTTGATAGAGTCTTTACAGTATAAATCTAAAATTTTTAATATTTGAAGATGGAGGAAAAATATTTTTCTTATTCACTAATTCATACTTGTAAATCAAGTTACTTAAAAATAGATAACCTGACCTTAGCAATAGCAATTAAAGTTATGATTCATTTTTCCATAATTGGATTTGTTCTTTTCTTACAAGTTAATGTTTAAACTCATTGAGTATCATAATTGGAGGAAAATTATATTTCCCAGAAATGAATAGACTTCCAATAGGTTACAAATTTATTTGAAATAGATAAGCCATTGTATTTTCCAATTGTACAATCAAAATAATCTTTCACTTCAAAGGAAAGAACTGACATTTTAGAATAAAGTTGAACATGAGTTTATAATACTTTGAATCAGACATATGTCACACATAGAATCAAACATACATTCACTGCATGAAGGAAAAGGTAATAATAGGAAGCAAACAATAATCATTACAATGATAACTGAAAGAATTCTTGGTAAACAATCCATTCAACTGTGAATTTCTTGAGAATGCTGGCTACTTTTTCATGTGTGTATGTGTTTCTAGTACTTAGCACAATATCTCTCACATAATAAACATTTAATAAATGCTTGTTTACTTGATTTGGTAAATATTCAGTAATCTTCCTAATAGATTAAAGAATATCACAGGTTATTCCTTATAAGAAAAATGTTTTTTCTAGAAATCCTGAGTTCCCCAGGAAAAAGACACATTTATAGTTCAAGCCCTGAGCACTGAATTAACAATTTGAAATTCATTTCAAATTCATTTTATGACTGGAAGATATTTAATTATTGACATGTTACAGAATTATCATAATTGGAAGACACTCCAATTACTCTGTAGTGCCATCTTTTCTTTTATAGGAACCTCCACTAAGATTTCCTTAACAACTGATCATCCAACCTTTGCTTTCTCCTTCCAGAGAAACTTCCAAAGCATTGAATTCTACTTTGGGAATAACCTAATTGTTAATAATATTTCTCTATTATCAAACTTAAATGTGTCTTTCTACAACTTCCCTTCATTATTTTGAATTTTGAAACTTTTATTTCATACATGAAATTTCTCTTCAAACATTATTTTAATAAAGCATGGTAGTCCTTCATTGTCAAGCATTTTGACTTTTGTTCTTCCACTGGACTTAGATGACTGTTCTATATAATGACATTATGCTAGGACCTGAGGCTTCTTGCAATCTAATGAGAGGGACAGGGATATGGCCTCCTCACATAAGTTTGTTGCAAGGTAAAATGTTGAAGCTAAGGTAAGATTGGGGCAAAATCCAGAAAATTGAAAAGGGAGTGAATATTTTCAGCAGGCAAGTTTGAGGAACACTTTGAAAGTGCTTGTTCAAAGAACAGCTATTGGGGCAGCTAGGTGCCACAGTGGATAGAGCACAGGCCCTGGAGTCAGGAGTACATGAGTTCAAATCCAACCTCAGACACTTAATAATTACCCAACTGTGTGGCTTTGGGCAAGCCACTTAACCCATTGCCTTGCAAAAACCTAAAAAAAAAAAATAGCAGCTATCTAAACTGTGACCCTAAAGGAAGAATTTAAGCTACAATTTGCTTCCATCAGCATTGAATTCTTTCTGCATTCCCTTTGCAATGTTTCATTTATTCAGACAAAATTAGAACTCTACCTACTAAAATTATCAGATGATATACAAATTAATAGCATAAAGAAAAGTAGAGAAATTTTTGCAAAGTTAAGAATGATTGTTATCAATTTTATTTAAATGGTACAAAGATTTTACAATATTTGGGTAACTTTCTAACAACATTTACAGTGATCCTGGTCAGAGAAGAGCTGATCGTTATTACCTGCATCCCTCCGACATGTAATACATCACATTCAATAAAGTGTGCCACATGTAATAAATGCCTAATAAATATTTTTTGAATGAATGTGGGGATAAGGGAAATACATAATTGCTGTCCTTGAAGGATTTAATATCTATTGGAAAAGACAGAACTAACATATATGCAAATTAAAGAAATGAGCAAATAAGCACAAAATAAAACCTCACTACATTCAGTTGCTGTTCAGTCATTTCAGTCCTATCTGACTCTTAATGACCCTATTTGGGGTTTTCTTGAAAAAGTTACTAGAATGGTTTGCCATTTTCTTCTCTAGATCATTTTACAGATGAGTAATTGAGACAGTTAAGTCATTTGCCCCAGTTAGTAAGAATTTGAACTCAGGACTTCTTGACTCCAGGCTCAGAACTATACCCTACAACACCATAGATAGATTTTTTTAAAAAAATAAAAACTTACTTTATCAATTCGATTTTTGAGGAAAATTATCATTACCACTTTATCAAGAGCAGAATCTAGAGGTCAGAGACATGAATACTGAGGTAGGGAAGGGGTAGACTGATGTAGTGAGAAAAAACACTAGTTTTTTTGTCAGAAAAAAAACACTAGATTTTCAGTCAGAAAATAATTTGCATACTGCCTCTGATTTTTTTCTGCATAAGTGACCTTGGGTAGGTCATTTTGCTTCCCTGAGTTTTAATTTCCTTCTCTGTGAAAACAAAGACATTAAGCTAGATGAATTTTAAGTCTTTTCCAGTTCCAAATACAATCATCTTAAATGAATCTGAGGACTAAATATTAAAAACATGGCCAAGCCTGTGGCTATGGGAATAGAAAGCAAATTAAGAACCAAAAATTACAGTGGAGGAAAAATTGACAGGGAGTGGAAGTAGAAGAATTAACTCTAAACCCTTCTTCAATTACATTCTCTCTCTCTCTCTCTCTCTCTCTCTCTCTCTCTCTCTCTCTCTCTCTCTCTCTCTCTCTCTCTCTCTCTCCCCTCTCCCTCTCGCTCTTGCTCCCTCATTTCTATCCCCATGTGTCTGATGTTTTGACTGGCTGATTACCTGTCTCTCTTGCTCTCTCATTCTCTGCCTCTGTCTCTTTCATACTTTCAAAAGTGTCTAACAAGAACTAAAATCCCTGCGTACAATTACAAATAAAATTAATTTGCCTTTTTTCTTGAGGTTATTTGCAATAAATATTAGGTTTTAAACCTGTAAGTACTTTTGTTTTAATCATATTAACTGTAGACCATAGTGACAAAAATATAACTTCTCTGAATCATGATCTAAGGTCTAATTATTTAAGCCCAGTCTGACTAGGATATTTTTCCTTCAAAGAGCCAAACAGTGCTGAATCATATCTCATTCCTTGTCTGAAATTCTTATGCTGCCTTCCAAAAAGGCTATTTTTTTTAATATTTCCTTTTCACATGAGCTTCTGACTCATAATACTTGTAATGCTAATGAATATTAAAAACACTGATATTCAATCTAATGGATAAATGTTTCCTAAGCTCCTGCAAGAATTTGACCATGTTTTCTATGTGAATACTGGGTCAATAACTTAACAGTTGCTTATAATTACAGATAAAGGGATCTGAGCACTGGATTTGGAAATAAACAACCTGAGTTCAAATCTTTCCTCCACTGCTTGTGTCTATGAGAACTTAGAAAGTCTCTTTCAGATCTATAAATTTATGATCCCAGTTTTTCTATTCCTTTGGACCCCAGTTTCTTCATGTGTGAAATGAGATCTTTGGACAAAGTAATCTCTAAGGTTCTTTCTGGCTCTAATATTCTTTGATTGCATGATTCAAAATTTTTCATTACAGATCTTGCTCTATGATTTTGATTTGGGGGAAATTTCCTAAATGAGCTGTGCTTTGGTTTTTCTGTATTGAAAAGTACTTTTATTATTGTTGAGAATTAAATACTTTCTGAGAATTAAATAATAATGAATTACTAAAACAAGGCACTTATATAGGTAAGCAAAATAGTAATAGAAAGATGGGTCATAGGAGTAGGATATTATAAATTCAGGTTTTGGGTCTAGGCTTCTGGGGCTTGCATAATTCATGACATTCTGTGAAATGACTTTCTCATTTTTTTAGAAAGGGTAATTACAACTAAAAATGATGTCCATAATACCTATTCAGGTGAATCTAATGAGTTATAACAATGATAATAAAATATTAAAAAACAAAGGGACCTATGAATTTTGCTGATTGTTAAAAATAACTGTTGCATTAGATAGCCCTTCCCATTCATCTATGATAAGCTTATTCAAACAATCCCAGAAAGCCTACATTATGATATTTCAAATATGACTGTCATAATTGTCCTGATATGGCCTAGATAATCATTTATAGGGGTGGGGATAGAAAGGAAAAAGATATTTGTTTCAGCCAATTTTGTGCACAAATTAGCAAAATGGGTATCTACTTATCCATCTGTTTTGAATTTTGCTCCCTTACAATCTCATCTCCAGAAGAACGTAAGTTTCTTGAAGGTAGATATTGTTTCATTTTTTACTTTATAGTCCCAGTGTCTAGTACACTGCCCATTATATGATATATGCTTGTTGATGTATTACTTTTAGAAATTATAAGTGAAATGCTATATTTATCAAACAAATAGGAAAAAATCTATATTTATCAGTCAGTCAATCAATAAACATATGTGAAGGGAATATAACCTACCACACACCGAGCTAAGTGTTCAGACAGAAAATGCCAGATTTGAACACGGTCATGGCCTGCAGAAAAATATTCCTTTAGCTAAAAGAAAGTGAGACAATTCTGACTTCAGAGGTGGAGGCTGGAAGACCTGCTTTCAATTCCTGTCTCTTGTATATAATATCTGTGTGACTCTGGACAAGTCATTTCATTTCTTAATACTCCTGGGGTAAATACTCTCAAAAATTTATAAATTACATGCTATGATTCAAGTGGATTGTGAATGAAAGAATTGTGACATGAACAGATTGTGAAAGTACAAGAATGTTCTGGTCTATATTGGTGAAAGAAGATTCTACAATGGGAATTCCCTACAAACACAACACGCACAAACACACACACACACACACACTCACTCACTCACTCACATCTGCAATAAATCACAGGTCCAGCAGAAAAAAAAGAAAAATAATTCCTCAGCCATCAGAGGGGAATGTGTGCAGCTTTCTCCACGCATATATGTTTTGGAGGACCTAGTCAAAAAAAAAAAATCCTACTTGAGAATAAAAATTCAAGGCTAACTTTTGTGTGCTCCTTTAATTACTTTAGCCCTGTAGATGAAACTTCCTTTGCCCTTTCTTATATAAATAGTGAGACAAATGCTAAATACTGTTTGTCCTTGCTGGCAGTGGGAAAGAGCATTCAGAAAGGCTGTGTGTACCGGTGTCTTTAAGGTTTTCCTTTGAAGCCTGGTAAGGAACCACTAGACCATAGAGCTATACTACAAATGTTGAGGGAAACCTAATACCCCTTTTGATTTTTTCTCATTTTAATTGTTCTTATTTTCCTCCCTTCAGAATTGTTGCTTATTATATGTGTACAAAAATGGAGAAGATAGGCCTGAAATATTTTATGAAGTATAATTATAAGTTCCCACAAAAGCCACATGAAGAAAGGGAAAGCTTAAAAGAAAGAACAAAGCTAGAATTAAACCTTCAAGTTTTACATACTGTAATTCCAGTGGATCATGAATGGTGGATAGGTAACATATACAGGTGAACCTACAGAGGAATATTCTTTGCTAAGTACTGAGAATATTGGAAAAACCAAATAACAAAGATAGAAAGAGGATTTGGCTGTTTTGTAATTAAAATGTAAAAGGTTAGTGTGAATAAAGGATGCCCTTAGTCTTCCAAAAGGGATACCTTCTAATGTAAAAAAATCTGTTATGATTATCCAACAACTGCAACCTTGCATGACTGTCTTTAATAACTTGGTCCCTTAGGTTGAGTTGATTCTATGATTGGCATAGAGATTGGCAGTTAGTTTGGCGCTACATTGTGTCCTTGTTAAAATTTCTTTTTTTTTAACTTTATTTGAAGACTATAAAACTTTGTGTGCTTTGTAGAACACTTTTCCCTTCACCTTTTGAAAAAGAAAAGTCTTTTAAAATTTCATTTTTTATTTAAGACTTAAATGGTCAAAATGTTTCTCTGGAGAACTAACTCTGAGAAACTTCAGAGCTTCCCCCTTCCCTTCCCCCATCTTCCCACTCCCTAGGGAAACAGGAAGCCACATTTTGCCAAAAGTAGAAAAACTCCAAGTCCAAAAAAGATTGAGCTTAGTTCAGGACTCTAAACCCGCAATTTTGTGTCAATTTTAAATTTGGCAAGACATATGATATCATCCCTAATCATAATCCACTGTGTAGTTGGTGGTGGCTATAGAGGTTGGGCTATCCTAAAACTGACCAATAGGTAGTCCCCAGCACCTCCTTCCTATCATTAAGCAGGACTTTGCTGAATTAAGACAAAGTATGATTTTTTTGCTCTCCAAGTAACAAGAAAATAAAGAAATAATTATTTATTAAGCACTTCTCAGACATTATGCTAAGTGCTTCATATATATCTCGTTTAATTACAACAACCCTGGAGATAAATACTTTTATAATCTTCATTTTACAGTTGAGGAAACTGAGACCCAGAGAGATTAAGTTACTTACTATTCATTTAGCTAGAAAGTGTATGAAGTTGAATTTGATCTCAGCTCTTTCTGACTCCAGGGTCATTGTTCTATCCATTGCATCAGTTAGTTTGTATCTCTTTCTTTCTTATTAGGCCAGACCTCATTTTTGTTCCCCACTTCCCTTGATTTTAAATAAATGTAGATGCTGGAAGCTGAAAATATTAACATTCTTGGTTTAAAACTAATGAATACAGATGTTACATTTATAGTCATCAACCTGTTGCTTTCTTCTGAAATGAAACTTATAAATCTTACTTTTTCATGGGTCCTGGTCAATTATTTAACATCCATTGTCCCCAGAGAAGCTTGTTTGACTCATAGAAAAAACTTTGCTTTAAGTATTCCCCCTTTCCCTGCCTCCCCTTCTCCCTCCTCTCCCCTCCTTTCCTCCCTGCCTCCCTTCCTCCCTCCCTCCTTCCCTTCCTCCCTCCCTCCCTCTGTTCCTTCCTTCCTTCCTTCCTTCCTTCATTCCTTCCTACCTTCCTTCTTTCCTTTTCTTTTTCTTTCTTTAAGATAAGGGAACACAATAATATATCTAGTCATCCCTACCTATTCCTCATACTTATTCTTGTTGTGATGTTTCTCTATTTTAGAGAATAAGTCCTTTCAGTTCAATTCAAATCTAGATAAGCACCCTTTGTAAAGGGCAGGATTCATACCTTTGGGGATTTTGCCAAATGTCCCTTTAATTTTATGTATTTGCTTTCTTATGAATGTGGCACCATATGGAGTCTTTAATGATGGGTAAAGGTCCTTTATCTTTTGACCTAATTTTAGCATTTACACTTGTTTTTAGCCTGTAACCTCCAAACAGTCATGGGTCATGGCTCATGTATTTTGCTGATCCTAATGTTATATGCAGAAATTTCAATAACATCAAAACAATGAAAGCCATAAGAAACTCTTTACAATGTATTTGTTATTACTCACCCCCTGAACTTAACTATTATTTAAGTGAAACATGGTAATTGGGGTAAAATTATAGATTACACATTTACTCAGACTTCCTACAGTTAACCTCTACCCATTATGCTCCTATATTTGGAAGAGTCCACTGGGACACTTGGAGGAAGGCCATTAGTTCAGCACTTGCAAGTTTAGTCACATAAAAGTAAAAAAAAAAAAAACCAATAACTTTTTTATGGTGATTCTTGTTTCATAAAGTGTCACGCTATTTATAGAAAAATGAGAAAGTAAAATAAGCCTTCTTTTAAATCTGTCCTTTATTGCACCATATAATTTATGGCAATATAATAAGTGATTTGAAAATAAAAGATTTGAGACAACTTTTCAGCATTAGTGTTTTTAAGACAAAACAAACATTCAAAATAAAACCTAAACCACTACAGTGAAATCTATCATTAAATGCCTACTTTCAGCTAAATTTGTAGTTCTGCAACTTCAATCTCAAGAAGTTTAATAGTTACCTCTTGAAAAGTAAAAAATCATGTTCATAATAATAAATATAATATTTTCTATGGGACAACAGCATTGGATGCTATTATTTTCCTGAAATAAAAGTCCAAATGTATTTGCAAGAGGTATTACTTAACAAGATTAATATTTTTAGAGAAAATTAGGTATTAATATGAGATTTCTGTATGAAAAATAAACTGTTGATTATATTTCTGGCATCTGAATATAGATTATTACTACTTTGTATCTTTAATATCTAGTGAGATATTTATTTCATTCTAATTTAATAAATCAGTTATGAACCTTTTAGCATTACTGAATAAATTAAATTTTAAAATTCCCTTTCCTGACTATAGTCTGCAAGTTGCTGACATATTATTGTGCCAAAAATAAATGTAAGAAATATAGTAAATAATATATGTCAAATATTTCAATTGAGATCATTAAAGCTGTGAAATGACCCTCTCCTCCATCCTAACTTTGCTTTTTTCCTATATATAAAACCAATGCAGAAAATAATGATAAAGTGAGACAATATCCCCCCCACACACACACACATACACACAGAACATTTGCTTAAGAAACTTTTATCCTAGGCATATTGAGCACTTTTTTGCTCATATTTCTATGTCCTTCTATGGTACAATCTCTACCTCTATCTTCTGGGAAAGATAAACCCATGGGGACTTAGACAGAAATGGTACTCTTTCCTATAGGGGTCATCCTGTTCTCAGGGTTTCACAGATGCTTCAGTACAACATTTCTTGTCAAACCATAAAATGTCAGGTACTTTTTACCCTTTTTCTAATCAGAATCTGAAAGAATTCAATTAGATTCCTCTTTTCTTGTCTTCAGCAGAAATAAGAACAGGATGTAAATAGTCTCTTTTTAAAAAAATTAGACTGGATTTCTGCTTCATCTTTTCTCTTCTGAACTCTGAATCACTGGATTTTCTTCAATCTCTCTTCAGACAGGTCCCATTTTACAATCCTTATTGCCCTTTATTCAGCTTTAAAGCTTCCCTCTGAAACCTCTCCGAGTTTTCAATAACATGTATGGTAACACATACACAAGAGGGAAAATATGCAATAGAGATCTTAAACGAAGGCTAAAGATCTGTAACATGGACTGGGGGAGTGGATTTTTTCCTTAGTTAATTAAAAGCCAGCATTGCACATGAGACTGCTGATGACGTTTTCAAAGTATTTTCTTAATTCTTCATTTTACCATTTCAAGTCAACCCTGCCAACAGCCTTAAGAGGATACAGTTTGGGATAGGTTTGTAAGGCTTATGTTACATGCAGACACAAATAGGTAGCATCATAGGATAACCTTTTTTTTTTTGAAAGATTTTATTTGAGTTTTCCAATTTTTCCCCAATCTTGCTTCCCTCCCCCTCCTCCTCAGGGAAGACAATCTGTTACTTTACATTGTTTCCATTGCATATATTGATCTAAGTTGAATGTGATGAGAGAAATCAAAAGGATAAACTTTTAAATTATCACAACAGCCTTAAAGATTGTTTTTCTTTACCATTAGGAATAATTCTTTCATGTTTTCTCCTTCTTTCCTTGTGTATTTATATATCCTAGATCTTTAGATATTGGTAATACTGATTTTAAAAATCCATGTAAGAGGCATTAAACATGTAATTTAACATTAACATTAATGATTAAAATGTTAAAAACTAACATTTACTCTAAAAGAGGCTTCTGCATTAAATACCCTAATTATAGTATACTAGCAATTTTTATGGAAATTAAGTTCAATGTCAAGGATTTGATCTCTGTTATTATTATTTTGTGACTGCCTGGATAAATGAATATGTCTAGTCCTTGGATATTTTCGGCCTGAGTGAAATACCTTCTGGGGCACCTCACAAAGACAAGCACTTCATTTTTGAGAGTATTTGAATTACTTTGGTTCACCTTTATGAATTAACCCCCCATGAAAGAGCTGCCTGCCACTTATGCCGCCAGGCATCCTGCAAGATTGGACTCCTAGTTTCGAGATTGTCAGTTTATTGAAAAAAAGGAATTAAACTATTTCCTATTAAATCTGGACAGACTAATCTTCCAATATATGTAAAATCTTTCAGTTAATGCATATCTACATATGAGCATGCACATATAGCACAGTTGTATGTATGTATACAATTCCATAGGAAAATATATATATATATATATATATATATATATATATATATTCAATATATGTATATATCTAAATAGATAAACAAACACGTATATGTAAGTGTATGGGGTTATATACTTGTATATGTATGTATGTGTAAAGTAACTTAATTATTTTATATTTAAATAATAGATATGTGTATGTAGGTATTTGTATGTTTATATACATAAATATGTATGCATGAATTCATGTATACATACACACAGAACTTCTAAGCTCAAGTGACCCTCTCTTCCCAGCTTTAAGCCTACCCAGAAAAAAAGATTACAGGTACATGAGTCACCATACCAGGTTGAACACTACTATTTCTAATATTAAATGTGTACTTTTTCTGTTCCAAATTTTCCCAGTAAAATATAGACTGTAAATTACATTTTAAAGCAATGGTGAGGAAGTTTTCATTAATTTGGGTAGAGTAAGAAGAGTAAAGCCACATTCTACTTTGAGGGGCCAAGATATTAGAGAATCTGACAACACAGAAAGATATTCTTTACAGGTCAAGTATAGCTTTGCAAAAGCAAAGTAAAGGATTGAGGAAGCAATCCCTGTATTTTAGGCAAAAAAGAAAAAGAAAGATCATTCAAAAGCCCTAGCAATTAAGGCAAAAGGTAATTTTTGTTTTTGTTCAAACCTGTGATTTCCTTGGAAGTTCCCTTGGTTTTTATAGATTGGCAATTTATCTGTCACTTGAAAAATGTCTTAGTTGCTTAAAATTGTTGTTTGGCATTCCTAAATTTACCAGTGGCCAGAGAACATGGTCACAGATAATGACAGCAAAGAAAATTTACAAAAAAAAAAAATTCAGTCTACTGCAGTCAATATTACCAAATAATAACATTAGGTGCTAATATTTTTCTAAAAATTTTCTTATGCTTTTCCAATGATGTCCCACAGGATTTACTTATACTGACAAGGTAAAAAACCAAAAAAATTCACAAACATCTTAATATTGTGAATGTCAAAACAATTCTATCAAAAATATTAACTGATTCTTTTTTGATATAATTTCTGCTGAATTTCATGAAATCGAATTATTTCCAAAAAGATTTCACTTTAATCAGTTTACCTATTGAAAATAAGCCCTGTTTTCATGTATTTCCATAAACTTACTTGACCTCTTAAAATTTTGTTCTTTAATGCTCTACCAATGAATCTAGAAAAATAAAGGAGTCTGATTTCCTTTTGTCCTAGGTCAAGATAGGAAACTCTAGTATTTGGATAACATTTTGTCCTTGGCCTGATATCATCTAATCTTTTTAAAATTTTATAAGGCTGCATTTTTTCTTTCATCCTTCCTCAACTGCCACTAATTTCTAAAGTTATGAGCAACAAATACAATTCGGTTTGTATCTAAAAGGGGGAAAAAAGTTAAAAAGAAAGATGGTCATCATCTTTTAATAAATACTTGCTGATCAATTGCCTCAAAGTGAGAAAGCATTTGGAGGTGGAGTGGCCTATTGCCTTGAGGCTAGTTTGACAAGTGGGGAGGGTTGAAAGGGAATTGACTTTCAGGATAGCAGCAGATAAGAATCTAGGTACTTGTTAAATCAAAAGCACTCGAGATTTTGTGAAAAAGAACAGGAGAATCTGGAATATTGAATGGGGACAAAGTTTAGAAAGAGAGAAGTGAGAAGGCTAGGTGGCTTAATGGGTAGAGCACCGGCCTTGGAGTCAAGCATACCTGGGTTCAAATCTGACCTCAGACACTTAATAATTACCTAGCTGTGTGGCCTTGGGCAAGCCACTTAACCCCATTGCCTTGAAAAATCTAATAAATAAATAAATAGATAGATAGATAGATAAACAAACAAACAAATAAAAAAGAAAGAAAGAAGTGGATGGAAGCCCAAGACAAGGTAGTGGAGAGGTCTTTTCCACTTCCCACTATTCTTTCTTCCCTGATTTATTTATCCCTCCTTCCTTCTTTTCACATATTTCTTTCTCTCCCAATTATCTGTACCAATAGCAGTTTTAGGTTTTCAGACCCTCTTTCCCCCCTTTTTAATCTGATCTTAATCTCCTATTCCCAACTTTTGAAGTAATATTTACATGTGTTTAAAACAGTTTTATGTTTCCTCTTGCTTATAAAAGAGGAAACCTGAACATCTCTACTCATCTATTGTGAAAATAATAATCATAATAATAATAAAAAGAAACAACTAAACTCCCTAAGTAAAATTAGCTATGCAGTGTGTTCCAAAAGTCTTATTGCAGTTTGAAGTTTAAATAGCTTGAAACATTTTAAACTTTGTAACATTTTAAAACTTTAAGTTTTAATATTTTAAAACTGAAACAGACATTAGAGAAGCATGGAAGAATTACATAAACTGATGCTGAGTGAAAGGAACAGAACCAAGAGAACATTGTATACATTAATAATAATAATGATGTTTGTCCTTCATTCTCATCATGGAAGGTGATACCATGACAAGCACATGAATTAGATTTGAGTGAGGGGGTGCTGTGCTAAGTCACCAGTCTCACTTTCTCCTCCAGAGCTATCTGGATCCAATGGCCAGATATGAATAGTATCACTGGAGATGGCCCTGAATGGGAAATGACCAGGGTTAAGGGAATTACCTGGGGTCACACAGCTCATAATTGTCACGTCTGAGGACAGATTCCTGTCTTTCTTACTCCAAAGCCAGAGATTAACAACTATGATGGATGCAGCTCCTCTCAGAAGTTCAGAGATCTAGAACAGTCCTGAGAGATCAGCTATGGACAATGCCATCCATCCACACCCAAAGGAGAAAAAGACAAAACATGTTATCTGAATGCATATATTTCACCTTTTTTGTAAGATATGCAATGTTCAGGGCAGCTGGTAGCACAGTAGAGCACTAGCTCTGGAGGACCTAAGTTCAGACACTTAATAATTGGCCTCAGACACTTAATAATTGCCTAGTTATGTGACCTTGGGCAAGTCATTTAACTTCATTACATTAAATTAAAAAAAACACAAATGATTTTCTTTCCCCTTAGGTCTGATTCTTAATGACTAATATGTAAATATGTTGAACACAAATGTGCATGCACAGCTTTTGCTAGACTGTTTGCTGCCATGGAGAGGGGTGAATGAAGGGAGAGTCATAGAAAGATGTGTGTAATCATAAATTTGCAAGTGGATGATTATTAAAACCTACCATAGCATGTAATTGGAAAAATTTTTAAAAAATTCAATAAAAAAACTCAACTCAAAAACTGAACCAAGATTTCTTGTATTTGTCTTTTACCAGAGTAACCTTTAGTTATTTGTTCTAAGGAATAGAGACCATTAATAGAAATAAATGCCCACTCCCATTCCTGATCAGGGTTATATCTACCACCTCAAGTATAACAGTTAAAGTATTTTTATCATTTACCTTCCTAACTTAATGTTAAAATACAGTTTATCTTTTCCACAATACGCATTCACATTGAAAAATAGGTTACTGTGTATTTTATGATTTATATAGCAACCAAGTGGCAATGTGTCAATCATTGTTTAGTAAAGTATATTCTGATAAATACCTTGGATTATATAGCATGATATTGATTTAGCTATGTACATAAACTGTGAATAATTAAATTGTTCATTCCTCAAATGCCACCAGGACACTAAAAGTCATAGATGGCAAGTCATCTAACTTCACTGGCTTCAGTTTCCACAGTGGATGTTGGGAAAGACGACAAAAGGACAAGGGACAGCAGAGAATGAGTTAAATAGTTAGCATCAAGGAAACAATATTTTGACAATTCAAGAGGTAGTGAAGGACAGAAGGGCCTAGGATACCAAGTCCTATAGAGTAATGAAGAGTCAGGCACAATTGAAAAATAGCTGCAATAAACCAAGGGTTTGGAAAACAAAACTGTAGTTTTAAAAAGTTGTACTTTGTATTATCGTTTCAAAAAGATCAGGTTAGAAAGGATCAGTCATCTCAATTTTTTTATTATTATATGGCATGATAATGTTTGCAGACTACTGTACATATATTATCCTATATGTTTTCCCATTCAATCCTCACAAGAGATCTATCAAGTAGTTTTGAAAGGTACTCTTATATCCCCATTTGACAGAAAATTGAGTTTCAGAGAAGGTTATACAGTTGTTAATGCAGAAACATGAATTGAATTCTCCACGCCAAGTCAAACATTCTAATTACTTTACCATATTGCCTCAATGAATCTTCAGAATATTAAAGTAGGGGGCTTGGTGGCAGGGTGGATAGAGCACTGGCCCTGGAGTCAGGAGTACCTGAGCTCAAATCCAGCCTCAGACACTTAATAATTACCTTGATGTGTGACCTTGAGATAGTCACTTAACCCTATTGCCTTAAATAAATTTTGTTTTGTTTTGTTTTGTTTTGTTTTGCAAGGCAAATCGAGTTAAATGGCTTGCCCAAGGCCACACAGCTAGGTAATTGTTAAGTGTCTGAAGCTGGATTTGAACTCAGGTACTCCTGACTCCAGGGCCAGTGCTCTATCCACTGCTCTACCTAGCCTCCCCAATACATTTTTTAAAAAAGAATATTAAAGTGACTTAATCATATGGATCATAATTATCACTACTCAAAGAACAACTGGCTATTAATACCAGCAGGGATGGGGAAAATTCAAAGTAAGGCGATGCCACTTCATGGGCCACAAGAACATTGTGAGATTTATGAAAATCTCTAAGGGCTCCTGAATTCTGGGAAATTGAACACTGTTGATACCACTAGCTATGTTAGCACTCCAGTTGTCATAAATTGGTAAGAGTAAGAAAAAAATTACATGGAGGATAGAGTTCTTGAGTTGCCCTATACAAAACTACCATAATTATTAGTTTTACATGGAACATAGTGGAGCAAGTAAGGAAGGGAATAAGTAATTCTTAATATGGGCTTAATACTTTGCTATGTATTTTACAAATATTACGTCATTGGCTTTCCTCAAAAACCTTGGTAGGTAGGTGCTATTTTTAACCAATTTAACAGATGAAGAAACTGAAGCAAACAGCAGTTAAGTATTTGCCCAGGATCATACATCTAGTAATGTCTGAGAATTTCTAGACCCAACTGTTTTGTTACCTAACTCCTTCAAGCGGTACTTCTTCAAGTTCTTATACCACAAGAAGGCAAGTTTTCTAGAACATCTCAGAAATAATAATTCTTCATCTGTTTTTAGTTTTAATTTTAGCAGTTTGGTTTTTTTTTGTGCAGTTTTAGTGACTCTGATCATTTAGTTTTAGTGAAACTGGCCATTAAAGTAGACAAAGCACAACATATATATATAAGCCCTTAATACTTTAATTAAATGACAATGCTAGCTCCTAAAAAAACAGAAAATAGATCTTACATGTTACAGACAAGCTAATTTTCATCAACTACATCAAATCGAAGGCATACAATATATTGCTGGCCTATGCCTGGCAATGGAATGAAATAAATTCACTCCTAAAACTAGGTTCTTTTAAAATCAGAACTAATATTGAGGAATATCATTTAAACCTGGAGGGAGGAAATTTAAGAACTTGAGGGGATTGAAAATATTTACCTTCCCATTCCTAAAAAAATTGAGGCAAAACTTGAATAAAGTATTAAATTATTTTGAAAAAAGATAAATGAACATACTTTAGGTGGAATTTCAAAAAACCCTTTCTGAATTTGACAATGTAAGCTCCACTATTAGACCAACTATGACCAAAATAGGATAGATTTTGTTAAAAACTGATTTTTGTTATGACCATAATGAACATACTATTTGTTGTCAAGTATAAAAAAATTTTAGAATTTGCAAACAACTGCTGCCAGTTTGACTGCTGCCAAAATAAGAATCATAGAAGTAAAGGGGGTACTCTTAAAGAATATTTCTAAAGCACCAAGCACTATCATGGAGTAAAAAATTTGAAAGAATTATTGAAAAGATATAGAAAGGCATTTGAAGATGATATTATTATCTAGCTAATACTTAAGAAAACTTGCATGTTTATCTGAGCCAGGACTAACTTAGACAAATTCAGTGACTCAGATTCAGGATTAGAATGCAATAAAATATTCACAGACCATAAAATGTAATAAAATCTTGTTAGAATAAGGTTTAAAAGGATAAAATTCAAAGTTAACATAAAAATAAAATGCTATTCCCTTGTGCCTGTGGAGTTTCTAAGGAATGGCAATGCTAGTGAAAGAAAACATGCATGTGCATAGTAAGTACAGTGAGGATTTTACTAGCCCACTTATTCTCTATAACCTGGGTAATCTATGACTCGTGACAATACAATAATTCAATTATTAGTCTTCTGGACTAATCAAAATCCAAAGTCAGTCTCCTTATTCTCTTAAAGGGCAACCAGTTTAATCTACATAATTTATTGTCATCACACCAAATATCACCCCTTGGAGATAAAATCCTCAAAATGAACTAAAAGACCTCCTTCAAAACAAAAGTAGTTTTAAAATAATTCTGATCTTAAGGAGAATCCTAGCAAAGGAATTCCTGGAGTAGTTAATAGGGAATAGAGACTAGACTTGTAAATCAGGAATGGGATATGAAATTCTCTGGTGAGGAAATGGCTAATACTACAAATTGGCATCTACTCGGCAATTTGCATAGTCTTAGAGTCTTGAGTCACTTCCCATTAGCAAAATTCTCAAGTAGTGCTAGGAACAGATTAAAATATAATGAGCAAATGTTTAATTTTCAATTAATCAATAAACATTTATTAAGTGCCTATTATTAAATATCAGACAGTATGCTAACCTAAGCACTGGGAAAACAGGGAGGAAGGTAGACTCAAGAAAGTTACAGTCTATCAGAGAAGACTACATTTAAACAAATACATACAAAGCAAACTATATACAGAAAAAAGAGATAATTAATAGAGAGATTTGAGTAATTTAATAAAAATGAAGCATAAATCATGTTACTTTGTGGTTTTCTAAGTCACTATGTGGACCATAGACATCCATTTCTATTCAAGTTTTACACCAATGATCTAGAATACTTTGTTGTTGAGTTATTTTAGTCCTATCCAACTCTCCATGTCCCCATTTGGGGTTTTCTTAGTGAAGATACTTGCCTTTTCATTCTCTAGCTCATTTGAAAGATGAGAAAAGGAAGGAAGGCAAAGGAGATAAGTGATTTGCCCAGGGTAACATAGCCAAAAAGTGCCTGAGATCAGATTTGAATTCAGGTCCATTTGACTCCAGGATTTGTGATCTATTTATTGTGCCACCTAGCTGCCCTTATCTAGAACATTAAGCAAGGTATTTCTTGAATGTGTTAGAGGCAGGAACTAAAACCTGGTATTCCTGTCTTTGAGATTAGTTCTCTATCTCATGTACTACAGGGTGTCTCCAAAAAATATATTAAAAATATCAAAAGATCATCTTTTTCTTGCAACAAGAGTAATAGCAGGAATGGTTAATATCAGAATATGCTTTATAAAACAGCAGTGAAGAGTGGAGGTAGCACCAGAATAATTAGGGTACAAAAAAAGAAAGCTATGTCCAAAAACTGTCACCTAGCTCCTATATAGAGAGTTGTATGTTGTAGCTGTTCAGGCACAGACTCTCTGTGACCCCATTTGGGATTTTCTTGGCAAATACTGGAGAGGTTTGACATTTTTTTCTCTAGTTCATTTTATAGATAAGAAAATTGAAACAACAATGTGTTTTTTTATTTGTTTTGAAACAGTGTTAAGCAACTCTTTCAGGGTAGCTAGTAAGTATCTGAATTGGATTTGAACTTCAATCAGATTTGAGCTCAGAAAGATGAGCTCCACTTTGTAAGCAGTAGTAGTAACAACAGCAAAACAACAAAAAGAAAAATGAACTCTTGATGTAACTTGTCCCAAGCTCTAAGTTTGCATCAAGACTTCTCTTTTACCATCACTCACTCAGTGTTCACTGATCCACCAGTCATTAACTCTGGGAGTTCTGATAGTATTGTGATGCCAAATCTTTACCTTTGCTGAGAGTCTATCCCCTTCTTCTGTGAATGATGAATAAAAATTTGTCTTCCTTTTCATTCAGTTAGAATTTCCAAAAGGTCAACCAAAAGATCTTTCTACTACATGCATTCACCCTTCTCAGAACTATATAAAAATAGTTTTGCCTTATACATTCTCATCATAAAGCAAAGCACCCCCTCCCCACTCTCCCTGGGATATATTTTATCATCATGCCATGTGCGTGTGTGTGTGTGTGTGTGTGTGTGTGTGTAGTTATCTCCTCGATTAGATGTAAACTCATTGAGTATTATTTTGGTCTTTAACTTGTATTCCAAGAACTTAGTATAGGTAGGTATATTTAATGAATATTTTTGATTGATTAATTGAAATGTACTTAGATCCAAAGAAGTTTGATTAGCATTTCAAATTTCCACTTGACCTGTACCTGCACTACCTTCAGTTTTCAGTTATTTTCCTAGTGTGCTGGACTGCCATGTTGGTTCAAACCCTACAATAGACATCAAATAAGACTTTTGGAAAGAGAAAAAATGTTTTTCAACCAACTTCCTAACTTGCTATGCTGCTAATTCATTTTGAATTCTAGCCTCAGAAACATCTGGCACAGTTCCCATGATTCATGCATCCATTGAGAGCTTGGAACTCCAAATTTAGTTAAATAAATTGCTAAGAGTATGTTTTTGTTGCATAAGCTTGCTCCACAAATAAGTGAAAATGCTCTCGAAGATAATTTCAAATATGAATCCAATGAAAATTTAAGATTTTTATCTTTGGGGTTTTAGTGATTAAAAAAGTTGTTTAATAATTACTTTAAGAAAAAGAAGTCACTACAGAACCCTTGATTTGTTTCAATTATTGTGCAAATTTATTGAATAATTAAGTGAAAAAACAGTAATTAATAATTGATATTTAGTTTTTTGTAACTTACAAGGAAATATGTTTCCACATTCATAGTATTTTGTTTTGTTTTTGAATACCTTTTAAACCTTGAGACTATTGGCATTGTGCCTAGAGTAATTGTTTCTTAGTGAAAACATTTCCATAACAATAATTAAATTTAAAGATATAAAAATGTTAAAGGACATTTTACATTTAAATGATAATTAACAGCTACAAGGGAGCTAATTTTAAATATACTTTAAATGTTCTAATTTATTATTTCATAATTATGATTTCTTTTACATAGAATACTAGAACATTTTAGCAGTAAAGGTAGAACTCAACAGATGCATGGCCCATCCCTGGTCCCTGACAAATTGCAATATTTACCCTGAGTCAATCTGATTTATTAGATTATTTTGCTGTTATTTAGATTTTTCACCACCAAATATCAGGTATAGTTTAGAGAAGCAAAGCTCTCTTTTTCTTCCTATTCTTGTTGCTCTTGAAATACTTGGGAGTCTCTCAGCACTCCACAGACCATAGAAGAAATGGCCCTTGTACTTGAGAGGATTCTCAGAAGCAAAATGAGCAAGCATCATGAGAAGGCATGCATAGAAATTAAATGAGGGGCTAGTATTCTCCTTGCCTCACAGTATTTTGAAGATAAGGTGAGGTAAGGTCCTCACTAAATAACCATAGTAAGAGATGATGAAGGACACTGCCTCTGATGAAGAAGGTGAACCTGAGTGTTACCTTCTAATGGCAGCTAGACTTTGCAGCAGGTAGACCAAAATCAAGTCAATGAGGTCAACAAGCTTTTACTAAGTGCCTATCATATGACAAAGATCACCCAAAATACAGGGAACCCAAAGAGAGGTAAAAACAACACACACACACACACACACACACACACACTCACACACACACACACACACACACACACACACACACACACACACACTTTAGATGAAGATTGAAAGAAACTGAGGAAACTAGGAAGCAGAGATGAGAAAAAAAATCATACATGTGGGACAAGCAGGGGAAATGCCCAGAGTTCGAAGATGGAGTATTTAGTGCAAAGAATAATAAAAAGAGCAGAGTTACTGGATTATGTAGTAGAAGGCAGGGAAGGGATAACATAATTTCTAATAAGGCTGAAGTTAAAAAAAGCCAGTGCTTTGAAGGGTTTTAAAAACAAAATATAGAAATATTTGTATTTGTTCCTAGAAGTAACAGGCAGTCAAGAGAACCGATTGAATGGCTGTAGGAAGGATGGGGTTTATGGTCAGACCTGCACTTTTTCAATTTGTCAGTTGAAAGGATAATGAACTAGAATGGACAGAGGTTTGAGGTGGGATTTTGCAAATGATTGGATATTGGATATTGGAATCAGGCAATAAGAGTGAGAAAATAAGAATTATTCCTAAATTCTAAGCCTTGTTTACTGGGAGGATAATAGTCTCCAAGACAGAAATGTCAGATTTAGGCAAAGGGGAAGTTTGGGGGAAGGAGAAGATATTAATTTCAATGTGGGTCATATTGAGTATAGGCTATGGATGAAATAGTTAATTTTGGAGAGCCAATGGACAATTGGAGATGTGAAACTGGAAACTGGAAGAGAAGTGAGGGCTGGAAAAATAGATCTGTGATTCACGTACATAGTGATGATCGTTTAAAATCCATGAACAAAACAGTAAAGACATAAAATAGTTCAGGACAGAGACTTGAGCAGCACTCACATTTATTAAGTGTGACCTAGATAAAGATGAAGAAAACAGAGAAATAGTCAAACAGATAGTAGGAAAAGCAGGAAAGGGCAGTGCCACAAAAATCTAAAGAGAAGAGAAAGGGTGATCTGTAATAGTTTTGAAGATGACAGAAAGATCACAAAGGATAAGGATTGAAAAAAATCATTAGATTTGACAATCAATAGATCATTTGGCAACTTTAGAGAGCAGTCTGGGTAAAATAATCAAGTCAGAAATCATACTGCAGAAAGTTTATGAGAGAATGAGAGGAAAGGAAGTGAGGCATACATTGTAGCTGGTCTTCTCAAAGACCTTAACAATCCAAAGGAGGAGAAATATGTGGTGATAGTTTACAGTAACAACTGAATCAAGTGAGGGTTTTTTGAGGTTTGGGGACACATGAACCTATTTGTAGGAAGTACTTAAGTGGGAAATAGGAAGAGAATGAAGATAAGTGCAAAAATGAGGATGATAGAGGAGGTTGGAGAAAATAGAATGGAAACTGGTCACATGTGCATGTAGAAGAGTTGATCTTGGCAATAAGAAAGGCCACTTTTTCTTATGAGACAGATGAAGAAGATAGTGCAGAAGATATCTGAGTGATATTGGGAGAAAAAGAGAAAATAGTGCTCTTAGCATCATTTTTTTCAGTGAAATATGAGGAAAATTTCTTAGCTGAGGAGGTGGGAAGCCATGGAAGATTTGAGTGAGGAGGGGTGAAAAAACTTGGGAAAAAAAACAATTTGGTGAGTGGGAAAGTGATTCTATTAGGAAAACATAAAAGGAATATCTTGCTTTAATTATATCCCATTTGAAATTATGCAACATAAATTTGTAGTGGTCACAATCTGCAGTTTGGAATTTTCCTATTTTGTTCAAGAGTCTGTGAGTATAACTGAAGGCAGTAGATGATTGGAATGATGTAAGGTTAAGGCTTGGCAGAGCAATACCTTCAACAGAATCAGGGAACTCAAAAGAAAAGGACCACATAGAATTGAACTGGTTCAACAAGTGGCCAATATGGGGAAGGAAAGAAAGTATTATTTGTGCTAGGGTGACTGGCTAGAAAAGAACTGAGGAGCAGAAAGACTCATGGTGAAAAAAGTTATGGTATACACCAAATCTATTGCATGAGTTACATTGCCAAACATGATCTGTCTCCTGGGCTGCAGTCTTGAATAATAATCACTAAGTGAATAACTAAATGAACCATGGGCCTATCAAGCACACTCTCTCTCTGTCTCTCTGTCTCTGTCTCTCTCTCTCTCTCTCCACACACACAAAACACACACACACACACACACACACACACACACACACACACACACACACACACATTAATTAGTTATCCTCCTCACTCTCCTAATCCCAAATCTACACTCCTCCAAACACCTCTATTTATTTCAAGGGCATCACCATTTTTCCAACCGCTAAATCTAGATTAAGGAAGAAGTAGGAGGTCACAAAGTTTCTGCTGTTCCAGCACTTCACTCACCATTATAGTCATATAGGAAATATTTTATACTGAATTTATGATCAATTTAGTTCAGATGGTATTTCTGTTATGATTAGCAATCCAATTTTGCAAAACTACAGTTAAAATAATTGCTGAATTCTTTATGTTATGGAAAAGAATTGGAAATTGGGGTAATGCCCATCAATTAGGGAATGACTGAACAAGTTGAATATTATTGCTCTATTGAGATGATGAACAGAGAGAATTCAGAAAAAAAATAAACCTGGAAATACTTAGATGAAGTGATGCTGAGTGAAGTGAGCCGAATCAGAAGAACATTGTACTGTACATCTTAATCGCAATGCTGCAATCAAAGACAATTCTAAATTTAGATGGAAACACCATCTACATCCAGAGAAAGAACTATGAAATCTGAATGCAGATCAAACCCACACTATTTTCAAATTTTTAAATTTATTTTTTCTTTTCCATCTCATGTTTTTTTTTCTTTTTGTTCTGATTCTTTCTTGACAGCAGGAATAATATTGAAATTTGTATAACATGACTGTACATGTATTAGCTATATCATATTATTTACTATTATAGGATGGGGTGAGGGAAAGTTAGAGGGGAAAAACTTTACAAAAAATAATTTTGAAAATTATCTTTACACAAAATTGGAAGAATAAATATCAAAAATAAAATAACTGCAGAGTCAAGTATTTATTCAAAGAAACTTTAGATGTCAATGTAATTTGTATTTCATTATGTTCACATTAAATACAGCATTAGGGCATATTGCTATTATTATTGTTTATCTTCCTTCTCAAAGAGTACCAGGACATCAGTTCATGTCTAACTCTTTGTGACTCTATTTGAGATTTTCTTGGCAAAAGTTTGGGAGTAGTTTATCATTTTCTTCTTCAGCTCATTTTATAGATGAGGAGACTGAAGCAAAGAGAGTTAAGTGACTTGTCCAGAATCATAAATAAGCAACTGAATTGAACTCAGGTGTCAGATTTGAACTCAGGAAAATGAGTCTTCCTGTCTCCAGACAAAGCATTCTACTTCACTATTTAGTTTCCCCTAGTTTTAATCTCCCCTGTAAACACTCAGATTAACAAAACAATGACTGGATAACCTTTGTAATTTAATTAAGTGAGTTTTATTCAACCCAGCCCAAAACATTAAACTGACTTTACACTTTGTACCTTTTGACTATAAGGAGCACTTTTTTTCAGAAAAAGAGAGTAACCCTTTCTGGAGAGTATTACATGTCTTTTCTGAAGGGCTCCACCTTAGTTCATGACCTATAAAGTTCTTTATAATTCCTCTTTGATGCCTGCTAGGTTGATCTTTTTTTTTTCCAAATTTCCCTCTTCAGGGATGCGCATATGATGTGGTCTGTAGATCTAAGTAAGATTGGTTATTTCTGTCTTCCTTCTTTCATTAAAGTTCTAACTCCCTTTCTGTTACTACTTGTCAAGGCTCTAAATTCTTTCCATTTTAATACTGCTGAAGTTCCATCTCTCTTTCTTGATCACCATCTGGTCCCTGTCTCTTTGTTCCTATGGTCCTTTAGTTCTCCTATAGCATTGAATTTGGTGAAATTGAATGACTGTCCAAATAGAAGGGACTAAGAAAATTAGCACTTTGTTAGGAGACAGAAGAACATGAAAAGGTTAAGCTAACTCTTCTTGGGTAATTTGGAAAGTACTTGTGCAACTGTCCCCATATGTTTTTTTTTACAAGTGGAAAAATTGAGACTTAGAGAAGATAAATGACTTGCCCAAATTTATATTACAAATTTCTGATCAGCTCTTAGATACCAGTTCCCTATCTTCCTGCCTAGTTCTATTTTCAGTGTGAGTTCAGTATGCAACAAGGTCACATTCAGCATTACATCAAACACAGTAACTATTAATATAAAATGTTTTAACAACACAAGTATGTTCATTAAAAATTTTTGTAAAGCTTAAAAGAACTTTGGGGAAAAAATCATTTTCAAATCATATATGGTATGTAATTCTCTTTAAAGGAGAAAAAAATCTCAAATAGCTCTTCTCCTTTGGGTTTCTTTTTCCTCTCAGTACTCCATCTGAAATAAGAATCATCTGCGAAAGTCCCATCAGGTCCCATCAGCAGGTGATTTAGACATTTTTTCCCCCAATAAATTTCATTCATATCTAAGCAGGAATTCTGGCAAAATATGACCTACTGGGATGTTTAAACTCCTAGTGGCAGATGTGTCTTGAAATTATTGTAGCCCTATATCTGTATAAATGGATACCCTTAGTAGGTATCCTTCAATGATATCTAAGCCCTTGCTAACTGACTGCAGGAGTTAGTCTGAGATAATAGAAAGCCATTGTTAGCCTTAATTCACCTATTACTTGAAACTTTCCCCAGTAAATCCAATGTAGATCTTAGTATTGAAGGATGAAAGATGAGACAACTTCTGGTATTTCAACATACATATAGAAATGTTCTCCTATTGTTAAAAATTAATTATACATATGCTTAATAAATTCCTGGTATAGATTTATATTTTCCCCCTATAGCTTAGACATTCCTGTTAAACTATAGTCTCTTTCAGAGAGGGTGACTAAGTATATATTGCTTCAATTGTATAATTTTATCTGCAATTAATGTTAGGCAATTTTTTTATTTGCCAGAAGTCAATGTCACTACTGCTTTATCAAGTCTAGGCAAAGGGAGAATTAACTCATCACTCTTACAAGGATCATCTCAGAAAATTACAATCTTTGAAAAAATTATTATTGAGTCTAGGTTTCTAACATTTGTCATCTTTCCAGAGAATTCAGTCACATCCTATGTGAGCTCTTGAAGGCAGAGACTACTGTGTATCTTCCTTTGAAACCCCACTTAATAGTAGTCACTTAATAAATATTACTCAATTTGCACACAGAACTAGTCACAATGACTGGGAATCCACAGAACATAATAAAGGAAGAGACTGATCATCATTCATTGAATTCAGACTGGAATGAAGACAGCTCATCTGAAGGGGGAAAAACAGTCAGAAGGTTCAGAGATATTGGAGAGAGAAACACACATGAGTTTCACACTTGAAAAGTCCTCATAGTAATCTGCCAACTACTTGTCTGTCACTCCATGGCAGCTATGCTGCTAGAGAAACAAAATGCTAGAATAGGGATGTGAATTAAGGTACTTGCTAGGGATATTTTTTTATTAATTTCTCAGAATTCTTTGGCCCAGTGAACTACAGGCCCTCATTGCATAAGGTAAGTAACTAGAATTTCAGCCAAATGCTGTCAAAAAGATAAGAAATCTCTCCGACAGACATCAATCTGTTACTGTTCACAGGGCTGTCTCTTCTCCTTTTTCTCCTTCCAGTTATTAAGCAACAGTGTCAGTCATGGGCCCATTCCTCTTTTCTCTTTTTATTAATGATTTAGCATGGATATGTCATTACTGCTCTATACATCTCCATGCAGATGGCACGACTGTGCATTTCCATGGCAAATCTGTTTCTCACTTAACTACTGAACTGCAAAAAGACTTTGGCAGACTGGTTCCAGGAAAACAAACTGGTTTTCAAAGCAGTAAAAACTAAAACAATGCTTTTTTGGCTCTCCTACTCATCAGAACTCAAATGGTGATTGCATTAAAACCGAAACTCTTTAAGAAAATGGCTACTTATTAGAGGCAAACTTTAAAATATTTAGATGAGCCTGGGTTGGATGCAGATTTAAGCAGACATTCTACTTATTGGCATTTATTATTGCTTTTTTTTAAAGTTAGAAGTTTGGACTTTGTAAGGAAAAGTGTCTAGTTAAAAACTATGAAATGGATGGATGGATAGATAAGATAGACAGACAGATAGGTATATAGAATATTAATTAAGTACTTACTATATGTTAAGGACTGGAACAAAAATATGAGTAGAAAGAATGATGATACTTCCCCTCAAGGAGATTACATTCTAATAGGGAAGATAAGACATGAAATTTTTAAATAACTCATAAAATATCATTTGTCTTCTACCTTTCTATATAGTTTCCCGAAGGGAAACTGAAAAATATTTATTCACTTGCCCTGAGTATAGTGTTTAGTGTATATGCTTAACAGATATGAATTCTGTCTTCTAAAATCATTTCCAAGAATGGCAAACATTTCACAGAAATACAAGTTGAATTTGAGATGATCATCCAAATTAAATCTAAAACCAAACTACCAAAATGGGGAATAAAATTCAAATTATTGTCAAGGAGCTATATCTATCCAGGTTTTAAAATACCTTATGAAAATGAGTTGTCTTTGATTTGTCACAGTGAATTTGCTCACTTCAAAAAAAGCCAAAATTCCAGATTCAGAATAATCTGAGTTCAAATCTTGCCTTTGATATAAAACAGATGTGTGAACATAGTCAAGACACTAACCCTCCTATTGTTCCCTGGTTGCCAGTCTGTAACTGTGAAGAGAATTTGCACACCTAGAGTTTCTCATACTAATGAAATCTAAAGTCTCAAAAGAATTAAATAAATAGTATAACACAGCCTCAATGGATGATTTTTTCACCTTGGATAATTTTTTTAAATCTATAGTCTAGATTTTTTTTAGTGTCATAATATCTTCATGGTTATAAAGCAGTAAAATAAGCATCAGAAGATAGGGGTGTTGTCTTCAAGATTATGGTTAATCAACTGTTTTACTGTCCAGTCACCTAGAGTCATATGAATTTACAGTATTTGATTCCAAAGGTGAAAAAAAAAAAGAGAAGAGGAATGGAGGATAGAGAGACAATAGAATTTAATGGTAATGTTAGAGAAAAGAATAAAGTGGGAATGTCACAAGGAAATGAAAGAAATGAGGAAATTAAAGTAATAACTAATAAAACTGACTGCAGTGATTTGAAATGTATAAAGTACATTCAATATAAGACATCATTTAGCTTTATAATTTCACTGTGAAGTTATTACTGACTGCAGGTATTATTGTCTCTGTTTTCTATATGAGAGAACTTTGAGTCACCCATGACTTTCTAGATATTAATTATTAGAAGCAGTGTCTGAATCCTTATCTTTTATAAATAAACTCTCTAAAAAACATTAAACTGATCAGTGTTCAAAGTGAAGGAAGAAGAAAAATGATGGTAAAAGCATAGTGGAAATATATATACATATATATATATATATTCAACTTTCATTTAAAGTTATTTTTTTAATTTCTTCAGGAATTTGTGCACATACTCCAAATCCTTGAACTCACATTTTTAATATAGAATAGTAGTAAAGCAAACTTGATCAGAACAACTACTGCATCCAACATTGTAAGCTACATTCTAGTCCTACAATCAACCATCTGAATGATGGATAATCGATTATGGACACATTCTTTTCTTAGATATGTTTTGCAATACTCTTTTCTGGGTCTCTTCTTATTCCATATTTCTTTATTTCCTTTGCTGGTTTATCATCTGTTACCAACAGCATCACACCTTCTAATTGTTGCTTTTTTTTTAATCAAAAATTCTGCGCTAGGCCTTCTATTCTTCTCTTTCTACATAATATATCATTTTTAGCTTTCATGAATTTATCATTTCTATGTAAATGACATATAAGAAGTATGTAAGTATGTATGTAGACATGTGTCTATCTATTTTTATCTATCATTCACCTATCTTTTTATATATATGTATATATATATATATATTTCTATCTATTTAAATGTTAGAGCTTGTCTTTCTGATAAAACTTCAGTCCTGAATTTCAATTTTCCATCGAATAATTCCAAAGAGAAGTATCTCAAACTCTAGAACAGAAAGCATTAACTTCCTCCCAAATTTCTCTTCTTCCAAATTTCCATATTTATGTCACAAGCACAACTATACAACTCCTCAACATTCTACAATCTAACAACAAGGGTCTTCTTTCTGTTCTTCAAAAACTGCTTCATCATTATACTCCATGCCCTTGCATTGGCTGTTATCCATTTCTGGAATACATTGCAGTCTTATCACTGCTTCACAGATTCCCTTTCTTTCTTCAATAACTATCTCAAGAATGACTTCTAAATGAAGTCTTTCTTGACCTTACCATTTTTTAAAGATATTCCCAAACTACATTTTTATTTAACTACTTTGTACTTATTTGTGTTTATTATATTTAGGTTGTACATACCCACATAACTATTTGTCTCTCATAGTTAAATGCAAGAATTATTTCACTCTCTTATAGATTCACCCAGGACCTAGAGTCCTATATTTCTGGCACATAATGAGTATTTAATAAATACTCTAGCTGACACATTGATTGACTCATGATTTTTCCTTTGGCTCCAAGATTGTCATCGCCATTCATGTAAAGTAGAATCTCTTTTGGTAATGCTTTCATTTATATTATTCCATTTAAAGGACATAATATTCTTTTGCTCTATTTTATTTTTTCTTCAACAGGTCATTCAAATCTTATGTTTATAGAAATTACTCAAATTGATTTGATAGTAAAATAGTATTTTATTGCAATAACTTGGCCAGTCATATCTCAATTAATAAGCAGTTTCTTTTTTTTCCTATTTGTAACCATATCAATGTGTACCTTGGTTTGTACATATGATGATGATGAGAATGATGATGATGATGATGATTGTCTTTCATTCTTGAAGAAGGTCATTCTTGAAAAAGAGAGGTGATGCTATCATACGAACAAGAGTTGAATTTGAGTTAGTGAGTACTGTGCAAAATCACCAACAGTCAAATATGGATCAGGATGACTGGAGATGGCCCTGGTTTTGAGGTAGTTAGGGATAAGTGACTTGCCCAAGATCAACAACTAGTAAGTTGTGTGTCAAATGTCTAAAGCCAGATTTGAACTTAAGTTCCCCTCACTACAGGTCTGGTGCTCTAACTACTGCATCTCCTACCTTTTATTTCTATCCTTGACTTACTTGGAGAATATTCCCAATAAAGAGATTCCTAGGTCAATGGTTATGAGCAACATAATGATTGTTTTTCCCATAATTTCATATTATTTTCCAAAATAGTTAATACACAATTTTCTCCAGTGTTTTATTTTACTTACACCTTTCATAATCTTTCTATGACTATTTCTATTCTTTCTGATCTGTTAATTTGACAAGTCTAACATAAAATCTCGGCGGTATTCTAATTTTTATTCATTATCAGCAATTTGAAGCATTTTTCAAACTATTTTTTGATAGTTTTCATTTCAACTGGAACTTCAGTTTTTGTCATTTATTAGAGAAAAGGTTTTTATTTAAATATTTGTTTCATCTCCTTATATATTTTGGAAACCAGGGTTTTATAAAAGATATTTATTGCAAATGTTTCTTCACTTTCTCCAGTTGTGAGTTTGTTGTTAGTATCACTGTGCCTGCCATGTCTAAAGTCATCATTGCTACTCCTGCTTTTTTTTAAAAGGTACTAAAAACTTGTTAAATTTTGTTTCAGCCTGCCATTTTTACTCTGTGTTTTATTCATTCTGTCAACCTTTTTATTTAAACTGGAGGTTTAATCAATAAGCAGTACTGAGATCTATTATTACAAGGGAGGTGGGGAAGTGAACTGTTAAGGAAGTTCCATGGAAGCAAAGAAAGTGGAGAGCAAGTTTTCTGGACTTCTCAATTGACCCTAGGATCAAGGGATGATTGACAGCTCAACCTATCTTGTTTACTGTTGCACCCTAGTGGTCAAATTAGATTTTCCTTCTTAGCTTTCAGAAAAATTATTTCTCCATGTATCATCATAACAGAGGTAATTGTAGATTACTGAATGCTTTCTGGAAACAGATGCAAATTTTGACAGTTTCCACTGATCTAGAAAGGCTTCAAGCACAATTATGGTGGAACTTTATGCCTAGGTATGGAGAATCTTATAACTACCAGCAAGGCTATTTGGCTATATCACCTCATGAGATAAAGAAAAATGAAAAATGTGCATTCTCATACATACATACATGCATGTATGTGTATATATGTGTGTATGTATGAATATATGTAGGTATTGTATGTGTGTATATAAGATGAATACAGTTTAAATGAGAGAAAACTTCAGAGGAAAGGTTTTTGCAGTGAGGATTAAGTGGAAGTTAGCCATCCTAAAGATGTTTTTAAAAAAAAGTGATATTATGTCAGAGTCTTGAAAGAAGCCAATAAAGTCACAAAAGGTTTTAGAAGTAAGGAGATATATTATTTTAGGCATGGGATAAACAATTCAACAATATGGTCCCAAAACTGAGTATCTTGTGCAAAGAACAGCAAGAAGGTCAGTATCACTTTTCCATCTTGTCTCAAAAGATAGCATGACTTTGTCAAATGCTCTATTGAAATCTGTGTACAAAAGCAATTCATCAATAAACATTTATTAATTTTCTACTATGATCAAATAAATGTGCTAGCTGTTGGGAATATAGAGACAAAAAAGGAAGAATCCTTAAGCTAAAATAATATATTGAATGAAAGCAATATAAAAATAGTCAATTAAGTAAAAATATAAATGAAATAATTGCAGGGTAATTTCTGCTTATAGGGAATGTAGTTTACCAAGCATATGCTTTCCTTTTTGATATTTTTATCGATGAGTGGATAAGGGCAAAGACAGCATCAATTCAAAATTCTCAGTTGATACAAAATTGAGGGGAATAGCTAACATAGAGAGAATCCAAAAAGACCAAGGAGAAAGTCAAATCTGCACATTTTATAAAAGAGGAAAGTGAGGACCAGGGAGGAACAATTGACTTGCTTGACTAACATCACTTATCTTGTTATCATCAAAGGTGAGATTTTACCTATCATTCATTTTCAGCATCAAAATACCTTAAATGGAAAGATTTCAAAAGTAACACCAAAGTTTATCTTTGAAAACAATCAATGGGTATTATTGCTAAGCATTAGACTCTATGCTTTAATAATTTATTTTAGAGACCTTCTACAGTTTATGTTGTATTTAAGTTGAAGTTTCTTATCTCAGAAACAACAAAAATAGTAAAAAGAAGTTCCTACATATATCAAAAATAGGAAGCCTCTGAATGGAAGAATATAAATACATAGTAACTCAATTTTAACTTAATAGAATATGTCATGCATGTATATGGATATTGATTACATATGTGCTTACATGTACTTATCTAATAAAATAAAAATATATAAATGATTTTTTTCAGAAATGTGATTGTTCTGAGAGAATACATATTAATATTTGAATCCTTGAAAATATCAAATGATATCTTTAAAAGACTTGAATTTATGATTCTAATGAAGTGAGAGCCAAATTGACTAGTACCTAGTCATGACAATTATATATAGAAGTGGATCTTTGAAAATGAGAGGGTAAACTCTACTGTGTTATATAGATTGTTTTAAAGGAGAGAGCTTTGAATTTTGCATTTTTCAATTTTAGACATCAAAGAGAAGAGATTTCAATTAATATGTGGGTTAAAATATCTCTAAATCTAAGTGAAGATTAAAACAGTTCCCTAAACTAACAGTTTATTAGATAAGTACTATAATTTGATTTAGTAATCCAATATCCAGAAAAACAAAATGTATACATGACACACTTTAAAGTTTAATCTTCATTATTGACATTTTCCCCTAGAAAGTCTAGACAGTCAACAAAATATAAATTAAATCCTGATTTGTAGCTTCTGATGATTTCTGAGGTGGAAATGTATAATGAAAATTTAATAATTAGCCTTCTCAGAATCCATTGGAACTGGGTCCACTAACATCCCTTAATAGGTTGATTGAGCCCTTTTTATAGGCTTGTACTTAGAAAATTAACCTTGAAGTTATGCATAGCTGACTTCCTGGACCACTAATGAAGCCTCTGAAACTCTTCTGATTCGGGCTTCAAGTAAAGTGACCTAAACTCAGCTTATATGAAATTAGCTATGAATACTTCTTAATGTGAATATAAAGGACAATTAATAAATAGAAACATGAGAACTGAAAACTGGAAGACTTTTATTAATAGTCATTCACTGATACAGCCTAGTCCTTTAAAATATTTGTGAAGATAGGATGATATTGAACTCCAGAAAGTAATTGAGACAACACATCAGATAAGCCCCTTCCAGAAAGGGAAAAGAGATAACTGAGACAAACTGAGCACTGTTAACCAAAGGGAGAAGGGAGACTCTATCAATTACTAAAGGCTCACTTTGGTTATATAAGACAAACAGACTATATGAGAAATTAGTCTGGGATGGCAAGCTGTGATAGAGAATTAGACACTTTAATAATTGGGAAATGAAGCCATATTAACTCTTGGGCAAAATTTTACTAAAACCCTCTCCTTCCCTGAGCAACCACTGCCCTATGGACCTTGTAAGGATCCAGCCATCAAAACTGTTGGAATTTTCAGTAGAGGAAAGGATTTCTTCCCCCTACCAGTCAGGTAAAACAGTCAGAATCCTATGAGAACGGCTTTTACTCTGCACATATCCAAGTGAGCTTCAAGATTGCAGAAATACCCATTATCAGAAATATAAGTGACTTTATAGATAATCTAAGTCCTTATAGATAGACTATAGAGATGATCCAATCCTTAGAGATAATCTATGGAGATAAAGAAACAGTCCAAGAGTCTAGGTGAATTGATAAAATATACTCACTAAGTAAATGTCAGTGTCAAGACTTAAAGCCCCATGTCCTATATAAGTCAAATTTTCCACAATAATTTCATTATCTCTCTTATGGGATTACTGAACTTGATCAAATTCACAATCTAAAAAAAAGTGTGTAAGTCAATATCATCTAACTACCTTTAGCTCATGTTCAGCAGGAAGTAAGGAAGTATTTTACATTTATTTAAAATATATAACATTTTGAGTAAGCCCTCCGGGGTTGATGTATAACTCAGATAGGAGACCTAGGACAGTTTTCTTTACTTCCACAAAGAGTAAGAGACTTAAATACCAGAGCTGAAATTTACTTCTAGAACGAGAACAAGGACTGTGCTAAAACCTTAAGAAAGTTGGTATTGAGGCTATAGCATGTCAGTTGGAGTATAAGGAGAATATGCATAAGCTTATGAATTCCTGGCTCAGTAAATGATATTGTATATTTCAGGATAGAAAGACTTTCAAATTCCTAGTGTCCCTTGAAATTAAAAGAAATAGTATTAATCAATCTTTTTTTTAATATCAAGAAGATGATAGTTATAGAATCACAGAATCTTAACAAGCTTCAGCAGCCATCCAGTTCAATTTATACCTGAACAAGAAAAGAAAAACAAGAAGTTATTCAGTCAACAAAAGTTTATTAAAATACTATTATATCCTCTACACAGGAAATACAAAAAACCCATTAAAACAGTTTCTGCCCTCCAGGAACTTATATTCTAATGAAGGGATTAAAAAAACACTCAAATCAGTATATGTTATCTTTCCCAAAAGAATAGCAGAACAATTTTTAATAAGTCAATAATTGGAACAAGTCTTCAACAACCTTTCAAATATTTGAAGACAGCTATCATAATTGCCTTCACCAAGCTGTCTGTTCTCCAGAATAAATACCCTTTCTTTTCGTAACCAATTCTCACAAAATATTACTTCAAAGTGCTTAACCATCCTGATTATTCGCTGAATAGACTGATCAGGGCAGACTTTAAATGGTTACAAAATTATTTGTTAATTATTTATAATAAATAAAAATATTAAAATTCTTTGGTTAGGTTATAAACTTTAAATATTTTAAAATCTTGAAAAATTTAATATATTCTTTTTGCTATAATTACTTGTTTTAAATCATTTGAAATTGAATTAGAAACATTTTGACATATATATTCTTTAATTCTCCATCTTAAAACTACCCTTTTATTACATCAGAACATGAAATATACTTTTAAATGATAATTTTTCCACTTCAATGATGAAAACTCATTTTTTCAAGTCTTTTATTTATCCACAGACTTCAGTAGGGCAGTAGATAAAGCACCAGATATGAAGTCAGTTTCCGTATCTATAAAATGGGGATAGCAGCTACTTTCCAGAGTTGTTGTAAGGCTCAAAAAACATAATAATTCACTTATCAAAGTGACTAGGATGTTATATGTATTCTATAAATTCAATTGTTGCATGTGTTTCTATGTAAGCAGTATTTTATTTTTTCAATTACATGTAAAGATAGTTTTCAATATTCATATTTGTTAGATATCGAGTTCCAAATTTTTCTCTTCTTCCTCTCCCTTTTCCACAAAATAGCAATTAATCTGATATAGATTATAAATTGACAATCGTATTAAATATTTTTCCACATTAACCATATTGTGAAAAAAAAAGAAACGGAACAAAATTAAAAAAAAAATCATGAAAAAACTGACTGCTATACAGTCTCCATTCCTTCTCTCCAGGTATGTGGATAGCATTTATTTGTACTTTTTTTTTTTAAACTTCCCTAATGAGTGTTATAGTGCAAGGTTTAATTATAGTATTCCGTCTCCATTTGAGAATTTTTGTAATTTATTTTTAAAAATCTGTTTCTTGTTACATCATTATCTTTAATCATTATTTACTATTCCCTAAATAGGTGAAAGACTTCCAGGCTTACCTACTGGAAATTAAAAAAATATATATTCTTGAAACAATTTTTAGTGTATGCTTTAGAATCTGATGGAAATGCTCCCTTTTTCAAAGGTCACTGAACTTAGTAAAATTTAAGTATACTTTTGAATGAAAAAGTGATTCTCACTTTTCTTATCTTCGGTACTTCAAATATTTTACTATCATATATGTGATAAACTTTTTTCTTCATTGTGGAAGACAACAGGTTTTTTAAAAATGATCTCAACTGTTCTACCATTTCAAAAAGCCTATGCTAAATTAGAGAGGAATAAATTATAAACTTTTTTGACTTCTGAAAGTGGTTGCTTGTATTCTGTTTGAGAAATTAATAAGTTTTTTTTGTCAGATACTGATATTACCTTCCCCCCCTTTCCTGCCTAGAAGTTTCCTTTGTGATTTAGTACTACTGATATAGTTTTATTGTGAATTTGAATTATTCTTGAATTGCTTGATTTTCCTACTCCAATAGTCTTTAGGATATCTCTAACAGTCATTGATGTATACTCTTTAAGAACTATTCTTTTTGTATACTTCCTTGGATAAACAACTAGTCTTTAAAAACACAAAATTAGAAATGTATAAAAATGTTTTGTACAATTTAAAAATTTAACAAATCCAGCACATAAATGAAAATTGAACCAAAGTTTGAAAAGCCAGTTCAATCCAGTTTTGACTATTTAAAGTCAAATTTCACAAGTCAACTCTGTCAGCAAAAGAATATCTGAGCATTGCTATAACAAAAATCAAAACATAATTAAAATATTGTTATAAAATCAAAAATAATTGTTGCTTGTCCCAAATAATCCATACACCACTATACCTATTCCTGAGTTAACTGAAGAAAGTCAAAGTAACCAATTAGTAGGCAAAACTGAATATACTAAATGTTGTTGTAGAAATAATCTGCTATGAGTGACATTTTATATGCTGTTCTTGCTATGATATATATATATAGATAGATAGATAGATTGATTGATTGATTATATATATATGTATATATATATATATATATATATATATATATATATATGGAATTAACTTTTGGTATGGTAAGACTATGTAAGAAGAAGACATCTAATTTGATCAATATTGACTTTTTTAACTCTTTATTTTTTTACAAATTTCATTCATTTTGACTATTCTGTCATCTTTTTGATATGGTAAGGCTTTTTGATATGGTGAAGGCTTGAGAGTTATGGTTTTGGTCCTGGCACAAAACATGCATTGATATATATTATTTCTTCACATCTATAATTCTTATTTATTGAACCTCAAACCCATGATAGGAGGTGAGAGATGGGTAGGAGGGGGAATGGAGAATCTTGAGAATACAGAAACAGGTCAGGTAGGAGGTAAGGTTGTTTTTTCTGAAAAAGCTAAGTCCATTTATAGACACAAAAAGTTCAAGATTCTAGTAAAATGTATATACATAAGCTCACTGAAACAAGTATAACAGGCAATTTTTAAAAAAGAATAATTGAATAGTATTCTGGGGAAAGGTCAAAGCTGGAGATAGAGTTTTGGGAGTTTTTGTTTTGTTTTATTTTTTTCTTTGATAGAAGTGATCAATGAAATCATGAAAATGAAAGAAATCATCAAAGAAAATAATGTAAAGAGAAAAGAAGGCTTTATTGGACCCTTAAGGGTAGGGTAACCAAATTTAAAAAGTCCTCAAAGGAGAAAGAAAAACATGAGAGTACTTCAAAAAGGAAGTCAAAGGAAGAAATAATTGAAGAAGAAAGAAATGGTCAACAATATCAAACACAGCAAAAAGTCTGTGATTATTTGTTATTAGTGAAACAATTGGTAGGCAATTTCAATAGAGTGTAGGTCATTTAAATCAGATTGTCTTCTTATCTTAGTTCAGTGAGGACCAGGTCAAACCAAGCTAATGGGAAAGTTGCTGAACCTATATCTGAGTCTAGTATATAAGTTACAGACTGACCAATAGAAGAAGGAAGACTTGGTTCCTAACTGTTGTGTCAATTTGGGTTGTGTCCTGTATGCTAAATGTTGAGGTAATATTCTTAGTCTGAGACTAACAACAAATCTACAAGTAGCCAGCAGAAGTCTAGTTTTAAGAGAGCTAATAGAATTGGGAAAATTGAGAAAAGGGTAAAATGAAGGTGATGCAAGGAATCACAGATGCCAGGGCTAACAAATTGGCTGCTTCCCAGTCAACACTATCTATTTGCATTATAGGTGGGTGTGCCTCCCCTCCCACCTCCCCCCCCCCCCCCACCTTGGACTTAATGGACTCCAGCTGTTCTATAAGATGATTCTGACAATTAAGGAGATTAAGAAGTTAGTGGGTGTAGAGGAAGTAAAGGCCAGAAGTACATTAATAGGTTATGGCCTTGGTCTATAGACCTCTAAGTCTGAGTAATAAAGTGAGTTAGGGATCATATCCTGGACAACTATAGATGACTTCATATTTATCATAAAGATTTTGATGAGTTAGGGTTCATCAAAAATGGTACCATGGATAAAATGCCAGGAGTCAGTGAGATTTACTTTCATTAATTCAAATCTGACCTCAGATACTTAAACAGCTGTATAACCCTGAGCAAGTCACTTAACTCAGTTTGCTTCAGTTTTCTCATCTGTAAAATGTGTATATAGATAGATTGATTATCTATTTATCATGTATGTATGTATCTATCTATCTATCCATCTACATATATTTTCATATAAGTTCCTAGACCTCTTGCAGTCTCTCCACAGATCCTTGGGAGGGAGGAGAACTGTGTCTTTAGATCTCATGTTAAAACCCTGAAATAGAGATTCCCAGCAAAGAGTGAACAGAATAAAGTAGGGACTCAAAACCATAATCTGAAAATTTCATGAAATATGAATGTTGAGCCTAGAGACAAGAAGACTTATTAGCAATCTTTTACATATTTGGAAGGTTTTCATGTATAAGAAGGAGTCTATATCTATTTCTTGTGTCAGATTAGGGAAAAAGTGACTAACTGTAAGGGTTTTTCAAAAAACTGAAGATACTTGAAAGGGTAAGGAATCACTGGAAAGTCTTTAGTCTCATGCTATACAGTCACTTTTCAAACATATTGCAGCTGGAACTTATAATTTTGTTAGAGATAAAATAAGTTGACCTCTCATGCTCTGTCTAATTGATTTTACAACTGTTTTCCATATTCTTCAATGAATAATATGCCAACTTTATAGGTCATCTCTACCTGAATTCTTCTATTGTAGGAAGTCTAAGTGATAGAGTTTAGTACTTTATAACATTTTGATCCTAGTACCTTTTTAATTCACCTTGTCATTCACCCTCCTCATATAAATCCAAATAAGGCACTTCCCACCACTTATCAACATTTTTATCTTGCTCCTTTACTGAACTTCATGCTCTGTATGAACTCATCCTTCTACAAGATGGAATCAACTCTGAAATTCTCCTTTTCTCAAATTATTTCCATCCTCACTACAGGACTGCATTATATTCCTGTGCTAGGTACTCCCCCACCTTTTCAGTTTCTTTTTGTATTTTTTTTTTCCATTTGATTGTGAACTCCTTGAGTGTGTGAACTGTCTTATACTTTTTTTTGCAGTTCCGACAATTACTATAATGTTTGACACATAGTATTTTTAATAAAAGTTTATTGATTCTATTATTGATTAACATAGAAGCAAATATAAACTTTCTATTTGGCCTTTAAAAGTTCTCCACAATCTGCTTCTTACTATCATTCAAGTCTTTTGAACTATTCCACTCCATGCATTCTATATGCTAACCATATTGACCTCATTTCTATTCTCAAATATGACTTGATGTCTCCCATCTCTCTTCCTTTGCACTAGCTGGCCTCCATGTCTATGTTTCCTTTCTCACCTTCTCCTTTTGAAATTCCTGATTTTCAGATGAGCACATAGTTTTCAAAAAAATTGGTGCAAAGTTGAAGTGAACAGATCCAGGAGATTGTACATAGTGATAGAAACATACAATGAACCAGTATGATTTACTGAGCTATCCTCAGTAATACAATGATACAAGACAATTCCAAAGGACTATGATGGGAAAATGCTATTCACATCCAAAGAAAAAAATGATTAAGTCTGAATGCAGATTGAAGCATACTATTTTATTTTTTTCATATTTTTTCCCTTTTGGTCTGTTTCTTCTTTTACAACATGATTAATATGGAAATATTTTCCATTATTGTCCATATATAACCTATGTAAAAAGACTTTACTGTCTTATAGTGGGAGGGAAGGAGGGGCACAATCTGGAATTCAATTTTTTCAAATGAATGTGTCTTTACAGATAATTGAGAAAACAATAAAATATTATTAAAAATTTGAAAATAAAAAAAAGAAATTCCTGATTTCTTTTAAAACTCAGGTCAAGTGTCACAGTTTTTAATAGAACTTTTCTGGAGCTTCCACATTCCCTTCTCCCCCACTGACAAGTGATCTCCTCACTTAGGTTGTTTTGGGGGTTTGGGGTTTTTTTGGTATCTTATTTGTGTATATCCTGTGTTCTGTAGTAGAATTGTAAAGCTGATTCAACCATTCTGTAGTGCAGATAGAGAACTAAGACCAAAGGATTGTGAAACTATGCATATTCTTTGACCTAGCAATTCTACTACTAGAACTATATTGCAAAACAGATAAAAAAAAATAGAAAAAGACCTATGGGTACAACAATATTTATAGCAGCTCTTTTCTGGTATTCTAGAAGTTGGAAATTTATGTGATTGTGATGGCATTCTATTCTGCTGTGGGAAATGATGAGCAGTATACTCTCAGAAAAATCTGGAAAGATTTCCATGAACTATGTAGAAAGTAACAGCAATAGTGTGAGATGATCATCTGTGGATGACTTAGTTATTCTTAGCAATTCAATGATTCAAGACAACTCAGAAGAACTTATAATGCAAATTGCTATCTACCTCAGAGAAAGAACTGAGATGTCTGAATATAGAATGAAGTATACTTTATTTTTCTTGGTTTTTAATTTTTAATCTACATGATTATTATGAAAATGTTTTCTTGATTAGATACACATAATCTATATTGAATTACTAGCCTTCTTAATTTATAAAAATAAACATTAAAATTATTGTTACATGTGACTAGGAAAAATAAAAATAATAAGAAAGCAAAAAACCCCAAAAGAAATGAAATGCAAAGGATTGCAAAGGAAAAAACATAAGGGTAGATTGGAAGAAGAGATATGAAAAGATACCCCCAAATTATTTCTTGGCAGGAGCAGAAGGGCCACAAGTTTTGCACACATTTTCAGCCTTTTTTGATGTGTTATACTGGCTCCTTTATTTTCTATATTTTTGTCTTTAGTTTAAAAATAGCATTCATTATATGATATGGCTCTCTGGGAAGGGCAGAGAAAAGGAGTACATGTTAAAAATACATCAATATAAACTATATTTTTAAAAATGGTATTGAGATATGCCTCTAGACTTGACTGGCTCTGAAGATAATTGCAATTACTATCTCAAGTCTTGAGTACAAAACAACCATTAGGACTTCTAGTTTGGTGGGAGAAGGGGTGGGGCTGGGTGGAGGATCTATGAATAAAGATGAATAATGCATTCAGGAGAGATTAACTTATCTGAATCAACTCAAGATTTCCTTAATGCCTATTCTCCTTGAATATCTTTCTTTTGACATGGCTAATTAATTCTATTGCTAACTGCTAAAAGACTTATGAGTATCACTTTTTGTTCCAGTATAGAATTTAAACTATGGAATGGAGAATTGGCCTGAGTTAGGCTCAACTCAGAACCCTTCCCTCTGTATTGTCTCCTTGAGAAAAGGAATTGATTCTCTTTTCTTTTACTATCACCACTGATCCTGGGATATATGATTTCCTGTTGCATTTTGCAGAGTATTTCAGTTAGAAGGCAGGGTGGAAGGAATTTGGATCAGAATCCAAGGAGGGAGAAATGAAGAGATTCTGGACTGGGAATAAACTAAATAAATGCTTGTTGATTGATTGGTGGATTTTTGTTTTTATTTTCCTGCTACTATTTCTCGCAAATATAACCTTAACTTTCTGAGTTCTAATTTATGCTTCTGTATTCAACAAAATATCCAGACAGTACTGAATACATAGTTGTCATGCAATATGTAAATACTTAGTGCATTATTGATTGCATTCATAATAAGGCATTATTTAGTTTTTGGTTTGATGTTTATTTTTGATTTCAGGGGGTTTTAAGTCAGTTTTTAGATAGAAAAGATATGCATTCTGACATATGAATAAAAAAATTATTAAACACTATTAAACACTGTGCTAAGCATGAGAAATAATTATAAATCAAGCAAGCTGGCTCCAAATTCAGCCTTTAAAGAGCTTAGATGTTATAGGGTAGCCACCCAATTTAACAAGATCTGCTAGTTCACAATTCTTTTCATCTTTCCTTGTGTCAATAAAAGACAAGATATATAAGGTAGGTAGAAGAAGAGGAGGGTGAAATGGAAAAGGAGTATAATTTGAATCTTCACTTGAACTAGTGTTGGGACCTGGTTCTTGCCAAGATGAAGTGAAAGGTCACTTAGTAGAGTCTCAGGATGAGAATTTGAGTTCCAATGGAAGAAAAAAAGTTTCAGAATATAGGTTCTTTAGTCCTTATTGGGTTTAACTCTGGTGAGATTTTATAAGAAATATGAGACAAAATATCAGCAGAGTTCCATACAGTGCTTTAAAATTTGCAAATCAATATTTTATAGACATCACATTTAATCCTCTCAACTACTATATAAGGTATCATTGAAAAATATTCCCATTTTGCAGGTGATGAAACTAAGACCCGGTGATTTATCCTTAACCACATAACCATTCACAGTGTCAAAAATTAGGTTCAAAGCCCTGATATCCAGTACCTTATCCACTACATCATAATACCTCTTTAGTTCCCTTACTCTCAAAAGCAAAAAGTAGCAGTCTCATTTGCCATAGTAATTATGATCTTCATTGATTTGGAATGTGTATTAGCCTGCCTGGGTCTGTCTTTCCTAGCTTTATTGCTATTAATTCTTAATTAAGCCATTCTTTATTTGTCAGATAATGTCAGATCTGTCAAATCAAGTAAAATGGTGTAGATTAGATTAGTAGTTGCATGCTCTATATAGGTTCAATTTACATCATAATTTATGACACGTTCCTTGAAAGAAAACTATTTTAGTAAGGGTAAAGTGTCAAGCAAACTTGTTAGAATAGACATGTGTAAAATCTAGTGTATTTGATTTAATAAATACCACAATATGGTAAAATCTTGTCACGTTTTTCTTTGGTGCATCCATACTTCTATCTAACTGAGCAGGCTTGTGGATTTTATCCAGAAGAATCTGATTCAAAATGTGGTTTTTTTTTCCTTGAATATTGAGGAATTTAAATCAGAGGTCTGATGGAAGTGCAGGTAAGGCAAATGAGACTACATTCAATCTTATGAAAAGTTTATATAAAGAAAATCCAAAACTAACTAATAAGAGAGGTCACCAGGATTTAAGGTGAGGAAAAATTAGCCACCTTGGAAGTCAGGTCATATATAAATTCTATTTAAATCAATTCAACAAGCATTTAATAGAAACTTAATTTGTTTCAAATACTGTCTTAGAAAATACAAAGAAATGGAATAGTTCCTACTCTCAAGAACTTTGAGATTTTCTCTGAGGAAGACTTGTTTAGATTAGAAATTAGATAATAATTCAGTCTCTAATAAAGCCTTCTTTATTTAAGTCGCCTTAGGCTCCCTGGTCATGATTCATCCTTCTGATAATCTAAGATGATGCTAGATACAGAGTGTCATGGACAGTACCTTGTCATTTGTCCTAACACCAGGTAAGTTACTTAGCAACTTCTTCCCCCTTCCCCATCCATTTGACCCCACCTATGTTCAAAGAACAAGCATATTACCACTGTTTCTGCTAACTAGCTAGATGGAACAGTGAATAGTTTGCTGATCTTTAAATTACAAAGACCTGAGTTCTAATTCAGTCTATGTGTATTATCCTGGGCTTATAACTTAATCTTTATCTGCCTTAGTTTCCTCATCTGTAAAATTGAAATACCTACCTCTCAAGGCTATTGGAAAGACAAAAATTAGAAAACATTTTAAAGTGTTTTGAAAAATATTAAAGTGATATATAAATGGTAGAAAGTCTATTTGTTATTAAAAAGATGTGACAATCTATTGGCTATGGATATTTCTCATTAATCATGATAGCCTAGACCAAAAATTTCCTTTCCTAACTGCCATTGCTTCTTATGTGTTTTATTTTCCTAGAAGGATATCAGCTCACGCTTTGAGGACAGAGATTATATCACTTTGGATTTGGTGTCCCTTTTGGCTAATATATAATAAAAATTTAATAAATACTTGGTAATTGATTAAGAAAAATACATATTCTATTACATGCTTTGAAGAGGGATATTTAAGGGTAGACAGAAAAAAAAAAAGAAATGGAAGGAAAGGGGGAGATAAACAAAGTGGGAGAGGTATAAAATTTCAAAGAAAAAAGAATAACAGAAATTAATTAAAAACAAGGAAGACATCCCAACAATCAAAACCCTGTCAAGATGAGCCTGGAGAAAATCTATTTGATTATGAAAACAAAACAGCAATTTTATTTCTTATTTCTTTTGTTACTTCTAAAATGATACCTTGTTATTAAATGTGCTTACAGATAATTCTGCAAATGAAATAAAGCCAAAGGTTTTGGTACCCTTTTTATTTCTTACTGTCTCTTCCTAGTTGAAAATGGTTAGGCCCATTTCTTTTGTTCTGGGTTCTCTAAGGATTTGTGTTGTCCTTGTTCATTCTATTCCTGACCTATGGATAAATAATTCACTAGGGATATTTTCTCAGTTGTAAATTTATAAAGTCCTACAAACACAGCCATCACAAAGATCATAATGATGCCTCAAACTGTAGTGTTGAGGGCTATAGCAACCAATGGCCAAGAAGGAAGTGGATCATTTGACTAGTCCTGGAAAAAGAAATATACAGTGTGTAGCACTCTCATATAATAATAATAATAATAATACTTTTTTTTTTGCTTTTCAGTCATTTTTTAGACATGTGTGACCTTACATGACTCCATTTGGGAAACTAAAGCAAACAGGGTTAAAGTGTCTTGACCAGGGTCACACAATAAGTATCTGAGATCAGATTTGAACACATGAAGATGAGTCTTTCTGATTCCAAGCCCATGTGTTTTCTGCTGAACCATTTATCTGCCCTTAATTACTCTATAGCATCAGCTTTATTGTTCCCAATATAGAAAAAATAGAATTTCTTTTCCTCCCCTTTTACATGTACATATACCACCACCCCTCCCACACACATATATGAGTCTTTGGTTGCTCTGATATTCCTTTAATCCTCATTTTCATTATTTCTTCATCTTCATTTCTTCCTTTGATCATATATGTAGAGTTGGAAGGAAGTGTTGAAGCTATATAATACAATTGCTTTACATTATCTTTGAAACTGAGACCAAGAATGCTTTAATGATTTAAGAAAGGAGATAAAATTTGAATTCAGGTCATCTGAATTAAACAGCAATAATCTTTACAGGGTACCAGTTTTTCTTCAGGGATGACTCTAAGCGAGGAAGAATATATTAACTAGTTGGAAAGAAAGAAAGAGGAAGAGAGAGAGAGAGAGAGAGAGAGAGAGAGAGAGAGAGAGAGAGAGAGAGGAAGAGAGAGGAAGGAAGGGAGGAAGGAAGGAAAGAAGGATGGAAGGAAGGAAGGATGGAAGGAAAGGAAAGGAAAACCATAATTGTTGAGATACCCAGGTGTGGGAAATTATATGCTGTTTCAGGTATGATCATTGTGTTAGATGGTTTTGTGTAATTGCTTTTCTTTATTGGGAGGACTGGCACACAGAATGTAGGTGGAAATGAATAGGAGAGATGGATAGATCCAGATTCTAATGTTAAAAAAACCAAAAGATAGAGGTGGAGCCAAGATGGTGGTATGAAAACCAGAATTCCCAGAAACTTGTTCCCCACCAAACTCCAAAAGTCATCAAATTATGACTCCAGTCAAAATTTAAAGGGGCAGAACCCACAGAAAAACTGAGTGATACAATTTCTCAATCCAAGACAATTTTAGAAGTTCTGCTGGAAAGGTCTATCTCACCAGGACCAGGAGTTAGAAAGAGCCACAATGCAGCGCAGCCAGGCTGAGAGCAGAGGGACAGTTTCCAGACCTCCTGGCCCCAGGATCACCAGGAACAGCTTGAAGGGTTGATGAGAGAACTCTGTCACATCAAAGTGAACGTGAAGCAAGCACCAGTCTCAGAGCAGCTCTGTGGTGATAACCTGCAGCCAGAGTCCAGGAAGCTAAACTGCACCTCCAGAGTGCAGTCCACAGATGGTAAGGGGATCAAGGGAGACTGCAGAGGACCCTCTGCTCTCCCTGGGGCAGGACTCAGCTATTTGACCACACCCAAATCCAGATAGTGGTTTGAGATTCCATGACACCATAGCCAAGCAGGGACTCTCCTCACAGCTCCAGGGCAGAGGGGAGGGCCTGTGGTCATCCACACATCAAAACACAGGCAAGAAAGCAGTCAAAGCCTCTCATAAGACCTTGGAGGAATTAAAGTCCCAGTGGGGTGTCCCCCAAATCCCCCAAAGCCTTGGAAGTGCAGTAAATCAGTCATAGGATGAAGAAATGAGCAAACAAAAGAAAAAGAAGAATCTGACCATAGAAAATTACTTTGGTCCCATGGAAGATTCAGAAGATGAGAAAACCAAAGCTTCTGTATTCAAAATCTCCAAGAGAAATACAAAATGGCTCAGGCTATGGATGAGCTCAAAAAGACTTGGAAAAGCAATTAAGGGAGGTAGAGGAAAAATTGGGATGAGAAATGAGAGTGATGCCAATAAATCATGAAAACTAAATCAAGAGTTTGGTGAAAGAAGTAAAAAATATCATATAAGCAGATCTAATTATAGAATATATGTAACCTTCCCCCCACCAAGGGAGATACTTCCCCATCACCCAGGGCTATTGACCCCCTTCAACCCCAGGGCAGCATCATACTTAGACTATTTATGACCTGAGGTATACGTGTTTGACACTTCTGCTCTAAGGAAGTAATTTATGTCAGGGAGTTTGGTTTGATATTGTGGCAAGCTGAGAATGCTAAAGGTGAGAAAGAGATCCTCAGGAATGGTTGCCCAAGAATTTTATCCTTGGTTTATTTGTCTTTGACACTAGTTACTTCCAACATCTTTTCTTTTCATTTCTGATAAGCAGACTTTGACTTGCACTCTATCATTCTACATTTTTCATATCCTGATATTCCTGTTTTCTTTTTTTCCCCTTTTCTTGCATTAAAAGATTGTTCTGGCTCCACTCAGTTCCAGGCTCACCTTGCTTCCTCAGGATGTAGAATACCTTTAGGGGGTTAGAATATTTCTCTTCTTTAAATATCATTGACTTAAGTTACTACTAACTGTGTTCTGCCATTTTTAGGGGGCCAGTGGCTAATGTCCCATGCATTAGCATTTTATCACTCATTATTAATTAATTTATAAAAGGATATTTCATTCAAATGCATAGCAGGAATAAGGATTCAACAGAGTTCATCCATCTCCTCAATGGAATACTACCCCCAAAAATCACTTTGAGGGAAGATAGAAAGGGGGAAAAAAGTAGGTTTACTTAGTTCAGTCTCTACATGGCATCATTGCCACGAAATTCACGCTTAAATGTTGCATCTCTGCCATATGGGGCCTTTTCTCAGCTTTCACTGGGTTGGAAGCCCAAAAGTTCACCAGAAAATTACTCCTTACTCTTTCAGGACATTGATACCAGATTGGCTGTCATACAGACTCTCAGATTCCTGTATCTTGCTTTCCCAATCTTTCAAAATTCCCACTCCTTTCATTAGATATCATGAGTAAAAGTCATTGAGAATTCCATGCTCTCCCCTCAAATAAAATAATACAAAAAGAAAGTATGTGAGGTGATAGGGCTTTTAGTATGGCTCTAAAAACATATAAAGAGCCTCCTCTTCAAGAAATGTTTGGTGACCAGATCCAGTTGCAGAATGTCCATACTTGCTCTGTTGTGCAAGCTTGGTTCTCTGTGGTGTTTTGCTTATACTTTATAACTATTTTTCCAGGGGAAGCAGTATTCTTTTCCTAGAAGCAGTTTTTTGAATTTCTTCTTGTTGAGAGATGCTGTCCCAGGAAAGCTGTGAAAACACCAGACTTACCATTACACTTATATTTTTCTCATCTTGGCTGGTGTATACAGATTACAATCAACATGTTACTGGTATGGTCACGAAAAACACTAAATTGTTCATGTTTTTTACTTCCTGGGATCTATATAAGCACAAATTCAGGGTGATTTTAGAGTTTTCAGTGAGTAAAGTATCTTGATTCATATATTAAATCCTTGCCATATAACAAGTTCAGGTTGTGATGTTTTTCTAATTAGGCACATAAAAATAATACATTGGGCAAAACCACACATACACAGTCCCCAAAAGTATTTGAAAAACATTCTTTTTAGATCTTTTGCTTAATGTAAAGAGAAGACTGTATCAAAATAACTAACATTTAATACTACATGAAACACTCAGCAAATTAAATCCATTCTGTCAATATTATAGACAGACATTATATACAGTCAGGATCAGAAAATTGCAATAATCTTCTAAATTTCCCTGACCTTATCTAATTCTTCCTAAAAATGATTTAATTTGCTTCTTACTGCTCTCTCCCTCTCTCTGTCTCTCATGATTTATTTGTTTTTAATTTACTCACCTATTTCATTTAAATACTTAAAAGTGTTATTGGTGTTTTTGTACCAGTCACTTTCAAATCTAGCATGCTCCCATTGTTGAACCTTCCCTAATTCTTACTGACTAATTTATCTCTGACATTCTACTTCTGACTTCAATGAGTGAAGACTGTGAAGATCAGAAGAACTTGGGTTCAAAAAAGGAGAAGAAAACTGAATGAAGATGATTTAGAAGGTTTTGGATTTATGAATAAAGTCAGAGATTGAATTTAGGAGATGTGAAAAGAGGAAATTTAGATTAATTTGTATGAATATAAGGACAACCTGAAGGCTATTGATTCAATTGCAGCAGAAAGATCTGAAGAGAGGAGAGCTAGGTGTTCTGAGGAGGAGGAAGCAGTTGCATGTCATAGAAGGAAAGATGAAACTGCCACAGTTACTGTGCTTTGGGAGACTTTACATTAAGACTAATAGTCATAGGATTATACACTTGAACTGGAGGGGACTTTAGAGGTTAGAGGGAGGAAAATAATGATTTTTTTAATATAACAAAAGTGATATATCATAAATAACTCAAATATATGAGACCTTTCTATCTCTGACCTTTTGTGGATGATAGTCCCCCAATGACATCATCAGTTCAAAGAGTGTGAATAGTTTAATGACTTCCATTGCCTAATTTTAAATTAATTTCTAGAATGGATAGATCCATTTACAGACTCACCAAAAGAAATAGATTTCAATAAGACAAAAATCTTTTCTTATAAGCTATTAATTTTACTCTCTTCTTTCTTTTCCAAACTTGTTTTTTCTTAGTTTGTTTATTTTTTAAGGTCTTTGTTTACTTATAACTGACTCCTAGAAATTTTAGTTAAGTAAAGAGGCAGGATGGTGTGTTGAGAGTGACTCTATATCACAGAAAATTAGATTCAGTTTTTGTTATTAGTTCAAAGAAACAATCATTTCTCTGCTCACATTCAGGTTTCATGGGAAGGCATCTCTTGTTTCAACTCTGACTCTTTCCTACTTTCTTCCTATCCAACTTGTGTGTCTATGCTATTGTTCTATTAAAAAGTATTGATCCATTAATAACAGGGTTGTGCTGAAGTAAGCTTATATTGGTTTACAAGAGCTGATTGTAAAATTTTCAATGTGAGTATTTATACATCAGAAATGAGTAAATACCACAAATTAGAGCTTAATTTATTGTTTTATCATGTAAATTTAAGAAAGTAATGAAATGTGAATAAAATAGATTAAATTTTAAAGTATGCCATACATTTTCAGAAAGCCAGCTATTAAACCTTTAAAAGCTCACTCCTATTTTTTAAAAGAATGTGTATTTTAGTTTGTGGAACAGTTATTCAATTCTCCTTTCTTCCCTTCTACTGTCTCTTTCAATTGCTCTTATACTTTTAGGTTCTTAGATGATCCATCTTTGCTGTTTCTTTAAATTTCAATACATATATATATATATATTGAATTTATATATATATATATGCATTTATATACATGCAAACACATTTACACATATGTATATCTTATATTTCAGCATGCATTTACATATATATGTATCTATATACTTACATATATATGTATATATATACGTAAGTATGTTTGGAATAGTGATTTCAAATTTACTTTCCTTAACTACACCTCTCTCACCCTATTATCAGTGAAGAGCTATTGGTGTGAAGCTATCATGGACTATCAAATTCAATGTGATATATTGGTTAGTTTTGCTCTCTTTTTCTGTCTTTTAAAGAAATTCTATGTTATGAAGAATGACTCACTGAAAGGAGAAAAAAGAAGAATATATTTAGAAAAGAGGTCATGCAAAAATAAAAGTTTTTTTAAAAACTGATTTTGCTTTATAGCTAAAAGTTTTTTTCTCCTGATTGTCTTGAAAGAACATTTGATATGTAATTTAACCATTGTATGCTATGGAGTTTTAAGCATGGTGTTTTTCTCTGTTAACAATCTATAAAATCTACCAGTCAGGATTTTAATGATGCACTCTAATATTTTGGATGATTATTTTACATCATTTCTAGCATCATTTCCTACAACAGATTTTTAAATCATCTCTATACATCTTTTCATTAAACTCACAGGTGTTTTGGCTTATATAGAATTCATGTGATCTTTCAAAATAGTTATCTATTGTTTCTTTTTTGCCAATTTTTTCAATTTATGCATTTTGGAGTTCTAAATCTATCATTTTTATTTTCATGTTTACTCTTTTGGAGATAATACCTGTCATGTTATTTTTTTAAGTTTCATTTTTTCTATTTATTTTTTTAATGCACTGAATTGTGTTCCATTTGCCATCTTAATTTCTTCTTTTTGATATTCCAACTTTTTTGAACCATTTTGGAGTTAACAGTCCAAGTTTAATTAACTCTAGGGGGGCCACAGAAGAGTTTGTCTTGATCTCTTTTTCACTGGAGTTTTAAGGTCACTTTCATTATTTATAATCCTTATCATCATATTGTGGGCTACTTGTGGAATTATCATTATCATTTTTTCCTGCTTTATGAGTTTCACTGCTTTTTTTATTTTCTGCCTGGGAATTAGGATTATAGTCACTCTCCTCAATAGTTTGTCACCATGACCCATTTTCCTTTCACTTCAATGAGAAATTTTCACCTGTGCTTACTCCTGGTTCTGGATAGCTTTCATCTATTTGAATTAGGATGATGGATTGGAGAGGCCTGGTTGAGTCTCTGACCTATGACAAGTGAACTGGGAGATGACTATTTCTGTGTTAAAGGTTAATTTTTTTAAATCTGGTTTTCTCTGCCACATCTTATATTTTTCTACTTCTCCCTCTCATTCCAATTGTGCTCTATTTCTATTTCCACCTGTTGATGAGTCACTATCAGGAAGAGACTATATAGAGACCAGCACACTTATGTGACAGAAGGAGATTGAGAATGATTAAGTTTAGTGGGAATTTTAGTTCATTTTGCCTTCTACTATTACTCAAGAAGTCTTTTAGTGGAGATGTTTGTTGTCATTTTTACAGCACTTTAATTACTATAGATCTGATGCATTTGTTCTTGAAAATAATAAAACTACATCTTGTAAACAATGTATAAGTAAGATATTTTACTAATTCACCTTGACCTTTCTTATTTATATTTTACCATTCTTAAAATCTTAACTTAGAGATATCAAATAATGCATAATTATTTAACATCGATTTAAGTTTATTTTCTTAAATATACTTTCCCAGTAATTTTCTTACACATTTAACAGCATTTGACCATGTTTCTCAAACTCTCTGGAAACCAAGTTTCAACAGTAGTAGAGATAATTAAAATTGACATGTTCTAAAAACTTCTTTTGGGGCAAGATTTTTTTAAGTAATTAATTTATTTTTTTCGAATTTTATAATTTTCCCGCTAATCTTGCTTCCCTTCCCCCACCCCCATAGAAGGCAATCTGTTAGTCTTTACATTGTTTTCAAGGTATAGATTGATCTAAGTTGAATGTGATGAGAGAGAAATAATATCCTTAAAGAAGAAAAATAAAGTATAAGAGACAACAAAATTACATAATAAGATACCTTTTTTTTAACATTAAAGGCAATAGTCTTCGGTCTTTGTTCAAACTCCACAATTGTTTCTCTGGTATTTTCTGGTATTTTCCATTGCAGATACTCCAAAATTATGCCTGATTGCTGCACTGATAGAAAGAGCAAGTTAATTAAAATTGATAATCACCCCATTTTGCTGTTAGGGTGTACAATGTTCTTCTGGTTCTGTTCATCTCACTCAGCATTAGTTGATGCAAATGCTTCCAGGCTTCCTTGAATTCCTGTCCTTCCTGGTTTCTAACAGAACAATAGTGTTCCATCACATACATATACCACAGTTTATTAAGCCATTCCACAATTGATGGACATTCACTCTATTTCCAATTCTTTGCCACCACAAACAGGGCTGCTATGAATATTTTTATACGAGTGATGTTTTTACCAATTTTCATTATCTCTTTAGGGTATAGACCCACTATAATGGTATTGCTGGATCAAAGGGTATGCACATTTTTTTTCCTTTTCGGTGTAATTCCAAATTGCTCTCCAGAAAGGTTGGGTGTGTTCACAACTCCACCAACAATGCAATAGTGTCCCAGATTTCCCACATCTTTTCCAACATTGATCATTGTACTTTCTGGTCATGTTGGCCTGTCTTAGAGCTGTGAGGTGGTACCTCAGAGATGTTTTAATTTGCATTTCTCCAATAATTAGTGATTTAGAGCAATTTTTCATATAACTATGGATTGCTTTGATTTTTCTCATCTATAAATTGCATTTGCATATCCTTTGACTTTTGTCAATTGGGGAATGGCTTATATATTTTTTTTAAATTTGACTCAGTTTTCTGTAGATTTTAGAAATAGTCCTTTGTCAGAAATACTAGTTGTAAAAATTGTTTTCCAATTTACATTTCTTTTGATCTTAGTTACAGTGGTTCCATCTGTCCAAAATCTTTTTAATTTAATGTAATTGAAATTATCTAGTTCTTTTTAATGATGTTCTCCAGCACTTCCTTGGTCATAAACTGCTTCCCTTTCCATAGATCTGACAGGTAAACTATTCCTTAATCTCCTAATTTGCGTATAATTTTTTTTTATGTCTAAATCCTGTATCCATTTTGATCTTATCTTGGTATAGGGTGTGAGGTGCTGGTCTAATCCAAGTGTCTGCCAAGCTAACTTCCAATTTTCCCAACAGTTTTTATCAAAGAGAGAGTTTTTATTCTAATAGCTTGACTCTTTGGTTTATCAAGCAGCAGATTACTATAATCATTTCCTGCTATTGCATCTAGTGTATTCCACTGATCCACCACTCCATTTCTTAGCCAATTCCAAACAGTTTTGATGATTGATGATTTATACTATAATTTTAGATCTGGTAGGGATAAGCCACAATCTTTTGCACTTTTTTTCATTAAATTCCTGGAAATTCTTGACTTTTTATTTCTCCAAATGAATTTACTTACATTTTTTTTCTAACTCATTAAATAATTTTTTGGAATTTTGATTGGTAGGGCACTAAAAAAAGTAGTTTAATTATAGTAGAATTGTCATTTTTATTATATTAGCTCAGCCAATCTGAGAAGTTGATATTTGTCCAGTTATTTAAATCTGATTTTATTTACATGAGAAATGTTTTTGCAATTGTTTTCAAAAAGTTTCTGAGTCTTCCTTGGCATGTAGACTCCCAAGTATTTTATATTGTCTGAAGTTACTTTGAATGGGATTTCTCTTTCTAGTTCTTTCTGCTGTACCTTGCTAATCATATATAGAAATGCTGAGGATTTACAAGGGTTTATTTGTATCCTGAGACTTTGCTAAAGTTGCTAATTATTTCTAGTAGGTTTTTAGATGATTTGGGGGGATTCTCTAGGTTTGTCATCAAGTCATCTGCAAATATTGAGAGTTTTATTTCTTCCTTCCCAATTCTGATCCCTTCAATTTCTTTTTCTTTTCTTATTGCTGCAGCTAACATTTCTAGTACAATATTGAATAGTAGTGGTGATAATGGGCATCCTTGTTTCACCCCTGAACTTATTGGGAATGCCTCTAGCCTCTCCCCACTGAATACAATACTTGTTGATGGTTTCAGATAGATACTGTTTATTATTCTTAGGAGCAATACATTTATTCCTATTCTCTAGTGTTTTTAGTAGAAATGGGTACTGTATTTTGTCAAGAACATTTTCATCATCTAATTATATAATCATATGATTTCTGATAGGTTTCTTGTAGATATAAATAATTATACTAATAGTTTCCCTAATGTTGTACCAAACCTGCATTCCTGGGATAAATTCTACTTGGTTATAGTGTATTATCCTAGTGATAACTTGTTATAATCATTTTGTTAAGATTTTATTTAAGATTTTTGCATCTATATTCATCAGGGAGTTAGTTCTATAATTTTCTTTCTCTTTTTTAACTCTTCCTGCTTTAGATATCAGCACCATATTGGTGTCATAGAAAGAGTTAGGCTGATTTTTGTCTTCACCTCTTTTCCAAAGGGTTTATACAAAATTTTAACCAATTGATGCTTAAATTTTTGGTAGAATTCACTTGCGAATCTATCTGGCTGTTGAGAGTTTTTTCTTAGGGAGATCAATAATGGCTTATTGCATTTCTTTTTATGAGACAGGGTTATTTAGGTATTTAATTTTCTCTTTATTTAGCCTGGGCAACTTACAATTTTGTAAATGTTCATCCATTTCACTTAGATTATCAAATTTATTGGCACAGAGTTGGGCAAAATAATTCTGAATTATTACTTTAATTTCCCCCTTTTTACTTATGATACTAGAAATTTGTTTTTCCTTCTTTTTTTTTAAAATAAAATGAACAAAAAAATTTTTTAATCAAATTAACAAGAGGTTTATCAATTTTATTGTTTTTTTTCATAAAACCAACTCTTGGTTTTATTTATTAGTTCAAAAGTTTTCTTGCTTTCAATTTTACTAATTTCTCCTTTAATTTTCAGAATCTGTAATTTGGTATTTAATTGGGGATTTTTAATTTGTTCTTCCTCTAATTTTTTTAATTGCATGTTTAGTTCATTGATTTCTTCTTTCTCTAATTTATTCATGTAAGCATTTAATGATATAGTATATCCACTGACTGCTTGCCTTGACTGTGTCCCATAAGTTTTTGTATGTTGTTTCATTATTGTCATTATTTAGGATGACATAATTCTTTCTATAACATGTTTGATCCATTCATTCTTTAAAATGAGGTTATTTAGTTTCCAATTAATTTGGGTCTACATCTCCCTGGCCCAATATTGCATATGATTTTTATTGCTTTATGATCTGAGAAAGATGTATTCACTATTTCTGCCTTTCTGCAATGATTATTAGGTTTTTATGCCCTAGTACATGGTCAAATTTTGTATGAGTGCCAGGTACTGCACTTTCTATCCCCATTCAAGTTCATCCATAGTTCTATCAAGTCTAGGTCCATTAACAATCTGTTTACCTCCTTGACTTCCTTCTTGTTTATTTTATGGTTAGATTGATCTAAATCTGAGAGCAGGAGGTTGAAGTCTCCCACCAGTAGAGTTTTTCTGTCTATTTCTTCCTGTAACTCCTTCAACTTCTCCTCTAAGAATCTGGATGCTATACTATTTGGTACATACATATTTACTATTGAAATCATGTTATTGTCTATGGTACCTTTTGGGAGGGTATAGTTTCCTTCCTTATCTCTTTTAATGCTATCTATTTTTACAGCTGCTTTGTCTGAGATAATGTTGCTACCCCTGCTTTTTTCACTTCAGCTGAAGCAAAATATATTTTGCTCCAACCTTTTACCTTGACTCTATTTTTATTTCTTTGCTTCAAATGAATTTCTTGTAAACAGTATATTGTAGGATTCTGGTTTTTAATCCACTCTGCTATTTACTTACATTTTAAGGGAGAGTTTATCCCATTCCCATTCAAAGCTATAATTATTAACTCTTTATTGCCCTTCATATTATCTTCCCTCTGTTTGTATTTTTCCTATTTTTCACTTTATCCATATTCCCCAGTATTTTGTTTCTGAATACCTCACATTCAGTGTCTTTGCCCTCCTATATCCAAACCCTCTCCTGTTTCTTTCCCCTTTCCCTTTGTCCCTTCTTCCTTCCTTCCCTTCTGTTAGTTCCCCTTTTCCTCCCCACTCCCTTTTCCCCTTTTAATACTTGAAAGATAAGATACATTTCTTAACTTAACTGAATATGTATGTTAACTTTAAACCAAATCTGATAAGAGTGAGTTTCAGGCAATTCTAATCTCCTCCTCTCTTCCCTTCTATTGCAATAGGTTCTTTGTACCTCTTAATTCAATGAGATTTAGCCCCATTCAATCTCCTCCATCCTCCTGTCTCTTTATTGTTCCCTCTTTTAAGGAGTTATTGTTTTTAAATCGTTCTATCTGAGTAACAGAAAAGTCATGAGTGTCCATCACTTCTAGCTAAGTATATTCTCTCTAATAGAGTTACAATTCTTGAGAGTTATTAAAGTCTTTCTCCCAAGTAGGGATATAGCCAGTTTCATCTTATTGGATAGCAGTTTTTTTCTTGACTCTTGCTCCCCCCCCATTGTTTTTAAAATTTTCATGTGTCTCTTGAGTCTCCTTTTTGAAGTCCAAATTTTCTATTAAGCTCTGGTCTTTTCATCAGGAAAAGTTGGAAGTCTCCTATTTCATTAAATGTCCATCTTTTCCCCTGGAAGAGAAGGCTCAGTTTTGTTGCATAGTGAATTCTTGCCTGCATTTCCAAGCTCCCTTGCTTTTCAGAACATTGCATTCCAGCCCCTTTGATCCCTTAATGTTAATGTAGCCAGGTTCTCTGCAATCCTTACTGTTGCTCCTAGGTATCTAAATTGTTTCTTTCTAGTTGCTTGAAGAATTTTTTCTTTTATCTGATAGTTCTGGAATTTGACCAAAATATTCCTTGTTTTCATTTTGGGCTCTGGTTCCATGATGTCAAGGCAATTTTCCATCACTAAATCCTGTAATATTAAGTCAGGCTTTTTTTCTCTTTAACATTTTCATAGAGATCAATGATTCTTAAGTTGTCTTTTCTAGATCTATTCTCAAGGTCAGTAGTTTTGCTGATGAGGTATTTTGCATTTTCTTCTTTTTTATTCTTGCTGTCTCATGAAGTCATTAGTTTCCACAGACTCCATTCATTTTTTTTAAAGAAGAATTTTCTTCATTTACCTTTTGCATCTCCTTTTCCAAATGGCCAATTCTATTTTTTAAAGAGTTTTCCATTTGACCAATTGAGGTTTTGAGAGAATTATTTTCTTTTTACATTTGTCCAATTGTATTTACCAAGGATTTGTTTTCTTGTTGCAAGGTGTTAATTTTCTCTCCCAAATATTCCAATTGATTTTTAAACTCCTTCCTGATTTCTTTAAGGAAGTTTTTCTGTGCTGGAGACCAAGTCATATTCTCCTCATAGGTTCTAGATCTCTTTGAGTTAGGGTCTTTGCCTTCTAGCAATTTTTCTATGAACCCCCCCCTTTTCTGCTGGCTTTTCTTCAGTTTCCCAAGATCTTGTGTTGGGGGTGAGGTTGACTCACAGAGGTTTGATGTTGAAATCCCCAGAGGCATTACTCACTGACTTTAATAATGCCAAATGGGCTGGCCAATAGGGGGTGCTAGAGGCTTTGTTCAATGAGTTTAATAACTCCATGTGGGCCGACCAGTAGGAAGTGCTGGTTGCTTTCATTTGATAATCTGTGATCATGATTTGAGGCCCTTTTCCTTGGCCTGGAGGGTGTACATGGTGCTGCAGGATACTTTTATCCTTGAACAATCTGGGCTATGCTATGGGGCAAGGTAATTACTCTCCCTATCCACAACTGAGTTAGTTCTGCTGCCCACACCTGAGTGGGGGGTGGGGTGGGTCTGTTACTGTGTTTGTTTTGGGAAGAGGACTCTGCCAAAGTAAAAGTATGGAGTCAGAGGTCCTCCAGACCAGAGGAGCCCAGCATATAGTCAGTAAATCCCACAACCAAACCCTCCACACCTCAGTTGGCTCTTGGACGGGGGCTCCCATAGTCAACACCTCTGCAGCTGATCTTTGGTTTGTCTAGCTCTCACCCCTTCCAGTAGGGTCTCTGCTCTCTGTCACCATCTCACCTAAGATCCCAGAAGACAGACCTCGAGGTAGATGTTCTTCTCCTGCTTTCTTCTTCTGGGTTTTGTCAATCAAATTTCTGTTAAGATGCTTGTTTCATATTATATATGAGGGAAGATCAAGAGACCTTAGCACAATGTCTCTCTTCTCTTTTCCATCTTGGCTGGAAGTCTGGGGCAAGTTTTTTAAATTCCATCCCAAAGAGAAGGAAAAAAATATCAGAGATCTCAATTATCAGATTGCACCTTTTTGCATCATAGGATGCTTTGGAATACCCATGGGCATAATTCTTAACTTTTTAGACAAATATGTCAAAACTCTACTTTGAAAAATCCTTCTATCCCATATATCTGGATCTACTACATAACTAACTGTGGTTACCATCTTATATATATGAACTATGGAACAAATATTTCAATACACATACATTTATATGTATACATATACATATAAGCATACATAAACATGCATTCACAGGTCTATGTATAGAACATTAAACAATTATGCATTAAGATGTATGAAGATTTTAAGTGTGATAAAACAAAAGAAGGCCAATTCAATTAGTGAAAATTGTTATTTATGAAAAAATTATGAAAAAATTTTATTTATGAAAAATATCATGAAAAATTTATTTATTATATTATCTTAGCTTTATATTATCGAATGAGATTATGAAACTTCAAGGTCAAGAAACCTTTTCCAGGACTTTATTTATCCCATACAAGCAACACTTCCTTTGGTCTAGGAGATGTCTAGGGAGAGCTGCCCAAAGAATAGTGTTTCAAATGACCCACCTAAGGCCAAACAGCTGGTAAGTATCAGAAACAAGATTTGAACTTAGATATTCTTGACGACAGAACCTGCATTTATTTACCATATCACACCTCATCTACCTTCTCTCTCTCTCTCTCTCACAGACACACACACACACACACACACACACACACACACACACACACACACACAATGGTGTCTCTTTTTCTTTTCACTTAATGTCACAGTATACCATAACTTGCTTTATATGTATGGAAAGCAGAGTACTTTGAAATAAGATTCTATGATTTTTTTTATTTCAGGGATATTATCTGAAACAGTTTGAAAGAATTAAGAAGGCTGTGAATCTAAGAATCTTTCCATTGTCATGATCCACTACTCCATTGGATGGCTTCAATGTCAATGGGACCATTACAGCCCTTCTATTGACATCTTTATGGTCTGTTTGCCAAAATTTACTTTCTATGTACCTTCTAATCAAAACCAGCTGACTCTGTTAAAATCTTAAAAATTATTATTTATTTATTTGTTTGTTTTTTCCAACAAAAGTGCATCTGGCTGAATACTTTTTTGCCAAGTTTCATGGGAACTAAATAATCAGAGTTTCCCTTTAAGAATGAGATTATAATAGGGATTTTTGGCAAACCCCTCATTACATCAGGGCTGGGTGGGTATTGCTACTGCATATATCTATTGTCACATTGCATTTGTGCATTTGGTTGGGCATCAGATGGGAGTTTGATTTTTTGATTTACTCTATTCTGTTATTGCTTATCATCCTGGAAGATATGTCTTGGCATTTTGAAAACAGGGAATCTGTTTCTTATTTCTTTAGGCTTCATAAATATACCCTATTTATATTAAAATGATAGATAAATATACATAAGTTTTAGAAAACATGACCACAGCACTTTTCCTCCTTTACAAAAATCCTTTAAAGGACACCCTTTTATTGTTGTTAAACTTTTGCCCTTGGCCTAAAGAGCCTTCTTTATAATTTAACAGACTCAGATACCTCTTTTATGTGGCCTGGATATAGCCTATTTTTGATATCACTTGTGGTTAACACACAGCATAGGGCATATTTCACTATCATATTACACAGCAATGTATATTTAGATATCTATGGATAGTATAGTCCATAGTATATGTCCATAAATAAATGAAGAGTCTTGGATATTTTCATCTTGAAATGAAATAGCATCAGTTGATATTCAGATGATTTGGGAGTAGAGGTAAAATTCTGATTTCAAGCACTGCATTGCAGTCTAAATGAGATTCTCTCTCTCTCTCTCTCTCTCTCTCTCTCTCTCTCTCTCTCTCTCTCTCTCTCTCTCACCATCACCTCCTCCAATCGCTCTCTCATCTGTCAGTGATCTCCTTTCCCTTTACTTAATCCCTTCCCCTCCTATTTCCCCTATAGGGTAAGATAGTCTATACTGAACTAATAGTATGCCATTCCTTCTTTGAGCCAATTCTATGGAGAATAAGGTTCAAGTAATAGCCCTCTACCATCTTCCTCTCCTTAACAGATCTTTTGTGCCTCTTAATATTAAAAAAGTCACCCTTTACTACCTCTCCTTTCTGCTCTTAGTATAATCTTTTTCTCACCTATTAGTTAATTTTTTATGACATACCCTCAAAATCACCGTATACATATATCCTTTGCGTGTATGTATGCACATATATATATATATATGTGTCTGTGTGTGTATATATATATATATATATATATATATATATATACTCTTTATGCACTATTAATGATACAATTCTCAAGGAAGTGTCCTTGTACATATGGATCTTTTCCCCTTTTTTAATGATCTCTTTAGACCTGATAGTGGTATTGCTACAGAATTTTATTACTATTTGGGCATAATTCCAAATTTCTCTCCAGAACATTTGGATCAGTTCCCAACTCCACCAATGATACATTGGTGTTCCAGTTTTCTCATATCCCCTCCAACAATAATTGTTTTCCCTTTTTGCCATTTTAGCCAATGTAAGAGGTGGTAGTTCAAGAGTTTCTTCAAGTTGCATTTCTCAAATAATAATGTTTTATGGCATTTTTAGATGACTTTGGATAGTTTTAATTTATTCATCTGAAAGCCATCTGTTCATATCCTTTGACCATTTATCAATTGGGGAATGACTTGTATTCATATAAATTTGATTCAATTCTCTAAAAATTTTAGAATTGAGTCCTTTATCAGAAATACTCGTGAAAATTATTTCTCAGTTTTCGCATTCTTTCTGATCTTGCTTGCATTGGTTGAATTGCATTGCAATAACTTTTTTTAAATTAATATAACCAAAATTATCCATTTTGCATTTTACAATGTCCTGTATCTCTTTGGAAAGTGAGAGGATGCCAATCAATTGAGGAATGGCTAAACCAATTATGTTATATGAATGCAATGTAGTACTATTGTTCTTTAAGAAATCATAAGCACTCAAAAAAATTGCAAAAAATAAGTTGAAAACTATCTTTGCATAAAAGTGAAAAATAAAATATTAAAAATACTTATAAGTATGATCTCATGTAATTATGTAAATTTTCAGCCATATCAAATTCCTTATATGTTCTCTTTCTTATCTTTTTATGCTTTGTTCAGTTCTAGTCTTTTCTTCAGAAAAGCTTGAAAGTTTTCCATTTTCAATGAATGATCATTTTTTTTTCCACCTTGGAAGATTGTGCTCAATTTTGCTGAGTAGGTGATTCTTGATTATTGTCCTAACTAGTTTTCTTTCATTAATATCATATTCCATGACATCTGATTCTTTAATGCTATAGTTGCTAAGTACTATATAATGCTGACTGAAGTTCCCCAATATTTAAATGATTTATTTTTACTTCTTGTAATATTTTTTTTCCTTGATGTAGGAGTTATAGTGTTCCTGAGAGGTTTCTTTTTGAGCTTTCTTTCAGGAGCTGATCAACTGATTCTTTCAATGTCTATTTTACCCTCTGATACTAGTATGTCAGATCAATTTTTCTTTATAATTTCTTGGAGTATGATGTCCACGTCTTCCTTTTGATTATGGCTTTCAGGTAGCTCAATGATTTCTAAATTATTTTTCCAGGATCTATTTTCCAGATTAGTTGGTTTTCCAATGAGATATTTTATATATTATTCTTTTTTTCATTCCTTTGGTTTTTTAAATTGATTCTTGATATCTCATAAAGTTATAAAATTCCACTTGCTCAATTTCATTTTTAAGGAATTATTTTATTCAGTTTTCTTTTGTAACTCCTCTTCCATTTGGTTAATTCTATTTTTTGACTTTTTTCCAATTTTTAAAAATATTTCTCTTACATTATTCTCATTTATTTAGCCAATTTTCTCTCTTCATTTGATTTTTAAATTCATTTTTGAGCTCTTCCATGGTTTCTTTTTTGATTCAAGTCTAATTCCTATTTTTCATTGGGATTTTGTATATGGGCATTTTTGAAATTCTTGTCATCTTCTGAGTTTGTGCCTTGATCTTCCTTTTCACCATCATAACTTTAAAGGTAAGATTCTGTTTTGCTGTTGCTTTTTTACTTATCTTTTCCAGCATTTTTCCTTATTTTAAAATTTGAGCTTTGTTCCTGAGGTGGAAGAGGCACTGTTCAAAGTTTCTTGTGCCAGGGATGCTTGCCTGATGCTGCACTGATGCTTTTTTATGGCCAATGGGACACCCCTAGACCTGGTGCTTTGCTGAGAAGGTGAATATGATAGAGGATGAGTGGTGTTACTGGAAGCTGCAGGGATCTAGCTTGGCATTACACTGAAGCACTGGGAGAACTCCTTTGTTGTGCCAGGAAAATGAACAGTCTTGTTGCTTGCCTGTTGTTATGCAGAAATTGAGATTGGGGTAGGGATGGTTAGTGCTGCATAATATAGCAGAGGTCTGACTACTCACCTGGTGCTGAGTACATGGGGTAGGAGGTTCTGACATTGGTATTTGCCAATTTGCCCAACTCCTTTGCTGTGGCATGCAGTGAGTTCTAGCACTGGGATAGTCTCCAAGGCTTTGCTGAGGCACACTGGAGTGTATGAGAGGGGAATCCTAGTGTGGGTGTCTTCTCATTTACACAAGACTGTGATAATTTTATCTTTCAATTTTGGTTCTTGCAATTTGGCTTTTTTTTTAAAGAAAGTTATTTATGTTTCATCCGGTTTTCTCTATAATTCCTCAAAACTCTGCTCTTAGTTTTATTGATTAGAACATTGTTATTGTTTCATTGCTAGTCTTTTTGTTTTGTTTATACTTTAAATTTATGTAAATTTTGAAAATGATTTTCATTTTTTGTTGTTGTTGGCTTTCTGTTTCTTTTTAGTAGCACACCTAGTCCACAGAACAGTTCTTTTCACCTTTGTAAATGAAAATATTTATAAATTTGAAATTTCCCCTAAGATCTGATTTTGCATTTTTAATATTTGGCTTGCCATTATTTTTAATTATGTGTTAGTATAGAATTTTCTGGAACATTTCATGAAATTATTATTTCTAAGAATTGCCCTTTATAATTCTATTATTCTTTACAATTAAATTTTTTAACTTATCATAAATTTAATCCTTTCTTCAATGTACCTTTATTGATCTTTTTCTTCATTGTAGTCGATAAAATGTTTCTATTGTGGCAGGTGCTACATTTTGTTTGATCTTGGCTGTAGCATTTCAGTAATTTTTCTGGATGCTTTTTCACACTGAAAGATCATTTCAGCCCTAGAACTCATACTTTGGAGATATATCTCTAGGGTCCTTCCCTTAGTTTTATAGGAGAGGGCTCATCTCAGAGCATCCATTTAAGAAAGTTGTCCAGATCTTCAAATACAAGACTCAAGACATGCACAAAATTGTGCATATTCCTACACAGGAAGATAATATCTGTAACTCTTGAAAACTGTGTTTCTCTTAGGAACAATAAAAGAAGCATACTTAGACAAAAGTTGTGGGTATACATTGATCTAGCATATGAGAATCTATTTCTATTTGGAAGTTGAAGGGAATGTACTTGGAAAGAGAGTATGGTTATAAATTATCATTTGATGATGTTTATGACTCTTGAGAGTTGTATTTCTTTTTTTTTTGCAAAGCTATGGGGTTAAATGACTTGTCCAAGGTAAAACAGCTAAATAATTATTACTTGTCTGAGGCTGAATTTGAACTCAGGTCCTTCTGACTCTAGGGCTAGTGCTCTATCCATTGCATCATCTAACTTCCCAGAAAATTGTATCTCTAATGGAACTGTTAAGGGGTGTATACTTGGACAATGTGTGTGGACATGAAGTGATTATGAGGTAATGATGTTTATAAAACAATTAATTAATCAATCAAGACTTGAAAATTGTACTTCTCTCCAGAGAGATAAAGGGAGTATACCTTGACAGAGGTTGTGGGTACAAGATAGGTGCAAAACAATTAAGACACAAAAAAAAGGATTATACTGGAAGAAGGTGAAGAATTAAAGGAAAAATAAAAACACATGAAGATACACAAAAGACCTATTATAGTAGAGGTAAAGAAGGAAGGGTACAAGTAAATCTTGTTCTCAAGAGACTTGGTACAGAGAGGGAATAACATGCATTTGCAAAGGGAAGAAAGGATTGATAAAAGGGAGGGTGAAAGTAAAAATAAAGCTAAAGTTAAAGTTAAAAAGAAAAGTAAAAGCTGAAAGGGAGAAGGAAAGGGAAGAGGTTTGATCAAAGGGAGAGCTTATCAAGAGGTAGCAGTCAGAAGCAAGACATTGCTGAGGAGGGGTAAGGGGAAATCAAAGAGAAAAGTAAAAGTAGAGGGAAGATAGGATGGAGGGAAATACTGACTTAGTAATCATGCCATAAATGAGAACTCTCCCATAAAGCAGAAATAGGTAGCAAAAACCAGAAACCTACCACATATTGTTTATAAGAAGCACATTTGAAGCAAAGCAATACTCACAGGATAAAGGTAAAATGCTGGAGAAGAATATATTATATTTTAGCTAAAGTTTAAAAAAAGCAGAAGTAGCAATTCTGAATTCAGACAGAGGAAAAGCAAAAATAGATATAATTAAAAGTGATAAGGAAGGAAAATATATCTTTTTAAAAGGTATCATAGATAATGAAGTAATATCAATATAAAACAAAAATACACCAAATTCCATAGCATCCACATTCTTAGAGGAGAAGTTAAATGAGTCACAGGAAGAAATAGATTAGAAAATTAAATGAGTGGGGAACCTCAGCCTACCTCTCTCAGATTTAGATAAATCAAAGCACAAAATAAATAAGAAGAAAGTTAAGAAGGTGAATAGAGTTTTAGAAAAGTTAGATATGATAGACATCTGGAGAAACTGAATGGAGATAGAAAGGAATATAGCTTTTTCTCTGTGATACATGATATCTACACAAAAATTGACCATTTATTAGGCCATTAAATACCTCACAATCAAATGCTGAAAGGAAGAAATATTAAATTCATGTTTTAAAAAAGTTAAAAAACCCATTATTTTTCAGATCATGATTCAATAAAAATGTAATAAAGAATCATGGAAAGATAAACTGAGCATTAGTTGAAAACTAAATAGCCTAATTTTAAAGAATGAGTAGATCAAGCAACAAATTATAGAAATAATCTGTAATTTCATCCAAGACAATGGCAAAAATGAGACATCATGCCAAAACTTATGGGATTTGACCAAAGCTGTTACTAGGGGAAATTTTATGTCACTAAATTCTTGTAAGAATAAATTAGAGAAATAGGAGATTAATGAATTGGGCATGCAACTAAAAAAACTAGAAAAACGAATAAATTCAAAATCTCTAATGAAATACAAAATTAGAAATTCTGAAAATAAAAGTGGAAATTAATAAAATTAAAAGTAAGACAACTAATAGTTTCATGAAAAACTAATAAAATAAATAAACCTTTGATTAATCTGATTTTATAAAAGAAAGAAGAAAACTACCAGTATAAAAAATGAAATGAATGAACTCACCACCAAATGAGGAGGAAATTAAAGTGATTGTTCAGATCTATTTCCCAACTATATCCCGGGAAACATAAGTGAAATGGTTGAATATAAACTGCCCAGATTAATAGAAGAAGAAATAAAGTACTTAAATGGCACCATTTTAGAAAAAGTAATTAAGAAATAAAAATTGAACTAATTAGAAATCTCCAGGTTAGATGGATTTACAAGTGAATTATAGTAAACATTTAAAGAACAATTAATTCCAATTCTAATATAGAAACTCCATGAAAAAATAGTTGAAAAAAGAAATACTGCCAAATTCTTTTAATAACACCAAAATGGTGCTGGTATTGAAACCAGGAGGAACCAAATCAGAAAAAAAGAAAATTAAAGACCAATATTTGATGCCAAAATTTTAATAAAATTTTAATTTAATTTAATTTAATAAAATTTTAACAAAGAGATTAGAACACATAGCATAATGCAACATAATCAAGTAGGATTTAAACCAGCCATGCAAGAATGGTTCAATACTGCAAAAGCAATCAGCATAATTGGTCATATCAGTAACAAAATTTATAGAAATTATATGACTGTTTCAATAGATGAAAAAAATGTTTTTGACAAAATACAAAAGTTATTCCTATTAAAAATGCTATTTTTTCAGCCAAGATGGAGAGAAGACAGGCACTGTGATAAGGTCTCCTGGCTTTCCCTCTAATATGAAACAAACCTCTTAACAGAAATTCAATCAACAAAATCCAGAAAAAGAAGCTAGGAGAACAACTTCCAATGAGGTCTGTTTCTGGGGATTGTGGGTGAGACAGGGACAGGGAGCAGAGAGCCAGCAGGGGCAAGGTGAAACCCAGAATAACCTAAGATCAGCCACAGAGGCTTTGACTGTGGGAGCCACAGTTCAAGAACCAACTAAGCTAAGGAAGCTTTGGCTGTGGGAGTGGTGGTCTGGGGAGTACATAGTGTAGTACATACTGCAGTACATGGATTTGCCAAATATGCCGGACACTGATCTGCTGGGCTTGGCTGGTCAAGAAGACCACAGTTTCCATACTCTCATTTTAGTGAAGTCCTCTTCCCAGAATACAGTAGCAGCTCCCCCCATCCCCCCCAACTCCCACATGAGCAGCAGAGCGCCCTCTGAAGAAGAGGGAAATTAACATTCTCCACCCAGGGCCCAGCCCATATTGTTCAAGGATAACAGTATCCAGCAGCACCACCCGCCCCCTCCAGGCCAAGGGAGAGGACCTCAAAACAAGGTCATAGACACTCCAGAGAAAGCAAACATCACCCACTACTTGCCAGCTCTCTTGAAGTTACTAAACCCAGTAAGCAAAGTCTCTAGGGACCTCAAAATCAAAGGTCTGTGAACCAACCCCTCCTCCAATACAAGGTCTTGAGAAATTGAGGAAAAGCCAGTGAAAAGGGGATCCATAGAAAACTACCATTGGGCAACAACACTAACTCAGAGAGATCTATAACTTCTGAGGAGAATATGATTTGGTCTCCAGCCCAGAAAGAGTTCTTTGAAGAAATCAAGAAGGAATTTAAGAATCAATTGGAAAATTTGGGAAAAGAAACCCAAGAGAAAATTAACACCTTGAAACAGGAAAACAAATCCTTGAAAAATACAATTGGAGAAATGTGAAAAGAAAATAATTCTCTCAAAACTTCAATTGGTCAAATGCCAAAAGAAAATAATTCTCTCCCTCAATTGGACAAATGAAACACTCCTTCAAAAATAGAATTGACCAATTGAAAAAGGAGTTGCAAAAGATAAATGAAGAAAATTTTTCTCTAAAAAAAAAAGAAAGGATTCTGTGGAAACTAATGACTTCACAAGACAATGAGAATCTGTTAAACAAAACCAAAAAATCGAAAAAATAGAAGAAAATGTAAAATACCTACTGCCTTGAGAAAAGATCCATGAGAGACAACATTGGGCTCCTTGAAAATATTGAAGAGAACAAAAAGCCTGACTCGATGTTATAGGATTGAGTGATGAAAAATTGCCCTGACATCATGGAAGCAGAGGACAAACTAGTTATTGAAAGAATACATCAATTCCCTCCAGAGAAGAAACCAAAAATGAAAACACCAAGGAATATTGTGGCCAAATTCCAGAACTATCAGATAAAAGAGAAAAACCTGCAAGCAGCCTGAAAGAAACAATTTAGATGCCAAGGAGCCTCAGTAAGGATTACACAGAACCTGGCTTCATCAACATTAAGGAACTGAAGGACCTGGAATGTCATATTCCAAAGAGCAAGGAAGCTTGGAATGTCATAAAGAATTCACTATCTGGAGTGGCTAGGTGGTGCAGTGGATAGAGCAATGGCCCTGGAGTCAGGAGTACCTGAGTTCAAAGTCTGCCTCACACACTTAATAGTTACCAAGCTGTGTGGCCTTGGGCAAGCCACTTAACCCCATTTGCCTTGCAAAAACCTAAAAAAAACTGAATTCACTATCCAGCAAAACTGAGCCTTTTCTTCCAGGGGGAAAAGATGGACATTTAATGAAATAGGAGACTTCCAACTTTTCCTGATGAAAAGGTCAGAACTAAATAGAAAATTTGGACTTCAAACAGAAGGCTCAAGAGATACATGAATAGGTAAAAAAGGGTAAAGAGAAAAAAACTGCTTTCCAATAAGATTAAACTGGTTATATACCCACCTCAGAGAAAGATTCCCATAACTCTTGAGAATTGTAACTCTATTAGAGAGAATATACTTAGCCAAAAATAATGAACACTCATGACTTAATTATGATTCTGACAGAATGATAGAATGATTGAGAAATATCTCCTTCAAAAGGGGGACAAAAGGGGCAGCTAGGTGGTGCAGTGGATGGAGCACTGGCCATGGAGTCAGGGGGGCCTGAGCTGAAATCCAGCTTCAGACACTTAATAATTACCAAGATGTGTGACCTTGAGCAAGTCACTTAACCCCACTACCTTGTAAAAATAAAAAAGGGGGTAAGTAAAGACATGGGAGGATGGAGGAGATTGAATGGAGTAAATCTGATTACATTAAGAGGTACAAAGGACCTATTGCATTAGAGGGGAAGAAGGGAGGAGCTAAGAAGCAAATGATCAGACTAAGCTTAAAGTTACCATATACACACTCAGTTAAGAAACTTATCTTACCTTTCAAGCATAAAAAAGAGAAAGAGGGAGGGGGGGGAAAGGACTAAGAGAAGGAAGAAAAGGAAGAAGGGGCATAGGGCAAAGGGAAAGAAAGGGGGAGGGGAGTTGGTTATAAAGGGGTAAACACACTAAAGGTGGTGGTATTCAGAAACAAAATATGGGGGACATGGATAAAGTAAAAAAAGGGGAAAATACAGTGGGAAGATAGAATGGAGGGCAATAAAGAGTAAGTAATTATAACTTTCAATGTGAATGGGATGAACTCTCCCATAAAATGTAAGCAAATGGCAGAGTAGATTAAAAGCCAGAATCTGAAAATATGCTGCTTAGAAGAAAGTCATTTGAAACAGAGAGATTCATATAGAGTAAAGATAAAAGGTTGGAGCAATATATATATATATATAAATATATATATATATATATATATATATATATATATATATATATATATATATATTGCTTCAGCTGAATTGAAAAAAAGGAGGGAGAACAATCTGTATCTCAGAAAAAGCAGCTGCAAAAATAGATTTAATTAAAAGAGATAGGGAGGAAACTATATCCTCCTAAAAGGTACCATAGACAATGAAGCAATTTCAGTACTAAATTTGTATGCACCAAGTGATATAGCATACAAATTATTAGAGGAGAAGTTGAATGAGTTACAGGAAGACATAGATAGCAAACTCTACTGGTCAAAGACTTAAATCTCTTAGATAAATCTAAGCATAAAATTAACAAGAAGGAAGTTAAAGAGAAAAATAGATTGCTAGAAAACCTAGGCATAATAAAACTTTGGAGAAAATTAAATGGGGATTAAAAGGAATATACTTTTTTCTGCAGTTAACTGCATTGACACAAAAACTGACCATTTACTAGGGCATAAAAATCTAACAATCAAATGCAGAAAGTCAGAAATACTGAATTCTTCCTTCTTATATCATAATGCATGCAATGATGGGCCAGGGAGAGATTAAACCCAAAACTAATTGGAAACTAAATAACTTCATTTTAAAGAATGAGTGGATGAAATAACAAATTATAGAAAGAATTAATGATTACATCCAAGATAATCACAATAATGAAACAGCATACCAAACTTATGGGATACAGCCAAGGTGTTGTCAGGGTATTTATCATATCTTTAAATGCTTACATGAATAAATTAGAGAAAGAAGAAATCAAAAAACTAAACATGCAACTAAAAAATTAAAGTAAGAACAAATTATAAATCCTTCAATTGAATACCAAATTAGAAATTCTAAAAGTTAAAGGAGAAATTAATAAAATGGAAGGCAAGAAAACTATGAACTAATAAATAAAACAGAGTTGATTTTATGAGAAAAATAAAATTGATAAACCTCTAGTTAATTTGATTTAAAAAAGGAAGAAGAAAAGTAAATTGCTAGTATCATAAATGAAAAAGGTGAACTCACCACCAATGAGGAAGAAATTAAAATGATAATTTGGAATTATTTTTCCCAATTAAATGCCAATAAATTTGATAATCTAAGTGAATAGGATGAATATTTGCAAAAAATATAAGTAGTCAGGTTAAATGAAGAGGAAATTAAGTACCTAAAAAACCCTAGCTCAGAAAAATAAATTCAACAAGCCATTATTAAACTCTCTAAGAAAAGATTCTCCAGGGCCGGAAGGATTCGCAAGTTAATTTGATCAAACATATAAGGAACAATTGGTTCCAATTCTATATAAACTCTTTGGAAAAATAAGTGAAAACAGAACTCTGCCTAAGTCTTTTTATGACACCAAGATGGTCCTGATTCCTAAACCAGGAAGAGTCAAAACAGGGAAAGAAAATTATAGACCTATCTCCCTGATGCAAAAAATAGATGCAAAAATCTCAAATAAAATCCTAGCAAAATGATTACAGCAACTTATCATTAGGACAATATACCACAACCAAGTAAGATTCAACTCAGGGATGCAGAGTTGGTTCAATACTGGGAAATGTTAATCAATAACAAACCTATCAGAAATCATATGATTATATCAATAGATGCTGAAAAAGTCTTTGACAAAATACAGCACCTATTCTTCCTAAAAACACTAGAGACTGTAGGAATAAATGGATTGTTCCTTAGATTAATAAACTGTATCAATCTGAAACCATCCACAAGCATTATGTGCAATGGGGATAGGCTAGAGACATTCCCAGTAAGATTGGGGTGAAACAAGGATGCCCATTATCACCACTACTATTCAATATTGTATTAGAAATGTTACCTTTAGCAATAAGAGAAGGAAAAGAAATTGAAGGAATTAGAATTGGGAAGAAAGAGACAAAACTCACTGTTTGCAGATGACATGATGGTATACCTATGGAATCCTAAAAATCATCTAAAACAATTAGAAATAATTAGCAAGTTATCAAAGTCTCAGAATAGAAAATAAACCCTCATAAATCCTCAGCATTTCTATATATGACTAGCAAGATATGACAAAAAGAGCTGGAAAGAGAAATCCTATTCAAAGTAACTTCAGACAATATAAAATACTTGGTTGTCTACCTGACAAGGCAAGTTCAGAAATTTTATGGAAAAAAATTGCAGGGGACAGCTAGGTGGTGCAGTAGATAAAGCACCAGCCTTGGAGTCAAGAGTACCTGGGTTAAAATCCGGTCTCAGACACTTATTAATTACCTAGCTGTGTGGCCTTGGGCAAGCCACTTAACCCCATTCACCTTGCAAAAAAACCTAAAAAAAATTGCAAAACACTTCTCACATAAATAAAATTGGATTTGAATAACTGGACAAATATCAACTGCTCATAGATAGCCTGAGATAATATAATAAAAATTCCAATTCTACCTAAATTAAACTATTTATTAAAGAACCCTGCCAATGAAAATTCTAAAAAAATTACTTTAATGAGTTAGAGAAAATTGTAATTAAATTCCTATGGAGAAATAAAGTCAAGAATTTCCAGTAATTTAATGAAAAGAGTACAAAAGAAGGTAGTTTATCCCTACCAGATTTAAAATTATATTATAAATCATCAGTCATCAAAATTGTCCGATATTGGCTATGAAATAGAGTAGTGGATCTGCGGAATATACTAGCTGCAAAATAGATAGCAGGAAATGATTATACTAATCTTCTGTTTGATAAACAATAAAAGTCCAACTATTGGGATAAAAACTCTCTCCAATAAAAACTGTTGGGAAAATTGGAAGTTAATATGGCAGAAACTTGGATTAGACCAACACTTCACACCCTATAAACCAACATAAGATCAAAATGGCTATAGGATTTAGACATAAAAGACAATATTATAATTGAACTAGGAGATCTAGGAAGAGTTATCTGTCAGATCTATGGAAAGGGAAGCAGTTTATGGCCAAGGAAGTGATAGAGAACATCATCAAAAACATTCTAGATTATTTTGATTACATTAAATTAAAAACCAGACAAAAACCACTGTAACCAAGATCAAAAAGAAATGTAGTAATTGGGAAACAATTTTTACAACTAGTAATTCTGAGAAAGCACTGATTTCTAAAAACATAGAGAACTGAGTAAAATTTATAATAAAAAAAACCTTTCCCCAGTTGACAAATGGTTAAAGCATATATAGAGGCAATTAACAGATGAGGAAATCAAAAACAATTCATAGTCATATGAAAAACTGCTCTAAATCATTACTTATTAGTGGAATGCAAATTAAAGTATCTTTGAGGTATCACTTCACACCTCTCAGACTGTCCAATGTGACCAGAAAGGACAATGATCAATGTTAGAAGGGACGTGTGAAATCTGTGGAGCTGTGAAGTGATCCAATCTTTCAGGAGAGCAATTTGGAATTACACCCAAAGGACAATAAAAATGTGTATATTCTGATCCTGCAATACCACTAATTTCTCTATACCCTGGAGAGATCATGGAAAATAGTAAAGACATCACTTGTACAAAAATATTCATAGCAGCTCTGTTTGTGGTGGCAAAGAATTGAAAATTGAGTCAATGTCCATCAACTGGGGAATGGCTTAATAAATGGTGATATATATATATATGTATATATATATATACATATATATATATATATATGTGTGAGTGTGTGTGTGTGTGTGTGTGTGTGTGTGTATATGTATATATGTGATGCAATACTATTGTTCTATTAGAAAACAGGAGTGATGGGAATAATGGGAAGCCTGCAAGGATATGCATGAACTGATGCTGAGTGAGATGAGCAGAATCAGAAGAATATTGTACACTATTACAGCAACATGTGATTGATGATCAATCTTAATGGACTTGCTCATTCCATCAGTGCAACTATCAGGGACAATTTTGGGGTATATGTGATGGAGAATGCCATCTGTATCCAGAGCAAGAACTGTGGAGTTTCAATAAAGTCCAAAGACTATTACCTTTAATTTAGGGTGTTTTTTAGGGGTTTTTTTGCAAGGCAAATGTGGTTAAGTGGCTTGCCCAAGGCCACACAGCTAGGTAATTATTAAGTGTCTGAGAATGGATTTGAACCCAGGTACTCCTGACTCCAGGGCCGGTGCTTTATCCACTATGCCACCTAGCTGCCCCTATTATCTTTAATTTAAAAAAAATTATCGTATTTGGCAATTTTGCTATTTCTTATATTTTATATTTTTTTCCTTAAGGATATTATTTCTCTCTCAACACATTCAATTTATTTCAATGCATAGTGTGGAAACAATGTAAACACTATTGGACTGCCTTCTGTGGGGGGTGGGGGGAGGGAAGTGAGATTAGGCAAAAAATCATAAAGTTCAAAAAATAAACAAATAAACATTAGAGAATATAGGAATGAATGGAGTTTTCCTTAAAATAATAAACAGTAACTATCTAAAACCATTGCTAAGCATTATATGCAGTGGAGATAATGGAGAAACAGTCCCAGAAAGAAAAGGGATGAATCAAGAATGCCCATTATCACCACTATCATTCTATATAGTATTAAAAATGCTAGCTTTAACAATAAAAGAAGAAAAAGAAATGGAAGCATTAGAATTGACAATGAGAAAGCAAAACTTTCATTCTTTAAAAATTATAAAATGGTGTTCTTAGAGAACTGTAGCAAATTTACTAAAAACTACTTGAAACAGTTAACAACTTCAATAAATTAGCAGGTATACACTTCCAGCCAAGATGGCAGAGAGAAGTCAGGCACTGTCCTAAGCTTTCTTGGCTTTCCCTCAGAACTAAGACTCTTAACAGAATTTAGATCCATGAAACCCAGAGAAGAATAAAGGAGAACATCTATCAACAATTTCTGTCTCCAGGAAGCATGGGCAAACTGGGGGCAGAGAGCAGAGAGCCAGTGCAAGGACATCTGGGTAAGAGTTGGGGATTAACCTGAGAAACAGCCTTGGAAGCTTTGACTGTGTGAGAAGTGGACAGCAGAGTTCCAGCAAGGCTGGAGGGAGAGTTCTAGTACAACAGGGGAGAGCTCCAGAGTGCGGTTAGATATCAATCCAGTCAGCTTGGCTGGCCTGGAAGACCAGGGCTGCAAACCCCTGTATTTTCAGCAGAGTTCCCGTGTTTCCAGTTGAATCCCCTCCTCCCATCCTGCTGGAAAAAGCAACTCTTCCTAGAACAAACAGAGTAACACTCCCCCCCCCTTACACCCCCAGGTTCAGATATGGACTGCAGATCTCCCTCAGTTCTGAGTGGAGATTAAGGAGATTAAGTATATAGTCCAAGGGCCCAGTGCACATTATTTAAGCATAATCTGGATCCTGCTGCCCCAACCTTCATCTTTGCCCACCCAAGCCTAGAGAGTGTGCCACAAATCAATGTCACAGATACTCCAGAGAAAGTGTCTAGCATCCCCTACTGCCCAGTCCATTTGGAGTTACTAAGTTCAGTGAGTCTCTAGGGATTTCAACACAAAAAGAATTGTGAACCAGCCCCTTTCCCAATACAAGATCCTAGGAAAATGAGGAAAAGCCAGTGAAAGGGTTGCGGTGGGGGTGTCCATTGAAAGCTACCTAAAATGAAACTATCCTAATTTAAAGAGATCTAGAAATTCTGAGGAGAATATGAATTGGTCTTCAGCCCAGAAAGACTTCTTAGAAAGACCAGGATTGAGTATAAAAACAGAAAAACTGGGCAAAGAAATGCAAGAGGAAATTAACACTTTTCAAGCCAAAATTATCATCTTTCAATGAGAAAACAAAAAATACAATTGGACAAGTGCAACTCCTTCAAAAATAGAATTGACCAATTGGAAAAAGAGTTGTCAAAGGTAAATGCAGACAATTCTTCTCTAAAAAAAGATTGGAATCTGTGGAAACTACTGACTTTATGAGAAAACAAGAATCTGTTAAACAAAACAAAAAAAAGAGGAAAAAATACAAGAAAATGTAAAATACTTCATTGGCAAAACAACTGACCTAGAAAATAGATCCAGAGGAGACAATTTAAAAGTCGTTGGATTTCCTGAAAACACTAAGGATTAAAAATAGCAAGGCTGGATCTACACTTCAGGATACAATGAAGGAGAATTTCCCTGATATCATGGGACCAGATGGCAAAATACTTATTGAAAGAATACATCGATCCCCTTCTGAAAGGGATCCCCAAATGAAAACACCAAGAAATATTGAGGCCAAATTCCGTAAATATCAGATAAAAGAGAAAATCCTGAAAGCAGTAGTCAGAAAGAAACAATTTAGATACCGAGGAGACACAGTAGGGATTAGACAGGACCTGGATGCATTAACATTAAGGGATTAAAGGTCCTGGAATATTATATTTCAAAGAGCAAGGGAGCTTGGAATGCAGCCAGGAATTTACTATCTGGCTAAACTGAACTTTCTTTTCCAGGGGAAAAGATGGGCATTTAATGAAATAGGAAACTTCCAACTTTTACTGATGAAAAGACCAGAACCAAATCGAAAATTTGGACTTCAAGGAGGAAACTCAAGAAATAGATGAAAAGGTAAAAAAAATGGAAAAGAAAAAAAAAACTTATCCCATAAGATGAAGCTATCTTTCTTTTTTGTTTTTGTTTTTTTTTGTTTTTTGCAAGGCAAATGGGGTTAAGTGGCTTGCCCAAGGCCACACATCTAGGTAATTATTAAGTGTCTGAGACCGGATTTGAACCCAGGCACTCCTGACTCCAAGGCCGGTGCTTTACCCACTATGTCACCCTATGAAGCTATTTTTCTCTTGAGAACTGTAACTGTATTAGAGAGAATATACTTAGCCAGCAGTAATGGGCACTCATGACTTATCTGTGACTCTGATAGAATTATTCATAAAATGTATCTCCATGAATATGGGGGGACAGTAAAGGGACAGGAGGATGGAGGAGACTGAATGGGATAAATTGCATTACATAAAGAGGTACAAAGGACCTGTAGCAATAGAGGGGAAGAAGAGAGGTGGTAAGAACTTCCTCTCATCAGATTTGGCTCAAAAAAGGATAAACATATACAGATTCCATTAAGTTAAGAAATTTATCTTAGATTTCAAGTATTAAGAGGGAAAAGAGGGAGGGGGGAGGAAAAGAGGAACTGGCAGAAGGAAGGGAAGAAAGAAGTGGCAAAGGGAAAGAAGACAAAAGGGGAGGGGTTTGGATATAAGTGGGCAAACACACTGAAGGAGGCGGCATTCAGAAACAAAATACTGGGGAATATAGATAAAGTGAAAAAAGGAAAAAATACAAACAGAGGGAAGATAACATGGAAAGCAATAAAGAGTTGGTAATTTTAATTCTGAATGTGAATGGGATGAACTTTCACATTAAGTATAATCAAATAGCAGAATGGATTAAAATCCAGAATCCAGAATATGCTCCTTACAAGAAACTTATTTGAAGCATAGAGATTCATATGGAGTTAAAGTAAAAGGTTGGAGCAAAATATATTTTGCTTCAGCTGAAGTGAAAAGAGTAGGGGTAACAATCCTTATCTCAGACAAAGCAGCTGCAAAATATATTTCTCATAAAAAGAGATAAGGAAGGAAAACTGCATCCTTCTAAAAGGTACCATAGACAATGAAGCAATTTCAATACTAAATATATATCTGCCAAGTGGCATAGCATCCAAATTCCTAGAGAAGAAGCTGAATGAGGTACAGAGAGATAGAGACAGCAAAACTCTACTGGTGGGAGACCTCACCTTCCCTCTCTCAGAATCAGATAAATGTAATCATATAATAGATAAGAAGGCAGTTAGGAGGCAAATAGAATGTTAGAAAACCTAGACATGATAGACCTTTGGAGAAAAACTGAATGGGGATCAAAAGGAATGTACGTTTTTTTCTGAAGTATATAGCACTGACACAAAAATTGACCATGTACTAGGGCATTAAATATTTCATAATCAAATGCAGCAAGGCAGAAATAATGAAAACTTCCTTCTCAAACCATAATAAAATAAAAAACCTCATGCAATAATAGGCCATGGAGAGATAGATCTAAAACTAATTGGAAACTAAACAACCTCATTTTAAATTTTTGATAGAATCAATGATTTCATCCTAGAAAATGATAATAATGAGACAATATGCCAAAACTTATGGGTTACAGCCAAGATAATCATTAGGGGATATATTATATCTTTAAATGCTAATATGAATAAATTAGAGATAGAAGAAATCAATGAACTAAGCATGCAACTAAAAAATTCAAAGAAAGAACAAATTATAAACCCCTCAATTGAATACCAAATTAGAAATTTTAAAAATTAAAGGAGAAATTAATAAAATGGAAAGAAATCTATTGAACAAATAAATAAAATCAAGAGTTGGTTTTATGAAAAAAAAACAAAGAGGTGAACTCTCCACTAATGAGGAGGAAATTAAAGTCATAATTTCAATATTCCAATAAATTTGACAATTTAAGTGAAATGGATGAATATTTTCAAAAATATAAGTTGCCCAGATTAAATGAAGAGGAAATTAAATATCTAAATAACACTGTCTCAGAAAAGGAAATTCAACAAGCCATCATTGTTCTCCCTAAGAAAAAATTTCCAGATCTAGATGGACCTGGAATAGATAGAATAAGTGAATTCTACCACAAGTGAGTTCTATCAGACATTTAAGGAGCAATTGTTTTCAATTCTACATAAAGTCTTTAGAAAAGTATGTGAAGATGAAACTCTGCCTAACTTCATCTCTGACACCAATATGGTATTGATTCTTAAACCAGGAAGGGTTAAAATTGAGAAAGAAAATTGTAGCCCAATTTACCTAATGAATATGGTTGCAAAAATCTTAAATAAAATCTTAGCAAAGTGATTACAGCTATCACTAGGATAATACACTATGACTAAGCAGGATTTATCCCAAGAAAGTAGAGTTTGTTCAATATCAGGAAACTATTAGTATAATTGACAATATCAATAACAAACCTAACAGAAATCATATAATAATCTTAATAGATACTGAAAAAGCCATTGACAAAATAGAGCACCTATTTCTACTAAAAACACTGGGGAGCATAGGAATAAATTAATTGTCCCTTAGAATGATAAACAGTATTTATCTGAAACCATCAGCAAGCACTATATTCAATGAGGATAAGTTAAGGATAAGAACAGGGATGGAACAAGGATGCCTGTTATCACCACTCCTATTCAACATTGTATAAGAAATGTTAGCTTCAAGAATAAGAAGAGAAAAAAGACATTGAAGGAATTAGAATTAGTAAGGAAGAAGCAAAACTCTCACTCTTTGCAGATGATATGATGATATACTTAGAGAATCCTAAAAACATCATCTAAAAAGCTACTTGAAACAATTAGCAACTTTACAAAGACATAGCATACAAAATAATAAATCCTCAGCATTTGTATATATTACTAGCAAGATAGAGCAGCAAGAGTTAGAAAGAGAAATCCCATTTAAAGTAACTTCAGACATTAAAAAGTACTTGTGAGTCTACCTGCCAAGGCAAATAAAATCAGATTTAAATGACTAGGCAAATAACTGCTCATGGATAGGCCAAGTTAACATAATAATAATCACAATTCTACCTAAATTAAATTATTTAGTACCTTACCAACCAAACCAAAAAATTACTTTAATGAATTAGAAAAAAATTGTAACTAAATTCATATAGAGAAACAAAAAGTCAGGAATATCAATGGATTTAGTGAAAAAAACTGCAAAAGAAGGTGGTTTAGACTTACTAGATGTAAGACTACATTATAAAGCATCAGCCACCAAAACTGTCTGCCTCTGGCTAAGTAATAGAGTGATGCATCAGTGGAATAGACAAGGTGCAAAAGAGACAGCAAGGAATGATTATAGTAATCTGCTATTTGATAAACTCAAAGAGCCCAGCTTCTGGGATAAGAACTCACTTCAATAAAATTTATTAGGAAAATTGGAAGTTAATATGGCAGAAACTTAGATTAGACCATTTCTCAGACTCTGTACCAAGATAAGCTCAAAATGGGTACAGGATTTAGACAATAAAGATAATATTATAAGCAAACTAGGAGAACAAGAAATAGTCTACTTGTCAAATCTATGAAAAAGGAAGCAGTTTAATACGAAGGAAGAGATGAAGAGCATCATTAAAAACAAACTGGTTAATTTTCACTACTTTAAATTAAAAAGCTTTCACTCAAACAAAACCACTGTAACCAAGATCAAAACAAATGTAGTGAATTAGGAAACAATTTTTACAATTAGTGTTTCTGACAAAGGACTCCTTTCTAAAATAATAGGGAACTGAGTCAAATTTATAAAAAAAAACAAGTCATTTACCAATCAACAAATGGCAAAATGATATGCAAGCTCAATTGACAAATGAGGAAATTAAAGCTATACATAGTCATATGAAAAATTGCTCTAAATCATTACTGATTAGAGAAATGCAAATTAAAGCATCTCTGAGGTATCACCTCACACCTTTCAGATTAGCCAATATGTACAGAAAGGAATGATCAATATTGGAAGGAACATGGGAAATCTGGGACATTAAAGCTTTGTTGGTTGAGCTATGAACTGATCTAATCCTTCTCAAGAGCAATTTGGAATTATGCCCAATTTGGAATTATTCCGGGCAATAAAAATGGGCATACCTTTTGATCTAGCAATACCACTACTAGGTCTATACCCAGAAGATATCTTGAAAAAGGGTAAAAATCATCACTTGTACAAAAATATTCATAGCAGATCTGTTTGTGGTGGCAAAGAATTGGAAATTGAGGGAATGTCCCCAACACTATTGTTCTATTAGGAACTAGGAGGGATGGGATTTCAGAGAAGTCTAGAAAGGCTTGCATGAATTGATGATGAACAGGATTAGCAGAATAAGAAGAACTTTGTACACTCTAACAGCAACATGGGGGTGATGATCAACCTGAATGGACTTGCTCATTCATCAGTGTAATTTTTGAAAAATAAAGATTTGTCTTAGGTACTACATAATTTTTCTATCTCTAATATTTTATTTCTTGCTCATGGTTATGGTTTTTCTCTCTCTCAATGCATAGTGTGGAAACAATGTAAAGATTATCAAATTTCCTTCTGTGGGTGGGAAGGGTGGAGGAAAGGGAGGGTAGGGGAATAAAATTCAAAACCTTACCAAAAATGATAGGTGGAAACTACTATTGAATATAATTGGAAAACAAATAAAATATTTTTAAATAGCACCAGGTATAAAATAAATCCCATAAGTCATTAGTATTTCTATATACGAATAGCAAAGTTCAAGGGCAAGAGAAAGAAAAAGAAATTCCCTTTATGGTAATTGTTGATAACTTAAAATACTTGCGAGTTCACCTGCTAAAACAAATCCTCAAACTATGTGAATTGCAAAATACTGTTCACACAAATAAAGTCAAATTTAACAAGTGCCAATTGCTCATGGTTAGACTGAGCTAATATGATAAAAATGATAGTTCTTTCTAAATTCAATTACTTATTCAGTACCATACCATTTAAACTACCAAAAATATTTTTAGAGCTAGGAAAAAATAATAACAAAATTTAATCTGGAGTAACAAAAGGGCAAGAATATTGAGGGAAATTAATGAAAAAATGCAAAGAAAGGTAGACTAGCTGTACTAGATCTAAAACTAGATTGTACAGTGGCAGTCATGGAAATTGTCTAGTACTCACTAACAAATAGAAATGTGTATCATTGGAATAGATTAGGTACAAAAAAAGCAGTAGAGCCTGACTATTTTCATCTGCTGTTAGATAAAGTGAAAAACTAGTTTCTTGGATAAAAGCTCACTATTTGACAAAAACTGCATGGGAAAACTGGAAATAATATGCCAAATACTAGCATCACCCACATCTCATGCCCTATACATAAGGTTGAAATGAGTACAGTATTTTGACAAAAAAGAGTGATACCATAGACCAATGAAGAGAACAAGAGATAGTCTATCTGTTGGATCAATGAAGAAGGGAAAAGTTTATTGAGATAAAGAATATTATAAATTGCAAAATGGATGATTTTGACTACATTAAATTAAAAAGTACAATTTGCACAAACAAAACTAATATAAACAAGACTGGACAAAATGCAGAAAGCTGGGAAACAATTTTCCCAACCAGTGTTTCAAATAATGAACTGATTTCTAATATACATATATATATATATATATATTATATATATATATATTTGGGTAACTGAGTCAAATTTATCAAACTACAAATCATTCTCCTATAGTTAAAATGTTTGAGGATATGAACAGGCAGTTTTCAGGTGAAGAAATTAATGTTCTTTAAATAATGTGAAAAAATGATTCTAATCATTACAGCAAAGAGAAAGGCAAATTGAAATAACTCTAAGGCATCCCTTCCCATCTATCAGATTTGGTAAGTTTACAAAAAGGAAAATGATCAAAGTTGGAGGGGTTTCAGGCAGACTGGAACACTAAAGCACTGATGGAGTTGTGAATTTATCCAATTTTTCTATAGAGCAATTTGGAACTAAGGGCTATAAAACTGCATACCCTTTGACTCAGCAATACTACTACTACTACTACTACTACTACTACTACTACTACTACTACTACTACTACTACTACTACTAGGTCTATATTCCAAAAATGTAATAAAAGGGGGGGAGACCCACATGTACAAAAATATTTATAGCAGCTCCTTTTGAAGTGACAAATAATTGGAAGTTGAGGAAATGCTCAGCAGTTGGGTTTTGGCTGAACAAATTATGTTATATGTTGTAAGAAATCATGAGTGGTGGTCAAAGGATAAAAAGACAATTCTTAGATGAAGAAATTATAGGCTTATAAAAATACTCTAAATCATTATTGGTTATAGAAATGCAAAATAAAACAGCTCTGAAACTCTGAGGTACACCTCACTCACATCTATCAGAAGGGCTAATATGATTAAAAAGGAAAATGATCAATCTTAGAAGGGATTTGGGAAAACTGGGACATTAATGTATTATTGGTGGAGTTGTGAACTGATTCAATTTTAGGGGGAGCCATTTGAAATTACACTCAAAGGGAAAATGAAATTGTGCATACCCTGTGACCTAGCAATAACAGTACTAGATCTGTATACCAAAGAGATCACAAAAAAGGCTTAGAAACCCACCTAAACAAAAATATTTAAAGTAGTTCCTTTTATAGTGGCAAAGAATTAAATGTTCATTAATTAGGGAATGACTGCACAAATTGTGGTATATGAATGTGATGGAACAATATTGTTCTATAAGAAATTATGAGGGACAAGAGTTCAGAATAGCTGGAAAAAGCTTCCATGAACTGTTGCAAAGTGAACTGAGCAGAACCAGAAGAACATTATTCACACTAACAGCAACATTGGGTGATGATCAACTAAGGTGGACTTATGCATTTCAGCAATATAATAATCAAATACAATTCTAAAACACTTGCGTTGGAAAATGCCATCCATATCCATGAAAGGGATTATGGATTTTAAATATAAATCTCAGCTTATTAACTTCAATTTTTAAAAGTTGTCCTATGTATTATGTCTTTTTTTTTTCTCTGCAGTGTTTTTTTCCCTTTGGATTTATTTTTTCACAACATGGATAATATGAATCTATGTTTACTATGATTATACGTGCATAACTTAGACTACTTTCTATCAGGTGGAGGGAAGGGAGAAATGGAGAAAACTATGAACTCAAAACCTTGTAAAAATGATTATTGAAAACTACCATTACATGTAGTTAAGAAATAAATAAATAAACAAACAAACAAACAAACAAACAAATAAATAAATGATTTTATAAAGATAGAAAAAAATAACTCATGAGTAGTCAAACTTTGGAAAACCCTGGAAAGACTTTCATGAACTAATACTGTGGGAAGTGAGCAGAACCAGTAGAACATTGTACATATTAATAGCAGCTTTGTGAATTGAATCAGCTATGATGGATGCAGTTCCTTCCTTCCTTCCTTCCTTCCTTCCTTCCTTCCTTCCTTTCTTTCTTTCTTTCTTTCTTTCTTTCTTTCTTTCTTTCTTTCTTTCTTTCTTTCTTTCTTTCTTTCTTAAGGATTTTGCAAGGCAAAAGGGGTTAAGTGGCTTGCCCAAGGCCACACAGCTAGGTAATTATTAAGTGTCTGAGGCCGGATTTGAACTCAGGTACTCCTGACTCCAGGGCTGGTGCTCTATCACTGCATCACCTAGCCGCCCCCAATGCAGTTCCTTTCAACAATTAAGTGATCATACACAACCCTGGGGGATTTGTTATGGAAAATGTCTTCTACATTCAGAAAGAAACAAAAAAAAAACAACAAAAATCCTTGAAGTTTGAATGCAGAGCAAAGCATACAATGTTCACCTATAAAGACTTTTTGTTTTTCTTTCTTCCTCATGGTATTTGCCCCCTTAGTTCTAATTCCTCTTTCACAATATGACTAATATGAAAATATACTAACAAAATTCTATGTGTACAATTTTTACCAGATTAGTCACTGTCATGGGAAGGGAGTAGGGAAAAGAAAGTGGTAGAAAAATGTGGAATTCATAAACTTGCAAATGTATGAATAATGTAATTGCATATAATTTAAAAAATAAAATAAAAATAAAAAAGAAAGAATATAAAAAATAAAGAAAGAATATATATATATAATGTAAATAAAGAAATAAAAATATAAAAAGAAAGAAAATTAAAAATAAAAAAGAAAGATGTCCAGATGAGTCACCTCGTCATTTCCCATCACATTTGACTCTTTACATCTCCATCATATTCCTTTCTTTCCCTATTCCATCCCAGGTTTCATTTCAGTTTTTTTAATATTTCGTCTTTGCCCTCATAATATGAGGTTATTGAGGGTAAGGATATATTTTTTTTGCTCACATGTATATTCCCAGTTTCTAGAACCATTCTTAGCACATTGTAGGCACCTGATAAATGCTTGCTGACTTAACTGAATGACTTCTTAAACTATTTTCCTTTAACTATGTAAAGAGTAATTTCAATGGAAGGTAATTTCAATGGGGTTACTAACTATGGTGTTGAATCAGTGGGGGGGCAGGAGCTATCCAAAGATATCCTAAAAGGAAAGTGGAATTTGAGCTAAATTCAGTGAAAAACAGGAAGCAGAAAGAGTATGGAAAGAATTCTAGTAACAGAAATCACTGTCTAAGCAACAGAATCCAGATTGACCTTTGGGTATAGCTCCAATAGATAACTAGTGACTTCAGTCCTAGTAAAGCTAGCTAGGAAGGTCTATAGTTTCAGAATGACAGAGTTGTAGGCAAATACTCTGACTTGGTCATTCAAAACTGGATGATTTCCTAGATCATGTTCTGATGTCAAAGGGATCAATTTATAAATATTCACATGATCAGGGTTTGAGGATTAAAAGATGAACCTTCTCCAGAATCAAAGTTACAAAGTTTTTTGACCTAATAGTTTCATAGTTTCTTCCCAGTCACTTGTCTCTGAGACAAATGAATGATCTTTGACTAGAATGATGATTTGCTGAAATTTCTCTTTTGTCTTCCTGAATCAAAACTCTGACATTTTTAAATCTTTTGGGGGGGGGGATAGTGTGAGAAAAGTGGAGCTATACTGTTTTGTCAGTCATCTTCACTGGTCCCTTCATTTTCTTCTTTATGGCCTGTCTTCTTCATTAGACCTCTGAAGTTCTAAGTACTGAATTGTAACTTTCAACCTCAGTCTTTGTTCTCTCTTTTTTTTTGTACAATTCATACATCATACAGTCCTGTTTTTGTGACTGTTTTTCTGCTCTCCCTTGACTTTTCAGTTTGGGGGATAAATATACCATCTAAGTCATAAGGTTATAGTGAATTTTATATACTATAATTATTAAAAGTGATTTGAAACTTATGGTCCACTATAATTATTTGTCTATGTACATGGCACTCCATTGACAATTAATAAATATTTATTGATCAGTTGCTTGATCATTATTATTATTATTGTTGTGGATATGTTAGTAGGACTTGCTTTCCAGTTATGTAATGATGTTTGTTCTTTGCTCCTCAAAGAAGATCATGTTCTCAGGGAGATGATGCTATGACAAGGATATGAATTTAATTTGAATGAGGGGGATGCTATGCAAAGTCACTAGCCTGACTTTCTCCTCCAGAACCCTTTGAATTCAGTGGCCAAATATGAATCAGAATGACTAGAAATGACCTTGGATTTGAAGCAATCAAGAAGCCCAAGGTCACACAGCTAGTAAGTGACAAGCACATGATTGTATTTGAACTCAGGTCCTACTAACTCCAAGACCAGTACATCACCTCAGATGAGGATTCTGATGGGAAGATTCAGGTCAATATTGGCAGCAATAGTGCAAGTCCTGTGCATGTAGATAAATGCAATGGAACTTTTCCTAATAGTAGTAGTTGCCAAATGCCAAGGTATTAGCCATTGAAGCAAATGCCAAAGTATCAGCTAAGCAAAGCATGAGAACTGAAGCAATATGGCTGTCCTTCAGAAGAACACAGGACATGTACAACTTGTAATAGAATAGGATCTTAGAGACTGCCTTCACCAAAACTATAACTTTACTTAAAACTACTGGGATTAGATTATTAATGTTGTGAGCTGATTTATGAGGCAATAGAATCTGATCCAATGGCAATTGACTTAGGAATGCCTCATTTCATCCAAAAATTGAACCTGAAATAAGGTTCCACTATCTTGCTCACCTTAAATCTGCCCTTTCTCTCAACTCCATATATTCACCCTGAAAAAATTATCAAAAATGCAAAAAGAGCTTTCTGCTAAAGGATTTTCATAACAGCACTGTATATAATTACAAAAGAAAAGCAAAATATCTGGAAGCAACCTTAATTAGTGTAATACAATATTATAATACAGTTAAAACTGACAAGTATAAGAAGAATGAAAAAACCTGAAAAGATCTTAATGTAATAATGCAAAGCAGAAAGGCAAAAGTGGAAAAACTGAAGACAACACTATAACTATATAAATAGGAAAAATGAGTGAAAATGAACAAAGAAAAAATTCCAAAAGAAACTATCTGAAGAGTTGTTATTTTATGTGTTGAAATGACTTAAATGTAACCTTTATGGAGCAAATTTTATTAGTTGTACTGATGTCCAATATTGTTTAAAATAAATAATTTCATTTTGGACCAGTAAATTAACATATTCCATTTCTAAGTGATTTCTTACTCTGCTAAACTCTTACTTGGACTCATAGGGGAAAAATGAGAAGTTAATCTCATCTTAAATTCTAAATCATTGACTTTGCTTGGAAAATCAAATACTACAGCTCAGTCCTGATTAGTACACATAAGTAATCTTCTGAAGTAGTTCCATCATTCAAGTTCACACTGAATATTTCCATTGGCTTAGAACCAATTATCATATTTTATAAAATATAATCATAAAAATTTGAATACATGTGACTTCCTAAGGATAGACATTTGAACCCATTTTGTTCACATAGTAGATGAAGCCACAAAAGAATGAAATTTTAATGTTCAAAAGTATCGACAGGGTCCTAAATTTCATTTAAAAATTCAGTCTTTTTCAAGCAGAGGGTTAACTGAAGTCACAATAATAGGCATTTGATGCGTTTTTTTGTATTTTATTGAATATACATTACCTTATGGTAAAGACCATTTTATTTTTTCTCTCTAACCCTATTAACACTAGAAAACAACTAGAAAGATGAAAAGGAAAAAAGGGAGCAACAAAGAAAAACAATAAGGATAAAAATCAGTCATTATTTGGATCAAAGGTGTTCATTCCTGTTCCAATAGCACATGATTTCAGAGATTATTCTTTTTTTTGGATATTATTCTTTCTAACCAAGTTGGAAGCAAAATTTTCAGGAAGAACAGGTAGGATAGTCGTCATGGATTTAGGACAACACAGTTTGGTGGTGGAGTGGGGTCTCTCAGCTGTAGCTGATATTGTCTTATTGTATTTGTTGAACTCTTTGTGTTTACCACTCTAACAGTAGGGATCTTGGCTCAGCATCCTGTCTATTTCAGGGCTACAAGGCATGTTGGCATACCTCCTGTGACCAGGTCTTTTTCTTGGGGCTGTTGACTGTCACTTCAAAAATAGTGAAATTCTGAGCTTGCTGGAAAGATGTATTTAATAATTGCTTTAATGAGCGATTACCATAAGGGGATGAGCACTGAAGTCATTATAACTTTTTGATCCTTCAGAAGAAACGCAAAGCCTAAATATTGGATATTATTAAATTGATATTGCTTTTATCTTCTGAAGAAAACTCTGCTTTACAAAGTTTCCCATTTAATTTTCTCTGGAATTTTCTGACACTAAACTTGCATTATAGTTAACAAGTTTCTGTTACAACTTGAGTAACTGGCATAGCCCATTGAGGATACTTTGTTCACCTTTTGGTTCATTAATAGAGAAGAATTTATATAGACCATCCTATGTACTTTATAAATATCTCATTTGATCCTCAGAGAAATCCTGGGAATTACATGCAATTAAGATTTCTTCTTCATAACTGAGGAAACAGGCAAACAAAAAAACTTGTGCAGAGTCATACAACTAATAAATGAAAGATGTAGGATTTGAAATCATACCTTCCTGATTTCAAGGCCAGTTCTCTAACCACTCAGTCACAAGTTGCCTCAATGGTTTCTAATGTTCAGAAAACTCACTGTTTTATGTAGTTAAGACAGTGAACATGCAGACAACTCAGTTTTCAAATCAAAGGAATGGGTATGCTAGTCAAATAAGGAGGGTTTGGTCTGAATTTCTTTGTCTTGCTAGTGTTTTATTAATTGATTTTCCTTTAATTTACATTGGGGTTATCTCAGTTTTAGTGTATATTTCTTGATAAAGTAGAAAAAAGAAAGATTAATTTTGTTAAATTCTAACTCTCATTTTCCATGAAAGGTCATTTACTAAAGTTGTGTGTCTGTGGGATAATATAATAGAATGAATTTAAATCAAAATGAATTAAATTCATTGTTCAAAATAATCAGGAAAGTACCCCAGATTTTTCTGAAATTCTAGTCCTTGTGAGAAGAAATTATTTTTCTAGATTGATTTGAATCTCCAAATACTTTCCTATTTAATATGTATTCTCCAGGGCATCAAATCCATTGAAATAATCTGGTTTGATCATTGTTCCTATTAGAAATATCACTTCTCTGTTATGAGGACTTGAAATTCTGTCAGTTAAATAACATTAATGAATCCTGGAATCAAAGTTATAGTAATATCTCAAATCCATCATTAGTGCTCCAAATAACAAAAGCTGACATTTTGTGCTCATTTGCAGTCAGCAGGCATTTTGGCAGACAGAAATCTAGGAGAGGATTTCAGAAATTTTTCACAGAGTTGATGGAACGTCTGTACAGTACTTGTTTCCTCATAAAGAGGAAAGTTTTTTCACCCTTGTGAATAAGATTAAAATGTATTTGTATCTGATCTGCCTGCCCCTAAAACATCTTGGAAAAGACTCGGGTAGGATTCCTTATTGACTTAATTTAATACACAGAAACACCTTTGGAATTATCATGAGTTTTTAATTCATATATTTTTTATAATTTATTTCAGAGATAAATATATTTAAAAGTAGATGCAATGACTTATTTTGTCCATTTTAGAAAGGAAAAAATAAAAGGTTGAAGTGAAAGGATGTCCTGCTCAAAATTATACAAGAAGAATCCCCTCCATATAGATATGCCCATATATCAATGCATGAATAGGACTCAGACCAATTGCAAAATAATCTTCCAATACACTTCTTCTGCTTTTATATTATAGTAAGAACAAAAGTTCTTATTCCAATAAGTATAGTACTCCAAAGAAAAGGAATGATCTCTTCTTATCTTGGAGATATATTTTCACTAGGGAGATATGGGATATACACATGAGACTATAATTAATAATATAATTGTCTTAATAATATAAGACAATGTGTGATTAATTATCAAGTCAATTCATAGAGTAAGTTATTTTGGAATTTATTGGAAAAGCTACCAGGGCAAGTGTGGTTGAAGAAAACTTAAAGAAAAGATAGAAATTGAATGGAACCTTGGAAGCTGGACATAATTTGAATATGTAGAGAAGAAAAAAGCTCCACCCTCCCACATTCTCCCAGGCAAGAGAAGATAACTCTTAGAAAGAGGAATAAGTAAGGCATATTAAAAGCAAAGTGTATAATTTGCTCTGTTTTGATTAAAATATCCATTTTGGACAATAATAGATTAGTTTGAAAAGGAAGGTAAGATGGAGATCATATGACATCTTGAATGACAAAATAGGGGATATGCTCTCTGCTCTATAAGCAATACAGAAGGAACTATCAAAGATTTTTGAACAGAGGAGGGACAAGATGAACACGATATTTTGGTGAGATAAATCTAGTGGAAGTACAAAAGAAGAAAAACAAAAAAGGAGAGAACAAAAGCAGAAAGATAAGTAATGATGGAAACCATTAAAGTGATACTGACCTGACCAAGGTTGGTTGCAGTGAGGAGTGAATTGATCTATGACCATAGTGTTTGTTATAAAATAAAATTCAGCAAACTATGATGACACTGAATTTCAGGAAGGGTGATGAGAAAGAAGATCTCAAAAGATCGCAAAGTTTAAAATGAAAAAAAGACATAGATTTATTCAGTAAGAAATATAAAGTGTACTAAAAGTCTATGTACAATTTTAGGTCTTGGTAGCTGAAAACTGCGCCAAAACTTTTGGGACACCCACCATAAGACTGTATCTTGAGAGAGCACTGAAATAGATATATAAATGTGGGTGTTATCTCTATAAAGGTTGAGTTCTTTGAGTGAATTTGTAGAAAGAGAGAAATAGAGAGAACTGTTTGCACATGGGAAATTTCAAGAGTAATCAGGAGAAAGAAGAGACAGTGGGGAGAAAAGAGATGGAGTAACACATATTCAAAAAGAGCATGAAAATTCTAGTCAGAAGATAAAACAGCAAGTGATCAATTGTTTAATTTGTTTTTCAGAAGTCTAGGAAAATGAGAATGACTAAAAGCTATTGGCAAATAGGATATCACTGGCAATCTTTGAGATCAACTCCAATAATATGGAGAAGGTAAGGGAGTTAGAGAATGAGAGATGAGAAAGTGCTGACACAAGTTCCTTAAATCTAATAAAGGAAGGAAAGAAAAAGAAAGAACATACTATTGGAGGGGACAGTGGAGAATAAAGATTTTTGCTTTTTTTAATATATAGAGAAGGCCAGTGTTTAGAAGGGAATCAGAGGAGTCAAATTGAAATAGGCATTGAATCTGCAAAAGTGAAGAATTGGGGGCAGCTAGGTGGTACAGTGGATAGAGCACTGGCCCTGGAGTCAGGAGTACCTGAGTTTGAATCCAGCCTCAGACATTTAATAATTGCCTAGCTGTGTGACCTTGGGTAAGTCACTTAACCCCATTGCCTTAAATAAATAAATTTTGTAAAAAATTGAAGAATTGGGACATGGACTTGCAGGAGGTGAGAAAAGATAATTTTGAAAGTAGAAATACTTCTTCCTCTGAGACTGAAAGAAAAGATGGGAAGATAATATGGAGACAGATAAAAATTACTGAGGAGTATAGTTGACAACTTTGAAAAAAAAAGAAGACAGGGACAAAACAAATTGAGGGTCTTGGCTGAACTCTTTAAATATTTTGTCCTCAAATTTTCTTGAAATATTTTATCTGGCTCCCTCCTGTGTATTCATGTCCTTGTATCCCATGACAGTTTTATACATGTCTCTCTCAACCACATTCCCCCAGTTCCTTGAAGGAACAGACTGTCATTTTCTTTTTTTTAATTAATTTATTTATTTTCCCAACTACTTGGAAAAATAGTTTTAAACAACCATTTTTTTTGGTAAGGTTCCGAGCTTCACTTTTTTTCTCATTCCCTCCCCCAACAGAGAACATTGTAATATAGATTATACATGCAAAACTATTTTAAACATATTTTTCTATTAATCATGTGAAAGAAGAATCAGAATAAAAAAAACATGATAGGGGAAAAACATAAAACATAAAATAACTTTTAAAAATTGAAAATAGTAAGCTTTGGTCTGTTTTCAGATTCTATAGTTCACTCTCTGAATGCCTTTGATATTTTTTTATCAAAAGTCCTTTAGAATTGTCTTTGATTATGGTAGTATTGAGATGAGCAAGTTCATCATAGTTGATCATCACACAATGTTGCTAATAATATGTACAATGTTCTTCTGGATCACTTCATGAAACATCAGTTTATGCAAGCCTTTCCAAGCTTTTCTAAGGCTCTGCCCCTCATGATTTCTTTTTTCTTTTGTTTTAATTTTTATTTATTTAAGGCAATGGGGTTAAGTGACTTCCCCAAGATTACATAGCTAGGTAAGTATTAAGTGTCTGAGGCTGGATTTGAACTCAGGTACTCCTGACTCTAGGACTGGTGCTCTATCCACTGCTCCACCTAATTGCCCCTTCGTGATTTCTTTCTTTTTTTTTTTAGGTTTTTGCAAGGCAATGGGGTTAAGTGGCTTGCCCAAGGCCACACAGCTAGGTAATTATTAAATGTCTGAGACAGGATTTGAACCCAGGTACTCCTGACTCCAGGGCCAGTGCTTTATCCACTGTGCCACCTATCCGCCCCACCCTCATGATTTCTTAACAAACAATAGTACTCTATCATATTTATATACCACAGAGTTGTTCAGGCATTCCCCAGTTGAAGGGCATCCCCTCAATTTACAATTATTTGCTACTATGAAAAGAACAGCACATCAACCTTTTACCTTTATTGTCATTTTAGCCAACTGGGTAGGTATTAAGTGATACATCAGAATTGTTTTAATTTGCATTAGGAACTGTCATTTTTCCATTTTGTAAAATGAGGTTCTGCACATATTGTGTTGAGAGTAGTACTCTGGACCTCTGATTTCATGCCTGTAAAAAAAATTTTCACACAGAAACTAACTTTTTCCCTTCTCCTCCCCATCCCCTACTCCATGAAAACCATAACCCTTGGTACAGGAAAATTAGGGATTTTCCTGATATCTTTGAGGAGTTAGATATTTTATTCAGATTGCATGGAATTTATCAAAAGGAAGACCTGAATCCAAAAGCTGGTCCCCTGCTGTCACATAGCTATTTACTTCCTCTTTTAAATTATTTTTTTTTTCTTATGACCTGTATTTGGGTTCTACTTTTGGATCTATGTTTAATCCACCTCTTCTCTTCATTGTCTCCTAGTCTCCTAGTCTCCTGATTACTATCAACATTCTCTAAAGTATATACAGTTTTGTCAACTCTGTTTCTCCATTTCTTCAATAATAGACCTTTGATAAATATTTTAGTATTTGGATAGCTTGATAACAATGGAAAAGATGTAAAGGAACTTTTGTGAGGAGTATGATGAACACAGTTTAAACCAGTCATAAGAATTTATAAGGGAGGGTGAAGCCAGGTGACACAGTGGCTAGAGCACTGGCCTTGGAGTCAGGAGTACCTGAGTTCCAATCCAGCCTCAGACACTTAATAATTGCCTAGCTGTGTGACCTTGAGCAAGCCACTTAACCCCATTGCCTTAAATAAACAAAAATTTTTTTAAAAGAAGAATTTATAAGGGATAAGGTCCATGTAATTGTACATATTACTCCAACAATATTTTGTAGTGAAGGAACAATTGTGAAAAATAATCATGCAGTTTCCATTTGAAAGTTGACCAAATAAATGGGTATCCGCATGCACTTTTTTTATTTCACGTTTATTTAATATTTTATTTTCCCTCAGTTACATGTAAAAACAATATTTGAAATTCTTTTTTTTATAATTTTGAGTTCCAAATTCTCTCCCTTTTCCCTCCGAACTCCCCCACATTGAGAAGGAAAGCAATTCAACATAGGTTATACATATTTAATCATGCAAAACATTTCCATAACAGTCATGTTGTGTAAGAAAATATAGATTAAAAAAATCCTTCAAGAAAAATGAAATAGTTGGTGATGGGAAAGATTTTTGGGGCAGAGGCAAAAATGGCTGAAGCTAACATGCTCTCAGAGCTTTTCCCTACCAAAGATTAATGAAGCCTCTGCACTGATATTCAAGCTACAGATGCCACCAAGAAAGAGAGAAGATTCAAAGAAGTTTTCAAGGATAGACATCATGAAGGATCTTCAGTGAAATTCTGTCTCTTTGTTGGGAAAGAGGAAGTAAAGCCCAGGAGGCAAGCCAGCAGGAAAGCCTGTCAGAGACTTTTATCCACAGTGCAATCCACGACCTGACAGCTTGACAACAACATAGGTCCTGGAAGCTAGATAGCAAGTCAGAAGGGAGGGTCCCAAACCAAAACAATGTCTGAACCCTGGGAACACCAAGGCAAAAGACAGGAATGGGTTGGGAACAAACCACTGTTAAGTCAGAACATAGAGGATATAGAGGAGGAAACCTCTGCAAAGGCAAGACCTGGACTGCATAGGTAACATCTTGGCCAGTGACAAACCAAGATTTAGAACCCAGCGCCAGCAAAAAAAAAAAAAAAAAAAAAAAAAAAAAAAAAAAAAAAAAAAAGCTTGGATCTATACTCCCTATACCCCAGGAGTACAGATCTAATTCACATTCAAAGTTATCCTTACTATCTCTTTATTTCCCTTCATTCTATCTTCCCTTTGGTGGTATCCCCCCCCATTTTTGTTTTACTTTATCCATATTCCCCAGTATTTTGTTTCTGAGTACCACCTCCTTCAGTGTGTTTGCCCCCTTATGTCCAGCCCTTTCCCCTTTCTTTCCCCTTTCCCTCTTCCTTTCCTTCCTTCAGTTAATTCCTCTTTTGCTTCCCCTCCCCCTTTCTCCTTTTAACATTTGAAAGGCAACATAAATTTCTTAACTCAGCTGAGTTAGCTTAAAGCCAAATCTAGGAGAGTAAGATACAGGCAGTTATCAGCTCCTCCCTTCTTCCCCTCTATTGCAACAGGTCCTTTGTACCTCTTCATGTAATGTGCTTTACCCCATTCAATCTCCTCCATCCTCCCATCTCTTTACTGCTCCCCCTTTTCAGGAGTTATTGTTTTTAAAGCATTCTATCAGTCATGGATAAGTCACGAGTGTCCATTACTTCTGGCTAAGTATATTCTCTCTAATAGTTTCAGTTCTCAAGAGTTATGAGAATCTTTCTCCCAGGTGGGGATATAGCCAATTTAATCTTATTGGATAGCAGTTTTTTTCTTTACCCTTTTTTTTAGGTTTTTGCAAGGCAATGGGGTTAAGTGGCTTGTCCAAGGCCACATAGCTAGGTAATTATTAAGTGTCTGATGCCAGGATTGAACTCAGGTCCTCCTGACTACAGGTCCATTGTTCTATCCACTGCACCGCCTAGCTGCCCCTTCTTTACCCCCTTTTTTAAACGTTTTACATGTCCCTTAAGTCTCCTGTTTGAAGTCCAAATTTTCTATTTAACTCTAGTCTTTTCATCAGGAAAAGTTGGAAGTCTCCTATTTCCTTAAGTGTTCATCTTTTCCCCTGAAAGAGAAGACTCAGTTTTGCTGGATAGTGAATTCTTGGATGTATTCCAAGCTTCCTTGCTCTTTGGAATATCACATTCCAGGCCCTTCAATCCCTTAATGTTGATGTACAGGTCCTGTGTAATCTTTACTGTGACTCCTTGGTAACTAAATTGTTTTGTCTGGCTGCTTGCAGGATTTTCTCTTTTATCTGATAGTTCTGGAATTTGACCAAAATATTCCTTGGTGTTTTCATTTTTGGGATCCATCTCTGTTTTTTTTTTGTTTTGTTTCTTTTAATTTTTATTTTTTGTTGTTTATTTATTTATTTATTCTTATTTTGTACAAATAATGTTTTTTATACATTACTAAAATATTCTTGTTTAAGAGTAAACATAATACCCCCTCTCCCCAAGAAAATATCAACCTGCATAAGCAATAAAGTCAAGGGGAAAGAAAAAAATTAACATTAAAAAATGACAATAATAATAATTGTAGGTATGGCCAGGTGGCACAGTGGACAGAGCACTGGCCCTGGAGCCAGGAGCACCCAGGTCCAAATCTGGCCTCAGACACCCAACTATCACCCAGCTGTGTGGCCCCAGGCAGGCCACCCAGTCCCATTTGCCCTGCTGCAACACACCCCATAAAATAATAATAATAATAATAAATGTGCTTCAGTCTGTGTTCCAACACCACCAGCTCTGTCGCGGGTGGATCACATTCTTTAGGATAAGTCCATCACAAAAGTTATTTCCATATTTTTCCACCATTGCCATTGCTGATCGCAACTCCTTCCATTCATACTTCTCTACTATCATGAACTATATTTTCTCTCTCCTTTCACTCTGCCTCTGCTGTAAGGTAGTTGAGTGGCGCAACAGACAGATTCCCAGCCCTGGAGCCAAGAAGCCCCAAACCCACATACCAGCCCTTACCTAGCATCCACCTGGCCCTATGGTCCTGGACAGGCCATCCAATCCCAGCCCCTTGCAAGAATTAAAAAAGAAAATGTGTTATATCTGACCACTCTTCCCCCATGGTCCATCCTCTCCTCCGTCACTCACATCACCCCTCTTTCCCCCTGTCCCCCTTCTCTCCTTCTTACTACAGATGTCTATACCCCATTAAATATATATGCTGTTTCCTATCCTAGCCACCTCTGAAGAAGGCAAAGATTCCCTCATTCCCCCTTGCCTTCCTCCCTTCCATATCATTGCAACAGCTCATTGTAATAAAGAAAAATCTTGTTATATGAAATATCGTAGCCTATTCCTCCTCTCCTTTTCCTTTCTCCCCTTACATTTCCCTTTTATCTATTGACTCCATTTTTATACCACAATATATCTTCAAATTCAGTTTTCTCCTGTGCTTCCTCTATAAAAGCTCCTTCTACCTGCTCTCTTAAATGAGAAGATTCATATGAGTATTATCAGTGTCATTTTTCTATACATGAATACATGCAGCTCATCATCATTAAATCCCTCATATTTTCTCCTTCTCCTCCAATCTCTATGCTTCACCTGAGTCCTGTATTTGAAGATAAAACCTTCTGTTCAGCTCTGGCTATTCCAACAGGAACATTTGAAATTCCCCTGGTTTGTTGAAAGTCCATTTTTTTCCCCTGGAAGAGGACATTCCGTTTTATTGGGTAGTTGAATCTTGTTTACATTCTAAGCTCTTTTGCTTTCCAGAATATTATATTCCAAGCCCTACAAGCTTTTAATGTAGTTGCTGCTAAATCCTGTGTGATCCTGACTGCAGCTCCACAATATTTGAATTGTGTCCTTCTGGCTGCTTGTAATATTTTCTCTTTGACTTGGGAGTTCTGGAACTTGGCTATAATATTCCCTAGGGTTGTTTTTTTTTTAGTATCTCTTTCTCAGGCAGATAGGTGGATTCTCTCCATTTCTATTTTGCCCTCTGCTTCTAGGATATCAGGGCAATTTTCCTGTAATAATTCTTTGAAAATGATGTCAAGGCTCTTTCCTGATCATGACTTTCAGGTATTCCAATAATTTTTACATTATCTTTCCTAAATCTGTTTTCCATATCAATTGTTTTTTCAATGAGATGTTTCACGTTTTCTTCTAATTTTTCATTCTTTTGGTTTTGAAGTATTGAGTACTGATTTCTTTCTTTTTTTTTAGGATTTTGAAAGGCAAATGGGGTTAAGTGGCTTGCCCAAGGCCACACGGCTAGGTAATTATTAAGTGTCTGAGACCGGATTTGAATTCAGGTCCTTCTGACTCCAGTGTCGGTGCTCTATCCACTGTGCTACCTAGCCGCCCATTGAGTCCTAGTAAAATCAGCAATCTCCCTGAGTTCTATTCTTTGTCTGAAGGATTTGTTTTCCTCAGAGAGCTTTCTTATCTCCTTTTCCATCTGGGCAATTCTGCTTTTTAAAGCATTCTTCTCCTCAATAACTTTTTGATCTGTTTAATCCATTTGACCTATACTGTTTTTTAACATGTTATTTTCTTCTGCATTTTTGGATCTCCTTGACTAAGCTGCTGACTTCATTTTCATGTTTTTCCTGCATCTCTCTCATTTCTTTTCCCAATTTTTCCTCTATCTCTGTCACTTGATTTTCGAAGTCTTTTTAGAGGTCTGTCATGGCCTGAGCCCAATTTCTGTTTTTCTTGGAGTCTTTAGATGTAGGAGCTTGTATTTCCTCATCTTCAGATTGAATATTTTGATCCTTCTTGGGGTCACAGGCAAAGTATCTTTCGATCATGTTACTCTTTTTTCTCTGCTTGCTCATTTTCCCAGCCTGAGCCTGGTTTCAGGGTGCTTCCTGAGCTTTTCAGACACCCCCACAAGGATCTCAGTGTGTAAGGCTCTGTCCTCCCTCCTGGTCTGTGAATGAACATAAGCACCCCCTCTGCCACGGGTCTGAGGTGGAAGGGGTGCCCTGCTGTTCCATGGTGGGCCTAGACTGCAATCAGGATCTGAATGTGGTCAGAACCCTAGAGTCCTGTTTCAGGGGCAGAGGACAGAGCTCTGCAGTCTCTTTCTTCACTCCCCTCCCTAGGCTCAATGGACTCATGTCCTGAGGGCTCCTGCTTACAGCTTCACCTGCTTCTGTTTACTGGATCTGGATTGCCTTGGCTACTTTTCTGTGGGCCCTGAGGGCTGGGCTTCCCGTGCTCACTCTGGCAGAGGTCCCCCTCCTGTTCCCCCAAGTTTTGCCTCATGCTCCCCAGGGTGTAGGTCAGGAAACTGCCTCCACTGCTGTGAGCCACAGCTCCCAGAGCCCTGGAGCTGCCTCTGGGAGGCTGAAGTTCCTTTGCTCTGGCAGGCCACCGCTCTGGTGGGCCACCTATCGGATCCCATGGAGCCAAGCCTTTCTGTTCTTTTCCAGGTTACCTTGGGTTGAAGAATTGCCTCACTAGATCCCTCAGTGGGTTCTGTCTCTCAAAAATGTAGGTAGAGTCCTTATTTTATAAGTTTTGCTCCAGAGCAACTGAGAGAAGTTCCTTTCCTGTTGCCATCTTGGCTCCACCCACTTGGAATCCCTCTCTGAAGGGGATTGATGTATTCTTTCAATAACTATTTTGCCCTCTGGTTCCATGGTATCAGGGCAATTTTCCATCACTAAATCCTTTAATATTGAATCCATGCTTTTTTTTTATCCTCAATGTTTTCAAGAAGCCCAAGGTTAAGTTATCTCTCCTGGATTAATTCTTGAGGTTGGTGGTTTTGCTGATGAGGTATTTTACATTTTTTTCTTTTTTTGACTTTTTGATTTTGTTGAACAGATTCTTGTTATCTCATGAAGTCATTAGTTTCCATAGATTTCACTTTTCTTTTTAGAGAATAATTTTTTTATTTACCTTTTGCAAATCTTTTTCCAATTGGTCAATTCTAATTTTGAAGTTGTTTTCCCTTTGACCAATTGAGGTTTTGTGAGAATTATTTTCTTTTTGTATTTGTGCAATTGTATTTTCTAAGGATTTATTTTCTTTTTGCAAGGTGTTAATTTTCTCTTGATTTTCTTTTCCCAGTTTTTCCAATTGATTTTGACACTCCTTCTTGATTTCTTCTAAGAAATATTTCTGAACTGGAGACCAATTCATATTCTCCTTAGAAGTGTTAGATCTCTTTGAGTAAGGATCATTATCTTCAATGTTGCTTTCTATGGCCCCCTTTTCTATGACCTTTCTTCATTTTCCTAAGATCTTGTGTTGTGGAAGGGGCTGGTTCAGAAACCTTTGTTGTTGAAATTGCTTGAGGCTTTGTTCACTGGGTTTAGTAACTCCAAATGGGTCAACCAGTAGGGGTTGCTTTCTCTGGAGTGTCTGTAACCCTTATTAATGTCCCACTCCATAGGTCTGGGGTGGGGCACTTCCTTACTAGTTATCTTTGAACCATGTGGGCTGGGCCCTCAGGTTAGATGCTAATCTCCTGATTCTACTGAGAGAGATCTGTAGCTCAAGAATAAGCCTGAGGGATGGGGTTGGGGGGCTATTACAGTGTTTGTTCTGGAAAGAGGACTCTGCTGAAAGTATGGGGTCCACAGCCCTGGTCCTTTCAACCAGCCATGCAGAGTGGATCGATGTCCAGCCACAGTCTGCAACTCTCTGTGCTGGAACTCTCCCTCTGGAGCTCCCCCATCCACCATTTTACAGCCAGAATCTCCACATCTGTTCTCTGCTTCTCCCCAGTCTTCACCCTGCCACCCCTGTGCTGGCTCTCTGCTCTCTGCCCCTGGCTCACCCACACTCCCCTGAGCCAGACCTTGTTGGGAGATGTTCTTTTCCTAGTTTCTTTTTTTTTTATGGATTTTTGCTAGAAACTGTTAAGAGGCTTGATTCATATTAGTTATGAGGGAAGGCCAGTAGTCCCCTGCACAGAGCCTGGCTACTCTCCATCATCTTGGCTGGTAATCAAAAAATAATTTTAAAACCAAAGAAGAGAGGAAGAAGAAAAATAGAAAAAAGAAATGAAATTCATGCAGGAAAATTATGAAAAATTGACCTGAGAATTCAACACCTTAAAAAAAGAAAATACAAAAGGTAATTGAAAAAATAAAACTCTAAATATTTGAATTGGACAAATAGAAATCAATGAATCTATGAGACTACAAGATTCCATAAAACAAAATAAAAATGCTGAAAAAAAATTAAAGAAAATGTAATCTTTTAGGAAAAATGAATGATCTTGAAAATAGATTCAGGAGAAATAATATATGAATCATCAGTCTACCAGAAAATCTATATTAAAAAAAGTACCTGGAAAACATCACGCAGGAAATTATTAGGGAAAACTGTCCAAATCTGCTGGAACAAGAAGACAATATAACCATTCAAAGAATACACAGAATACTTCTTGAAAGACCCCAGGACAAAAACTCCTAGGACAGTTAGAGCCAAATTCCAGAACTCTCAAATAAAGGAGAGAATATTTTAAGCAGCAAAAAGAAAAAAAATTTAAATGCAAAAGTAACATAATCACTCACACAGGACCTAACAACTTCAGCATTGAAAGACTAGAAGACCTCAAATGCCATTTATCTGAGGGCAAAGGACCTAGGATTACAACCCAGAATTTACTACCCTGCAAAATTCAGCATATACTGTCAGGAGAAAAGATGAATGTTCAATGAAATAGAGGACTTCTAGAATTTCCTGGTAAAAAAGACCAGAACAGAGAATTCAATCATCAAATACATGACCCAAGAGTTTCATAAGAAGACAAATGAAAAGGGGAAGGAAAAACAAAGCAAAGTAAATGTTGGTGAAAACCATTAAATTGTATTCAACCATAAGAGGGAAGATACAATACTTCTAATTCTTGAGGACTTTTTTTCTTTTAGGATAATTAAAGGGTCAAATATAATTGAAGAGATTGGACTTAAAAGATATGAATATAGTTGGCTCTTGTCTCTCCATTGAAGTGGTCCAAGATGATGTCACTATATTTGAGACAAAAAGCCCTCATAAAAGCAGGGATGTTACCTCTGAACTTTTATGTTTCACTATCATTTGACCTACTTTAGTTCTGTTGTGCTAACAAAACTTAGCACTTTCTCTGATGAAGGCATCATAAACTGGGTGGTCCTGATTCAGTGTCTTCCATAACTTACAATCATTTGTAATGTTCTCAGGTGAGACCTTCAGAGCCTCCCAGTACTTAGAACCCATTTAAAATTCTTGTAGTTAATTAAATCAGGGTTTGACTTAATCCTTGTTTCACTTAACAAGGGGTTAGGTACCCTGGGTGGGGGGCAAAGTGTGAGAGAAAATAGGCACAGCGGAAGTGTACAAATAGTTCATGAAATGATTTGGGCTTGGATGATACTTTGGCTCATGGAAGGTTGTTTCCTTTGGAGGGTACTTGAAAAGGGGGTAAGGTAAAAATGATTATAATTATATAATTTGATGTAATTTGAGACAATGCTGCTTATCAAGTAATCAAGAAATCAGTCTGTGATGAAACTTTGATAATAATTTGAGCTTATTTAACACTCAATAATCAAACTGTGATTAATGTAGCCTGATTAATAGTACTTGAGTGATAAATAATGCCAGGTGAAGAGGCACAAAGATTTATAGTTGTAGAGGGGAAAATGGGGAGTGTGAATATTGAACAAATTCTATTCAATAGATTTTGCCCAGAGAGGGAATAAGATACATTCCCACTTTAGTTTATGGGGGGGGGGGGCAAGGGAAGGAAAAGATAAGGGAAAAGGGGACTGATAAAAGGAAAGATGAAGGTATAAGTGAAAATATACTGAAAGTTAAATTTTAAAAGAAATGTTGAATGAGAAAGGGAGTTAAATTTTAGTGAGGAAGAATGAGAGGAAAGGAAATAGAAAAGTATAAATGGGGAAAGCATGGAGGCAAATAGAGAACTAGTAATCTTAATTGTAAATGTGAATAGAATGAACTGTCCCATAAAACAGAAGCCGTTCACAGAATGGATTAAAAGCCAGAATACTGCAATATGCTATTTACAAGAAACAAATCTGAAGCAAATATATGTATATATATATATATATATATAATATATACATATATGTTATATATATACATACATGTACATAGGATGAAGGTAAAAGGATGGAGCAAAATATATTATGCCTCAGTTGGAGTATAAAAATCATAGGTGGCAATCCCGATCTCAATTAAAGGAAAAGCAAAAACTGATTTCATTAAAAGGCATAAGGACCAAAACTACATCTTTTTAAAAGGCACCATTGATAATGAAGCTCTGTCATTACCAAACATATATGTAGCTAGTGGTATAGTATCCAAATACCTAGAAGAAAAGCTGAATGAATTACAAGGAGACATAAGCAGCAAAACTTTAATAATCTCCTTCTCTCATAACTAGATAAATCTAACCACAAAATAAAGAACAAGGAAGTTAAGAAGGTGAATGAAATCTTAGAAAACTTAGATATGATAGACCTCTGGAGAAAACAATGGAAATAGAAAAGAGTATGCCTTTTTCTTGGCAGTTCATGGCATCTATACCAAAATTGACCATGTACTAGGGCACAAGAAGCTTACAATCAAATGCAAAAAGGCAGAAGCAATAAATACATACTTCTCAGACCATGATATGATAAAAATTACATGTAATAAAGGTTCAGGGGCAGATAAACCAAAAACTAATTGGAAACTTATATAACTTAATCTTAAATAATGGGTAGATCAAGCAGCAAATAATATAAATACTAATTATTTCCAAGAAAATGGTAATGAGACATCTTAACAAAATTTATGGGATGTAACCAAGACAATTTTGAGGAGAACTTTTATATCTCTAAATGCCTATATTAATAAAATGGAGAAAGAGGAGATGAAAAAATTGGGTATGCAACCAAAAAGCTTCTGAAAATCAAGGGAGAGAAAAATAAAATTGAAATCAAGAAAATCATTAATCTAATAAATAAAAAAACTAAGAGGAAGTTTAATGAAAAAGTCAGTAAAATAGATCAACCTTCAGTTAATCTAATTAGAAAAAAGAAAGATGATAAATTACAAGTATCAAAAATGAAAAGGGTGAACTAACCACCACGAAGAGGAAATTAAAGAGACAATTTGGAGTTACTTTGCTGCACTATATGCCAAAAGATTTCATAACCTGAGTGAAATGGATGAATATTCACAAAAATACAATCTTCCCAGACTAACAGAAGAGGGAATAACGTACTTAAGTTACCCTATTTTAGAAAATATAATTGAAGAAACCGTCAATAAACCCACCTAGAAAATGTCTCCAGGTCCAGATGGATTTACATGTGAATTAAACTAAATATTTAAGGAACAATCAATTAAATTATTTTTAAAATAGGAGGAGTTAAATACTTGGGAATCTACCTCCCAAAACAAACCCAGATGTTATATGAACACAATTATAAAGCACTTCCAACCCATATAAAGTCAGATCTAAATAAGTGGAAAACTGTCATTTGCTCATGGGTCAGTCAAGCTAATGTAATAAAATTCTCAATTTTACCAAGGTAAATTACTTATTCAGCATCATACCAATCAAAATATCTAATAACTATTTTATTGAGTTAGAAAAAATAGTAACAAAATTCATCTAGAGCAACAAAAGATCACCTCTCACCTATCAGATTGGCTAAGATGAGAAAAAGGGAAAATGATCAAGGTTGGAGAGGTTGTGAGAAGATTGGGACATTAATGCATTGCTGGTGGAGCTGTGAAATGATCCAATCATTTCAGAGAGCAATAAAACTGCTCATTCTCTTTGACCCAGCAATATCAATTCTAGGTTTATATCCAGAAGAAATCATAAAAATAGGGAAAAGTCTTAGATGTTTTAAAATATTCATAGTGACTCTTTTTGTAGTGGCAAAGGACTGGAAATTAAGCAGATGCCCATCAATTGGGGAATGGTTCAATAAATTATAGCACATGAAAAGTGTGAAATATTATTGTTCTATAAGAAATCATAAATGGTCCAACTGTAGAGAAGCATAGAATGAATTACACGATCCAATGTTGAGTGAAGGGATCAGAACCAAGAGAACAAGGTACACATTAACAACAGCATTGTAAGATGAGCAATCTTGATGGAAACAGCTCCTCTCAGCAGTTCTGAGAGCTAGGACAACCATATTAGATTGGCTATGGACAATGTCACCTGCATACAGAGGAAGAAAAAAAACAATCAAACAAAAACAACCCTTCAGAATCTGATGAACCCTTTATAAAAAAATATTTTTTATGTATCTCTTTTCCTTAATCCTAATTCCTCATACCAAAAATGACTAATCTGTAAAAATGTTTATCAAAAATATGGATATACAATGTTAATGTGACTGTTTGCTGCTGAGGGGTCAGGAGTGGGAAGGGAGTGTGGAAGTAAGTTTTGTCACTTAAAAATTTACATATGCACATGAATGAATGTTGGAAATGGAATGAATGTTGGAAAAATAAAATTTTAATTAAAAAAAGAAAAATGAATTAAAGATTAATATGCCACAATCTATTCAAACACCATTATTTCTTTCTCTGGAAATGTATAGCATTTTTCATCAAAAGACCTTCAAGGTTGTCTTGAATCATTTTATTGCTAGGAATAGCTTAGTCATTCACAGTTGCTCACCTTGCAACATTGTAGTTATTCTGTACATGGTACATTTCACTTTATATCATTTCCAAACTTTTTACTGACTCTTCCTCAAACCTGGATGCTTCTCCTCTTTATTTGGTTTTCTGATTCTCTTTAAGTCTCACATAAAAGATCATCTTCTATAGAAAACTTTGCCTCTTCTTAATTTGAGTACCTTTTCTCTGCGGGCCTCTCCATCTTATTCCATTTATTGTTTGTATTATTATTTGCATATTATCGTCCCATTTGGCCTCACATTCTTAGTAATTGTATGACCCTAGGTAAGTCACTTAACTTTGTTGCCTCAGTTTTCTCATCTGTAAAATGAGTTGGAGAAGGAAATGGCAAACCACTCTGGTATCTTTGCCAAGAAGACCCCAAAATGCTGTCATGAAGAGTCAGACACAGCTGAAATACTTCAACAACAATAGCAACATCTGTCAGGTGCTTTACAGTTGACTAATCAAATTTCTTTTGATTGCTTTGAGGACTTCCAAATCATTGTGATCCATGGATGATACACATCTTTTTTCTACATTACCTGAGACCTCAGTGGCTTTCTTTTGAAAGAACACATATAGATTTGGGTTCAAATCCTACCTCAGACATTTAATATTTGACTAGCTGTGTGTCTTTGAGCAAGTCAGTTAACTCCATCACTTTACATAAATAATAATAACAACAATAAAAGAAAGAATACATATTGGGTCAGAGATAGAGCAGTGACTCTGAAGTCTGAAGGACCTGAGTTTCAATCCAGTCTCAGACACTTACTAGGTATGTCTGGGCAAGTGTCTTAACCCAGTTGCCTCTAAAGAGAAAGAACGCATATTGTATTTTTCTGTTTAAACTGTTCAGAGGAGAGCTCATGCTAATCTTTTCTTATCCTAATTTTACTTTTAATCCCCCCTAGGTAAGATATGAATTTTTTATTATTTTATTATCACAAAGCTACTATAGTTAATCTATACTTTTTACCATCTGCTTCTTTTGTTTTCTTGTATCTCTTATTTGAAGATGTGCTACTCTTATGTGGTACTCAAATTGTATTTCTATCCCAAAGTGTATTTTTGGGATCAGATGATTTAGAATTGAAGTTTACCTTAAAGATCATGTACCTCAGCTGAGTCTTTAGATCTGATGCTTTCTGATAGAAAGTATCTTTTATATATTGCACCAGAGATTGTGACAATTTCTTCAAATTTAGTTTCTGTGAAGAGATGGACACTGAATTAAGCCATAACAGCATCATTTTTCTGTACTATATTAGGGATTTGGGAAAGTCTTACCCTAAGGAACATGATCTGAAGACTGCCAAAATGAACAGGAAAGTTTTATGTCAGGCGATAATGAGTGGATTATTTCTATCTATAAACTACATAAGATGTTATTTAGCATATTGTAATTCTGTGCCTATACCATCCCTGGAACAGAGGAATAAATGAACATTTGAGTTGCTCTCTCTCTTTCTGGAAAAGCATGGATTGCACTTAAAAAAATGACTTTTTTTTCTTTTTTTAAACATGTAACAGATGAGCTATAACTCATGAAATTTAAGGACTATACTGTATACATAAATGTACAATATTTTAAAATTCAAATAAACTTTATGTCAAGACTTGATACGTAGGGCATAGACTCATAATTGTGATATTTAAAATGTGTCTCTGTCACAGAAATAACTACACAATTCAGTTCTTCCTCCCATGTCCAATGTTATCCCCTAATTAGACTAAATTCATTTTTTACCTGTTGGAAATAAAGTCATATATAATTTAACTGAATTTTAAAATTTTCATTGAATTGTTTGCCACTGGGGAGATGAAGTATTAGGGCATTAATTCTATTCATTGTAATATTATTTTGAGCTTAAATTAATGCTTCTTTAAGTATGTGTGTGTGTGAAATTACTATAGCATCCTTCTCATGTCTAATTTTTTGCCTTTTAAGTGAAATAAAGGGTAGTCATAACAACTCCTTTCTGTCTCAGAAGAATATTATAAAGATTGTGAGGTAATATTCATGAAAGGGCTTTGAGGTCTCCGAATATAAAGTCATAAAAATTCAATCTACTTTCCTTTGTTATTGTGTTTCTTTTGTTCAATTTTAATCAGATATGTCTTTTACATGCTGTACTTTATGTATTAGTACAAATTTTAATGTTTTTTAATGTTTATCATGTTTCTTGGTAGTTCATATGTATTAAGTGTTTAAATGATTGCAAAGGATTTTAGAAATATATATATATACATATATATATATATATATATATATATATATATATATATATATAGAGAGAGAGACAGAGAGAGACAGAGAGAGACAGAGAGACAGAGAGAGAGAGAGATGCCTACCTGTAAGGTGAGAATTATCATTATTTACACTTTATACATAAGGAAATTGGATTTCAATGACATGACATTTCTATGCTTATACACATAATAAATGTCTCAATTTATTAAAGATTAAAGTTTCAGTTTTTATTGTGATCCCATTGGATGGTCAGGGATATCTTTGATTTATTATTATTGTTTGAAAAATGAAAAGCTAACCTTTTTTGCTAAATAATTATTTTTAGGCAAAAATTAAACCAAAGTGAGCAAATCCTAATCAATTTCAATATTATAATATATATATATATACATACAAATTACATACATACAATTACAATACATACATACAAAAAGATGACAATCTTGTGTCAACTACTAACTGACCTTACAAATTATAAAATCAGAAGTTTATATCTAGTGAGATCTTCAGAAGTCAATTCATCGAGTGGCTAGGTGGTGCGTGGGCAGTTAGATGGTGCAGAGGTGGCTAGGTGGCACAGTGGAGAGAGTACCTGACTTCAAATCCGGCCTCAGATACTTAATAATTACCTAGCTGTGTGGCCTTGGGCAAGCCACTTAACCCCATTGCCTTACAAAAAAACCCCTAAAAAAACCTAAAAAAAAAAAAAGTCAATTCATCTATTCTCCTAATGTCTTTTTTAATGATATTTTCTCTTTTTTCTTTAACATTTTGTTTATCTCATTTTCCAACTACATGCAATGGTAGTTTTCAGCAACCATTTTTTGGCAAAGTTTTAAGCTTCATATTTTTCTCCCTTCCTCCTCTCCTTCCCCTTTCCCCCTGACAGAGAGTAATCCAATATAGGCAATATATGTATAACTATGCTAAACATAGATTCATAATTATCATGTCATAAAAAAAGAGTAAAATCAAAACAAGAAAAAATTATAGAGAAAAAACATAATATATAAGACAACATTTAAATATTGAAGACAGTAGGTTTTGGTCTGCATTTAAGCTCCACAGTTCATTCTCTTGATATGGATGGTATTTTCCATCATCACAAGTCTTTTTAGAATTGTCTTTGATTATTGTAGTTCTGAAAAGAAAAGACCATCATAGTCTATTATCACCAAGTGTTACTGTTAGTGGATAAAATGTCCTTTTGGTACTGGTCACTTCACTCAGAACCAGTTCATGTAAGTCTTTCCAGGCTATTCTTAAGTTCCTTCCCTCATGATTTATTATAGAACAACAGTGTCTGGTCACAGTCCTATGCCACAGTTTGTTCATCCATTACCCAATTGATGGCTTTCCTCTTAATTTCCAAATCTTTGCTGCTTCAAAAAGAGCTTCCATAAATATTTTTGTGCATGTGAGTTTTTTTTACCCTTTTTATGATCTCTTTGGTTTACAGATATATTAGTAGTAGTATTACTGAATCAAAGGTATGCATAGTATTATTGCAATTTGCATGTAATTCCAAATTGCTCTCCAAATAGGTTGCATCAGTTTATAAATCCACCAACAATGCTTTAGTGTCCCACTTTTCCCACATTCCCTCCAACATTGATCACTTTTCTTTTTAGTCATATTGACCAATCTGGTAGGTGCGACGTGGTACCCATAGTTGTTTGTATTTGTAGTTCTCTAATCAATAATGACTTAGAGAATTTTTCATTTGATTATTTATAGTTCTAATTTTTTCATGTGAGAATTGCCTTTGCATATCCTTTAACTGATTATAAATTAAGGAATGATTTGCATTCTCATAAATTTGGTTCAGTTCTCTATATATTTTAGAAAGGAACCTTTTGTCAGAAACACTAGTTATAAAAATTGTTTTCCAGTTTTCTGAGTTCCTTCTTATCTTGGTTATATTGGTTTTATTTGTGAAAAAACTTTTAAATGTAATGAAATCAGAATTGTATAACTTGCATTTTATTATCCCTTTCCATAGATCTGACAGGTAAACTAGTCCTTGATCTTTTATTATGCTTATAATATTGATTTTTAATGTCTAAAGCCTGTATCCATTTTGATCTTATCTTGGTATAAGGTGTGAGGTTTTGGTCTAATCTAAGTTTCTTCCATACTAACTTCCAATTTTCCCAGCAGTTTTTTTTTTATCAAAGAGAGAGTTTTTATTGCAATAGCTGGACTCTTAGGGTTTATCAAACAGAAGATTACTATGATCATTTCCTGCTATTGCACATAGTCTATTCCATTCACCCACCACTCTATTTCTTAGCCAGTACCAGACAGTTTTGATGACTGATGCTTTATAATATAATTTTAGATCTGTTAGGGATGAGCCCCCTTCTTTGCACTTTTTTTTTATTGAATCCCTGGAAATTTTTAACTTTTTATTTCTCCATATGAATTTACTTACAACTTTTTCCAACTCATTAAAGTGATTTTTTTTGGAATTTTGATTGTTAAGGCACTAAACAAGTAGTTTAGGTAAAATTGTCATTTTTATTATATTAGCTCGATCTATCCATGAGCAGTTGATGTTTGCCCAGTTATTTAAATCTATGATACTAGCAATTTATGATACTAGCAATTTGGTTTTCTTCTTTCTTTTTTTTTCATCAAATTGACCAGAGGTTTATCAATTGTATTGGTTTTTCATAATACCAACTTTTGGTTTTATTTATTAATTCAATAGTTTTTTTTGCTTTCGATTTTATTAATTTCTCCTTTAATTTTTAGAATTTCTAATTTGTTATTTAATTGATGATATTTGATTTGTTCTTTTTCTAATTTTTTTAGTTGCATGTTTAGTTCATTGATTTCCTCTTTCTCCAATTTATTCCTGTAAGCATTTAGAGCTATAATATATCCCCTGAGAGTCACTTTGAATGAATCCCATAGGTTTTGGTATGTTGTTTCATTATTATCATTATCTAGCATAAAATGGTTAATTCTTTCTATAATTTGTTTTTTGGTCCACTCATTTTTTAAAATGAGGTTATTCAGTTTCCAATTTGTTCTGGGTCTATATCTCCTTGGCCCAGTATTGCATATGACTTTTATTGCATTGTGATCTGAGAAAGATGTATTTACTATTTCTGCCTTTCTGCAGTTGATTATTAGTCCTAGTACATGGTCAGTTTTTGTATAAGTTCCATGTACTGCAGAGAAAAATGTATATTCCTTTCTCTCCCCATTCAGTTTCCTCCATAAGTCTACCATATCTAATTTTTCTAACAATCTATTTACCTCCTTAACTTCTTTTTTGTTTATTTTATGATTCGATTTATCTAGATCTGATAGTGGGAGGTTGAGGTCTCCCACTAGTAAAGTTTTGCTACTATGTCTTCCTGTAGTTCTTTCAGCTTCTCCTCTAAGAATTTGGGTGCTGTCCCACTGGGTGTATATATATTCAATATTGAAATGACTTTATTGTCTATGGTACCTTTTAGGAGGATAAAGTTTCCTTCTTTATCTCTTTTAATGCTATTTTTGCTACTGCTTTGTCTGAGATAAGGATTGCTACCACTGCTTTTTTTACTTCAGCTGAAGCAAAATATATTTTGCTCCAACCTTTTACCTTTACTCTATATGTATCTCTCTGCTTCAAATGAGTTTCTTGTAAGCAGCATATTGTAGGATTCTGGTTTTTAATCCACTCTGCTGTTTGCTTACATTTTAAGGGAGAGTTCATCCCATTCACATTCAAGGTTATGATTACTAATTCTTTATTGCCCTCTGTTCTATGTTCCCTCTGTTTGTATATTTTCCTCTTTCCCCCCCTTTATCCATATTCCCCAGTATTTTGTTTAATACCACCCCCTTCAGTGTGTTTGCCCTCCTCAATCACACTCTCCCCTTTCTTTGCCCTTTCCCTTTTGCCCTTCCCTTCCTTTTATTATTTCCCCTTTTTCCTCCACTCCCCTTCCCTTTCTCCATCCCCCCTCCCCCTTTCCCCTTTTAATACTTGAAAGGTTAGATGTTTTATAAGTTAACTGTGTATGTGTAGGTTGACTTTAAGTCAAATCTGATGAGAAGAAGATTCAGGTGTTTCTCCTCTGCTCCCTTTTCCCCCCTCTATTACAATAGGTTTTTTGTACCTAGAGGCTTGTTTCATGTGATAGATGGGGAAGAGTTCAGGAGACTTTAGAACTGTGCCTCTCTTCTCTCTGCCACCTTGGCCAGAAGTCTGGTCATTCTTTTTGACCCAGAAATTCTAGTTCTAGGCCTATATCCAGAAGAAATCATAAAAAATGGGAAATTCTACTTATTCCAAACATATTCATGCAAAGAATTGTAAAGTGAAGGTATGCCCATCAACTGGGGGAATGGTTAAACAAGTTATAGTACATGAATACTATGGAATATTATTGTTCTATAAGAAATCATAAATGGTAAAACTCTAGAGATTCATGGAATGAGTTACAGGATCTAATTCTGAGCAAAGTGAGCAGGACCAAAAGAACAAGGTATACATTAACAATAACATTTTGAGATAATCAACCTTGATGGAAGTAGTTCAGAGAATTAGCACAATTGTACTAGACCAGCTATGAACAATACTATCCCCATCCAGAGGAAGAAAAACAAAATAAAACAAAAAACCAAAACCAAAAGCCCTTCAGAATCTGATGAAAACTTTATAAAAATATCTCTTATGTATCTCTTTCCCTTAATCCTAATTCTTCAAACTGAAAAAGACTAATCTTTAGACTTATCACAAATATGAACGTACAATGATAACTTGATTGTTTACAATTGAAGGCAGAGGGTGGGAAGGGAAGTGGAAGGAAATTCTATAACTTAAAATATACATATATATGCATTATATATATATATATATATATATATACAAATGAATGTTGAAAAATTTTCACAACATGCATTTGTAAAAATAAAATATCAATAAGTTTTTCAGTATTTATTGAAATAATTATATGATTTCTGTTAACTTTGTTATTGTTATAGTCAATTTGATGATAGTTTTCCTAATATTGAACCCACCTTGCATTGCTGGTATAAATCCTACTTTATCATAGTATTTTTATCCTAGTGATAACTCTGTAATTGCTTTGCTAATATGTTTTTTAAAATTTTTGATTCTTTAATGATTAAGGAAATTGACCTATTATTTTCTCTGGTTTTTTTTACTCTTCCTGGTTTAGGTATCAGCACCATAATATTGTCATAGAAGGAATTTGACAGAAATCCTTCACCTAATTTACCAAATGATTTATATAGATTTGTTCTTTGAATATTTAGTAGAATTTAGTAGATGTAGATTCATCTAGCCCTGAAGATTATTTTTCTTAGGCAATTCATTGATGACTTGTTCAATTTCTTTTTCTGAGATGGAATTATTTAAGTATTTAATTTCTTCTTTTTTAACCTGGGAAGTTATTTTTGCAAATATTCACCTAATTTCTTTAGATTGTCAAATGTATTGGCATATAGTTGGACAAAATATCTCTGAATTATTACTTTAATTTCCTTCTCATTGCTGGAAAATTTATCTTTTTTCATTTTTGATAGGTGTAATTTAGTTTTCTTATTTCTATTTTTTAAAGAAGTTAACCAAAAGTCTATCTATTTTATTGCTTTTTTTTCATAAAACCTACTCAACTCTATTAATTAGTTCAATTTTTTTTTTACTTTTCTTTTTATTAATTTCTTCTTTGATTTTCAGAATTTCTATTATGGTATCTAATTGGGGATATTTAATTTGTTCTTTCTCTAGCTTTTTTAGTTGCATACCAAATTCACTGATCTTTTTATTTGCTCTATTTTATTCATTTAGAGATATAAATTTTCCCATAATGCACTTTAACTTTATTCCATAAGTTTTGGTATATTGTCTCTTTAATGTCATTATTTTTATTATTTCTACAATTTGTTGTTTGAGCCACTCCTTTTTTTAAAATTAGGTTATGTATTTTCAATTTATATTAGGTCAATCTTTCCATGACCCTATATTACATCTGATTTTTATTGCATCAAGTTCTGAAAATGATGCATTTAATATTTCTGCCTTTCTGCTTTTGATTATGAGATATTTTGCCCTAATACTTGTTCAGTTTTTTGGTAGGTGCCATGCAAGGAAAAAGATATTTTTCTTTCTTTTCCCATCAGTTTTCTCCAGAGTTCTATCATATCTTTTTCTAACAATCTATCTTACCTCTTTAACTTCCTTCTTATTTTTTTGTGGTTTTATTTATCTAATTCTGAGAGAGGGAAGTTGAGGTCCTCCACCAATATAACTTTTCTGTCTATGTCATCCTATAACTCATTTAGCTACTCTAAAAATTTGGATGCTTTACCACTTGTTGCATACATGTTTAGTGTTATAATTACTTCATTGTTTATTGTACCTTTTAGGAGGACTTAGATTCCTTATCCCTTTTATTGAGTTCTACTTTTGCAATTGCTTTGTCTGAGATAAGGATTGTCACCCTTACTTTTTTCACTTCAGCTGAAGCAGAATATATTCTGCTCCATCCTTTTACCTTTACCCTGTGTGTATTTCTCTGCTTCAAATATTTCTTGAAAATAGCATATTATAAAATTCTAGTTTTTAATCTACTTTGCTATCCACTTCTGCTTTATGAGAGACTTTATCTCATTTACATTTACAGTTAGAATTACTTTTTATTACCCTTCAAGCTATCTCTCCTCCATTTACATTTTTCCCCTTCTTTCACCCTATCCCTCCTCATCATTGGGTTGCTTCTGAATATCATCTCTTCCTTAATCTATTCCCCTCTTCTATTAGTTACCCTCCCTATTCTTTCCTCTTTCCCCTTTCCCTTCTTCCTTCTTTCCTTTCCAACAGTTCCTCCTTCTCTTCTCCACTTTCCCCCTCCTAATACTTGAAAGGTAAGATAAATTTCTAAATCCAACTGAGTGTATGTGTTATTCCCTCTTTGAGTCAAATGCTATGTTATTAAGATTTAAGCAGTTCTTGCCTCCTCCATTCTTTCCCTTTACTATAATTGATCTTTTGTACCTCTTCATGGGATATAAATTACCCCATTGTGCCTCCCCTTCTCATCACTATTCCCTCTTTTTATTTAATGTTTCATTTTTTTAAAAAAAATCATTCCATCAAAATCAACTTGTGTTCATATCTTCAGCCTAAGAATATTCCCTCTAATACAGTTACAAGAATTTTCCTCACAGGTAGGGATGTAACCAGTTTAATATTTTTGAATAGAAGTCTTTATTTCTTTTCCTCTATTTTACTTTTTCAAACAAACTTTGAATTTTATCTTGAAAGATCAAATTTTCTGTTCTGTTCTGGTCTTTTCATCAGGAAAGTTTGAAACTCACCTATTACATTTTTCCTTTCTCCTAAAAGATCATTCTGGGTAGGTGATTCTTGGTTGTAATACAAGTTTCCTCTGCCCTTTGTAAAATCAAATTCAAGACTCTTTGATTCTTTAATGTTGATGCAGCCCTCTCCTGTGCAATCCTGACTATTTTGCCCTCTAATTTCAGGATAGTAGGGCAATTCTCCTTTACAATTTCCTGAAGAATACTATCCATGCTTTTTTTTTAATCATGGCTTTTAAGTAGTCCAATAATTCTTAAAGGATTTCTCCTTGATCTATTTTCCAGATCAGTTATTTTACCAATCAGTTATTTTATATTTTCTTCTATTTTTTATCTTTTTTTTATTATTATTTAACTGATCCTTGTTGTCTTATGGTGCCATTAGCTTCTTCTGGTCCCTATTCTGTAAGAAATTATTTTCTTCAGGTAAATTTGGCATCTCCTTTTTCATCTGACCAATTATATCTTTAAAGGAATTGTTATCATTTTCCATTTCCCCATTTGGGTTTTTGAGGGAATTATTTTCCTTATGCATTTTCCCAATTGTATTTTTAAAGGATTTTTTTCTTCTGTCACTATTTGTTGCAAAATATTAATTTTCTCTTGCATTTCTTTTTCTAGCTTTTCCATTTGACTTTTAAAATCCTTTCTGAGTTCTTCCAAGGAGTCTTTCTGGGCTAGAGACTTATTCATATTCCCCTTCAAAGCTTTACATGTAGTACCCCTTCTGTCCTACTTTTCTGAGTTTTTATTTTGCCCATCCTTATTTCCCAGATGTCTTTCAATACATCCTGCTTTTCTCTGATCCTTTCCAAGGATCTCAGGTTAATCCTTACATCACCCCACCACTGGTGTGCTGGGTTTTTGTTTTCTGCCCTGGGTACACTCACACTTGTCCTGTGTCAGACCTTACTAGAAGATGTTCTACTCTATTCTGTTGTGAGTTCTGATAATACAAAATCTGTACAGGTTTGATTAATATCACTTTTGAGGGAAACCCGGGAGAATTTAAGAAAATTCATGACTTCTCTCCATCTTGAACGGAAGTCTATTTTATTTTGTTTCAATTCCATGCAAAGATGGTTTTCAGCATCCATCTTTTTTATAAGCTTTTGAGTTCTATGTTTTTCTACCTCACTTCCCCATGACAATGAGTAATCTGATATATATTACACATGAATAATTATGTTTACCATATTTCCATATTAATCATATTGTGAAAGAAGAATCAGAATTAAAAGAAAAAACACAAGAAAAAGAAAAAAAAGCTTAAAATAAGCTTTAAAAAGTGAAAATAGTCTGATTTGTCTCTATTTAGACCACATTTTTCTCTGGAAGGGAAGGCATTTTCCATTACAAGTCATTTTGAATTTCCCTTAATCAGTGAGCTGCTGAAAGAAGCTAAATCATCATAGTGGATCATCATATAATTTTGCTATTATTGTGTACAATGTTCTCATGGTTCTGCTCACTTCATCTAGCATCAGGTCATACAAGTCTTTCCAGGTCATTCTGAAATGTACACACTTAACATTTCTTAAAGAACTATAAAGCTCCATCATATTACGGTAGCATAATCTGTCCAACTTTTCTGCAACTGATGGGCATCCCAGCAGTTTCCAGTTTTTTTGTTATTACAAAAAGAGTTGCTATAAACATTTTTGCTCATGTAGGTTGTTTTCTCTTTTTATAATCACCATGTGATACAAACCTAATATTGATATTGCTGAATCAAAGGACTTTGATGCACAGTTTTATTGCCTTTTGTGCATAATTTCAAATTACTCTCCAGATAGGTTTGATCAGGTCACAACTCCAATAACAGTGCATAACTGTTCCAATTTTCCCACATCCCTACCAACATTGATCATTTTTCTTTTTAGTCATTTTAGCCAAACTGATAAATGTGAGGTAGCATCTCAGAGTTGTTTTACTTTGTATTTATCAAATCAATAATGATTTGGAGCATTTTTATAAAACTATTGAGAGCTTTAATTTCTTCATTTGAATACTGCCTGATCATTTCTTTGGCCATTTATCAATAAGGGAATGCTTTGTATTCTTATTAATTTGACTCAGTTCCCTATATATTTTAGAAATGGGTCATTTATCAGAAACACTGTGAAAATTGTTTTTCGCTTTTTGCATTTTTTTAGGTTTTTGCAAGGCAATGGGGTTAAGTGGCTTGCCCAAGGCCACACAGCTAGGTAATTATGAAGTGTCTGAGGCCAGATTTGAATTCGGTTCCTCCAAACTCCAGGGCTGGTGTTCTATCCACTGAGTCACCTAGACACCCCTCTGCATTCCTTCTAATATTGGTTGCATTGATTTTATTTATGGTTTTTAATATATAATACTTTACAATTTAGACTATGGTGTAAGAAAACAAGCAATGCATATAGTAGTTAGCATAGATACATAACAGATATGAAATATAGATTGTCCCATTAAGTCATATGTAAAATATGTACTACTCTTCTACCACAAAAAGGATATGTCTTCCACCAACCAATTTCAGAGTCCTGATCCAGACCAACTGTTTGGAGCTGGTTCTGAAGAACTCATAATTTAATTTAATGTAATCAGAACTATTCATTTTTCATTTTTTAATGTTCTCTATCTTTTGTTTGGTCTTTAAATTCCTCCCCTTTTCACTGATCTCACAGATAAACTATTACTTGTTCTTCTAACTGGCTTATGGTATCACCTTTTATTTATAGGTGATGATAGTCTATGCCTGGTTTCTACCATACTATTTTCCAGTTTGTGCCAGCAGTTTTTTTTTCAAATAGTGAGTACTTTTCCCAGAAGCTAGTTTTTGTGTTAATCAAATAGCGGACTGCTATAGTCATTTACTACTGTTTCTTTTGTACCTAATCCATTCCACTGATCCACTTCTCTATTTCTTAGCCAGTATCAGACAGTTTTGATGACAACCATTTTATAATACCTCCTTCCTTTGTATTTTTTTCATTAATTCCCTTGATGTTCTTGATCTTTTGTTCCTTCATATAATTCTTGTTACTATTTTTTCTAGCTCTTTAAAATAGGTTTTTAATAGTTTGATTTATATGGAACTGAATAAATAATTTAATTTGGGTAGAATTATCATTTTTATTATATTAGCTTGGTCTGATCATGAGCAAATGACATTTTTCTAATTGTTTTGATCTGGCTTTGTGTGAAAAGTTTTGCAGTAGTGTTCACTGAGTTTCTAGGTTTATCTTGGCAAGTAGACTCCTGAGTATTTTATGCTGCTAATAGATACTTTAGAATTTCTCTCTTTCTCTTGCTATTAGGGTTTATTGGTAATATGGATGATTTATGTAGATTTATTTTATATTGTACATCTTAGCTAAAATTGTTCGTTGTTTCAAGTACCTTTTAAATTTAAATAAAGTAAAATTCCTATGCTCTCTAATGTTTTTAATAAGAATGACTGGAGTATTTGGTCAAAAGTTTTTCATCATCTTCTGTTAGCTTTGTTATTGATATGATCAATTATGCTTATTGTTTTCCTAATAACAAACCAATCCTGCATACCTGGTATAAATCCTACCTGACCATAGTGTTTTCCTAGTAGTAGCTTGCTGTAATCTCTTTATTAAAATGTTATTTAAAATTTTTGCATCAATATTAGTCCATAATTTTCTTTCTCTGTTTTTGACTTGCTAACCTTCCAATTTCAAAGGTGAAGAAACTGAGGCACAAATACAGTCCTATGAGTTAGACCTTACTTGCCATAAGATCACTTTTTTTCTTTAAGCTTTTAAAGATTCCTTACCTGTAAAAAAGGGGTAATTGGCCTACTCTAGCTCTAAAGAGGTCTTCCTATGGTTCTTTTCTAATTCCATGATTTACTTTAACTCTTAATATATTAAAAACAATTCCTGGGGCAGCTAGGTGGTACAGTGGATAGAGCACCGGCCTTGGAGTTGGGAGGACCTGGGTTAAAATCTGTTCTAAGACACATAATAATTGGTTAGCTATATGGACTTGAGCAAGTCACTGAAGTCTAATGCCTTACAAAAAAAAAAAAAAAACTTTAAAAAACCCAATTCCTGAAAACGTTTTTGAAAGACCAGTAAAAGAAATTTCTTTCTATCTCAAAATAGATATTTGTTTATAAAAAGCAATTTAAAGCCAATTTTGTTGATGTAAAGCATAGTTTTATTCTCTAGACTGAGAATAAATATTTCAGTTAACAAATAGCAAAACACAAGTAGCTACTTATAGTTTCTCTCATGAACAAATTGTAAGCAAGGTAAGTAACCACAGTCCTCATCATTAAATTCAAACTCTTTAGTCCTGTCAGCTAATAAAAATGCTACCAGCTTAGAAGGAATCCCCCACCCCTTTGGTGCCATTCTTCATGTACTGCACTTTTGGTTGAGGGTCTGTCTTGATGTCTGTTTCAGCAATAAATATTTTTCCTCTACCAAATGACAAGCTTGTAATTGACAGCCTTATAAATGCCATCAACAAAAAAGCTATTGACTGTATCCTCCAGTTTTCTATCATCAATTATCTTTCTATTCAGAAAACCCATAAAATATTCAGATCACTATGTAATAAAACACTGTGGGATGTATGTCAATGTGAGATAACATATGTTCAGCGGCAAATGTTCAATGACCTAGGAAGTGTCTCTTCCTGAAGTAACACATGCCTTGGACAATCTTAACAGAAGTTTTGAAGTGGTAACCAAAACACACTTCCTTCCATGACAGATGATGCATCCTGTCATTAAAAAAGTGATTTAATCATTTCGATGAAATTTTCTTTGACATAAAATTAAATTTTTTACTAAGTTTTTGTACTCTCTACCTGATTTTATATCCTTTTCATATACTAGACATGTAGATTGGTGTCGCAAGACAGAATTAAAAAGAAATATACAGGCAAATTCTATCCAGTTATACAAATAAGAATAATTAATACCCAATTTACATAGAAGTATAAAAATTGACATAAGTAACCATATGAAATATTCAAGCTTTTAACATATTCTGATAAGCACATTTTAGAAGGAGGTAATTGAGGTGCTATCATTGACTTCTCTTTTTTTTTCTTGGTCAAATCATTTTATCTCTATAAATCTGTTTTCAAGTCTGAAAAATGGCAAATGGAAAACTATAATGATCTTTATCTATGTTGCTGAAGAAGATGAGAATATATTGACAGTTAGTGTGGTATTGTGGGAAATGCTTTGGATTATTCAGAAGACAGAGCAGTAGATACAATGTTGGATCAGGAGTTAGGAAGACCTGACTTTGAATATAGCCTTAGACACACTTATTAGCTGAGTGATCTTTGGAAAGTCAATTAACCCTATTTATCTTAGTTCCTCATCTATTAAAAAAAAGTGATCCAGAGAAGGAAACAGTAAATCTCTTCATTATCTTTGCCAAGAAAATCTCAAATGGGATCACAAAGTTAGATACAACTGAAATATCTGACCAACAGCAAGTCAGAAGGTCTGACTTATACTATTAAATTATATACCTAGTTGTGCAACATGATATTACATCATTCTTATCCAGGCTACATTCTAGATTTTCTCTACCATGCCCTAGAAACTACTTTATTCTTGGAAGCTCACCAGTCCAGGAAGTCACACCTGGGAATTATCCATTGCCTTTGTGAACTCTGATTAGATAGCTCTTCCTAGAACCTCCATTTAAAAGGAACCCTCAGGATAGCCATGTATTCATTCCTTACCTGTTGGCATTCTGCTAGTATCTTTGAGTAGTCCTCCCCCTCAAGACCCTACTGTACCCCCTTTAGATATAAGAAATCAGAGGCTTTTTTCTTACTGCTCATAATAAGTAAATAATAAATACTTACATTAACTTAATAAAAGATAAATCTCCTGGGTCTTAGCTTTTTGGCTATAAATGGGACTTGCCTGGAACATTCCCAGATCATGTAAAATGGAGGCAGCCACTTATAAAATGCTAGGGATCTGCTTCTAGAAGTGGGTGAGAGGTGCGATGTTTGTTAGCTGTATTACCAAAACAGTCTGGATCTTTAATCTGGAAAACTAAAATAGTCCTAGAATCCAGACAAGGTAAAGTTGAACTCTCAGTGGGGAGGATTCCTTTCCTTTCCCCTTCACACACTCCCGGTTTCTTTTGAGTCCCAAGGCCCAGAGAAATGTCATGTAATCCAGAAGGATGAGCCATAGTGATGTTGGAGCCAAGATTCCAGATGGGATATTTTCTTCCTCCCTCCCTCCCTCCCTCCCTCCCTCCCTTCCTTCCTTCCTTCCTTCCTTCCTTCCTTCCTTCCTCCCCTCCCTCCCTCCCTCCCTCCCTTCCTTCCTTCCTTCCTCCCTTCCTTCCTTCCTTCCTTCCTTCCTTCCTTCTTTCCTTCCTTTTTTCCTCTTTGCGTCCTTCATTCCTTCTCTCTTTTCCTCCTTCCTTCTCTCCTTCTTTGGAGAGGGGTGAAATGTAATCTACCTAGTCTTCAGGTAATAGGGGCCAATATAATCAAATGTTACATGTATATATTATTATTAATTTGCTAACATTTAGGATACACATATCATTTCATTTTATCCACTTATATGCTAATTAGTGTCCCCATTTTACAGGTGAGGAAACTGAAAATGAAGAGAGGTTAAGTGAGTTTCCAGGACCACGTAGTTTGTTAAATGTATGAAGAGGAATTCAAACTCAGGTCTTTCTGATTTATTTACTATACCACTTTTACATGTCGTTTTGCTCTCTCAATGAAATGCCACATGTCATTTCAAAGTAGAATATTTTAATCAACTTTAAAATTTAATGGAATATGTTAACCAAGCAACAACCATTTGAGTACTTAACTATTTCTAGATTATGTTCTAGATTATACAGGTTAATGATTAGATTATGCTATAGACATTATTTTTTTTCCATAATAAATGGGGGAAAACCTCCTCCATTAAATGAAATACTTCAAAAAAATTTAAGAAGAATAAATGTAGTTCATGCAACCAGGCAAAATACTGAGGCATTTAAATTTCTGTTTTACCCTTATTTTTAAAGACATGTTCCATTCACAATATCACATTAAAACAACTTGGAAAGAAAAATCATTATTTAAAAGTCCCAATAAAAATATTTCTGCTCTAGGCTCTGCTATAACAATGTCATTTTACTGGAAATAGTCATACCTTGCTTGGTCATGTGATGCCAGCAAATTCTACTAATGGATTTAACCTTGAACAAAGTAGGAAAATTCTTATGTAGCATCAAAAGAGGGAAGACAAGGAGAATCCCCTCCAGTACACTTAAATCATCCCCCTAATATTTGTTACAGTGCTTCAATTTCTCACCATAAATCTATTCCTTTTGAATCTTGGCAATTCAAACCAAACAATCATCAGTTAATAATTATCAGGCATCACTTTAGAGATTAAGAATTTTAAAGGTTGTTGTTCAGTTGTTTTTTCAGTTTTGTTTGACTCTTTGTGTCCTCATTTGGGGTTTTCTTAGCAAAGACAGTTTTTTGTCATTTCTTTCTCCAGCTCTTTTTACTAATGTAGAAACTGAGACAAATAGTGTTAAGTGACTTGTACAGTGTCACAAATCTATTCAGAGTCTGAGGCCAAATTTGAATGTAGAAGAATGAGTCTTCTTGATTCCCGTCTCAATATTCTATCTACTCCGCCACCTATGTACCCCATATATGAGAAGAAATATACATAAAAAATGTAAGTAGAAAGGCAGTTGAAAAGATATTTCATCAGCTCCACAATTTTGTACAGAGTCCCTGCAAAGTATGGACATGCTTTTTCCATCACTTCAAAGGTCTAGAAAACTGGTATCTTACTTTACAAAAGTACAAAATGGACAGAAACAGAGTGAGTAGGCCAGAATAAAGATAAAAGTTGTGAAAAATTATTTTATGATGCAAATGATAATTTTTCTCTTCAAACTGACTTGAGTTTTTTTTTTTTCCTCACAGGCCGTTTTATGTGGCAAAAGTGTTTCTTTATTTCTACGAATTTAAAATTACTGCCTCCTGTGAAGGAGTGTCTACCATTACATCAATAAAAACTTTATGATACTCTACACAATAACCAATTTCCCTGTCATATCATATATTTATATATGAGAATTTATTATATATGTAATATTAGAAAATTTTGCAGTCCTTTTTCCAAATAAGTGTCAGTAAAAGATTGATAATTTCATAATAGTAGAATCCTAAAAGACTTTATATTTTAGTTTATTACACTTTTTAGTGCCTTTTTTTTGCTTCTTGAAGTCTGATCCATGATTTGCAAGAAATAATAATGTAATTGATACAGACATCCAAAACTGCAGAATCAAATTAGTCTTTATTATATGATAGTTTACAATTATGCTGTGATATGAGAAAATAAACAATGTGTACAGTGGTTAGAACAATTGCATAAAGTATGTGAAATATAGATTGTCCTCACATATCATACTCTTCTATTACAAAAAGGACATTTTCCAGTAACCAGATTCAGAGTCCTGATCCTTACTAGCTGTTTGAGGTTAGTTCTGAAGAGCTCATAAAGATTCTTTCCCCACTTTCTTGAATATTCCAGTTACTCAGTAAATGAATTGTTCTGCCAGGATTTGCAGGAAATTTATGAGTCTATTTTTTGACTCAGGAAACATAGAATGAGGGAACCATAGAAAGGAGGAGAAAGAAAAAAATAGAGAAAAATAAATTCAGAGAATACATTTTATTTCTCATCTTCTTAGTATAGGGCTAGTTGAATAAGAATAAAATACACTATGAGCATTTTCTCCTCAGTGTGGCTTCACTGTCTGCCTTATTTTACAGAAAATATGTTAGCTGCACAAATAGTAGTGCTTTCTAGATTTGTAAACATGTTTCTCTATAAAACATGTTTGCTTTTTTTATTATTTCATTGGGATGGGAAACTTTCATTGCAGAAGTTTCCTCCTTTGCTATAGACCTATAAATGAGCCCTAGAGTAAACTGTAATAAGATTGCCTAGGGCACTGGGCTATTAATTGACTTGCCAATGGCCACTTCTATATGAGTCAGAACTCGAACACAAGTCTTGCTGATTCCAAAAAGGACTCTTGATCTTTGCATCTTGAAGCCTTTTGGAAACCTTGTAGCCATATGAATATTTTCAGTTATGTTAACTTTCTGAAAAATGCAATTTAATTATATTACATTACATTACATTACATTAACTCAATGAAAGTTAGATCTATAAATATTTTAGAACATGTTAACTTGGTAAGTGTGATAGCTATAAAATTATTAGATCATACCATAAAATGAAAATATTAGGTTATGTTGGTTAGATGACAATATTTTGAATATATGTACTAGACCTTGTCAAATATATGAAGTCTCAAATATAGCTTTAGGATAGTGGGTCACAAAAGAAAGTCCCTAATCTCTCACTGCACTTGCAACTATAAAGCCTTAATAAATACGATATATCATTCTAGAGCCCATTTTAAATATGCAAATAAGACTCTAGTGCTGCCATGACCTAACACATTGAACTCTGACAACTTGATAGAAATGTCCTAGAAAATTGTCTACATTTTAAAAGGTGACTTATCAGATCTTGCAAAGTATTATTTTATTTGAAACTGCTACACTTTGGAAAGAAAAAGTGATTTAGATATTGCTCTATTTAAGTAACATTTTCTGCAATTTCTAGGATTTGGGATGAGATTCTTTCCTGGTTTATGTTCAGACAGATGCCACTGAAATTTGCTGAGATTTTGCACATTCTCAGCCAGGAAAACTGTCTTCTTCTTCTTTTAGCCATCTGAGAAATTATATAGGCTTTGTGATATAATTTGTATCTCTTTTTTTTTTTTGGTTTCCCTATTCTTCCCTACCTCTACAATTTCCTATTTTGAATCCTCATTGTGACATATAGTTGACCGAGAATATTGAAGATATTTAGAGTAAAGTGCAAAGTTTGGTATATTCTAATCAATCTAGAAAGAATTTGAGTATAATCTTGGAAACTAAATGTCTGCTTTCCCAAGACCAGGCCAGGTAAGTATAGGAAAGGTCATCACCAGCTGAATGGCTTCTAGATAATGAATGCTTTAGCTACAGCAACCCTTAAAACAAAGAAAAAATATATTAGAGTTACTCCCAATCTTTTTGTGCCCCTTCCTTCTACTTCAGTCATTATGGTGCCATAATGTCAAGAAAAGGAACAGAGGATACTATGAATCACTCAAGTCTAGCAACTTGACTGTTGTTATTCCAGATGTCAAATACTTGTTCAGTAGCCTATGAGTGAACAAGAGGGAAAGGATCAAATGAATTGACATTCTTGTTATAAATGAAACCAAAAGAAATACAAGTTTCAATTGAATCAAAATATGACTTCCAGGATAAAACAAAGAAACTGACAGAGTTAGTTTTATCATAATACCAAAAGCAAAAAGAAACATTTTTTCCTGAGTTACCTAGTCATTTTGTTTTGCAGTACTCATACATATTAACAAATAGACTTTGATGAAAAAAAAAACTGCAGTGAATGTACAAACATCAATTAAAGAAGAGGAAGAAAAAAAATCTATAAAGAAGACATTTCAAGATAAATCTACAAAAACTTTAATACATAATGACAGTCACATAGAATTTCAGGTCATGTGACCAATACATGTTTGTGTGTGTGTGTGTGTGTGTGTATGTGTCTGTGTCTGTGTCTGTGTCTGTGTCTGTGTTCATCATAAACTTTTAGACCTTTCCAGAACAGAAATTATGTATCAAAGATGAATCATCCCTATGGTCTAGGATACTTGGAACCCAAAAATTAGAGTTGGGGTTTTTGGATTTTTTAAATGAATTGATACCTCTATCTACTGCACTACCTAGCTGAGTTATACATTCATTTTCTTTTTCTTTTTTTTAGGTTTTTTTTTTTTGCAAGGCAAATGGGGTTAAGTGGCTTGCCCAAGGTCACACAGCTAGGTAATTATTAAGTATCTGAGACCAGATTTGAACCCAGGTACTCCTAACTCCAGGGCTGGTGCTTTATCCACTGCACCACCTAGCTTCCCCTTATACATTCATTTTCAAAGAAGACCATGACATCAGGGAGATGATACCATGCCAAACAAATGAATTGGATTTGAGTGAGGGGGTACTGTGCTAAGTCATCAGTCCGGAACTCTTCTAAGTTCAAGTAAAGTTAAATTTTATTTTATTTTTATATAATTATTTGGTTTTTATTCATGTCTATTTAGTTTGAAGGTTCTGTATTACAAAACAAGCTCCTTGTTTAATATTAGCCCAGTAAAGTGTGAAAATTCTGGAAACTTTTGTTACTAGAGAGATCTTGAAGATGAAAGAATTCACATAGAGCCCTGGCATTTTAAAACCATTCAGGATTTATTACCCAATCCTACAAAGTTTCTAGATTAAAATCTTTTCTCCTCCTGGAGAGTCACTAAGCAGCTTGAGGACAGGTTAAATAGTGAAGGACCATGTCAGGTGCCTGAGGGAAAAGAAAGTGAAGAGGAAAATAGCCAAGAGCTCTGACTGGACTGAATGTTAGAGGTAAAGGAGAGATGGACATAAGAACCGGCTATGCCAGGCTGCATGCATAGAGGCCCTTGGTTTTCCAGCAGTCCTAGGACAGGGGTGCATGGCACTAGTTTAGGAAAAAGGAGAGAGAGATAGCCATCCTTGTAGGGTGAGGGTAGGGTGAAGGAGAGAAAAAGAGAGAGAAAACCAGCTATTCTTCTGTTCAACTTAATGCACTTGTTTTTGGTTTTGGTTTTGTTGCTAGGCAGTGAGATTAAGTGACTTACCCAAGGTCACACAGCTAGATAATTATTAAATGTCTGAGACCAAATTTGAACTCAGGTCCTCCTTACTCCAGGACTGGTGCTCTATCCACTGTGCCACCTAGCTGCCCCTTAAATGTACTTCTGTAATGGGTTGGACAAAGGTGGCATTTGGGGTGTGGTCCAGCACTTAGCTCCAGCTTTCCTCCAATATTCAAGCTCTGTGCTGGTCTTTCCTGTCCCAAGGTGGGATATCAATACATCATTTCCTGTGGAAGATGATTGTCTTGCCAGCTTAGGCTTGACCCCTCAATGGTCAAGGTCAGGTAGACTAGCAACCACAAGCTGGAAGGGGGGGAAACCTACTGAGGTCACTCTTATCTTGATAAATTCACATTTTACAATGGAATTGCTTTGAATAACAGGAGCCCCCCAGACAGGCAAAGACAATATTTTTCCTTCTACAAAATTTGTTTCTAATCACAACATGTCCATAACTCCCTACATCATTTTCATGAATTATTTCTAATTACATTATTTCTTATGGAAAAAAAATGTTCCCCTATTCATTAGTTGCATCACTCATTAAGAGTTCTGAAACAAATTAGCAAGAACTGAGGTACCAGTGTTATGGATAAAACATACAAAGTTTAAGTCCAAATCACGTCAAAAAGAGAACAAATAATTCAAAGAAGAAATTATATATTATGACTAATTAGGTGCTAGGATGGTTCAATTTTAGATATTGATCAGAATAAGAAATCATAGTAAAAATCAAAACACTCAAAGCCACATGGTTATCTCAATGCAGAAAAAAACTGAAAAAAATTATACCACTCTTTTATGTTAAAAACCCTATAAAATGTAGGTATAAAGGGACTTTGTAATTTAATAAAAAGTATCCATCTAAAACCAATGGTATTATATGTAATGAGCATACCTTAGGAACATTTCTAATAACTTCAGGAATAAAGCAAGGATAGTCACTTCATGCTATTATTTAATACAGTTCTGTTACAGTTAGTAACAGAAATGAGACAAAAAAGAAATTAAAACCATTAATATAGTAAAAGAGAAAATCAAACTATTCTTATTTTCTAGTGATTTGATGCTAATGATTCTAGAAATAAATTTAAGGGAATACTTTAGAAAATTGATATTATAAAATGAATTTAAAAATTAAATATCTGGAATGTCAAGAGAAATGGTGTAAAGAAATGGAGATGAATGGTAGAGGTGGTACTTTCAGATCTCAACTATACTATAAAACAGAAGTCATCAAAACCATTTGGCATTGCTTAAAAAAATAAAGAGATCAAAGGAACAAACTAAGTAAGGGAGAAACAGAAGCAACCAAACTCATTAACCCAATGTTTGACAAATTACCTATGGAAAACAATTTTATTATTTAATTAACTCTGCTGGGAGAACTGGAAAGCTGTCTTGTGGAAATTAGGTTTAGACTAACACACTATTAGAAGATTCAAACTTGCTGCTTCAGAACTATATTAACATGCAACTGGGAGATGTTTGCAGAATAAATAAATATATAGAATAAAAACAATGTCCATTTCAGACTTTCTAAATCAAGATGTGATAGCAGGATTCCATTTCTAATTCAAATCTGAGACCACTGACTTATACCAAATTCTATAATACATTTTAAGTTGAGTTGACCTTAATATTAAACATTTTACTATAAAATATTGAAAGCAAAGCAGATCATATACATCTCAGAACTTTTGGAAGTTCATGCATTCTTACCTAATCCAGAGTTAAAGGTAATTTTGAAAAATAAAGTAACAAACTTTGATTAAATAAAAATGAAAAATTTCTGAAGAGATAAAATTAATATAACTTGGATTAGAAGTGAAGTGGTCAAATGGGAATAAAATTGTGCTGAATTTCCCTGATAAAGGTTTGATAGACAGATAGATAGATAAAACATATGTATATATATATATATATATATGTATATATACACACACACACACACAGAGCTAGATTCTATCTTAATTTATAGATTGTCTATATTAATCTATAGTGTTAGAATCTATCTCTATAGATAAGTTCTCTCTTAATCTATAGAACTATTATATCTTATTATAGATATAGATATAAAAGATTCAATCTCTATAGATTAGATTAACTATTGATATTTTTATCTAGCCATATAAAAATAGTCAAAGGACATGAACAAAGAGCTCTCAAAAGAAGAATTGTAAAGTGCTCACAAATTCATGACAGAAAACTACAAATTATTAATAAGAGAAATGAAATAAAATCATCCCTTAGGTTTCATCTTACATGCCTCAAATTGGTAAAGATGATCAAAATAATAGCAATAGTTAATATTGGAATGGTTGTAGATGAAAAAACACACTGAAAGGCTGGTGGAATTGTAAAATAATACATACAACCATTTTGGAAAGCAATTTGGAATTATGCAAGTAAAGTGATGAAAATAACCATTCTTTTTGAGCCAGAGACTGCATAATTGACCTAACACCCCCCCCCCCAAGTATGCCACTGATAAAAAGAAGGTCTCCTTACACATCAAAAGTACCTTTAAAAAAGGCAAAACTAAGTAAGGATGGGAGAAAATATGTATATATCAGTTAAGAAGGAATAAGAGGGACAGCTGGGGGGGGTGCAGTGGATAGAGCACCAGTCCTGGGGTCAGGAGGATCTGAGTTCAAATCTGTCTTTAGACTCTTAATAATTACTTAACTGTGAGACCTTAGACAAAACACAACTCCATTGTCTTGCCAAAACAACAATAACAACAACAACAACAACAACAAGGAATAGGAAATGTCAAAAACTGACAGACTAACAAAAATATAATTTCTACATAATATGGATACATATTTTGAGAAAAGAATAGGAGAGATAGAGCCAAGAGGACAGAGTAAAGACTCATATTCGACTGTGCTCACCCAAATTCACTTCTAAACAACATTAAAATAATGTCTCAAGATGAATTTAGGAATAGCAGTACCAATAAAAGAATGGGGTGAAAGGGTGAGGAAAAGGTCTATTTTACTGGGATGAGAAGAAAGCATTGTTCAGTGTAGGGATGTGCCAAAGCAGGCTGCACCTGTAAAGCTGAGAAGAAAGCCATGGGTATGGGAGCAGCATTTCTGGAGGTCTTGACCTAAAATGAATAAGGGAACTGACAACTGATAAGAAGGAGATAATAGAGGACCATTTGCCGACACTGGGAGCTGGATGCAGTTGCATTGTTTCTATGCAGTTTTTAGGTCATAGTCCCAGGGTAAGTAAGAACACTAGAAGGAGTAGTCAACCTAGTAGCAGTTAGAAACAAAAAAGAGCATTCATAGTCATTCACAGACCAGAGCACAGACTAGGAGACCAGTGACTACACTTATTGGAAAAACTGAGGACACATGGACCGCCCCCTCAGCACGTCCCCTCAGCACGCCCCCTCAGCACCCCACCCATGTTAGCTCTGAAAGCATGAAAACCCTGAATCTAATTCTAAATGTCTATAAAATAGGATTAATCACATCTTCTGGATACGTTTTATACCCAGGATATCAAAGTCTTCTTAACCCCTGACAGCAGTGGTTGATTCACACAGTAGTCTTCCACATTGCAGTAATCTTCAAAATTTCACCAGTTTGTTGATCTTTCTCCATGCAGTAACAACTATCATAGAGTTCTGTGAAGGGAGTCGCTAATTCATAGATAATCAAAGAATACGTGAAATAACAAATCATCCAAAATCTTTTGCAAAATATCAGGAAAATGTAAAATGCATCAGTTTAACTTACATTTCTTTTCATGGTACAAAATCAGGATAGTTTCTTAGGTGCTATTTGTCACATCTCTTCATCAAAGTTAGCCAATTGGTCAGTAGGTCTTATTCATGTGAGGGCATATAACAAATAAGTAGCTTACTTATTAGTAAGTAAGCAAGTAGCAACATAGAAACCTGAATCTTTAAACAGTTCATCTTCAACTCTTGGAGCAGAGTTCACTTTTAGTATAAAGTAAAAAAACTGAGAAATAAACCAGAAAAATGAAGGAAAAAAACAAAGAACCTGATAGACAAAATAGAAAGTTTTGGAGATTGTGTTAATAGAATAACATCACAACACATATGTACAATGAAATGGATCATATTTTAGCAGAGAAGAAATGATTCTCTACTAATATGAAAGGTTTCTGAGTCAGTAGTCCATATGTAGCAAGACCATAACTTTTGAGTAAAAACAAAAATTAGTACAAATCAAAAAAGAACATATAAAGAGGAAAACATGTGGTTTCTAATTGAAAAAACTCAGTCCCAAAATATTTAATTAAATTATTGAGAAAGACAAAGTAGGTAATAAATGGGTGAAAGAAGCAGATATAGACTAAAATGATTTCAAGGAGAAACTTTATGAATAAAAATCAATTATCACAAGGGACCAAAAGGACCCTAAAAGTACTTCTCAGTAAATACTTGACTTACTTGCCCAGTGGAAGAAGAAACACTAGTGAGCAAATTTACTAATCTCTTTTAGCACAGCAAAATGATCATTCCTTATGTAACTCTGAGTTTCTTGAAAGAAAATGAATCTCATTGACTTGTAGGAATGGGGAAGTTTTTCCTTTTGGTATTGATGTTCTAGAGCCCTGGGTACCATTGAAGGAGTCATAAAAAATTTTCTTTTAGCCAATTTGTTTAATGTCCTGATATGCAAATAAAGAATTCTCAATGAATATTGCTAACTACTTGGATTTTAGTTAAAGACATCAAATTTAAATATTTATTTATTAAATTTTGATTTCTTTATTATGTGTCTAAATATACACACAAATTTTAAAGTTTGAGTTTAGAATTGTAATGAAGTTGTCTATCTATGTATGTCCAAATCAGGTCTAAACTTAAAGCAAGATATAAATAATTTACAATTGTACTGTCTATGTTTAGATCAATGTACATGTACACAATGACTTTAAGTTCTGGCACAAGTTTATGGTGGTCATATACTTAGTGGTTTTGGAATCTGATTTTGTATATAACTAGCTTGGAACAGGCTTTGGAGAGTTCATCTATCAAAGGTTGAGAATGGATTAGATGAAGAGCCTAGAACTATTCAAAGATTGATTTGGAGGCCCATATAAGTTTTTCCCCAAATCTCAAATTCAGCATATTGTACATGAGAACTGGAAACAAGTTTAGCTGATGCCATTGAAAGAAACAATATAGAATATTCAATCATTGGAAAGTAGTATCTTATAGATCAGTTTCCCATCCCCCTTCTTTTTCAGAGAAGGAAACAGAGGTCCACAGAAAAGTGATTTACCAAAATCTTCTAGTCTTTCTGAAGATAGCTGCCAGTCTTTCTTAAGAACTTTGAAATTTATTGTGTGACATGGAAGACACTGGTACAGGACTGCCAGCATAATGTGCTGTCATCAAAGAGAATGTGCTGTATTGAGCAATTGACCTAATTTTCTCATTTCAGTGAATCATAGGGGTTTCTTGAGACCTTGGCGTTGCTTTTGTGATTTTTCACCCCTCCCCTAGACTTTCCTTGTTAATAATTTCATCAGTCTTCTTCTTCTTCTTCTTCTTCTTCTTCTTCTTCTTCTTCTTCTTCTTCTTCTTCTTCTTCTTCTTTATTTTTGCAAAGCAATTAGGACTTGCCCAAAGTCACACAGGTAAGTAATAAGAATCTGAGGCTGGATTTGAACTCAGATCCTCCTGATTCCAGGACCAGTGCTCTATTCATTTTGCCTCTAAGCTGCCCCTTGACTTTTCATCAATACTCTATTGTCTTCATGAAAAAACTTGTTCTGCTCATCAATCTTTCAGGAACCATCTTAAGTTTTAACATATTTTTAACATTTAACATAAATATTTTCCATAGATTAATCAATCATTTTACTCCTAAGCTGCTTCTCAATAATATAAATCCATTCCTAGTTTCTTTTCTGAGCCATAATCTCATACCACCAAATGCTTAAAGGACAAAAATACATATCAAGCTTAACGTATCTTCAAATTCTTCCCTTTTCAATTGAAGGTACCACCAGTCTTTTGGACAACCAGATTTACAGCTTTGGATTCCAACTTAACACCTCACTATCATTCACCTGTCATGCATATTTTACTCCTCTCCATACAATCTATTTCTCATAATTTCTCACATATAATATACCTCCTGCAGTTTCTGTTCCTTTGTACTGACTTTTCTTCTATGTTTGGAATCCTCTATCTTTGCCACCACTTTGGTTTTCTTTAAGACTTAACTCAAATATTATTTTCTTCAGGACAACATTTCCATTCCCCACCCCACCCCAGATTTGTCTTCTCAAATTTTTTCTCATTTACTTCCTGCCCAGTTTGTATGCAGTTAATTATTTGCATCTTGTCTACCTATTAAAATGAGTGCATGTGTGGGAGTGTATGTATATGTGTGTGATGCAAATTATAAAACAAAACAGTTTTGGTTCTCAGATAACCGAGTAAGAGCCATCTATGTCATACCCCTCTTTTGAGCATAAAGGTTTTAAAAGCTAGAAGGAGCCTTAGAATTCTTCTATCTCAAAACCTCCATTTTGTGAAAGAGTAAGTTGAGTTACAGAAAAGTTTAATTTGCTTTCATAAGTTATGTGGCATGTACATAAGAGCTAGTACCTGAAAACAGATTCTCATGCTCTGTAAGTTTTACCTATATTATCATATCCACAAAATTCTTTGCCTATAGCTATATTTAGAATTCATTCAGGGGCTTCCTTGAGACCTTGGAGTTGCATTTGTGACTTTGCACCCCTCCCCTAGGCTTTCCTTGTTGATAATTTCCTCAAATACTTTCAAAGTAAAGAGACTATTGTAATCAGAGTTGGAGAGGTTGAGTGGGGAGGGCTGATTTTTAAACTCACTAAGGGATCTGCCCTCAGGTTCCATGTCCTCCAGAAAAGGAAAAAGGGAAAAATGGAAGGAAACTAGAAGAAAAGATCCTGGGATGCTGGATGCTGATATTGTCCTATCTAAATAGTGTCTTCTACTTATATTTACCTATAAAAACCAATGCATATAATGCACATACTCAATAGTACTTGCAACTTTTTCTTAAGGTCTTTATCAGTTCCTTGAAAAGCAATGCAAGGGGTGGCTAGGTGGCACGGTGGATAAAGCACCAACCCTGGAGTCCGGAGTACCTGGGTTCAAATCTGATCTCAGATGCTTAATAATTGCCTAGCTGTGTGGTCATAAACAAGCTACTTAACCCCATTTGCCTTGCCAAAAAAAAAAAAAAAACTTAAAAAAAAAAGAAAAGCAATGCAAGATTTACTATTATCATTATTACCTAAAGCTATATAATTCACTTTCTGGAGAGTGTGTGTGCTTGGATTGAACAATACATTAATCAATGGACCCCTGGAATGTTTTTTTTTGTTAATGTTTTTGAGAAAACATTACTTTAGTCATAATTATGTCAGTCTTCTCTAATTCATCCACTACATTATCCAAAAAAGATTCTTTCCTTCTCAAAGATGGAATTGTGAGAGATGACTCCCATAACAAAAGGCTACTTCATAGGTTACTGAATCCTATGGATGAGAAACATGATAAATATTGTAGTTGAATTCTTCTGTTTGGGGACATGTAATCATTATCAAAGTAAAGTGAAAATGCAACAAATTCATAAATGTTTATTCAGTGCCTCTTATGAGTAAAGAATTGAGAATCTAAAATTTTTAAAATTCTACAGATCAAGGCTCTTGCAGTCTTCTGAGAGTAAGGGAAGGGGGATACAATATATGATATTTTATCTCCTGATAGAATATAAGCTCTTAGAGGAGAAAGAATTTCATTTTTGTCTTTGTATACCCAGCCCCCAACATAGTAACTGTCATTTTGCTTGATTGCAAAAAGAACCACAGGGAAACTATTTCTCTGTATTATAAACTCATTGAAAATTAAACAGGGAATGAATTTTAGGATATAAACTTTGAAATAGAGAGTTTTCCAACTGACTAACAAGTCCTTTCATCTATATCTTGCTGCTGATTTCTTCTTTCCCTATTGAGATCATTCAGTAATTTCTTTCTCTATATGCAGAATAGACCTTCTCTTTTGTCACTTTTACCACCTATGCCAGCTTTCTTGTCTTACTTGCCTTTCACAACCAACCTAAACTCTCCTTCTAAGTACCCCTTATCCCTCCCACTACAAATGCCAAGCTCTAAGGGCTTTGCTAATGGTTGGGGGAACAAAAAGGTTTTGCCTTTCTTTTATCTGTCTCTCAAACAATCTTTAGAATATCAGCTAGATATTAAGTTTTTAATGATCATCTTCCTCAAATAATTCTGAAACTGTTCCATTATAGGAGAACTTTGTCATTAAGGAAAATGAAATGAATACAAATTCAAAATTAAAATATACACGTTGTTTATTGGAGGTACCTTGGTGCAATTGTTTATTTCAATTTGACTTTAATTAGCTATGTGAGAGATGCATTGGGTAGATTCCTACAGTGTTTATTCAAACCATCCATTCAGTAGTCCCGGGGGTCAAGGTTTCTGCTTCAGTGCTATATCCATGCTTGGTCAAGCTTTAAACTTTATGGCTTTTGGCACAAGTGTAAGACAGAAGCTTTGATGGCTGAGAGTGCCAAGGGCACAGAGCAAATATAAATTTTTATCAGTACAGTAAGTGGCTATAATGTGGAATATTGATGGGAGGCTATTGGATATTTTTATGTTTTTAAATATTGAGAAACATATGCCTCAGGGAATGGGAAATCAAGATATGAGGCCTTCTTGGAGCAATCCAGTTTAAATTCAAGGTACTATTATTCATTTACCTTCACAATAGCTAGACCTAACCCGTATAGTGGAAAAAGTATTGGAATAAGAATGAAGAGATATGAGTTCTGCAAGTGACCTTAGCAGTGGTATATAACTGTGTCTTAGGATAAAACACTTTCTCTCCCTGGCTGAGTTTCTTTATCTATAAAATGAGAGTAAGAACATTGGAAAGAATCTTCTTAAATTAGACAAAAAATGCAGTTGTTACTGTTTTTTTGTCCAGCCATAGCAACTCTCCAAGATCAGCTACTTAAATTTTAGAGTATTTGTGGTCTATGTACATTGCAGCAAGGAGTCAAAACAATGACCAAAGCCCAGTTGCTTTAAATATCAGGAAAATATATTCACAAAAGAATGTAAGTGATAGCAAGGACTTTTCTGTTTTTGTATCTGCATCACTTAGATAAATTCAACTTCAATAAAAAGTATTTTGAGGAATAAATGAGAAAATTTATGTGAATTTTAGAAAGTTTAATGAACTGAATATATGTAGCAACTATTATTACTTATGTTATTATTTATCTTTTTTCATTTCAGGGCTTGGGGAGGAACCTTCCTTTTTGCTAGTCTGCATGAAGTGTTCTATGACTTTTGGTGGTCCAAATAGCAGTACTAAGGGGCCATGACATAGAATCACCTGTTCTGGATCAGAGAAAAATCTCAAGAATCCATGTTATAAGTTCTAATCTCTCTTTTTCCATTAATCCTGTTTAAAGAACAAACAAAAATAAAACTATGATATTTACTTAAAGCCAAAAATATTAATAGTCTATAAGTACATATTTACATTTAATCAATTAGCAAATATTTGGTGAATATCTTCTTTGTGAAAGACATGATGGTGGTAGAAATCTAGATTCAGCAGAGATAATGAACTGACTCTGAAGCCAGAAAGACCTGGATTCAAGTCTTTTTCTCCAAGACATACTAACTTAATATGTCTGTGAATATGACCTTAACATCTCAATGTGCTCAAGAAATTCTCAGGGTGAAAAGTTACTGAGAAGTTGCTGACCAGCATTGAAAGAAAGCGCATCCTCACCTAAGAGTTCTCAATACCAGTGAAATAATGGTTATAGTTCCTGTCTGATTGATGCTGTAAGAAATTTTTTAAATTATAAGAAAATAGTCCCAAACTTCAAGGAATTTATAGTCTTACTGGAATGCAAGAAAGGCAAACAACAAGAAACAACTAAAATTAATGTAAAATAAGTGGCAAAAAAGTGAAATCCTACAAAGGGTCAAAAGTCTATCCTGAGTGGATAATAGATGGTCAAAAGGATGTGAACAAATAAATAATTGCAAACTATTAACAATCATATGAAACATTGATCTAATTCATGATTAATAAGAGAAATGCCAATCAAAATACCTTTGAGGTTTCACTTCACATCCAGAAAGAAGACAAAGAAATCAGTGTTGGAAGGATTGATGGAAGACAGGCATACTAATGCTTTGTTAATGGAGATGTGAATTGGTCTGACCATTCTGGAAAGCAATTTTGAATTACTCTAAGGAAGTGACTAAATTGTCTGTACCATTTAAACCAGAGATCCCATGGCAAGAAAAATAATCCAAGGTGGTCAAAGAAATAACAAAAAGTCCATTATACACCAAAATGTTTACAGCAGAAAATTTTGTAGTAACAAGGAATTTGAAAAACAAAAGAAGATGACCATTGACTGAAGAATAACTCAACAAATTATGGCACATGAACATAATTTAATATTGCTTTTCTATAAGATATGATAAATATGAAAAAATCCAGATAGGTAGATGGTATTATGACTTATATAGATTAAATAAAACTAGAAAAACTATATATATATATGTATATATATATATATATATATATATATACACATGTATATAATGAAAAAAAATAATGCAAATAGAAATAACCACATAAACAAATCTGAACTGACTGCTGTGAAGGAAGAAATTAGAAAACATATCATTCTCTTTTTCAGAGTAGAGGACCATGAATGGAGAATTTTTACATGTACTAATGGACTTGATTTATATATATCTTAGTTTTGCTCTACTGTTTTATTTTCCTATTTCCTTTTTAGTCTTTATTATAAGGAATATCTCTCAGGATAGGGTGGGAATAAAGGAATACAAAGGGAAATTATAGAGACTTAAAAACAAAATATATTAGTATTTTTTTACTAGGCAATGGGATAAAGTGATTTGCTCAAGGTCACAGAGCTAGGTATTTTTCAGGCTAGATTTGAACTCTGATCCTCCAAACTCCAGGATTGGTACTCTATCCACTGTGCCATTTAGCTGCCCCCAAATGTATTAATATATTAAAAAAAATTTAAGGCAATGGGGTTAAGTGACTTGTCCAAGATCACACAGCTAGGCAATTATGAAGTATCTGAGGTCAGATTTGAACTCAAGTCCTCCTGACTCCAGAGCAGTGCTCTGTCCACTATGCCACTTAGCTGCCCCTATATTAGTATTTTTAAATGAAAATGTGACTCTCTCATAAAAGATATTAAGTTAAATTCTGCAAATGTTTTTATAAAGTGCTTACTATATGTACTTGGAGATATAGAAATGGAGATATAGAAAGAAAAAAGAAACAGTCTATCTCAGGTATATGTAATACTGGGAAGATAGTTATAAACATAGGTAAATTCAAAATAAGTAGACCCTTTCTGTTCATTGCTCATGTAGAATACATTTTTCCATATAGATTTGTCTAGATGTGGGTCTTGCAAGAAGGTGTGAATAAATATCTCTAAAGTCTCTTTCACCCATACTTCTTCAAGGGAGACTTTAATTTCTTTCTTGTATAGGACAGGATATTGGGCTCAGAGCTGTGCATATTACTCTTTCTGAAAAGGGAATATAATACTCTATAGAATTATTGGACAAAGACCATCATACATAGAAAATAATAAAAATAAAAAAATCTATTCATTCAAGTTGACTGCAAAAAGAAATCAGGTGAGATTTGCATCTTAGAACATATCATAAAATATTGCATGACTATTAGGAGTGAAGTATCTCAGATCAAACCAAGAGAAAAAAAATCTGTCAAGTGTTTAGTGTAATATGCTGGAGAAAAGGATATAGTTAAATCCTTGGATTATTTACATGTTGAATTCTTCCTGGAATCTTTCTATTTTTTCTTTTCTATTTTTTCTTTTCTATTTTTTCTTTTCTATTTCTCCAAGGACTTTTCCTTGAAGAGAACCTGAAATACCCACTTCTGAAAAACTAGGATTCCCCTCTTTCAACTGAACCCCTTACATAGGCATGAACCAATGGGCAATCATTCTCTACTGATAAAGATAGTCATACAAAGTGGCCCCAAATTTAGGTTCCATTCATATAAAGTAATATCAGGGAGAGGAACACTAACTGAAAGAAACAGAAAAGACCTCTTTTAATAGATATCAGCTGAACTGGGTCCAAAAAAGAGTTATGGGTCTCAAGAGGTAAAGAAGAATAGCATCCAGAGATGCGGAAAGGTATGAAAATAGTAGAGTCCATGGAATAATATCATGGAAAGATGACTAGAAATTAAGGTACTTAGAATATAAATTCAATTTTTCATTTAACCCATTCCACAACTTTGGTCATGTCTGTGAACTAATGAGTTTACATGTAGTTGCTTAGATAATGTACAACACTTTAAAGGAAAAGTTGACCCAAAATAATATAGGTTTTTAAAAATTAAAAAAATTAATAATATTCATTTTATTGCTTTGCTTTAGAAAATATTATAGGCTAAGCAGAATGATTTTGATGAATACACCCTGTGCAGTAGTAATTGTGCCCATCATGGCTCTTGGAGCTGTTAGTAAATTAATAGATCAAGTAATAAGCACTCCCCATTACTGATAAAAAATATTTTTCTTTTTTTTTGGACTAACAATTCCTGTTATCATTGCTAATCTTATATCTTTTTTCATATTGTCTAACACAGATGAAATGATTTTTCTAACTTCTGTAGTAACTCACAAAGAAATGCCCAGCACTCGCCCCATAAGAATGGTAAAAATCCCTCAGTTAAGAAAATTTTTCATCATAGGGGCCACAAAGTGGACCACCTGGGACCTGCTGAATTTCAGAACAGGATTCCTCCTTCATTAGTCATTTTCAGTATAACAAAAACATCAACTTCAATTTTACACCTTCCTTTCTTCTCTGCCTCATTTGCAGCATGGGCCTTAGTCAAATGCTATCTCTGTAGCTGGATATACTATTAACTTGATTTTAATTAGTGAGAAACCAAGGCAGCCTGCGTTAAATGTCTCACAAAGCTTTGCAGATGACTCTAAATGCCTTAAGATATAAATACCTTTAGGCAAATGCAAATACAAGTGGCTTTGCATATATTCATATAGTTTGCCCTTTCAGCTTTATGAGCTGAAATGACTGAAAGAAAAAAAAATAAGGTAAAGGAAAAAGATCTAAAGATCCACACAGTTGTCTGCCAGTTCTTTGTCCAAGTGAGTTCAATCTAGGGGCTTTAAAAAGTTTACTTTGCAAATAACCAAAATAGTACAGATTTTCCATAATTTTCAGGCAAGAAGTTCCATTTCAATAAAGTAAATGACTTTTGATTTGAAAGTATTTATCCATCTCTAAAAAGATAATTCTTTCCCTCCTACCACTTTTAGTTCTAATGTTTTTCTCATGATTTTTAGTGAGTCAATGCAATTCAGTAGATATTTATTATTATTATGCAAAGAACCCACCCAGCTAAGATCTGAGGAGATAAAGATAGATACTCAAAATCCTGCAGTTAGGGAGCTTATAATGGAGTCTGGAAGAAGTGTGGTTTATTGGAAAGACCACAAATCAGAGAAAATGGGTTTAAATGGTTTAAATTTTAATACCTCTTTTTTGACCTTTAAAGTTCTACAACTGTCCTCTGACTCCAATCTCTCTTTCTAGACTGATTTTACATTATTCATCCTGATGGTCTTAGAGAAACAGCCCAACTGATTCCCTATAATTCTTTCTTGTCTCTGTGTCCTTATATAGGTCTCCTGTTACTAGAACACTTTGCCTTCTTATTTCTAAATCTTGGAATCCCTAGCTCATCTGAGGCTGAGTTGGGGATTCTAAGAAACATTGTAATTCATTATTCCATGTTAATTTTACTTTTATTATATAGCAATTGGGGATGAGACCAGAGTGTTATTATTTACACATACACATACACACACACACACACACACACACACACACCAGATCCCATTTCCAAATATTCTCTAATTAGTCACCCTGACACCATTTTTTTTATTTATTTAAGGCAATGGGGTTCAGGGACTTGCCCAAGGTCACAAAGCTAGGTAATTATTAAGTGTCTGAGACTGGATTTGAAGAAGGATCCTCCTGACTCCAGGGCCAGTTCTCTATCCATTGCACCACTTAGCAGCCTCCAATATCATTTTCTTATCTCTCTATTTTAACTTTTAAAATACTAATAAATTTATCTTTCCAAAAACCTATAGTGTCTCCCCAATGCTTCAACCTGAATTCAACCTACTTATCTAGTCAACTGTATTCTATGGTACTTCCCTTCACATACATTCTGTAATCTCCATTACCTATTTCTCCCTTCATGCTTATAAGCAACTGTGGCACTTGATTAGACACTAAGCCTGAATTCAGTACTGGGCAAGTCAATTAATCTTACTATCTGCTTTAGTTTCTTCATCTATAAAATGGGACAATTATAGGACCTACTTTATGGGCTTATTGTGAAGATCAAAGGAGATATTTGTGAAGCACTTTGCAAAACTTAAAGTGTGATAGACATTCTAGTTATTATCATTATTATATTTTATTATAGCAGAGACTGCAATTTTGTCTTGTTGTTGTTCAGTGTGTCCAAATCTTTGTGACCTCATTGATCACACAATCCATGGGGGGTTTTTGGCAAAGATTCTGGCCATTTCAGTCTTGTCATCATTAAAATAACTGACTACTGTGAAATTGATAAAAAAGGCAAATGTTTCAAGGATCACATTGACTTGACAGCTGGATTAGAATGGGGGGGGGAGAAGCTAGGACAATAGACTGACAGAAATACCTAATTGAAAGAAGAAGAAAGGGAAGATACATAAAGAAATTAAAGAAGCTATATTAAATTACCTTCTCATGCTTTTCTGAAAAATATAAATAGGATTCCTAAAACATTTCCAATTCTGGCCACAAATAATGTTCCATTTTCCAAGTAGAGAAATTCAACTTATGCAAATGGAAGAGAAAAAGTCAGTGAATGATTTTAGGCTGATCTTAAGATAATTGATTTAGAAGTAGAAGAGGTCATAGTGATTATCTTATTTTAATCCTTCATTGTGTAAATGAAAAAAAATATGACCCCAATCAGCTAATATAGCTAATGCCCAAGATCACAAAGAATAGGCAGAACAAGAATTTGGACCCAGATCATCTGGATCTGAATCTAATATTCTTTCCAATATTTGTCTCATGGATAGAATAGAGCAACTATTAATCTTGCTGCTTGAAAAACTGAAAATTTGAACAACTATTTTTTAATCATTTTTTGTACTCACTGAAACATTTTTCTAACATTTAAAATTGCTGTATATATTTACTTATAAATTTTCTACCTTGCATAGCAAATGATAATGCTCAGTTAGAAAGTATTGCAAAATGCCTTAGCTTCCAATATTCTACTCTCCCAAAATATTCATCATAATTTTTGTTTTTCTGATGACCTACTCCTTAGAAACACTAGTGAAATATTCTGCTTATTCTACCACTGATTGACTTTTCTAAGATCCATTGGTCAAATTATGTTCTAAATTGCACTAAAAGTTTGAAGTCCGTTCACAGGTATTTTAAAAGCCTCTCATTTTGCCTCTTAATTTTCTGAGATGTCAGTGGTTATTGTAATAATCACTAGATGAAAGATTTCAAATTAGAGTAGGATTCAGTTTGATTGAATTCAATAACAAAAATTATTTCTACTGCATTTTGCTATATGCTGTGGAAGACAACTCAAAGTTCCTTCCCTTAAGGGATATAAAAGGTAGATGTAATATTGGAATATCTTGATTTGAATTCCTCCTCAATACTTAATAGTTATGGAAACTTCTGGGTGACTAGATGGTACAGTGGATAGGGCACTGGGTCAGGAATCAAGAGTTAAAATCCAGCCTCAAACAACTTATTAATTATGTAACCTTAAGCAAGTCACTTAATTATGTTAGCCTCAGTTATTTATAAAATCATCTATAAAATCTAGAGAAGGAAATAATATATTTGCTAAGCCAAAAAAGGGTCACAGCAAAACATGACTAAACAACAAAAAAAAAGTAGAATCTTAGGTAAATCACTTGGTCTTCTGAGCTGTGTTTTCTTTTTTGCTTTTTTCTTTACCTATAAATGGGAACACAGCAGCAATAATAGCACCTACATCAGAGTTGTTGTAAGAATCAAATGATACACAGAATGTAAAGTACTATGGATATCTTAAAGCTCTAAACAGACATGAGCAATTATTGCTATCAATACAACTTTGCCTTTTTTAAGGTGCCATTTATAAAGAGTTGAATATATTTGCTCATAGTTTTTGTTTTTTTTAGTTAAGCAAAATTTATTCAAAAGGGAGAGAATGATGGGAACCTTGACAAATGAGGATTTTCTTTCATTGTTTTGTTTTGTTTTGTTTTGTTCTGTCTCATGTTTGTTTCTCTCCCACGTGCTGTGGAATATCCAACTTGACCACGTGTAGTAAGAACAGCTGGGGTCTAATCTGAATGGAGGTCTAGCCCATCAGACAGTCACAGAACAAATGAGACTGTGGGTGTTCTTTTGCAACCAGGAAGGGAAGCTGCGACAGGAACCGCCTGTCAGAAGAGGCTGTGCTAGAAATTCAGCTGGGAGCCCCCATCTCTTCTGTGACAATTCTTCAAAGATAAGAAAATCAGGAAAATGTTTTCCAAGGGTTTCAGGGGCTCTGTTTGAAGTTGACATTCACAAAAAGAAGAAATGTTTTTAAAACTCAGCATCTGGAATGCATTTCTGTTTTCTCATTTTATTTGATTTTTAACAGTTTTTGAACAATATTGTATCCTGTCATTTCTTAAAGCAGCAAAAGCACAGAGAAAAGTTGTCAGAGTAATTTTTTTACAACTTTATAAATAGATGTTTGTAACACCTCATAAATGAAAATAGACATATATTTAAATTCCAGTGAAATACAGAGGTGAATTAGACCCTTTTTGCCTTCTAAGCATGTTGTGAACTGAGGCATAACCAGCTTCTGGAACAAGCTCCTGGGACATCTTAGAGGAGACACTGGAAAGAATGAATTGCCAGTGAAACCTAGTAACTGTCACATTTTAGATTGCTGTGATAGTTTAAACTTCAATAGCCATCAATTAATTTTTCAGCCTAGTGCTTAGTTTAGGGGCAACAATCATGTGTTCTCATAAGCTATACATAGTTTTTCACAACAAAGACCTGGCTTTTAATAAACTTATACCAACTAGGAGTTTCTAGGAGAACACACTTTCACCTTTAGTATCAATAACCTTTCATTTATGATTGCATGACAGCCCGAACAGGTAACTTTAATAGCATGCATAATTTATCGTTATGCTTCTGTGAGGATAAAGGAAACTGACATAAACTAAGAACTTTATAATGCAGGATTAGCTTTATGAAACAGTGCTGTACCTTCATAGAGTCCAAAGAGCAATTATTCTGTGTGTCTACCTACCACTGTAAAGTTGTTGGTTCAATCATCATTGACCAATTACTGCTTTATTATATTTTCTTTTTATTTTTATGGTAGAGAATGCTATTTTTCCCACAATCAGTCCTTGAACACAAAGACTATAGCAATCAGTTCTGTATGTGGAGCAGTGGGGTGACTCTTGATTATATCTATACAAAGAGGCTAATTGAATGCCAATCATTTTTTTTAACAAAAGTAGAAAGTTTTTTTCTTCTTTAAATAGATTTTGGATTTTCTTTTAATTTTATCTTTTTTTAAAAAAAAGATGATATTTGAGATGAACCCCCAAGGAAATCTTTTATTGAATATGTTGTTTGAAAATTGTAATTCTTCTTGACATTAGAGACATATTTTGAGATATATCTGATATTAGGAGTCAAAAGAAATAAAATGTTTAATACCCTATATTATATGTAGATTGAGAGAGAGAGAGAGAGAGAGGTAGAGAATAATTCCACAAATCAGTTTCTTGGGCATTTCAAAGTGTACTATGTCACTTATAGTATAACTTAATAATTATATACTTAATTATATTCAATTTTTTAAAAATTTTAAATGTCATTAAAAGAATTTTTAATAGTATGGTCAGTCATGGAAGTTTGTAATAGTTTCAAAATGTAACATTTAAGATAAAATAAAAAATTCCATAATTTACTTTAATGTTGAGATTGCCATCTGTTATGAGATACTGTCTGCCTTTCTTTAAAGAAAAGTAAGATTTCTATTTAGTATTGTCTATGAAGCCTGAAGCACATTTTGAAGTGTTACATATGTAGTATAGAATGTTGCTATTTCTTCCTTTGATATTCTGTAAACTGCATGTTGGTATTTTATATTAGTATTAAGAATTCATTTTATAATATATTCAGCAAGACGATTTCCAAAATGCTAAACACAGTAAAGATCTTAGGGCACATTTATAGTTGTCATATTCCAGAAGAGTTGGAGTTATTTTTCCTGTTGCTTAGATAATTTGCTTTTCATCTGAGATAATCATTTCATCTTATGTTTACCCCTTAATAGATCAACTTAACTGAAATCAAAGATAATTCTCCTGACCAATGGAAAGGAAATAAATGTTGAGTTTTCAAGATAGGCAAAAGTATTTTAGAGGATTCTTGTTCATTTTCCTGGCCATTGAAGTCTGATTGTGGTAAGGAATATTCTATTTTATGTCCTGGGGAAATTTAGGAAGTAATAGGACAATAGGATAAATAAAATATGTCAGCAAAATGATAGATTGTGTGATTTACTGTGAATTTGAAATTACAGGACCTAGATTCAAAACTGGATTCTGCTACTACCTGAATGATCTAGGACAACTCCTTTACATCTCTGGGTTTCAGTTTCCTTATCTTTAAAATAGTAATAGGATGCTAGAATTTCTGTCAGAATAGCTTCCTCCCAGACCAAACAAAGGAATGAATTGGAGACTGAAATCTAAAGTTAAAATTCAAAGTGGTCTGTTTATATTCTACAAAATCATTGATGTGGGTTAGCATCAAGCAATATATGATACTTTCCTCTGTGACCTATCACCTCCTTTTCAAGCCCTGACTCAAAAGTTGAAAACTTTCTAACTAAATTTGATAAAAGTCTCAGAATCTCTGGACTAGAAGGATATCTTCAGTGGCTATCACTGTTACTTTAATTTGAAAAACATACTACTTTGGGGGTTCAGAAAGATGGTTTGCTGAATGTGGGTAATGGCTAGAAAATTCAGGGACATCCAACTTCTTTGAGGGGGTTTCATACAGGTTTCTGCTCCATTCAATAAGCAATGAGTTCTGACTTTAATTTTCCCCCCAGCTTGCATTTCTGAGGTTGGCAAACTACAAGATCTTGTTAGTCAACTTGTTTAGGACTTTCTTTTTTAACCCACCCCAGCTTTATTTTCTTTAGTGACTTAATCAAAGGTAATTTGAGTTCACATTTTTGTATCAATGGTTGTATTTAAGGAGGCCTTATCTGATTTCCATCACCAATTAAAGGCTTGCATTTCTTGTTTATATCCATCTCAAAGCTGACAAGGTCCTTGTTTGATTTCCATAGGAAGTCAAATCTCCATGTAAAGTTAAAGACTCCAAAGCACATTTGTTCTGGTAAAATTATATCAAGGGAAATGACTTTTACTAATATAAAATGAGGATGTGGTGGTATAGGGTGGTCTCTGCCACTTTGGATGAAAAATAAATTGTGAAGCCTCAATAGTAAATATTTGCCTGAGAGAACACAGTGGGAGGGAAATTACAGTGTCCACGAATATCACCATTAAGGGGATTTGAAGTCAGAGGTTAATGTAACAGGAGTTGGTCCCGACAAAAAGGTCACAAAAGGTCAACCTACTAAGCATAGAGCAACTTGATGATTTTTAACTATTTTTGGCAAGAAAAACATCAATGTAACTGCCTTTGGGAGCTAGGAACAAAGGTCGAAAACACTAGAGGATTAACTTAAAGAAAAGGTACACAGTAGTTAACTTGGTTGCCCTTACAGATCAGCTTCTCTGACAGTAGAGTGAGCTAAAAGTAACAACAGAAAAACCAGATTGATTTTTAAAAGTGAAGATTATAACACTTTAAATCATTCTATGTTGCAAATATGTAAAATTCAATATAACAATAAATATCTGGTAAGTACCTAAGGTGGGAATTCTATCTCATATAGAATTGGTTATTGAAATCAGTAGAGACGTATTTTGAGATATATCGAATATTAGGAGTCAAAAGAAATTGAAATGTTTAATATTCTATATTCTATGTAGATATGAGATAGAGAGATTAGAGAGAGATAGGTAGAGAACAATTCCACAAATCAGTTTCTTGAGCATTTCAAAGTGTACTATGTAATTTTGATATAACTTAATAATTATACACTTAATATTATATTCAGTTTTTAAACAATGTTAAATGTCATTAAAATAATTTTTATACTAGATTTTTTCTTACACATTTCACCAGTGTAGGTAACATTTGTTATACAAACTCTTTCTTCCTATACATAGTCAAATTCTATAATTTATAGCCTTTAGATAATGATCTAAGGCAGACATGAGAAACTCCATGCCACCACATGCTAATTTATTGGCAATATTCCTAAATGAAACTGAAACCAGGTTAAAATGTAATTGTGGAATGAATAAAATAAATAAAAATACTACACTACATAGATAATGTTAATTTGTGGGTTTTTTTTTTTACTCAGTCAGTTTGTAACCTGCAGAGGATACCTCGCACTTTTAGCTTAACCCCACTAATCCAGGTGTATTAAGAGGTTAAATGATTTTCCAATAGCCACACAAGTAACAAAAGTCGAAGAAAGGACTTGGACAGCACTTTTTGAGGCCAATGTTCTATATACATTGTATTATAGTACTTCTCCCAAGCAGTGATAACAATTTAAATTCTGTCAAGTAAGTTATAGTTTATTAGAGGAGAAAACACCCAAAATAGACAGTTATAGTAAATTTTTATAACAGGAATTATACTCAATAGAATATAGGTGAGAAGACTTTTAATAATAGCTAATATTAACAAATGTCTTAGGTTTTACAAAGCACTGTAAAAAAATTATGACACTAGATTCTTAGTACAACCCTAGGACTTAAGTCTGATATTATTCCAATTTTACAGTTAAGGAAATTGAGACAGAGATCAAGTGACTCATCCAGTTAATAAAGGTTTGAGGAAAGATTTGATATGTCTTTTTGATTCCATATCTACTTTACTGCCTAGTTTCAGTAGTTGCTATTGGCATTTTAATAATTAGTATGTTCCACACCTTCAAACCCAACTAATAAAATTAATAAGATTCTTTATGCCTTGATATCTCTATCAAATGAGAATGTCTCTTTGATTCAGTTATAGAATCAATCAAAGGTACAAACAAGGTGTGAATAATTTCTAGACATCTCTATTGAATCAAATAGTAATCAATCAAAGATGTAAAATAGGTTCAAGCAATTTTTAAGCAATATAGGATAAGTGAAGAACTTGGGTCAGTGAATGAGAACAGATGACACCACAAAAGAAATGTATTGTGTCATTGAAGAGAGCCAGAAAATTCCTGTGGGACTTGGTAGAATAGAAAGTCAGTTCAGAATACCATAAACTTTCCTGACTCCAAGTCAAGAGCTCTATGCTATGCTTCATCACCAAGCAAACCATTTTATCCTTAAGTATTTAATACAATTCTTCAGTCTTTATCAATATTCAACACAGATAGATTGTAATCATTGGAAAAAGCTTCTAAGGTGGGAATTTCCTTTGCAGGTGTTTTCACTGACCAATTATTCACATTTTGGATTTACTTCCAGTAGCACAGAGCTTAATTGGTATTCAGATCTTTTGTAGCTCTTTCATATGTGTCCCTCAGCGACCTGTCCTGGACCCACTTTTGTTTTCCATCAGTTCTATTTCATTTGGCGACCTCATCAGCTCCCATGGATGGATTTAATTATCATTTCTATGCTGATGATTCTCAAATCTACCCAATTTTCCTCAACCACTTAGTTGAACTCTACCTTCTCATCTCCAACTCTTTATCAGGCATTTCAAACAGGATTTCTAGTAGAGATCTTAAATTCAATATGCACATGTGAATTCTATGCAAAAGATAACCATCTCCTTCAAATCGGGGTCCATATCTCATTCCCCTTTGGCTTCTTATAGTTCTAGATTCTAAAAATCTTCATTTCAAGGAATCATAATTTCAATCGGTGGGAATACTGCCATAAACAATGTAGATTATAACGATATTGGCATGATAATGATGAGGCATGAAGGAACTGCTAGGTGACACAGTTGATAGAGTGGGACCTTGGATCAGGGAGATCTGAGTTCAAATCCAGTCACAGATACTAACTTGCTGTGTACCCTGGACAGATTTACTCTCCTTGCCTCAGTTTTTTCCTTCATAAAAAATGAGCTGAACAAGGAAATGGAAAACTATTTTAGTATCTTTGTCAAGAAAACTCCAAATAGGGATTGACCCAACTGAAATTATTAAAAAAAAAACAACAACAAATGAAGTCCTCAATAGTTCTTATGACTCATCAGGATACAGAATCAGCTAAACATCCTCTTCCATTGGATGTCTCCAAACTTTTAGAGGAGTTAGGAGGCAGAGTAGAGAAAATAATGGGTCTAGAGTCAGGAAAACCTGAGTTCAAATGTGATTTTAAATATTTACTAATTGTGTGACTTTGGGCAAGTCGCTTAACTTCTCTTGGTCTCAAGTTCTTCATCTGTAAAATGGATATAATAATAGCTTCTGCCCAGGGCTGTTGTGAGAATCAAATGAGATAATAATTGTGAAGTACTTAACACAATGCCTGCACATAATAAGCTACCTACAATTATACCCATGTCTCCCTTATTCTGGAAAAAAACAGAAAAGCAGAAAACAACAACCTCACTTGATTCTTCCATTACCAATAATTAACATCCTATATTACTTGGATCTTTGTAGCTAAACTCTTCAAAAAGACTGTCTACAAATCAGTGCCTCCAGTATCTTTATTCTCACTCTCTTTTTAAACCCTTATAATCCAGCTTTCAATATGAGTTTATTATAGCCAGAATTATTAATTTTTATTTTAGTATTTTGTATCTATAATAAGCATTATATTTAGTATATTATCAGTTATTTATTATTATTATTTGTGTCTTTTCTCAAAAGACATCATAGAACTTGAATTGTTGGCCCTAGCCTTTGACAATGAGACATCAGACAAATTCACCCTTTATCATCTTACTATCTCACTCTTCACAGAAGCTCTTTCAAGCCTGTTTGTCCCTTCTTCAACCTCCCATGACTTCCATCTCCCTCCTCACTCCTCCACCCCCTCTCAGCTGAGAGATCTTATTTTTATAACAAAAAATTCCCTTGATTTCCTTCTTAAACTCTGTTCTTCATCTTCTACCACTCAGATGCCTTCTGCCACTCTCTCCTTAACTCCTGACTCAAATGATGTAGTGGCCTTTCTCTACAAGGTAAACCACCATGCTCATTCAATCAATCCCATGCCAATCCATCTCCTCCAACAGATTTGACCCTCTGTCACCCCCATTATTTTAATTATTTTCAATTTCTCCTTCTTTTCTGACTTATTTTCAACTACAAACAATTATGTCCATGATGCCTTTATCCTGGAAAAAAAAAACCAAAACAAATTCATTGACCTTTTCTTAATTTTGATTCTCTTTGATCTCTGAAGACTTGACATTGTTTATCATCCTCTTCTCCTTGATGCTCTCTTCACTCTAGGTTTTTGGGCCATCATTCTCTCCTCGTTTTTTCTCACCTGTCACACCATCCCTCTGTCTCCTTATCTGGATTCTAATCCAGATCATGTCCTCCAATCATATGTGTCCCTCAGTGTCCTGTCTTGGACCCTCTTCTATTCTCCATGGATTCTTTTTCATGGCTTGATATCATCAACTCTGAAAGATTTACCTGTGCTGATGATTCTTAGATATACCTATTCTGTCTCAACCACTTAGCTGATCTCTTCTCCATCATCTCCAGTTGTTTATCAGCTATCTCAAACTCCATATCTAGTAGTTATCTTAAACTCAATATGTCCAAAACAGAATGCATTATCTTTTCCCTTAGGCCATTCTTCCCCACTCCTACTTTGCTTGTTATTTAAGAAGGCAACACATTCCTCCTAATCCCTCAGGCTCACAACCTCCCAGTCACCCTGATTTTTTTCAGTATCTCTAACCTCCTGCATCCAATTTATTGCCTAGGTCTGTCAATTTTGTCTTTGAAACATCTCTTGAGTATATTCCCTTTTCTCCACTGACTTCCACCAACCTAGCAAAGACCCTCATCACCTCATATCTGGACTATTATAATGATTTGTTGTTAGGTTTTTTTTTTTGCCTCCAATCTGTCTCCACTCTATTCCATTTTCCACCTCGTGATTTTCCTAAATGTAGGTCTGATCATGTCACCCTCTAACTCAGTAAATTTCAATGACTCACCTGTTGTTCCCAGGAACAAATACAAAATTCTCTTTTTTTGGCATTCAAAACACTTCTTAACTTATTTGCCTCTTCCAGTCTTCTTACATCTTCCTCCCTAGCATGTATTCTTCTATTGTGCCATTGACCTCCTAATTTTTTTTAAACAAACTTAATTCTTTTTTTTTAGTTTTTTGCAAGGCAAATGGAGTTAAGTGGCTTGCCCAAGGCCACACAGCTGGATAATTATTGTCTGAGACCGGATTTGAACCCAGGTACTCCTGACTCCAGGGCCCTTGCTTTATCCACTGTGCCACCTAGCTGCCCCCCCTCCTAATTTTTTTAGGAAGAAAATCATCCATCTTACATCTCTAGGCATTTTCTTTGGTTGTTTCCCTTGCTTGTAACCTCTCCATCCTTTGCTCCAACTACTGATTTCCTTCTTTTATTGAAATCCTTCCTCAATGTCTCTTAATTCTAGTGCCTTCCCTCTAGTAATTATTTCCTATTCATCCTGAACATAGTTTGTTTTATATATTTGTTCTTATATTTTATACGCCCCACCCCTCAATAAGATTGTAAGCTGCTTGAGGACGGGAATTTTTTTCTACTTGTTTTGTTATTCCCAGGATTCATTTAATATAGTGTCTGGAATTTAATAAATATTTACTGATTTATTGATGATTGGAGAATATATTTTTTCCTATGAGAACTGTTCATACATCTGCTTTATCTCCCTTGGCTTTACTTCAAATGTTTATAGGATACAAATTGCTCAAATGTCACCTCTCTCTTTTCCAGCACATTAAGCCTTCATTGGGAAGCACAGTCTTAATTTATGATATACTATTCTATATTGTCAATAGCTTAATTTACCACAGTAAAGAGAATTCATAGTGAAGACATGATATAAGAAGATGAATATTAGACAAGAGAAGACCTGCATTCTAGTACCAAAGCAATGTGACCTTGATAAAAATATTTAACTTCTCTGATCCTCAGTTTCCATTTCTTCCAAATGGGAAAGAAGAGAAACTTGAAGATTACTAAATCCTGGTGGAGATCTGAACTAGATAATATTGTTATCGTCCTATGTATGAAAAAAATTATAACATATAATTATGAAAAAGGAGTCAGAATGATGAAGTAAACAGAAGGCAGACACTCCAAGAAAATCTTGCTTAACATCTTTCCTTTGATGTAAATTAGGTATAGGATCTTGAATAAGTCTTTTTTACATTTAGTACTCCCAGGCAAAAGTCTAAGACAATAAAATCTATCTGTATGCATGGAAAGGGATGTCTGAACTGGGAGTTGCCTGCCCTGATGAAATCACCCACAATTACTCATTTAACTCAAGAAGGTCTAAAATAGAAAGAAAAGTCCCATATACATATATATATCCCATATATACCAAGAAAATAATACCCTGCCATGGGGGAATGACTGAACTAATTGTAGTATATGAATATTAGGGTAAATTACTGCATTATAAGGAATGACCAAAAGGAAGAATTCAGAGAAATATAGAAAAACTCCATCATTTCATAGATAATTACACTGAGGCCCAGAAAAATAGTGCCTTACCTAAAATTACACAGGTAATAAGTGAGAGAGACAGAATTTGAACCCTATTCTTTTGGATTGCATTGTCAATGAAGTGATACAGAGAGAAGAATATGAAATAAAAGAAAGCAATATATAAAATGATCACACTATCATAAAGGAAAATCACAAAAGACAGAATTCAGAATTCAGTATTTGATTTTGAATGACTGCTAACCTTCTTGTACTGTTAAGTGAAGAACTGGAGGACCAATAACAATATGGTCTTCATCTCAGAGAAATATCAGATTACAGGTATGATCACCATGAAAATTTGTTTTCTTGGCTATTTTTTTAAAGTGTTGGGTAGGAGAGGCTTAGGATAGTGGGATTAAGTGGTGATATAATTTTTTTAAATTATTCAGTTTTTTTTAAAGGAACAAAAGCATTAGATAGATATTTTAATGAAGAAATGAAGAAATTGGTGCAATGGTTCAGTTTGTTAATGTAAATGTAATGTGTGAAAATATTGAGGCCACTTGAGATTGTATTTTGAACTTGTTATCTAAGGGTTGGAAGGCATAGATAAAAATAAATTAATATAGAATTACTGTTTCATAATTTGCTAACTACTCGATCAAGTGTTCTGAGTTCACTCATAGTAACTGTTACAGTTGGAAGACTTGCTATATAATATCGGGAACAACCTATTCTTGAAATTAACAAACTATTTGTGAAAATCTAAGTTTCCACAAGTCAAGTTTGTCAGAGATTCTTAATATGGTATCATATTTTGCAGTTGATGACCTACTTTTCCCAAGAAGATTCATCTCTAGGTTGCTAAAAGATAGATGATGGGCATCTCCCATGCATCCAATTGTTGATAAACTGAGGAATAGAAGTGTCACATGACTTTCTAAGAGTAATATGGGCAAGTCATAGATGAAATGTAGAAGTTAAATTCCAGTGGAATAACTCTGTTTCTAATTGTGGTTTTAGGCAATGCCCAGTTAACTCTGTCAATGCTGTAATAAGTTGTGCCAATATTATGTGAGTTAAAATTCATTTAGCACACATGGTTTCTGAAAAATATTACATTCAAAGGCTATCTGTAACTATTAATACTTGAAATTTCAATCTCTGTGAACATTATAGAATAATTCTGAGTTCTACTCTGGAAACAACTGAATAATCCATTAAGGAAAACAATATTTAAATATTTGAACTTCCGATTTGTTTATCTGTTGTTTATTGCAATCATTCCAAAAGGATGTAATACATTCTATGCTGCTGTTCTGAACCCATAATACTAATAAAAATTTTGGCATTTTGTATCATGAATGCTTTATCTTTTCCCTTCTAATGACTTTGCTTTCCCTTTGGTTCTTTCTTCATTTTCCTATTGAATATAGAAGTAACATCTTATATGAATAGTATAGAAAATCCATGAGAAAAAGTTGTCTCCTGTGGGTTATAGCTTCTATTTTAAACCAACCCAACTCCATGAAGATTCCAGGTCTATCAGCACCAAAGTGCTGGAAGTAGTCCACAAGACTGAATGGAGTCTCTCTTTGTGTGTATGAACCAATTTAGAACTGAAACCTGAGAAAGGGGATAATTTAAGAGGCACTTTTTGCTGCTTAGGGATCCCCTTTAAAAAGCATCTTACTGGCAAAAGAGGCCCCTGCTGGAAAAGGAAGGTATGTTCTGTTTTGAATGCATTCTCAGATAATTACATCAGTCTGGATTTAATGCAGAAAAGATTTTTAGCACAAACAGACAACTAAAATTCTTTATGATATGATATGAAATGATTGTATTCAGGATAAAAAAATTAAGACTAGAAAAATCCTAATCCTTGATTGCTCTTGGGATAATATTTCAAAACTCGAATCATTCCATTTTAAAATACCTCAAGTTTACAATGATAAATCTACAAAGCACTAACAAATCCTACTCATTCAACTCTGGTTCTCAAAATGGCATCTGCCTTTGAGCTATAAAAATAACAGATGATTTTTTGATAGCTTATCAGTTAACAGACTGCTTAGTTAGGATAGCACATTTTTATGCTAATCTAAGCAGAGTAGGAGGAAAAGGGGAGAGAAAGAAAGTTAAAACACAAAAGCATTTTTAGAGGTAGGAATAGGGATTGGAAGTATATTTCTTGCTATAGTATTCAGGGAATTAGAAGGAGAGATATTCTTTTTTAGAGTAACAATTCCCCCTAAATACTATTGTTTTCCCTATATTAATTATCTCTCATTTATTGTGTGTGTGTGTGTATCTTGTTTGTCTGTAGTTGTATGTTTTCTATTCCCACCCCATAAGATTGTGAGCTCTTTGAAAACAGGGACTTTCTATTGATTTTTACCTTTCTTGGTATCTTTAGAACTTAGTACAGTGTTTAGTAATAGTAGATGTTTAATAAATGTTATTTGATTGATTCATATCCACATAAAGTCAGACATTGTTAAAGGTCTTGGAAGAGAGGAAGTAGGAAATCAAAATACTATGATTTTCTTTTAAAGATGATTTCTTGGAGCTATCACATATGAAAAAATCATTTAAAAGATAGACAAGCCCAGTCAGAATAATCATCAAAGTAAGAACAATACTATCTGGATACTAATACTTTGCTTAGCTGACTCTAGGTATTATGATAAATGAATTTATCCAGGTAACAAAATTCATAACTATAGTAAGAGAAGCAGTTATGAATTTGTCAATCAGAATAGTGCACATGTATAATGGATCAATTTAATACTGAACAATTAATCAGCATTTATGTACTAAGGGGCACATGGGATGTTCATGAAAACCAATACTTCTGAGATAAGGGCTTGGCAATCCCTTGTCAGGACTGTTCATCCATTTTTGGTGTCTACCTTCATTCAACTCTCATTTGTGTTTCCAAGAAGTTGTTCACTTACAGTGCTCACACTATGGCAAAACCATGATGTGATGGACTAAACCAGGCTGAAGATATCTGAGAGGTTTCTTTTTTCTTTTTTCTTTTCTTATTTTTTTAGGTTTTTGCAAGGCATTGTGGTTAAATGGCTTGTTCAAGGCCACACATCAAGGTAATTATTAAGTGTTTGAGGCTGGATTTGAACTCAGATACTCCTGACTCCAGGGATGGTGTTCTATCTGCTGTGCCACCTAACTGCCATGATATCTGATAGGTTTCAAAACTATTGATGAGTTAGGCATACAAATACTTTCCCCTAAAGACTGCATGGTTGAGAACAATTTGCTCCAGTGTCCAGAAAGGCAGCCAGAGCAGGCACCATGGAATGCTTAGAGTTTGGTCAGACCTCAAAGATGCCAACATCATACACTCCATTCTGGACCATCACAATCATCTTGAATTTTGTTCTTCCACTTGACTTTGATGATTCAAGAACAGAGAGTGAAGTTGACAACTTTGTTCAACTCAGTTTCACTTAAATCCGATTCATGTGCAAGTCATGACATCACCTATGATATCACTGGTACTTTTTGAAATGAAGGATGAACAACAATTATATATCAAGCATTATTCTAAAGACTAGTTTATACAATGACCCAAATGAAAATGACCTTGGCCTTAAAGGGTCTCACTAATCAAGGTAACTAATACTCTACCAGCTTCATGGATTCTCCCCTTTTTAGAATTATGAAGGCATTCTTTTTTTTTATTCTTTGCATCATTCATTCGATTATTGTTCAATCAAGAATTATATGTCATTTCATCAGATGTTAAGACTGAAATGGACTTTTGTTTTTTGTTTTGATGAGGCAATAGGGTTAAGTGACTTGTCTGAGGTCACACAACTAGGTAATTATTACATGTCTGAGGCTAGATTTGAACTCAGGTCTTCCTGACTTCAGGACCAGTGCTCCATCCACTGATCCACCTAGTTGCCCCATAGAATGGATTTTAAAATCAATTCTATAGCACTCTCATTTTAGAAAGAAAGAAACTGGAACCTATAGATGGGATTTGCTCAAGATCACTTTACTGGTAAGTGGTAGACCCAAGCCTTCTAAAATCTAGTTCAGTAGTTGATACACTACAACATGGTGTCTCTGTACCATTGAGGAGTCACATAGCCTAAGTAATAAAGGATTGTAAAATTTTGATTGAGAAAGGAACAAAGTTACATTTTATTCATGTCAAAGATGTTTTATGAGGAGCCTTAAAATATTGCCAAGCAATAAACTGGTATCTCCTGGTTGCTGGTGCTTGCACAACTACAGAACTTATATCAAGCCATGTATTGGAGGTCTCTTTTTCTTTTAAAAAATTTCAGATTTCGAAGGGAGCTCAGAAACCATTCTGTCTCATGCATTAAAAAAAAAGACATTCCATCTATATCATACCTAATAAGGCTAACTTTTTTTTAATCTTTTATTTGAAGACCTTCAAGGTATTGCCTCCCAAAACAGCCCATTCTACTTCAGTATCAACCCAAATACTAAGATTTTTGGTATTATTGTTTCCCCTGATATTTCCCTGACTGAAAAAATTTAATCCATTTTCCAAATCTTGAGAACAGCCATCATGTCCTACCTCAAAAAAAGTCTCTTTTTAGCTCTAACACCTTACATTTTTAAAAATCCAAGAAATTTTGTACTTTTTTGCTAGTTTTCCTAAGGAGAAGAATAAAAAAATTTTACATTATGTTAGATTTTATGGTACCCAACAATAGCTTTATCATCATTGAATTAGTTTTTTATTTCCTCAAATTAATGTTACATGATATGGAAGCACATCATACTGAACTTCCATTTTTGAACTGAAAACTTGAAGGGATCATGAAAAAAAATGTAAAATCAATATGCTATTTGTTCTTAATTAATCAATAACTTTTAAGAAGCACAGATTATTAAGAATTATTAAATACCAATCATATAGAAATTGTGTGGGGATGTAGAGTTACAAAAATAAAGTAAAAATAATTCCTACTCTTGAAAAGCATAGGAGAGAAAGCCTTCTAATCATCAATGCTTCTGAATAAAATTGGAAAGATATATGTATTGGAATGTTCATCCTATTGAACTGTGATTGGATTTCTGCTTTTTAAATGATTTTCTGAGTAATGTATGTAATAGGACACTACATACCATTTAGGTCTTTTAAAAATTTTTTTCGTATATATGCACATGTGTATTTTTAAGTTACAGAAATTCCTTCCACCCTCCCTTCCCATCTCCTACCCTCAGCAGTCAGGTTAACATGATATATATATATATATATATATATATATATGTATATATATACATATATATATATATACATATTTTTGATAAACATGTTGGCAGATTATTTATTTTCAGTATGAGGAATTAGGATTAAGGGAAAGACATAGATAAAAATAATTTTTATAAAGTGTTCATCAGATTCTGAAGAGTTTTTTTTTTCTTTGTTTTATTTCATTTTTCTTCCTCTGGATGGGGGTAACATTGGCTATAACCAGTCTGATACAAGTTGTCCTAGCTCTCTGGACTGTTGAGAGGAGTTGCTTCCATGAAGGTCGATCATCACATAATGTTGTTGTTAATATTTACGTTGTTCTCTTCGTTCTGCTCCCTTCACCCATTTAGGTCTTAATAGATGTATTTTTACATTTTGCTGAAATGTTTGATTTTTCTCTTTTTTCTCAATTTCTCTTAAAAGCTAACTCTCTAGATAGGGGACCAATTGTGAGATATGGGAAACACTGGCACAAGACTGCCCTCATCAAAGAAGTTGCAGAATTGCAATAGATCAAAGGAAAAATAAGAAACACAAACTTAGAGGCATCTCCATTCCAAATGTTCACATAAACTATTTGTGCCCAGCCTGTGGAAGAGGCTTTCAAGATTATCCATAGTCAGATCACACCAACATAGCTATATCTTTTTGATATTCTTTGAGAAGAAAGAATAACCAACCATTAGTATACAGAAGACATAAAAATAAAATGTTTTGAAATTATTTATTGATTATACAAATTAATTGATTTATTATAAATTCATTAAGTAATCAATTGTTAAGATCCTGAAAGAAAAGAAGGTAGGTTGAGAAAAATGTATTTATTAAGGAATTTCAGTGTACCAAAGTCTATTTAAGCATTAGGTCATTGATATGGTATAGACCATTTTCATAGTAGGGCTAGAGAGATTTTTATAGGATATTACAGACATATAAACTTTGATTAAAGAGACTAGAGAAGGATAGCCTTGAGAAGAGAAAATCTGGGGAATAGAGGAAAGAGGAGGCACAAGGATTTGATAGCAATCTTCACAAATTTGAAAGATTGTCATATGAAAAGGAGTGTATTGCTTTTCTTGGCTTCAAAAGCCAAGACCTGGAAATAAGAGGCTGAAAAGAGGCCAATTCAAATTGGTGGTGAAGCAAAATTTCTTCAGAATTAAAACTGTCTAAAAACTATGTCAGTGAGTTATCCACCATTTGAAGCAAAATCTAAATTGCCAGGAATGTTGTGGAACAGATCCTTTTAGGTGTGAGGGTAAGACTAGATAGTCTTTGTGGTTTTTTTCCCCATGACAAAATTCCACTGTCTCTTGTTCTCTTCCAATTTAAAAACTCTAATTCTCTAGTTTTGTGATTTTTCCAGCAGAATGGGCACCATGTAAATTTAGACCCAGAGAAATTGTCCTGATTTTCTGGTGGTGGCTCACTTTGGACATTATAGAGATAATGAGAAATACTGAATACAAATGAAATTAAATGTATATAAAGTGATGAAAGATGGATTAGACAAGCTGCCCAATGCCATTAAAAGATAATAGATCCTTGTTTAGATATTGTATGAGTTTAGGTTTTAATGGGTATTGCTTGTATTAATACTTCTTATGGAATAATCAGCTGCTACTTAGTTTCTCAAAAACCTAGATGCCAATTAATTTATTCTTTTTTCAGTTGATTTAGTTAGTTACAAATGCTGACAAATAATAACACAGAGTTTCATTTCCTTATGTGAACCCAGATAAAAACTCTTCTTTATATTTATGGAATTTGCATTTTTCTTAATTGCATTTGCAACTTGAAACCTTTCCTTATGGATGAAGTTTTAGGCAGACATATGTATCTGTGAATCAAATGTATAAAAGGCAATCCTAAAGATATTTGCTTCCTTACAAGAGAATGTATGTCTAAGTGAATTTTTTTTTAATTGAAAACAGGAAGAAGAGTATCTTAGGTATTATGTTTAGGGAAATAGCAGTCACTTCAATTTCAAATTGTGATTATAAATTATGCCTGTGCACTGTAAGTAATGTGCCTAGGAAAGTAATTATCTCTATAAATATAAACTACTTATACCCCCAAAGATATAAAAGAAAGAGTACATAGACTCATACATACAAAAATACTTCTATCAGCATTTTTTATGATAGAGAACTAGAAACAAGGGAAGATTCACATCAATTGAGGATTTCCTGAACAAAACACGTTATATTACTGTTATGGAATATTATTTCTCCATAATAATTTATGAAAGGGATAATTTCAGAGGACCTTAGAAGAGCTACAAGAAACAATACTTCTAAGAAGTAATGCAAAATAAAAAGGAAAATTCATATTGTAATACCAGTATAGTAAAGAAAACAGGTATGGAAAGAAAGAATTCTAATCAATGCAATGACCAACCAAAATTTCATAGTTCTGATGAGAAAGCATGGTATCTATCTCTTGACAATAGTTTGATGACATCAATATGCTGAATAAGACATGCATGCTTTGGACATGACAAAAATATGGATTTGATTTTGCCTGGCCATGTTTATTGGTTGTAAAGGAAAATAGCATTAAAAAAATCAAAAGCTAGTCTAATTCTCAGGCAGTAGACTTAATTTATTTCCATCTTCCCTGACTTTCCCCATAGTCTTTTGGAAATAATATTATGACATGTGAAATATATTGCTTTAAATTTTTGTCAGTGAGTAAATACATAATATACTACATAGACAATAAAGGAAATCTATTCAGAGAAATTCAGTAATCGAAATCTAATATATCACAATGTATCATACTACATATTCTGCGGTTTTTAAAATTTTTTTGCTTGAAAAACATTTCAAACCTAAGTGAAGTTGGATGTGTACTTTTCTTTTTTCAAATAAATGTTTCACTCACAATTAATGGACTACCTTTAAATACTGGGAGCTCAATACAAATGCTACTAGTAAACTTTGTACTTTCTAAAAAAGGAATCAACAAAGCTTCCATGGGTGATGTGGTTCTTCAGTGTTGTGTGTTACTCCTTCCTTTGCTGAATGAACTGTTAAAAGACCAAGAAGGCTGTCACACACAGAGCAATCCCAGGAAACAAAGAGCTCCAAGCCAAGGGTGTGTCCAATGGGACTGGCATGGAATGACAACCCCCCCTCATGGAAAATCTCATCACCCATCTGAGATATCACATCACGGTGGCAGCTCTCCAGGGGCAGAATGAGCTCCACCTGTTTGCAATGTGTTTAGCTATTAATATTTATATAGTAATTCAAGAGACTTTTTTAAATGACAAAATGCACCAAATTGTATCATTTTGGGTATTTTCAACCCAGCTTTCTCAGAGTACTACTTAAATCTTCCTTCTTTTGTAAAGGAAAATTTTTGTGATTTTTAAGTTGGTAGGATGAGGTTGGAAAAAAAAAAAGAAATAATATCCTTTCTACTCCAGCCAATGGAGATCATTTTAAAATATGTCAACTGTATTTTTGTATCCTTAGTAATTGTTCTTGTAGTCATGGAAATACAATAAAAAATTCTTAAAAGTAGGAAAATCCTAAGAATTTTGAAATATTAGCAAGATTGGTTAACCACTCAATTTTCTATGTCATATACCTCATATTTAGCATAAGAAGTAAGGGAAATGGCACAGTTCATCAGAGTAATGATCTGTAATTTATGGAATTAATACATTAAAGAAGAATTTGTAAAAACAGATTTGCTCTCTCTCTCTTAGAGCATCTTCAAGAGGTAAAGGTTTTGCTCAAGATGTGTCTATATTTTCCATTTAATTTTCACTAAACTGTCTTGAACCCATCTAGCCTATGTTTTCTTTTGAGGTAATGAGCTACCTATTGCTTATTGTCTAAAACTTATTTTTGTCATATTTGTCCTGAAACATTCTCCACTATGTAATGTCATAGATAGAACCCTGGAGTCAAGTGAATGAAATTTCTCCCTTTGACCTTAGAAAACAATTGACAGAAAACAATTTGCCTAGGTTTCAGGTTTCTAGTCTGGATTAAGTAATTTGTATTGTCTCTTTTACTTTCAATATTTCATGCATTTCTAGTTCTCAATTTTCAGGGATTCTGTTTCCTTTTTATATTTTTGTCATTGTTTTATGAACTTTAATCAGATCTTTTCATATGGAAATTGTAATATTTTTGACTATCCTGATAAAGAAACTTTCCATCTCTAATCATTCTTTAATTCATTTCTGAGATGCAAAAGGCAGAAATGCTTAGACTATATTAGGTTAGAATATACTATACTTTTATAAAAATTTATACTTGGTTCATTCTATTTGACATTTGTTGTGCTTAAATCACCTAATATAAAAATAAAATATATCCATATGACCATTAAAAAAAGGGAACCATAATGTTCTTCCCATTTTGGAATTGTCTGTTTGAGTCAATGCTATTTTTGAAAGATACAGAATCAGTTTATTGATACTACTAAATGAATATGTTTTTGAATATGAGGAAGATGGAAGAAGAAGAAAAGGAAATGGAAAGGAGAGAGTAACAGAGAACATAGATATTAAATTTTATATGGCAAAGTTTACAAGTATATTGCATTTATAGTTTACTTACTAGAATTACAGAAAGTGTTTCACTTAATATTTAATTTTAACTATGAGTGAGCAGTTCAGAAATAAAGATCAAATAGGTTAAGTGCTTTCTATCAAGTCATACAGTCAGAAAGTAAATTAAGGAATCAGGAACTGAACTCTGATCTTTTCACTCTGAATAAATGCAAATATCTTGTTCAGTATATTGCCAGTCTCAGATAGTTCTTAGGATGAAAACAATGATGAACAAATTCCCACTGAGGTAAAAATAACTACTAACTAAATTTTTTTTTACTTCTTAGCACTTTTGCTTTTAAATGAGTAGCTTGAGAATGCAAAGGGAAGTATTAAAGCTCCAATGGTTATCCTTCACAAATCATCATTTTTGGACAGGATGTTGTAGTACTAGTGACCTTTAATGGCCCAAAATGTAATTATCCACTTTATTTTCTTGAAAGGATGTCCCTATGCAAACATTCAGCTTAATTACTATATTTCTATAGGAAGCTACACTGAAAAGCTTGTCCTTAGTAAATGGGATTAAGAAGTATATACAGAGTCAGTAGCATTTTAACAAATCCTCCTATCCTGGGAGTGCTATTATTTTTTATTTGGGACATAGGTTGGCTATTTGAATCGCTTAAATGATAGAAACTTTCTAAATGATATTGTCACATATCTTACAGGTGTTCCCAGTCTCTGTGCAGAGAATTAGGATTGTTTATCACATCTATCTATCCTGTCCAATTTATCTGCAGACCTCCAATTGCACATCTCCAACTGTCTCTCATACATTTTGAACTGGATGTCCAGTAGATATCTTAAACTTATTAAGTGCCAAATGGAACTTAAGTTATTACACCCTAAACTCTTTCTTGTTCCTGCCTTCCCTATGCCCATCTCCCCAGACTCTCAGGCTCCTAACCTAGGGTGCATCCTTGATTCCTCACTATTTCTTACCTCCAAATCCAAACTATTGCCAAAAGCTGTCACTTCCACCTTTATGATATCTCTGAAGGATATGCCCCTCTCTCCTCTGGCACAATCACCACTCTAGTGCAGACCCTTATCTCTTCATCCCTTGATTACTGCAATTGCTTGCTGATGAGTCAACTTGCTTCAACATCTCTCCCCAATCCAATCACCAAAATGATATTCCTAAAATGCAGATCTGATCATGTCACATACCAGTAATCTCCAGTGGGGCCCTATGATTCCAGGAATTAGTATAAAAGGCTCTGTTTTTCTGATTTAAGTGCTTTAAAGAAATCATATTAGTGACATTTGAATTGGAGTCTACTGCCCTAAAAGACACATGATTTTTAATTCTTTTCCTTTTCTATCTGAGGAAGGAGCATTTGGGTTGGTGGTCTGAGTCAGGGCTATCCTTGCTGATTATGAAAGGTGAAAAAATAGACTACTGCTTGATCCTGGCTCCAGACCTTTGACTGTCCAGAATTATAGGTAAGTTTTTCTCCAACCAATCAGGATTCCTAGTAACCCAGACTAGCCCAGATTTGAGACTTCATCCTCTAAGTCTCGCTAGGGGAGAAAATTAAAATACAATTAATCACCAGTCTTGTAGTCATCCAGGTTTCCAATCCAGTAGAAATCCTTAATTCTCCATCAGTTGCCTAATCTTATTGATATTATTTCCTCAGAACCTCTTATATATTTTTCTCTCTCCTCCAAAAATCAGAACCTAAATTCAAGTTCTCATCACCTTTCTCCCATTCTGTTGCAATAGTTTACTTATAAATTGTTCCTATCTAGTCAATTCCCTCTTCAATTCATCCTCCTCATAGCTGCCCAACTGATATCCCTAAAACACAAGCCTGGCTGTCACTCCCCTGATTAAGAAACTTCAGTGGTTTCCTATTACATCTAAAATTAAAAACAGAAGCAAAGCAAAACTTATCCGTTTGTCATTTCAAGTGATTCACAATTTGAATCTTACCTCTAGTAACAGGATATGCATGCTACATTACAGCCACACTATGCTATTTTTTCCTCATCTACATGCTTGGAACCCCCAGGACCCCTCAAATGATATAAAATGCTTAGCACCATATCTGAACAATGTAAGGGCTTAATAAATGCCCCCCCCACACACACACTTCAGGTCAAGTTCTACCTCCTCTTCCAAGAAGCTTCTTCTAATCTCAAAAATTCCCATATCAATGAATCATATATTTGTGGCATCTGTGTGCTAGACATTTTTAGGTATTAGAGATACCTAAGTGAATAAATAATTCTTATATGGAAAGAATACTCCAGTGGGAAAACACACACACACATAAGTATAAATATCATATACTCACATGAGTTTATATGTCATATAAATATGTATATATGTTTATATTTATATACATATATATGTGTATATATAGGTATGTGTGTGCTTAATATGGAGCCATTGGTGACTTGGGAGATGGAGCACTGGATCTGAAGTCAGGAAGATTTAAGTTCAAATCCAGCCTCAGGCATTTCCTAATTGTATGATCCTGGGTCTGTCACTTAATCTCTGATTTTCTGACAAAAGGGATCCACTGAAAAAAGGAAATGGCAAACCATTCCAAGATCTTTGTCAAGAAAATCCAAAATGGGTTCACAAAGTGTTGGACATAACTGAAACGACTGAACAGCAACAAAATATTGCATATCTAGAATAAATATAAAAAAGAATAAATAAAATTAACATGGAACAGCTAAAAGTTTGAGCAGAAATGGACTAGAATATGAAAGGATTAGTAAAGGCCACATGAAGAAGAAAGAGAAAAGCTCTATGAGAAGAAGACAGTTGGGAAATCAAGAGAAGGCCAATTTGGTTGGCTTGATAAGTGTTGGCATGGGAATAGTATACAATGAAGCTAGAAAGGTATTTTGTGAAAATTGTGAAACACTTTATGGGCATCATTTCCACATTTCTCTTTTGCTTTGTATTTGATTTTGTGTGTGTCCATACACATACACATAAACACACAGACACACAGATACACACACACACACACACACCCACACAAACACACGCAAAAACATCATATCCCTCCCTATACCCCATCCACAGTAGAATCTCAGTTCTTGGAAGGGCTGCCTCTCTTTGATGGATACTGCCATCACTACAACACAGTGCTGAAACAAAATGAACATTTAATAAATGCAATCTTTTCTAATAATCACAGCCATTCACTTCTTGTTCTTCATGTCATTAGGTTAGAGAGAACAGAAAGTATCTGTCAACATTAATTGCTGCCCTCTGACATATTCCTAGGAAAACAAACTAAAAGAAAATGGAAGGAAACAAGGGGGAAAGGAAGGAAGGAAGGAAGGAAAATCATGAATGAATTCTAAAACCAGGCTTCCCATGAAATATCCATTCCACATCATTTGTACATAAATATATATATGTATTTGTACATTTGTTAATATAATTGTATACACATTTGCACATACATATCTGTATGTATTTGAGAACTATAGAAAAATGACTTTTCTTTCTTGCAAATGAAACTTACACAATAGGGTTGACTGGAAATCTTTGACATAATTGGTTTTAAAGACTTGCTGAGGCATGTATGTTATCTTCTTATGTCATTCTTTTCAATTCCTATAAAGACTTTCTTATGATATAAGAGAAACATGTGGGGTCAGAGGTCAAAAATAGACACACAAAAAGCAAATCTCAAAGCAAATCAAAATGCAAATTTTCAAATCTCAGAGATTTGAAGATGCTTCCTAACCTCACGAACATTACAAATACTATGGCAACCCATCCAATCTTTGACTTGCCAGCTCTTTTATATTAACCCACACTTTTATAGACTCTCTTGCTCCTATTTAAGAACACTCTAAAATTCATATTTAATGTTCTGATTAATGAGCGTAAACAATGCTTTTAAGATTTTTTTTTTTACCTGTGTATAATCAAGCCATCTAGTCACCAGTAACTGCAAATGTCACAGATTTCAATGGTCTCTTTGGGACTTTTAATCTGTTTGCTTTTATAAAGAAGGTGATTTTATTTTTACATTAAGGAAGCATTAACATCATTAAATGGGCTCCCACTTTATGATAACTGCAAATGTCACATTGATCCAGAAAGATAAGGAAATGTGCTCATCTTTGGAACAATATCCAAGGCATGAGCAGGCAACCCACACTATTTGCATTAAAAAACAAATTGTATAAATGCAGAAGATTGATGTGCCATCTGTTCATGTCCTTCACTTTCCTGGCTCTTCTGTGTTGAGATATTTTTATGGAATAGTTACGTTTATTATTTTGAAAATGAGCCACAGGTTAAAAAAGTTTACGATGGGTAATATAACTCAAAGCTATCCATTGACTGTATTTCAGGTATTAAAGCTTGCATTATGTGAAGTTGCATGCTATGAAATGCACTGTGCTGTAGTTTATGTAGTCTAAAAATTCAGACTGAGGTAAAACGTATTAAAAAGCAAGGACAAGTTTTTAGGAACATTTCCAAAATATCGTTCAAAGATCCATCTTGGTGAAGAGTAGGGGATAGTGGTTTTGGAAACCACTAGTATTACATATGGAAATTGCTATGTCACTTCTAAGGATAACAATTGGATAGAAGCAGAGTAAATAAATGTCGTCTCTAGACATACACTGTGTTTTGAATCATTCACTGAAGCACAACTTTCTTCCTTCTTTTTTTATCTTTATGTGCTTAAGACTATAAAGAAACCCACAAATTATTTAATACGGATTGTGAGAGAAGCCTCTTACTTTCTTTGTGCCTTTTTATACTTCATGGAGCCAATACCATATTGTTTTTTCCCTCTAAATATGAAATTAGCCCCTAGACAGTTATCATGTATGAAATCAAAGGTTAAATATATTAGTATGTAATACTTTCAAGATAGAATTGGAACTAAAAGGGGAGTCATTCCACAGAGATTTTCCTTTCTAATCGCCCTCTGGTGGCTACATAGGTTTACCTTCCAATTTACCTACCTATCTGGGGGCAAATTTTTTAAAAATTGAATCCCAATGGGCAGCTAGGTGGCACAATGGAAAGAGCACCGGCCCTGGAGTCAGGAGTATCTGAGTCCAAATCCAGCCTCAGACAATTAATAATAATTACCTAACTGTGTGGCCTTGGGCAAGCCCCTTAACCCCACTTCCTTGCAAAAAAAAAACCCCCCTGAAAAAATGGAATCCCAAATCACATAAGCCTTCACTTGTAGATGAAAATCCCACATTTTCATAGAGTTTACAGGAAAAAATAGTATTTTTTTGCATCAAATCTGGCATTAGTTTGGTGCTGAGGAAGTATTTACAAAGTTAAAGACTCTTACTGAATTATGCCCTTGATACACATCCATACTTGAGTTTTGATTAGAAGAGGAATGACAAAAAAAAGGTATTAAGAGAATTTAAAGAGAAAATTCAAATTAGTTGCTTAGCCCTTTATTTGGCACAAATGCTCAAGAGCCTTAAAAATCATTAGTAATATTATATCTACTGAAAGGAGAGCTCATTTAAGTCATTACAAACCACATCTTCCTATACTAGACTAGTTTATAAAAGGTCACAATGATTGAGAAAAGTGTCAAATAAGAATACATAAAAATATTGTTGAACCCATGTTTGGTATACACGACTCCAACTTCAATACACCAATCATTGACTTCAGACAGCTCTCAAAAGTTTAAACTATTTTAATGATTTCTATTTGTATTATCCTTCACTTTTATTTTGATTTCCTTTGAATTGATATTTAAATATAAGAGAAGGCAAAATATCATAATCTGTGAAATTTAGTATCATATTGACTATAATTTCATTTCATTGGTAGGGGAGACCAGGAACTTTTGAATTTCCTCTCTCATACTTATAGGTTCCCTAAAGCAAACCAAACTTCTCAGTTTAATGTGAATGATCAAAGGTAATTGAAAAGATTAAATAGAGATAAGAAGGGGTATTATTTTTCTTATTGTTTTTGTTTTTCAAAAGGAATGTTATTAAAGAAAAGGAGTAATTGTCATTGGTAGACAGGAAGAAAAAATAATGTAAAGAAAAAGTAAGGAAATAATACAAATAAATCAAAATACTAAATAAAAATGTTTAGTTTTAGACTGACTTCCTAATCAGGGCAAAGTTGGTCAATGAGTACAAAAGATCAAAGTTAACTCAAAGCATATTCCATGATGGAAAAACTAATTTAATGTACCATAAATTATAAAAAAATATTAAATTATTTCAGCTATTATTTTTACAACTATAATTTCCTCTTCCTTCCTTATATTGGAAGTTTCTTTTCATTTTACTTCCAGATTAGGAAAATCAAAAAAAGATCAAGTGAGAAATGTGATATGGAAAGCATTAGCGAAATACAGACTCCACTCACTGCAGAACATAAGTGACCTTCGTATTGTATATAAAAGAATAAAATTCTGTAACATAATCTACTACAACATTTCAGAAAGGTCAGAGAAAATTCTTGGGAATCCATAGTAACTCAGAGGAAGAATCTGGACTCCATGCCTAAAAGTAGCAATTGTTAATGGCTTGTAAAAATTAATATTGAAAAGGAGCAGTAAGACAATAGCATTTATCTCTCAAAAATCTGAAATAAGATGATCATTGTAAAATTACAAATTGCTCTGTGGAAAAGACTGGAAGTGACGCTTTTGGCTCACTATCTTTTATCTCATTGCACAATTCCAAGAGGCAAAATTTGCCTCTCTCTAACTGTATGAAATGCTGTTTATAAAATAATTCCAAATGAATTTCCATCTTGGTACATCAGCAGTTCTAACACAGGATTTATCATTTTCTCATGAGAAGGCATATTATAGGAAGTTAGGAACCCACAAAAGAATATGATCAGGACAAATGCAGTTTATGTAGGTCCTTACAGAAGACATAGCCCTCTTCTGTCTCTACTTCCCAACACAATGTACATGTTTATTTAGCATCCAACATACCAAAAATTCAGTTTGTTGAAATCTTATATAGTGCTCTTTTTTTTCCTTTCAAAAAGTGATCTTTGTCTTAGCTTTCTGGTGTTTTCCTTTAAATATGGCATTATAAATATGTATGGCATATTTATTATACATGTATAAAATTAAACTTCGAGGCTTCCATAATCTACTTGACTGCTCTCTGTTCGCTCACTTAGAATCACAGATTCTTAAATATATTTCTTTGAATGCATTTGTTTAGAGATGTGTAGATTTTGAAGAATTTTGAGGGAGTTCCATGGTTTATCATATCTTCTCAATTTTAACATGTTACTCTACTCTCTTCCCTCTCTCAAAGGTGGTTGATCCCATGGCATGAGCAAGAAACTGCCTGCTGTTCTTTTGATCAGAACATGAGTGGCATATATGACCAAAATTTTAATTGTGTAAACAAATAAATATTTGATTAATAGAAGTATTTAAAACTTGAGTAAGGTTCATTTGGATTATTTCCTCTGAATATTCTCTTTTATAAGAGAAAATGACCTTGAGTCCAGTAGAAAACTATTCTAAAATTGGTTTTCATTTTTCTTTGAGAACATATCCTAGTTGATGTTTGAGAACATTGTTATATTTTGTCACTTGGGAAAATAAAAATAAACTGAAATTAAACAAAAAGGGGACTTGCAATGTCTATCTTAAAGAAACAAGAAAGAAATTGTAAATACCTCTGCTTTATACATTATTTAATGGGAAGCAATGTTAGCTTTTCTCAGAGATGGCTGAAGTCTGATAGTTCTTTCTCTCTATTTTTGATGAGGGAAACCTCATGCTAATTTCATACATTAAAGTCAACAAAACTGAAACAGCTTTGGGTACAGAAAAGTTAGATATTGAAAGTATTGTTAAGCTTTTCCTATGTTGTTTATGTGATATAGGATGTTTGCATATCTCATTTGTCACAGACAAGAAATATGAGGTATCAGATGAACTGGTAATACCTCAAAATAAAATTGCAAAAGCACATCTATACTTGACCAATATAAACAACTCTAAAATTATTTTGATTTTTTTCCCTAAGCTGAATTTTTGGAACTTTGTCAACATTGCGATGAAAAACATTGATTTAATGTCTGACTGTGGTGGTATCTTAAGGAAAGAACCTTAAGTGCTCACAGGCCCTAGAAGTTCTTAATCAAAGATAGATAATATAAATATGGCACATTAAGGGATTATTTACATTTATCTATCTATAAAATGAATCTAAAGATCTTTTGTTTGTTATTATTTTTTAATAAAGCCATGCTGAGTCACATTGGTTTAGGAAAATAGAAATAACATGAGACTTTAGCTTCAGAGCAACTATAAATCTTTAAAAGCAGGTGTTATAATCCTGAATCCAAATTCTGAGCTTATTTCTTTTCAGTTTCCTAAATAAAATACATATATGAAAAATAGCCACTTTTAATGGAAATATTAGAACTTCTCTTTGTCCAGAAAGAGACAGCTCCAAAGAACTGAAAAGTTTTAAAAAATCCTAAAATCAAGGAACTCTTTATTTTATCTGACCAATAGAGAATAAGTTAACTGAACTAACTAATTGGTTTGGTATCACATAGAAACAACCCATATATAATCATGACTGCAGCCTTCTTTCACTATTTCCAAGAATAATTAAAGCATATTTAAAGAGGGACATAAGATAAACTGCCATTATTTCCCTTTCTCTACTTGTTAAGAATTTTATAAGGGGCTTTACTCATTCAATTTTCACTGTGGCTGTTTTCTAAAAAAAAAGAAACCAGGTATTAAGATGAAATGTACTATCAAACTGTTACATATCTTATGGATCTATAATACTTTTATTATATCTTATAGAGATTATAAAATATGGACATATATTTTTCAATAAGAAAGCTGTCATATGAATTTAACTTGATTAATCTGGCATCTAACATTTATTTAATAAAATGGCAATTGTCATTCTACTTTTCAATATAAAGCAAAGTATTTTTAAAAATTAAAACAGATTTGCAGGGGAGTGGGGTTTGAGGGGAAGTTCACATTGAAGTTCACCCTGGCAAATAATATTCTTTTTTTTAAACTTGAGAGAAATAAACTTCTTCCCAAGTATTTTGAGTGTAAACCTTTTTAAATAGTTTCTCTCCAGTTTGTTAATGAATTTTTATGTACTTTTGGAATTAGAAAAGAATAAATATCAAGAGATACAGAGTGTTAAGATTTAGATTTTGGGGAACCAATAAAGCATTGTGAAGTTCCTTATAAAGAAGGTTAATTTTAGTTCTCTTATTTTTCAGAGGACATGACTCTCTTGGTATTGTCCTTCTTAAACCAATGACACCTTCAAAGCAACTTGTATTATCTCTTGGATGTATCTTTTCCTTTTAAAAAGGACACAGATACATCTTCCTACTGATTAAGTATCAGAGTTCTGCTAAGAATTATATAGAATATAAAATTAGATGTTGTCCCTGCCCAGTGGGCTCACAATATCTCTACAATTTGCTGTAAAATATGTCTACATATTGTATAACAGATGCACTTCAAGTGCTAAATGTCTGGAGATAAATCTATTATTGACTTCATCCTCTCAACCTTTCCAATTTCCTTCATCATTTTGTCAGCTCTCTTTCTCTGCATTCCAGAGGCAGACTAGTAATGCCCAGGGTTGTTATGGGGTGCCAGGGTCCAAACTAAATGATAGCAGATTGTTTATGTGTCACAATAATGTGTTCAGTCGCATGAATCTTCCCTCCCCCCAGCCAATCCTTTAAAGTACAGAATCCATAAGACAAACTATATATGTTTCTGTATATGTACAATTGTTTGTGTGTATGTATGTATATAACATACATTACATACATACACATATGTATTTCACAATTTGGTCAGCATCTTTAACCTTAATTTCTGTGTTTTAATTAGAAGGTAATTCTTCTTCAGTAAGTGACCCACGTTTTGTGATTATACATCTGTTAAATCACACCACGATATATTGACCACTAGAATATTCCAAATGTGTCATTTTTTAATCTGGAAATGAAGTTACTCTTGATTAGATAGAGAGATTCCATAAAAAAGTGAAGTTTAAATCACAGGCTTGATTCATGTCAACTTTTCATAAACTATCTAGCAAAGCATTGATGGCCCTGCCTTTTGCTTTTTATGCTTAATAAGCATGGCCAGGTCACACTAAAGTTCAAGCAAGTTCTACTTCCTTGTCATCAGTTCTGGTAGTACAACAATCTTCATTTTCAGGGCCAATTGTATTAACAATGGAAGTTTATAACATGCCTTTTTCATTGGAACAATATCAATGCCATTTCCTCCCAGATTATACAAATTTTTATGCAAACATTTTCACCTATATCCAAATCTAGGAAGATTTAATAGCTATAGCTTTTAAAAATCTCTGCTTCCTTAAAAGTTATGAACAATGTTTAACTTAGAATGTTTAGCTTTTATTTGTTTTTATTAATTGATTATTAATATTTTTGAGATAAAATATGAAGATTTTTTTTCAGGAAAGAGAACTGATCGCCCTTATACCTTCTATTCAATCTAATGAAGGTTAAAAGGATATTTGAAAGAGAGTATCTCTAAGTAATGAAAAGAGTTAATGATAACAGGGTGATGCTTTGGATACCACCATCAATCTATTAAACATTCTCCAGCTCTTGCACTATTTGTCTTTTGCCACTAAATTTAAAGGCAAGGCATATAATTCAGTCAAGTCTAAACCTCTGTGACCCTGTTTGAAGTTTTCTTGGCAAAGATGCTGGAGTACTTTCTTGTTTCCTACTACAGCTCAATTATTAGTTGAAGAAGCTGAGACAAATAGAATTACCTGCCAGGTTATGTGAGGCCAGAATTGAACTTTGGAAGATAAGTTTTCCTGACTCAAGGCCTGGTGCTTTATGCATTGTGTCAACTAGCTGTTTTTGTTGTTGGGGGTTTTTTTTTGGTTTGTTTTTTGTTTTTTATTTTTTTTTTCAAGGCAATGGGGTTAAGTGACTTGCCCAAGGCCACACAAATAGGTAATTATTAAGTGTCTGAGGCTGGATTTGAATTCAGGTTCTCCTGACTCCAGGGCCGCTGCTCTATCCACTGAGCAACCTAGCTGCCCCTTGGTTTTGTCTTAATGACAAAAATAGTACCCATGGATAATCCTTAGAACCCGCTTCATTTACAACCTGTGCTGTTTCACTGACCTAGAACTTCTTGTCTTGGGCTACTCTTGGACATGTCCTCCATTAAATCTTCTATGCAATGTTCTTCCTTTAGTTCTCCTGACATTTTGTATTTTTGAAAGAAACATATAGGCCTCAGATGATGGACATTAAATTTAGAATTTTAAGTTATTCCTTATTCTCACCAAAGGACTTGCTGACCTTCTATGATCACATGATTTGAGCAGTTTTCAGTTGATATTGTGATATGTTCTATTCATAGTTATTAGGAAGAAGGAAAGGGGACATGTATTGATTCTATCATATAGGTAACACAGCCACTCTGCTAAGCACTTTATAAATATTATCTCTTGAGAGCTTCATAACGAGATTATCATTTTATAGTTGAGGAAATTGAAGCAGAATTTACATAGTTAATAACTGTTTGAGCCCCAATTTAAACTCAGGTCTTCTTGACTTGATGCCAAAAACTCTCCATATGACCTAGCTGCCTAACATATTGGCAATATACACTCTACTTTTTTTATAATGTGGACACATGGTTCATCAAATCATTTATTCTATGTAACTAAATTGTACCAGTAGAATTCTAAGAGAAAATAATTGAAATTATTTTTCTTTATTTTTAATATTTATTTGCTCATTTCATAAAATTAGTGAAGGATGTCCATGCAAGGTTTAGAATCATTCATTTAAAGCACATGAAATTTCCTTAGAATAAAAACCCTTTGAAGTCAGGGACCATTTCATTTTTGTCTTGACATCTTGGTTTCTTGTATATACTTTATGCTTAATTTTTATTTTAAGATGACTTCTGTAGAAAAAACAGCTTTATTAAAGAGTAGATCAGAATTTATGGAGATAGATCTGGGATGGAGGAAGGTTGGCGGGTGTGAGAAGAAATAATTTATTAATCTGAAGTCTTGTCTAAAGGTTTAGGATAAGGTATTGTAGAACTATTGCAATTTTCAACACAATTAAGAACATCAAATTGCAGGGGAAGAGGTTGGGTAGTTGAGAGAGAACAGAATGTGCTAAAAACCAAAATACTGAAGTTCAAGTAAGGAGATCTAGTGAGACATGTTGTTATTAGGGTTCCCAGGATTCTTAGGGGGAAAAAAACTCCTAAGTTAGACAGAAGAGTGAGAACTGGTTCATAAAGGTAGGCATTTATTTCTGAATTATTCATGCTCAGGAGATGAATAAGACTAACCTTATAATTAATAAATTTCATTTAAGTTTATCCCGACTTATACAATCATTACAGCAAAATTTCAGGGTAGAAATAAAATGAAAATAAACAAAAATCTCCAATAACAAATCCAGGATTTCAGGGTTTGAAATGTTTACTAAGTAAAGTTAAATTATTTCTGTAAATGAGTGCTTTTTAGCATCTGTAGAAACATTATATGTACCTATATATCCCATTCGGAATTTTACCGGGTAGTATTGCTAATTTATGACCTCACAAGTTATTTAGATCTTACAATGTAATACTCCTAGGCAGTAGTTTTACTATATATCTATAAACTTCAATTTTTCAGTTCAAAATCTCAGATGTTTCAATTTGCATTTAGCTAAAAGTTGGCAAGGAGGTTATCATCTCTGATCCAATTTTTTAAATGGAAAACTAATTTTGATTTATGGAGTGGCAAAAATATAAACATTTTAGATAAATCTTTTGCCAAATTCTAGATGAAAAATGGTGTTAACTGTTAAGTTTGGCCTTTTGAAGAATTATTTTTAACTGAACATGTCAATGTTTCTGCCCTATAATGTTTTCCTATATAGTACTCCACAGTATTACCTTGTTCCATTTCTTAGTACATAACCTCTTTAAAATGAGTGGGATATTAGTACATGTTGCTTTCTCTAGTGAGAGTAGATAAATAATAAAGAAAAAAGTTCTAGTCTTTATATCATTCATAATCATGGGTTAGCTATGTTAGGGAAAATTGCTGTCACATCACAATAAACACAGAGTTGAAACTTTAGAAATACATAAATGATTTCCAATTATTTTTTTCAATGTTCTGTGATCTCAATAGATTAGAAACCCATTTTCACAGGTTCTAATACAACTCACTCATTTTTTTACCTGTGCAATTCTTATGAAAACCTACTCAACATTAAATGCTTTCCTCTGTTTCTTCAAAAATTTTATGGGTTCTCAAAGTTAGGTTCCATTAGTTGTAGGTAATATATATTCTCTATCTTATTTTGCTTTTTTTCTCAGTTTAGATGATCAGGTCAAGTTTTCTTTAAACAATTAATCTTATCAAGGGGGTTCTAGAGTGGTTTGGGAGTTCAGTGCAGTAAGCATAATATCAATCAAGAACAGGAACATTTTTTAACTGTCAGTCTATTTTCTATTTGAAGACTGGGTAGGACCTAATTCTTGACATTAGTGAAACCTTTCATTTACATATTTAGACTGGATGATTTTGATACTTACTTTATCATTAACAAAGTTATCTGCATTATCATGTCTGTCAGGATATCTTTATATGAACTTAAAACTTGAGAGGTGACTCCTGTGTTTGATAACAATTATTAACTGAGTAAAGCTTTTTTTTGTGGAATTGAGTAAATTCTTTCTTTCATGTTTTCCCTTTTTTCTTTTTTATTGTTTTCTCTTTAATTCTTTCTTCAATTAAAATAAAAAATAAAAAAGTGAAACAAAAATATAAAATGTATGATTTTGGCTTGAAGAAGATAATAGCTAGCATATTTTCCTCAGAAATTTGAATATAGAATTTTGAGAAAACGAGGTGTCAAAGGATTGATTATAAGGATAAGTTAAGGGACTATTGCAGGTTATTCATAAATATATTTGGTAGAGATGAAGAAGTAGACAAGTTCTCTTGACATGATCTTCTCAACTAATGCTTCATATAATTTAATATGTACCTGAAATATCCTTATAATGTAAAATGTTTTTTAAGTGTTGGAAAAAATATTGAGATACAGAAATACAAGATTCCAAGTATTAATAGACTTTTCAGAAGTTTACTTTTTTCATGATTTTTACTTCAAGAACTGGGAAGACATTGGGCAAAGTTAAAAGCATTTTCAAAAGTCTAATAGACAAGAAGTGACTAAGTACCAATAAGAGATTCATTTTAGGAGTAGTGGTTGGTTCATAGATAGTCATAGACTGGCTAGATCAAAGGTAAAATAAAATTATAACAAATAAGAGAAAAGACATAATTTCAAAAGCTTCAACCTACTCTGTTTTTAAAAGTTACCAATTGTTACCATTTTATTTACCTTTCTGTGAAATAATTTCTTCATATATAAAAAAAGGATTTCATTAAACAGTCTTTAAGGACCTTTCCATCATTAAGGTCTATGATGCTAGAAGAAGTTTCATTAATTCAAAACAGTCACCACAACAATTTGAAAGTCCCAAAAACCACTTCAGTCAAAAAACAATTTATTTCCTTGCCAAATAGAGAGAGATATGGCAGCCAACAGCGACCCCAATTTAGAATACAAGTTCATTTGGAAAACATTACTGATTAGAAGGAGAGAAGATTATTAGCAGTTATGCCTCACAAAACAATGAAAAGCAGTTGAGGGAAAATAGTCTGCAAAATGAAAGAATGAATTAATTGTCTGGATAATTAATGCAGAAGTTGGTGAGAATTTGTTGGTTCTTTCCAACCAATTTTTTTTTATTGAACTGTGAGTTCTTTGCTAAACTAAATAACAATGATGTATTCATATTTTTCACATTCTATGCCAACAATGTGGAACCCACCACTCCTGAGTAGGAACTGAAGAATTTCACATGGTCCAACTTGAGACTTCAAAATAAACTTTCTACTGTCTGAAGCTCTCAGGATTAAATTGATGAGGAGAGTTACTGGCCAAAGCAATGGGACATTAGCCTAGGGCAGGGACATCCAGTCTTTTAGTTCTTTTTGGTTGCATTCCCAACAAGAATGTAACCCACACCATGAACAAGCACTACAAATATTAGTGGGCCCCAAAAGCCCTGAGGGTGGCTGTGGCATGCAGCCTGAAGGTTGGACCTACCTAGAGTCTAACTCTTGATAACATTGCCTAGCAGTACAAGATTAAGAAAGTTTACCTTAATTATTTAGTGGAAAATGTCCAACTCTTCCTCTACCATTAGTTATAATAAATCACACTGAAAAACTTGTAAAGTCTTTTGTTTTTCAGCAGTCCTATTGCTCATAGAATTATACAATTCAGAATATTAGAGTTACAGAAAAACCTTAGGATTATGTAATACAATCTCCTTATTTTACAAAAAAAAGGAATCTGAAATTTAAAAATATTAAGAGGTAACATATATGATAATAACTGACTTGAATATATCACTACAGGATTTAGGAAGCACTTTACATAAATTAGCTTATTTGAACTTCAAAATTCTATCATGAAGTAAAATTTAGATATTATTTTCATCCTCCTTTTTTTTAAACAAATCTTATTGCTTTTTTGGATCCAAATTTTCTTCCTCTCTCTATCCAGTGCTCCATTCAATAGAAGGCAAGACAAAAATTTGTTTTGTTGGGTCAAAGGATATATATAATTTAATAGCCTTCACAGCACAGTTATAAAGTGCTTTCAGAAATAGCTAGATTGATAGCTCTACCAGCAAAACATTAGTGAACACCTATTTCCCCATATTTCTTCTAAAATTTTTCATTTTCTTTTCTGTTATATTATCAAATTTTGGTGTTTGAGGTGGTACCTCAGAGTTGTTTTAATTTACATAGTTCTAATTATTAATGATTTAGAATATTTTTCAAATAAGAGTATTAAATATTTTGATTTATTTTTCTGAAAACTATCTATAATTTATGAATTGGGAAATGGCTTTTACTCTTATAAATTCTCAGTTTCCTAAATATTTTGGAAATGAGATCTTTCTTTACTAGAGAAATCTGCTGCAATTTTTCTTGGTTTCTTTATTTTTTCTCTAATTTAACTACATTGATTTGGTTATTGCAAAATTTTTAAAGTTTACATGTTGAAAATTATCCATTTTTCCCCAGTCAGCCTTTCTGTCTTTTCTTTCATTATGAACTTTCCCTTATATATGGATCTTACAGGTAATTCATTTCCTGTTTCCCAATTTTGCTTATGGTACTTCATGAATGTTTAAATTAAGTACCCACTTTGGGTTTCTTACTGTACATTGTGAGATGTGGTCTGTGCTTAATTTTTGTTTTTTTCCCATAGTAATGTTTTGCCTTAACAACTGGTTTCTCTGGCTTATCAAATATTAGGTTACTGCATTCATTTGCATCTAAATATTGTAGCTAGGTGGCAAAATGAATAGTGTATTAAACTCAGGGTAAAGAAGACTATTCTTCCAGAGTTCAAATCCAACCTCAGATACTTATTACCAAATGATACTGGGCAAGTTGTTTAATCCTTTTTTTGCCTCAGTTTCCTCACCTGTAAAATGACATGAAGAAGGAAACAATAAACTATTTGAGTATCTTTGCCAAGAAAACCCCCAAAAAGAGTCTCAAGAAGACCAATACAATAAATGCCTGAACAACCAGCAACAACATTGTGTACCTAATCTGTTCCACTAATAACTTCTCTATTTTCTAATGCAGTTTCAAATTCTTTTTTTTGATAAACAGGGTCTTGCAATATAGTTTGAGATCTGGTACTTGTAATCCCCCCTTTCTTCTCTATTATTTTCATTGTTTCCTTTGATTGAACTTTTGTTCTTCCAGATAAATTTTGTTGTTTTTTATTCCTCTATAAGGTAATTCTTTGGAAGCTTTACTGTTATGGCAATAAATCAATTTTGGTAGAGTTGCAATTTTTACTGTATTGACAACCTACACATTAACAATTTATATTTGTCTAATTATTCATATCTATATTTGTGTTAAGTGTATTTTTAATACTGTTAGCATTGTCCTGTATAGTCCCAAGTATTTTGTCCTTTCTTAGCTACTTTTAATGCAATTTCTCTTGCTACCTTTTTTTTTGTTGAATTTTATTAACAGTATAAAGAAATACTGATAATTTGGGTAGGTGTATTTTATATTGTGAAACTTTGTTGAAGTCATTAAATTGTGTCCATTAGTGCTTTAGTCAACTTTCTAGGATTATATCCTCCCCAAAAAGTAATAGTTTAATTTTCTCTTTTGCTACCCTTGATCCTTCCATTTCTTTTTCTTGCTTTTATTTCTGTACCTAGCATTTCTAGAATAATATTAAACAGTAATCTTGAAAATAAACCTCTTATTTCACTCCAGATCTAAATAGAAAGTCTTCTAACTTAAGCTCTTATGGATAATGATTGTTCTTGGTCTTAAGAAAAATACTGCATATCATTTGAAGAAAAGTTGTATTTGTTTATATTTTCTAGTATTTTAATAAACAAGAATTGCTTGTATTTTTATTGTATTTTGTCAAAAGCTTTTTCCTGCATCTATCTATCATCTGAATTTTATTGCTTTTTGTTGTTGCTGATATGGTCAATTATGCTGATAGTTTTCCTCATATTGAACTAGCCCTGAATCCTATAAATCCAGCATAATTATAGTCATATACTGACTATATTCTCTTTGCTAGCATTTTATTTAAAATTTTTGTATCAATATTCATTAAAGAAATTGATCTATTGATTTCTTTCACTATTTTGACTCTCCTTAATTTGTGATATAATACAATATTTGGGCAATTAAAAGACATTTGGCAGGACTCCTTTACCTTTTTCTTTTTCAAACAGTTTATATAGTTTTTGGAATTCATTTTCCTTTATATATTTGGAAGAATTAACATGTAAATCCATCTGGTCCTTGGTCTTTTTTTTTCTTAAGGAGCTTTTTTATGGTTTGTCCAAATTCTTTTTCTAAAATACAGTTATTTATTCTATTTCCTATTCTGTTAATCTAGACAATTATATTTTTGTAACCTTTAATTTAGATTTTCCATTTTATTTTAATCTAGTTAAATAAAATAGACTTTGCTATATTTTAATTTCAACTTCTTTGTAAATGAATTTGTTTTTATAAAAAAATTAAAACTAGTATTTTGTATTTTTTCCTTTGTAAATCAAATTAGTCAATTATCTATCTTTCAAAAAATTCTAGTTTTATTTCTTAATATTTTTAACTTTCAGTTTTGTTAATCAAGCTTTTAGTTTTCATATTAATTTTTGTATTTATCGAGAGTTTAATATGCTCTTTTTATAATTTTTTTCTTATTATGCCCCAAATCATTGTTCTGTTCTTTCTTTTATGAAGATAAGTATTTGTAGATATGCATTTTCCCTTAATTGCTATTTTTCTGAATTTTACAAATTTTGTTATGGTTTTCATTATCTTTAATGAACTTGTTGATTGTTTCTGATTAACATATTTCTTTTTTTGTCTCATCTTCATTTTATAGAAAGGAAAACTAAGAACAAAAAGGTTGTTTCTTACTTAGAAAGGGAAAGTAAGATTTGAAAGCTGATTCCAATTTTTTCCTAACTCCAAGCAGAAGTATGAAAGGATGGGATCAAGAGCATAACTATGAAATATCAGCATTGTAAAAATTCAACTATAGCTTTTTTGAGTTGTCTCAACCAATTCATTTTTTCCCTGTCAAGTAAACTTTGAGGAAAGGGACTTGTTAAAATTTTCAATATATACTGAAAGTCATCTTGAAATTTTACTGGATGTGGTTTATACACTAATGAATAAAACTTTCATTATGGAAGCTAGGGTTATTTTTTTTTTAAAGAACATTAGAAACTCAGATTCAGGCAATGAAACTGGAATGAAATAAAATCTGGTTGACCTTTGGAAAACAAAATCAATGAAATTGTTAGGAAAATAATGTGTTTTTAAACACCTAACACACATGAATTACTGCTTAGTAGTAGATAAAATGAAGCCTTTATTTTTTTTATTTATTTGTTTGTTTTTATAGAATGTGAGCTTTCTTTTTTTTTTAGGTTTTTGCAAGGCAATGGGGTTAAGTGACTTGCCCCAGGACAGACAACTAGGAATTATTAGTATCTGATGTCTCATATTTGAACTCAGGTCCTCCTGACTCCAGGGCTGGTGCTCTATCCACTGCATCACCTTAGCTGTCCCAAAATGAAGACTTTTAAAGGAGCAAAAAGTTAATTTCCTTCTCTGCTTCTTTGATCACTTTCACTTCTTCCTCCTTTTCCCCAAGATCTATGCTGGGTATTCATCTTTGTATTCTATCTTTTGTTAATATCATAACACTCATGAACTTCAATATTATTTTATACAAATATTTCAACCTTTCTTTGTGCCCAAACCCCAGATCATTTTCCAAACTGTCTACCTTACATTCCCATAAAAATAATATACTGATACTTCAAACTCAATACACACACATAGATAAACTCAACATTTCCCCCTAAATAGGGTTTTGTTTTGTTTGTTTGTTGTTTACAAACTTCTCTATGTGGAGATGTGGTGATTCCTGATACCACTGCCCTTCTAGATTTGAAATTGCAGAATCATCTTTGATCTCTCTCTCCCTTTCATCCTTAACCTTTGACAAGTCATAAATATTCTGATTCAAATAGAATGCTCAAATCTGTACTGTATACTGTGACCCCTCTAATTTTCTCAAATTTCTCTACTAGAAGCTGATTTACTTGACTCTAATTTCTTTCCCAAACAAACCCATTCAAAAAGCAAATGTTGGAGTAAACTTCATAAATTGCAGCTCTAATCATGACACTTTCTTACAAAACAAAACAAAACAGTTTAATGGGGAACCATTGCCTGAAGAGAAAAAAAAAAATGAAAATCTTGAGTGTTTAAGATCCACAATCTATCTTAGCTTGCTTTTCCAATCTGTTGTTGCTATTCTTCTTCAAGGACCCTTTTACATTACCTAAATTGAATGAGTTCTCATCCCCAAAGAACTAATTGCTTTGGTACTTTTGCTTTCATTGTTCCCTCTACTAAAAATTCATTCCAATTCATCTCTTCCCCAAATATGCACATCTTCTGAGGTCTTGCTCAATTCAATCTAGTCTTTCCTTATTCTCTGGAGGAAAACACAATCTCTTATTTTAGTTTTCTTTTTTAGACACTTGCAATTTCTTTTATGGCAGCTCTCTCTGCATTAAAAATTCTGCAGTTTTATGAACACATCACTTTTGTACTATGGATGAGAATGATATCCTAAGGTTCATCCCACTGTAGGTTAGATGAGACTTACTTGACTCAATGGTAAAGCCATATGATTTGATATGTTTCTGGTCTAGGAAGTCAACTTGGACCTAGATATTTGATCAGCACTTAACACAGAGAGGGCAAAGGAAACTACACTCAGTTGAATAAATATAGTATCTTCACTGAGTACTGTTGTTGAATATCCTTCACCCTCTATGACTAAGCAAATCTTTTGTTAACTGATAGGTCTTCTACAAGTAATTAATTTCATTCCAATACTGAAATTACACTAATAATATGGAAAAATAGAATTTACAAAAATAGAAAAGAAAATTATTTTCCTGGTTATATATTAAAAATCTGACAACCCAAAGGAAATAGTTGAATATTTACAAAAATTTAAATACTCAGACTAGCAACAGAAGAATTAGATTACTTAACCAAATATCAGAAAAATAATTGAACAAATTTTATTTCCAAAGAGTAGAAAACTTCTAAGACCAGATAGATTTACAAGAGAATTGCATTAAATGTTACTAAATTGTTGCTTGTTGGAAAGATGATGATTTATATGCCTAAAGAGCAATAAAACTGTTGATTCCCTTTGACCCAGCTACATCCAGAAGAAATTATTCAAAAAGGGGAAAATCCTACATGTTCCAAAATATTCAGAGCAGCTCTAAATTGGAAATTGAGGGAATGCCCATCAATTGGGGAATAGTTAAACAAGTTATGGTACATGAATACCATGGAATAATATTGTTACAAAATAAATCATAAATGGTTAGTCTCTAGAGAAGCATGGAATGACTTACAGAATCTTATGTTGAATGAAGGGAGCAAAACCAAGAGAACAATGTACACATTAATGACAACATTGTAAGATAATCATCCTTGGTGGAAACAGCTCCTCTCAGCAATTCAGAGAGCTAAGACAACCATATTCCACCAGTTATGGATGATTCTATTCCCTATCCAGAAGAAGAAAAACAAAACAAAACAAAAAAACAAAAACAAAAACTTTCAGAATCTGATGAACATTTTGAAAAATTATCCCTTATAGTGGGGTAGTTAGGTGGCGCAGTGGATAGAGCACCAGCTCTGGATTCAATAGGACCTGAATTTCAATACAACGTCAAATACTTAATAAGTTGCCTGGCTGTGTGACTTTGGGCAAGTCACTTAATCCTGTTGCCTTAAATAAATAAAATTAAAAAAATAATTATCTCTTATGTATATCTTTTCCTTAAGCTGAATTCCTCATACCAAAGAGGAAATATATGAAAATATCAGAACTCTGTAAACATGTTTATCAAAAATATGTATGTACAATGTTAACCTGTTTGCCGCTGAGGGAAGAGCGGTGGGAAGGGAGAGTGGAAGAAAATTTTTGGAACTTAAAAATATACATATGCATATGGATGAATGTTGAAAACCTTTTATGACATGTATTTGGAAAAAATATCAATTAAAAATGATGATTTAATTAGAGAATATTAGAGAAGTTGTAAAACAGGAGCTTTTAACCTCAGACGAATCCTGTGGAGTACACCAATTGTAGGCCAGAGATGTGGAGGTTTTTCTTTTGTCTGTAGGTACTTTAATTTAGAGACCAAAGAAATATTGTGGAGCCATGGAGAGGAGATTTTTATAAATTTATTGTTTATTCTTGGCTTTGGGAGACTATAGGGTCCACAAATAAATCAATCCACTTATCCGCTAGTCTCTAGTCCATTTGTTCTAAATGTGCTTTTCAGTTCCCCAAGTTCCCAACTCTGCTTACCTACTCATCGGCCCTTCAGTCCTGATCCACTTCTCCCCTAACAACTCCTACAAGGTCTGCTCACTAACCCTGGCACTTATAGGGACATAGAACAGAACCAGGATAAGACCAACTTTGAGGGTCACATAAGAGTCATAAGTACGGACATTGTTGTATAACTGGAACTACATCTGGTCAAGCTTGACAACTGTGATTAACGTAAATTCACATTCACATCCAGGTCAAATTCCTTACATTTCAGAAGTTAAATAAAATTAATTGTGATAACTAGTAAAGTTGAAGGGTATAAAATCAATCTTTCTAAATTATTACCATTCTTATATATAATCTAAATATAGCAGAAAGAACTAGGTAATGAAATTCTATTCAGTATAACTATAGAATCTATCAAATATTTCATAGCTGATCAAGATTCATGGTGAACTAAATGAAACTAATGACAGAAATGATAAATCTAATTAAATTCATTTTCTTCTTCAATTCCTTGATAAACAAATTTGCAAAAATATTTTGAACACTAGAAAGAATAATAAGGAAATCACTCCAGTAGAAATTAGGGTTAGAACAACATCTCAACACAGCAAGATAGGTCTCAATGGAAACCTGACCTACATATAGAAGAATATATCACAAATTAAAGAAAAAAAGAAAAACATTACTCTTTGAGTGTACTGTGAAAGTAAGTGATAGAGATTATCACATGGGATAAAATATGAATGATTGTGGAAACATTTTTAAATTGAAGTCTGAATTTTAAAATTAACTAGAAAAATATCTTTGCAAGAAGTTTCTCTCAAAAATTCTCATATCTAAATTTTATTTGGAAGTGACTCAAATTTGATAGAATAATAGTCATTCCCCAATAAATATAGATTGCATAAATGGTCAAAGAATATGAGCAGGCAGTGAGGGAAAAAATCAAATTATCAAGTCACAAAAATGCTCCAAATCTCTAATAATTAGAACAATGAACAACTTAAGGTACTACTTTAAGTAACTAATAACCTATCAGACTGCCAAAGATGTCAAAAAAGTAAAATGACAAATTAGAGAGTTTGTGGGGAAAGGAAATATACTCTTTCCTTTTTGGTGGGGATATGATTTGGTCCAAACATTTTAGATCATTTTGGAAATATTTTCATATCATTTGATCTAGCTATTTCCCTACTTGTTCTGTGTATCCATTCAAAGAAATCAGTGAGGAATATATATATATATATATATATATATATATATATATATATATATATATGTGTGTGTGTATATATATATATATACATGTTGTATATATGTGTATGTTTGAATATACATTAGATTAGCATTAGAATTAGAAATAAATTAGAAATGAAAGGTGAAGTACTTGAAGAGGATTGGCTAATCAAGTTATGTTATATAAACAAAATGGGATATTATTTTTTCAAAAAGAAAAGAAGAAATGGACAATGTCAGAGGAAACTGGAAAGATATTTATTATTGGTTCAGTGCAAATTGCACACAAAACAATTTGTAAAATGAAAACATTATAGATAAATACAACTTTGAATGACTTTAGAATTTTGATTAACCCAATGATAAACTATTGTGGTAGTTAAAAGATGAAATGATTGAGGAAATAAATGTTTGAGCTTCCAAGTATATGATTTTTTCTTATTTTTATTTTTTCAATTTCACATAAAGATAGTTGTAAGATTTTGAGTTCTACATTTTTCACCTCCCCTTAAGAGCATGTAGAACCTATCTGAGATAGGGGTTCTACATGTAAAATTAGGTTAAACATATTTCCATATTGTCAAGATGTGAAAGAAAAATCAGAACAAAAAACCATGAGAAGGGAAAAAAAATAAATTTTTAAAAGTGAATATAATATCCTTGGTCTGCATTCTGATCCATATCTTTTTCGCTATATGTGGATGGATTTGCCATCATAAGTCTTTTTAGAATTGTCCTTGTTAATTGTTGTTTGCCCTTCATTCTCAAAGAAGACCATGCTACCAGGAAGGTGATGCCAAGACAAATTCCCCACATAAATTGAATTTGAGTGATTTGCTAGATCACCAACCTCACTTTCTCCTCTGGAACCATCTGGGTCCTGTAGCCAGATATGAATCAGGATGACTGGAGATGAACTTGGATGGGAGGCAATCAGAGATAAGTGACTTGCCTAAGGTTGCATAACTAGTAAGTGTCTGAGGCTGCTTTAACTCAGATCTTCCTGACACCGACACCAAGGCTAGGACTTTATCTGCTGCATCACCTGGCCTTGTCCTTGAGCATTGAACTGCTGAGAGAAATTATACTTGATCATCACACAATGTTTCTGATAATGTGCACAGTGTTCTGCTGGTTTTGCATACTTCACTCAGCATCAGTTCAGATTTTTCTGAAATACACCAGCACATGATTTCATAAGGAACAATAGAATTCCATTGCATTCATATACCAAAATGTATTCAGCCATTCTCCAATTGAGCAACACCTCAATTTCCAATTCTTTGCCACTACAAAAAGAGATGTTATGAATATTTTTGTAATGTGGATCTTTCCCCCCCTTTTTTTGAAATCTCTTTGGGCTACAGATCTAGTAGTGGCATTGCTAGTTCATTGCTTGTCCTTTTGGCATAGTTCCGAATTGTTCTCCTTAATGAGGGTCTCAGTTCACATCTATACCCGTGTTCTAGTTTTTCTAAAACCCTTTAAACATTTACCATTTTCATTTTTTGTCATATTGGTCAATCTGATAAGTATGAAGTGATACCTCAGAGTTGCTTTAATTTGCATTTCACTAATCAATAAACATTTAGATCATTTTTTAATATAACCATAACTAGCTTCAAATTCTTCATCTGAAAAGTGCCTGTTCATAGATTTTGATATGAACATTTATCAATTTGGGAATGACTTCTATTCTTAGAAATTTGACTCAATTCTCTATATTTTAGAAAAGAGTCCTTTATAAGAAAAAGCTATAAAATTGTTTCCCAGCTTTCTAAAGTCATTCTAATCTTGGTTGCATTAGTTGTATTTGTGCAAAACATTTTTATTATTTGACCACCTATTTTGGAATTCATAATGTCCTCCATTTCTTGTTTGATCATAGGTTTTCCCTTCTCCATAGATGTACAGATAGTACATTTCCTAATTTCTTAATTGGTCGATGGTATCAGCTTTTATGTTTAAATCCTGTACCCATTTGATCTTATTTTGGTATAGGTGTGAGATGTGGGTCTATGCCTAGTTTGGGTCACACTTATTTTATTTGAAATTTTTGCATCAATATTCCTTGGGGAAATTGGTCTATAATTTTCTTTCTCTATATTGACACTTCCTGGTTTTGTATCAGCACCATATTGTTCTCATAAAAGGATTTGACAGGATTCCTTCTTAGACATTTTTTCAAATAGTTTATTTAAAATTAGAATTAATTGTTCTTTAAAAGTTTGATAGAGTTCTGGAAAATCCATCTGGCCCTGGAGATTTTTTCTTAAGGGGTTCATTAGGAGCTTGTTCATTTTATTTTTCTGATATGGGTTTATTTAAGTATTTTATTTCCTCTTCTGTAGCATATAAATTTATTAAGAATTACATGCCAATTATATAACACATATGGACCAGTCACCTTTCTGAGCTTTGACACTAGATCCAAATACAGAGGGAGGCAGATGTTTATGTATTAAAAACAATAAATAAGACTGATTAATTAAAAGAATATAATGAACCAGAAAAATAAAATTAGGTAAACTGATTTCTAATTGGATGAAAGATCAGAAACTTACCAAGTTAGGATGGGAAGAGTGATTAAGTGCAATTCTCAGAAACCAGAAAAAAGAGGTGTCTTGAACCCCCCAACCCCACCCCAACTGCTCACAAGTATCTGTATTCAATAAAAGGAACATTGAAATAATAACTGATTAATCAGTATAGGGAAGTTTTCAGATAAGGCAAATGAGTTGCTTGAATTTGATAACTGTGAGAAAAATCATTGCATTCATCTTGGAATCTGATTGGGCTTCTGATCGTTCTAACTCATTTCCTTAGTCAAGGGTCATTAAACAGCAGGTAGAGCTAGTCTAACTCCTCAACTATGCAGGTGTAGGTTCTAGGAATGCAACAATGTCCTCTCACAATTCCCACAATTAAATATAGTTTTCTCACAAGACAGGAATTGAATTAGATCTTTAATTGAATAGCAAAGAAACCAAACTAGTTCCAGAGATGGAGTCAGTGTGAGTCATCCAATTCCCACTACCACTTGGTATCCTCAATTTCCTCAATTTCCTCACTCTTCATGTAAAAGAATGAAGATCTCACTATCCCACCACAGAGGTAATGAATTTAAATTTTAAAAGTAGCACACATTTTTGGATATGTTTAGATTGTGCAACTATGTATCAAGGCATTATTTTTTTTACTATTTTTTTTACAATTCACTTCATGGGATAGAACATAGGGATGAGTAGACTTTTGAAATGTTTACTAACTGAAAAAAATGAGATAATGAGCTTCCCTACTGCATTGTTTTTCTCCTCCTGAGCAGGGGCTGCTTCTTATTTAGCATTTTATTTTTCACAATATCTAGTACAGTGATATTCTTATGGCAAATCCTCACTAAATATTTTTCAAATTGAATCCTTTTTAATATTTAAAACCAATGTAAACTTTTCAAAAGGGATGTATGGTCAAAGGAAGCAAAGGAGGCAGAGCTTTCCCTGATATCACAAAAGTAAAAAAAAGAATAATGATAAAATTAAGATAAATATTAATATTTTCTCACTAATCTATGCTATGTATGTAATTTGTTTTATTCCAATTATTTCATAGGCAAACCAGCTAAATTTGCAAATTTAAAAATTTTAAATATGAGAAACAAAGCAAAGTAAGGCAACAGAGAGTTGTGCCTTACCTCAGATTGTGCCACCTCTCACAACTGGGTTGAGCTCATATAATAAGTGTGTGCCGGTTGCTATTTCTCTGAATGTTTCATTTTTTTTGTATGTGCGTATGATATTTAGTATAGATGATTTTGATTTTAACCACCTGAAATCCACTGGGTGAGGCAGTAAGAACATCTGCCTCACTGAAGGGGGCATGAATGTGCTACTTCTATTAGACTCATACAGTGGAAGTCCTAACTCTGATACTTGTTTGTGCCTCCCAGTCATAGATCCCACACACACATCACTGATTCTTACAATTTCTTACATATGGCTTTGCGTTTTCCATCCCCGTTCCTTTGTGGCAGCTGCCTTCCTCCCCATGATCCCATGCCTGAATTGTGTTTCAGATGAACCCCTGATTCTCAGAATAATTAGCTTTGTTCAGGTATCAATTCGAGGTAGGTGTTTGGAAAGGGGGAGATGATAGATAGACAGAGAAAAAGGCAGGTTTAAACAGAAAGACTTCACTTTGGAAATTCAGATAATAAAAACCCACATTGCTACCATAAGTCATAATGATCCCAATCCCAGTAGGAAAAATTACTTTTCCTACAGTAATAAAAATTAAAATGTTTTGGGGTTCTAAGATAAGGAGGATGAAAAATGAAATCACAGTGCCAAAGGGATATTAATTTAGAGACAGCAACAAGATTTATTAATGAATTTACAAGTTGATAGAAGAAAACTTAAGGAAGAGACCCACAGCAGAAACAGAATATGCTTCTAAAACATGAAAGATCATATTGAAAATGTGTATGACTTTTGGAAGTCAGGGTGAAAAATAACAAAAGCCCTCACATTTCCACACCCGTCCATATTCTGAAATCATTTCAGTGCTCACTGAAGAAAAGTTGTGAACACTTGAAAGGGTTAATCTTATGATTTCAAAGTCATATCCCTTGGAAGGGATTGATTCCTATAATCCCTTGCAAGAAAACTACAAGTTTTTTTTTAAAAAAACTTTTTAGGGCATAATTTCACAAACCGACAGTACATGACATCCAAAATTGAACATATTGGAGGCAATCAGCCAAAAATCAAGACTACACCATGTTAAGTATTAAGAGCCAAGAAGAGTGACTGGATGTCATATGCATAAGTATGAAAACCCAGCCCATCTTGACAAAAAATAGATTTACTGTATATCTTACCATATACTGTAAATGGTGACATGCAGAGATAGCAAAAAGAAATTTTTATGGTAACTCTAGCATAAACTCAACTACTTATGCCTGGAGAATGAAATTTCTATGTCCATTTTAGCCAAATAACCTCTTCTATGTTTGCATCAATCAATGGCATGGAGGGGGATATCTCACCACTTCCATCAGTTGCTATCACTTAGAGTAACTCAATTTGTATAAAGAGAGATCATTCAGATATTTATATATGTTTCTGTTTTGTCTTATGGCACAATATCTCTTGCCTATAACCCAGGATGTAGAGCATTTGGCAATGTAAGGGGAAAAGGGGAATAGTTAGGGCAAATTTGTGGTGGGTTTAATGTTAGGTGGAAATAAATTTTCAAAGAGTTCAATTCATTAGTCACCCTCCCTCCCCCAATAATTATAGATGTTGCTTACTGAATAGGAGGGTATGAGGAGTTCTTCACAAATGCTCTAACTTCCAAAAAATACAAAAATACAAAAGAGAAATAAGAAATCGACCTGCCTATTTCAGTACCTTTAGTATTCTTCCACATCACAGAGACACTATAGTGTACATATTATTAAGAAAGTAATTTGCTTTTCTGCTATAATTTCTATTTAGGCATCATTGTCCTTCTGGTGCTCCAGTGGAAGACCCAACTACAGAACCCTTCATTGTTCTGTGAGCATTACTTCTTATGCCACTGAAAGATGCCATTTAGAAAAACTTTCCCTTGCAAAATTATTTTTTTGCCCCTGAAAATTAGGGAACAAGAAAACACTTCAGTTTTAACTGAAGCTACTATAATATAACTTCTATCCTATTTTAACAGGAACCCAGATGCAGAAGATTCCAAGTTTCTAAAGTAATCCCTAACTCTTGCTAACGGGGCATTGACAGTCCCCATTTCTTCCAACTTGACTTGAAATCAAAAGGATTTTAAAAGTTCTCACTGCTGTTGGCAATGTGCAATAAATTACACATGAACGGGGACCTGTTTCTGTGACTCTATAGATGGAATGGGTCGGATTTTAGCCATCTCACCCTGAGGACCATTTGTGTCAACACATATGTAGTATGTTCAAAATTTTGCATTTTAACATAAACAAAAGGAATATGGTTTCAGGAAAGATTAAGTCTTTTCCCATATATTTGTGTTAATTATAAGTAGAAAGTATCCAGGAACTGTTGTAACTTTATTGTATAGCAGCCTTCAAGAAAAACAGTATTTATTGTGAAAGATGATTGCAGTTTCAATAGCGACTCCCTCTTATTACTTAAAAAACATATATTTAGCCAGATACCATACACACTAAGTTTAGTTCACTTGGCAGGATTTTAACCAGGCCTTTTTTTTAATCTTTGTATTTAAAATAAATCCCAAATAAGCCATAATTCACTGGCCATGCTGAGCAATGACTATACATAGCCTATGTTTTAACATAAAAGTATAAAATTACAGAGATATGATCAATTATTTTCAAAAATGAAATGTACTGAAATGGTGTAGGAGAGAACCACATTGGTCTTCAACTGAAAACAAAAATTGCTGGGAACCGAAGGAAGAGTAAAAAATAAAGAAGAAAAAATGATCTAAAAAAGAATTGGTTCCTAGGAGGAAATGGTTTCCCTCAGTCACTATATTATAATGAATTTAAAAGAAAGTAGCTAACACAGCATTTCTTAATAACAAGGCACTGGTACTCTATACCCTTTCATATTTCAAATTAAAAAATGTAAAATAAATGTACTTTATGTTATCATAGGATTCCATTTTCTTATCCCTAAGAAAGGTAATTCAAGGGGGGGAAAGGATGACAATAGCTTCCTGAATCCTAGCTCCGCATTAGTCCTAAAGCTGTACTCTTCAGCTGTTCAAACAGTGTCTGAACTGTAACTCAGATGCTAATGGCCCATAGAAATGAAGGATCTTTGTTAGACATAGATTAGGAACTGGACTGAAAGGCTCAGTTTTCTTTCCCTCCTACTCCAACTAGAAAATTTCTTTAACAGACCCTCTTAAAATGTTTGCAAGGTATCACAATTTCCTGAAATTTCACTTTTGATCCTACTTGGATAGCATACTATCTGTAACTCAGGATTAACTCTCTGTTCAGTAAATAAGTCACTTTGTCAGCTAAATTAGCCTCAGTTTTCTTGACAAATTTACTTTGACAAATACTAGAAAGTATTTATGTATATCACTAAAATTTTATGGTTCTCCAGATTTAGAGTTGCAACCCACTATCATACGCACCAGGAAAAATAAGGGAGAAGAGGGAAAGGACTATTAAAAAAAGATAATCTTTTATGTGAATTGTGTCCATGTTTTAGAAACCACAAAAGAATACATCCAAAAATACTACATTGGGGTTCATTTGTTGGCTCTACTGAGGCAGCAGCCAAATATTACACATAGCCTATCATTTAGTGACTGTTTATTGTGTGAATGACTGTGGGCTATGCAAAGCAGACATTTTCCAGTTTGCCTGGGGCAGAAGAAACCCTAGAGCTGGAAGTGAGGCCTTAGCTTCAAACTCTTTCCTCCCCTCTGGGTCTCTACCAACTAAGGGAAAACAAGCATATTGAACTGCTCACTGGGGCTCAATTCACATTCCATCACTTCTTTTGGCTTTTTTCATTCCTCAACGACACACAAGCAAAATCTATCAGTTGGAAAGGAGAACATGATCCAGGGATAAAATTCCAAAGAGTGTCTCATGGTTTCAGTGGTTCCCTTAATTTGGTTCATTAGGAGCTTTCTGGTGGTTCTATTTGTAATCCTTGGGTATCTGAATGGACCTTTTCCCAAAACTGTCATTAATAGCTCATTTGCCAGACCTTTTTTACTCAACACTGAAGCTGTAAAGAAGGGGTTCTTGGATCTTTATGTATCATAGACTTATTTCATCAAACCAATGGGTTCCTTTTCTGAATAATGTTTTTAAATGCATAAAATAAATTCTATGGAATTACAAAAGAAAATGACTAAATTGAAATATAGTTCTCAATATTTAAAAATAAAAATAAAAAAAAAGTTTATAGATCCCAGGTTGAGAACTCCTGCAAAACAATCTGGAATCCTTACTCAACTGATGGTTAGTTATAAGTTGATCTTAGTTGCTAAAGAACTGTCATTATCTCAATGTTGAAGAGATCGTGGGAGGAGTGGGATATTGTTGCATTGCTGGTGGGGTTGTAAACAGATCCAACCATTCTGGAGAGCAAAATGGAACTATGCCCAAAGAGCAAAAAAACTGTCCATAACCTTTGAACCAGCAATTCCAATTCTATGTCTATATCAAAAAGAAATTATAAAAAAAATGGGAAAAGTCCTACATGTTCCAAAATATTCAGAACAATTCTAAATTGGGAATTGAGGGGATGCCCATCAATTGGGGAATGGCTAAACAAGTTATGGAACATGAATACTATGGAATATTATTGTTCTATAAGAAATCATAAATGGTCAGACTCTAGAGAAGCATGGAATGACTTACAGGATCTGATGCTGAGCAAAGTGAGCAGGACCAAAAGAACAAGGTATACATTAACAATAACATTGTGAGATAATCAACCTTGATGGAGGTAGTCCAGAGAATTAGCACAATTATATTAGACCAGCTATGAACAATGCTATCCCCATCCAGAGGAAGAAAAACAAAACTAAACAAACCAACCTTTCATAATCTGATGAACACTTTATCAAAATTATCTCATGTATCTCTTTCCCTTAATCCTAATTACTCATATTGAACATAATTAATCTGTAAACATCTTTATCAAAAATATGTATGTACAATGAAAATGTGACTGTTCACTACTGAGAGGAGGGAGGTGAGAAGGGAGGGTGGAAGGAAATTTTGTAACTTAAAAATATTCATGCACATATGGATGAAAAACAAATAAATAAGTAAAATAAAAAGAACTGTCCTTATCCTCCTTTTAGATATTCAAGTTGCATAGAAAATAGATTGGTTTTAAAAGAATTAGATCAAAATATTTGTTAGAATTAGCTGACCTATTCAGAGGAAATTAATTATTAGGATTTAGAGTTGGAAAAACCGTTAAACATTCATCTATTCAAAAATTCATGAGAACTTAGATTTAGAGATGAAGGGAAACAAAGATAACAATAGCTACAACCAAACAATTGTAATGTCCTTGAAGTTCAACAAATTTTCCATGCTGAGGCAGGGTAGATGACACAGTTAAGGGATGTCAACCAAAATGATATAGAATGGGGACCTCAAGAGCCCTGAGCCTGTGTAGGAATCCTGAAATGCAGACAATTTGGATGTAATGATACCATTCAATGAATTAACATTCTGATCATTGTTTGTAAATAATAGGTTTGTAGTCTGGTTTCAGAAATGTCATAATAATCCATTTGAGAGAGCACAATAAAGCACTTGGTACTCTTTTGTGTTATAATACCCCCCCAAAACCAAACACACACATACACATTAACATAAACACACAAAATAAAATAGACTGGAATAAATCACAAACACTAGTATCCCACTCGCTAGAAATGCTTCAACAAAGATATCATTGGGGACTACAATGGGTGATCTATTAATGAATATGAAATAGATTTGAAGATATGCATATTTTTATTATGCATTCATATTATATCATCATAAAATTGGAAACATATCTTACCACTTATAGAAAAGATCTTCTTATTTCTTCTTCTCAATGATATTCTCAACTCCAAGTCACACAACAATGTATTTAAGTTGGATGTCAGGCAGTTGGAAAAAAATAAATTCAACCACAAACCTAGATTAAATGAAATATGAGTTTGGAAATGGCAAGGTATGAAAATGCAATGAGAAAAAGTTGTAGAACCTGAGCCCAGAGAAAAATCATCACTTTCTGTTTGTTTGTTTTTTGCAAGGCAGTGGGATTAAGTGACTTGCCTAAGGTCACACAGCTAGGTAATTATGAAGGAAAACCATCACTTTCAATGGCAACTCCAGGACTTCTACTTCATCCTGAAACAGATGACAAGAATAATTCTTATATCTTGATTATTTTTGGAGAGAAAGATGTGTACTATTAGACTAGAATTTCATAAAGTCTTTTTCAAGTTTGGCAATGTAAATCCTACTAGTAGACAAACTATAACAAACATATTAATTGAAAAGGGCTGTCATTTATATAACCATCCTGAATAAAAAAACATTCACCCAATTTTGAAAGAAAGTGAAAAAACAAATAAAGTTCAGGACCAGAGAATGTGCAGCAGTCACTGACATGGTATCAAACCATAGAAGAGCAGGTAGAGGTAACAAAGAATATTGTCAGAAACCAAAAACCATGATGGCAGAAGTGGCTTAAAAAAGTTGCTTATAAAGAAAGCTATTTTAGAAAAAAGTATTTGAATATCACACCAATAGCTAACTCACAGATTCCTTTCTTCAATCACATGGATAGAGAAAAACTTCAAAGATTTCAGGGGAGTTTTAAATTGGAACTTATAATAGTTTGATAATTATACTTTGATATATTTGTTTCCTTTAAGATCCTATGTATTTTATCTTATTGATTTAAAAACAACCTGAGAAAAGTTTCAACATACTATCAAAGAATCCCTGATATAGCTAGTATGCACAGGAATAAACATGAATAACAAATTGACTAATAAAAGGCAACAAAAAAAAGAAACAAAAAAGGTGGTATATAATTTAGGAAGGCATTCTAAATTATCATTATCAGCAAAGGACAGCAAAAATCAAAAAGGTTAAGGAAATACAAAGAATCAAGGCAGTACAAGGACCAAAATTATAAAAAAAGACATCCCACAAAAAACTTTTGAGTTTTGAGAAGCAAAGAAATAAGAGGACAAGAGACCTCTGAAGAAGGAATATATGGAAGATTTTTATTTATCTCTCAGGTTGCATGATGTCCAACACAACAAAAATGCAAGTTGGATCAAATATAAAATATGGCACTTGAATGGTAACAAATGATAGAACAGTTACATTGAAGGAGGTGATTGAAATACTAATGAGGTTTTGCAAAAATGAAAAGTAATAGCAATATACATAGCTATTGATTTGAATATTTCACTTTGGTATGCAAACTACTAGGAAGATGCTATACCAAAACCCTCTTAAATATGTTCCTAACGACCCTTTCCTAAGAGAAATCACTATATGAGAATACCAGAGATGACTCCCCATATAGCCTAATTATATATTCATCTATTATATACAATAAATTAAAAATTTATATCACTAAAATAAATCTGAATATTTTTAATAAGTATATATTATCTGAGGAACAAAAACACTGATTTGACTCAAAGTACAAAAATATTAGACTACCTTTATTATTACAAGGTTTTGCCTAATGTCACACAACTCTATGTTTATGGGATATTCACATAGTAAAAATTACCAAATAGACCCAAGCCAAGTGAAAACACTAAACTGTTTAATGGCCATACACAAAATTTTTCAGAATCTATCATATATTCAAAACATATCACCAAAAGCAAAAGCTTAAGATCTGTTTATAAACATTCCATTGTTTAAAATAGAGTTTTATTAAGGTTCTGCCTACCTTAAAATCATTAACATCTCTCTTAAATACTATAAAATTAAGTATATTTTCCAATTTAAAGGAAACCAAATCAAAACATCCTATCATGGAATATACATGGATAGCATTAAGTTATTGGGTCTACCAAAAAAATACAAAATTTAAACATCTCCTTTACTTTTGGACTCATTTAACTTATGAACTCTTTCCCCAGTGATATTAAATTGTCATTTTCATTCAACATGTATAAAATTATTAATATTTCCCAAGAAAAGATAGACTATGAACTCTGATCTTGGATCTGAAGGTCTCATTGAAACAAAGATTGAAGGTAATACTTATAAATACCTTGGTCTCCTTAAGGAAAGACTTATTAAATAAAAAAGAAATCTGTCCCTGAATACTTTTTGGAATCCTAAAATGAAAAATAAATAAGAAGAATAAGTTTGAAACAATTAAAAGCTGTCCAATCCCTTACAGGTAGCTGGGTGGCAAAACAGCCCTAGAGTCAGGAGGACCTGAGTTCAAATTTGATCAAAGATACTTACACTTACTAGTTATGTGCTTTGGGCAAGTCACTTACCCCATTGCTTCTTCAAAAAACAACCTATAAAAGGTAGCAAAAAGGAATTATAAAAGAAACAATAACTGATTTGGAAGTATCCTAAAAAAAACATCAAATATCAATGAAATGCCTATAACCCTGAGAGAATCATATACTTACTTGCCAAAAAAGATAGAAGATTATTGAGAGTATGTAATAAACAGATCAAATAATTCCACAGAAATGGTTTTGGATAATAATGTTTTCTCCTTCATTTTCAAAGAAGACCACAAGGTCAGGGAGGTGATGCCATGACAAACACCTTTGAGGAAGTAAGTCTCTGTGTGTGTGTGTGTGTGTGTGTGTGTGTGTGTGTGTGTGTGTGTGTGTGTGTTTGTGTGTGTGTGCTGAGGACTGTGCTAAGTCACCAGCCCCACTTTCTCCTCTAGAGCAATCTGGTCCAGCGGCCAGAAATGAATCAGGATGACACGGTTAAGTAAATTGCCCCAAGCTCATACAGTTAAAGTACTGAACTCTCCTCCTGCTCCAAGGTCAGTGTTCTATCCACTGCATAATTTAGCTGCCCTAGTTTTGTGTGAGCAATGTACAAAAAAAAAAGACCATTACTATGTAGGTTCTTGGAACAATTGTTAGTTACAGTGAATATAACCAAAAATAATTTCCCTCTAGAAGGAACCTATAAAGGAATTAAGATCCAAGGCGTAATCAAAAGATTCCCCCATAGGTAATATACATAAGATCTCAGACAATATGTTAAAAGAAACTTCAAATAAATGCCTGCTATGAGCATATTTTTGAGGAAAAGAAGTGGTTTTTTTGACAAGTTAGGACTAGATCATTGACACCAGAAATTATATAAAGGTTATCCCTAAGGAGTCCAGATTTATTAATATATATATATATACATATATATATATATGTATATATATATATATTATGCAAAACAAATGGTAGAAACTAGGAGATATCATCTAGGGCTTTTTAAGAAAAAGGGGAACACCTACCAAATGTCTATCAATATATAACCTGCTATCTAAATTTTACAGTAGAAATTTGTTAAATTTTATGTATTCACAGATGATATATTAAAAGATCTGATCTCAAAATATGCTGGAGAATTCAAACACTAAATTGTTCTGAAATAAGATTACAATTAAATTACAAGCATTTCCCACCAAGTCTCCTTGATGGATATAACATGAATCTAGACAAACTCAAGAACAAATATTTTTTAAGTGTTTTACTATAATCATTAAACTAAATGGAATATTTTAAAATATATGGATAAAGAGACCTAGCAATTCAAAACAAAGCAAATTTATAGGGATTTAAGAAGGGTATAAAAGGGAAATTTAAGATTTTTTCTTGACAAAAATGAATATATTCTAATATTGGAATGCCTCAGTAAAGCTAAGATCACATCTATCTTATGTTCCCTCTAATGGGACAAATCTCACTCCACCTATTCCTTCTCAATCTTTGTGACTGTTATACTTGTTCTCTCATATGTTAGTTATTGGAAGTTATCTCTTTGTATCTTTTAATTTTATTTGGATATCAAGGTACTTTTTGGCCTCTTAGTCCTTGCTCTACAACAGGACTGTCCTACTTCATTTTCTAACTATATATCTCATAGATGAAATGGGGGCAGCTAGGTGGTATCATGATTAGAATTTTGAATATGAAGTCAAAAAAAGACAAATTCAAATTCAGTCTCAGACACTTATGAACTGTTTTTTCTTGGTTGGGCAAGTCATTTACATTTAGCCTCTATTTGCCATTGTTTCCTCATCTATAAAATGGTGGTATTAATAGCACTCATCTCTCAGGGTTGTTGTGAGAATCAAAGTGATATTTATATAGTGCTTTTCAAATCTGTATAAATGCCAGCAGTATATTATTATTTCTATTAATCATAATAATAAATCCTTTGTACTGCTTCTTTTATTCAAGCAAGGACTATGTAGTTTCTTTCTTTTTTTTTTTTTTGGTGAGGCAATATGGACAAGTGACTTGCCCAAAGTCACAAAGTTAAGAATCAAGTGTTTGGAACTTGATTTGAATTGAGGTTCTTCTGACTCCAGTTAATATTCTATCCAACACCACTTAGCTGCTCTTCAAGGGCTATTTCAATATATAGATACTAATAATTTAATTTAATGAACTTCTAGAGTCATAAAATCTTAGATTTGGAAGGGATTTTGGATGTCCTCTAGAATAGATCCTATGAAACTTTATCCCATTTATAACTAATCACTAACAAAGAATTAAGCACCATTTACTTCAATACTTTTGTTCACAAAGAATTCTCTAGCTGACCAGGTAGCTCATTCCATTTTTAGTTCATGGTAACTATACCCAGTTTCTTCAAATGAACACTCATATGATATGGTTTTGATACCCTCATCAACTCAGTTACTTGCCTCTGAATTCATACCTATATGCTACTTTTGTGAAACTTTCTAAAATGGACACAGATCTTTAGTCTGTGTTGCATGGGGCAGAGGTCAATAGATCTCTCTGCTTACTTTTTTCCAAGAAAGTCATGGCAATAAGCTTACCTAGGATTGCAATGTCAAATAGATCTGGGAAATCTAATTGGATTATGTGGCAACCTGCTCCATTTACATAGCCATCCAGTATAATTCAGAACTTTCACCATGCCTTATATAATGTGAATCTCAACTTCAAATCATAAATATACCTGAAGTTGCTGCTTGTGTCATTTGTGGATAGTTGAAAGTTCTGACATGTCAAATATGACAGAACATGTTGTCTGAAATGATTAGAATTTTTCCATTTAATAAAATCCATAAGCTAGAAACAGTCCATAAAAATTATGAAAGAAGACTGGAAAAAATTCTTCAGATTATAGAAGAATCTGGCTGTGGATTTCCAAAGTTCTGAGATAGAAGCAAAAAAAAAACAAAAAACTTGAGAATATCTAAAACTAAATAAATAGACATATCCAATTATTATATACAAATTCTTTCATAAAGAATACCAGACAAAGTATTTTTAAGCAATTTGTCAGTGAGAGATGCCAAAAACAAAAGGTAGAAATTTTTTTTGGCAGTTATAGAAATGCTTACTTCACCATAGGGTTTTTCAGTATACACTCAAATTGTAAATTTACCTCCTGAATGCTTGGCATGGACTCAAAGGATATGGACTGGAATCCTATTTTTGCTCTACCTATATAACACTGGTGATAAGTTCAGTCTCCTTGTTTTTAGAACCATTTTATATAATATTACTTCCTCTCACAGTTTTAAATTTTTGAGCTTATGATTCTATGACTTATCTTTAAAACTTTAAAATGTTCAGAAACTTGTATGGCAGAATAATCTATTTGAAAGACTAGTAGGGTATTAGATCATGAATACTGACTCTCATTACTGTGTGACCTTGAGCTATTTAGTTAACCATTTTATGTTTTAGTTTTTTCAATAATAAAAATGAAGTAACAATGCATGCCTTAAGTACTTCACTAATTCTAAGGAACAGATGAACATAAATTAGGTTCTGTAATAAATATATATATATATATATATATATATATATATAATTCCGATTTTGTTAAAGGAATATGATATAAATGAAAGATATACAAGAATTTAAATGAAATTATAACCACTGTGATTGGTTTTTTAAAGAATTAGCAATTTTCTAGGAGCATTTTGTGTATATATATATATATATATATATATATATATATTCAACAAATATTAGGAGAGTAGACATGCAGAAGTAAGATACTCGTTCAAAATTTTGCCCAAATGGTTCATTCTGATGCTTCTGATTACAAAATGTTGCGTGTGTTTGTGTGTCTGTGTATCTGTGTGTGTGGGGGGGTTGCTTATGGATATTTCCTACTGTGTTTGTCAAATGGTAGGTTCATGGCTTAGTCAGGGACAAAGTTATTAAGGACATAAAACGCCATCTGGATGATGCTAATAAACATAAAACATAACCTTCAGATACACTGCTGCAGTGACCAGACTGCCAGGCCAGATTACCCTTTGTTTCCATGAAAATCCCATCCATATTTCAATCCTTTGACTATAGGTACTAGTTCTGAATCTCTTCTTCTATGTCTCTTTGAATGAAATTGTTCCAGAAGGTCAGAAGCAATCTCCTCTTGTCATATCTTCCATATTATAAATTTGACCTTTTCTTGGTTATCTTTGTATTTCTAATACTATTTTTGTACTTTTAGAAAGAAGTTATTCTAGTTTTATCTTTAGATAGTTCCTAAAGAAATGACTCTTACTAGAGGAGTAACTTCACTTAAAATTATAGAAATAAATGTCTACAGGCCCCATGATGCTTTTCATGAGTTTTCAGAAAAAACAAAAACAAAAACATTCTGACCCAGAAATATACAATCAATCTGATCTTAGGAAATAACCTTATATAGTCTTAGCAGTCAAACCTAAGCCAACTATGAAATTTTTCCAAACTTTGATACCTTAGATATCTACAAACTCTACAAATCAGGACTCGATTTATTGTTTTATTGATTGTCTCAACATAAGAAATTGATGGAGAAATTTTAATAATGGAGATAGGGCTTAAAAGTGTGTACTGCATTTTCAGAGTCTGTTATTAAACATATACCATCACTCACCGGACTGGTTATATTTCAAAGAAATTGCAAAATCTTCATTAAGTTTTGCTGCTTTTAAAAAGTCAAATGTAACTATATGAAACATTGCTTGTGGTTGAATGCCAGGGTCATATATTTTTCATTGTTTTATTTAACTAATTTGCTAGGCAATATGATATAGCAAAAAAGAACATTAGATTTGGAGTCAGGGATTTGAGTTCAAATCTAAACTCAACTAGTTGATACTTGCATGACCTTGGCATCAGGCAAACATGAGAAATAAATATGATAAAGAAAAAATGTTTGCATTGGTTGTTTCAAACTCTTCTCCTTTAATCAGGATTAAACCAGATATGTCCATAATCTAGAAAAAAAATCATCGTTTATCTGAATGGGGATGGGGAGAAAGTAGAAATAGATTTTCTTTTTCTTTTTTCAACTTTCTATTCCTCTTTTCTCAGTTCCTGAAGTCATGACTGCTATCAGAGAATACTCTGATGTGTCCCTATTTAACACATTGACAGATTAAATGACTATCATGTCTAAGAATTAAATTTTAATTTTAATTAATGTTGAATGTATTAGAAATGTTTTAAAACAAATCTCAAATAAAATATTGACCTTAAATAATGGTATTAATCCTGAAGAATAAGTGCTATTTATGCAGTCACCATAGGATTAAGACTTGCATTCTATTTTACATGTATTATGCCTCTTATACCTATCTTGTGGAAGGTATAAGAGTATTGTCCCCTTACTCCCATCCCTTCACGGAGGAAACTAAGACTGAGAAAGATTCAGTGACTTTTCTATAGTCACATAGATCTTATAACTAACTCAGTAGTGGGATTTTAAATTTGATCTTCCAAAGTTCTCTCTGCATCCTTGACAACATGCTGCCTCTAAAAGATCAAAAGATAAGTAAAAAGGACTCTCCCCTCTCATCTAAAAAAAGATAACAAAAGTAGTTAAAGTGGTTGGTCAAATTTTCCTCCCACTGAGGATCTTCAGTTTTGTGAAGATTTTCTAAGAGGATGACCAATGAGCATAACTTAAAAGATGCTTCTGTAGGATTCCTATAGACTTTAAACCTTTCTCAGCACATGCTAATTAATGATATTCCCCATTTCTATTACCATCCCAAATGTGTGATGCTATCTTACATATAATTTTCAAAATGTGAATGTCTCATGCTGCTTGGCAGTCGAATGGTTAAATTGATTTAGCAGCTAACAAGTAGTATTATTTTTAAAAGAAAAATCATAAAACACTATGAGCCATGCTATGCAAATTGCCCTGAAAGCAATGGCAGTAAAGTCTGAATACTCAGCAACATCAATACATACCCACAGGCCTCTGCAATTAGTCTTCCATGGTGAAATGGCAGCAACAGACACATGTTTCAATCTTCGCTTGCAGAAGCCTCCACATTTGAAAATCTTCTCCATTTCTGAGCAAGAGGCATTTCATTAGACCAGAATGATAGCTATAGCATAATAGTTTTAAAGCAAACAAACAAACAAACAAACAAAATTGTAAATTATAAGGTAGGGAATGGGAGATCCTATTCAAAAGGATGATTAAATTAATTATGAGGTCTTGTAAATTTTTCAAAGCATATATGATGTTAATATTTACCAATAAATTAAGAATCTTTTTTTTTCTAAGAAACTGATTCATTGGAGAAGATAATATTAAGATTAGGGGTCATTTTTAATATTTTTTGTTAATTTCTTCAGTTTAATAATCTAATTTTTGATGATTGCTAAGAGTTGATAATACAAAGTCTCAAGCATGAAGGGAGATTTTGTACCACTAAACAAACAGAATACGCTTTAGATATAAGCTTTGTTTTGTTTTTCTCTTGCATACTGCAGCCTTACCATTTTAAGAATTCTCAACAATCTGAAGAATGATCATAATGTATGACACGTTATTTCATTCATTCATTTATTACCTGGCAATTTATCATGTTCTACTTGTGATTCAGAAGATACATCTTTTGAATTTCTTTTTAGCTCTTTTGTGATATAAAAGATACATCTTTTAAAATTGTTACTTAGCTTTTTTTTGTCTATTTAATTATTCACATATTGTGTCTTTTACTCCTGGTTAGACTACTATCTTCCTGAGGGCAGAGTCCAAATCTCATTCTTTTTTGCATTCTATTCATTGTTTTTTTTCATATCTAGCATCTAGTAAGCCCTGAGAAACTACGAATTCACTACCTATTTCCTGACAATGTTTTTCTTTTGCATATCTGAAATTTCAGAGGCATTTGGGTGAAAAAGCAGACTGATGCCTATATCCTGTTTTAAATATTAATTTTTTTTTAGGTTTTTGCAAGGCAAATGGGGTTAAGTGGCCTGCCCAAGGCCACACAGCTAGGTCACTATTAAGTGTCTGAGACTGGATTTGAATCCAGGTACTCCTGAATCCAGGGCTGGTGCTTTATCCACTGCGCCACCTAGCTGCCCCTAAATATTAATTTTTAAAAGAGCCTCACTGATATTCTTCTCTTGAACAAAGTATGAATTGACTATTCTACATTCATTCATTAAGTACTCACTATAGCAGCTTAGCATGATGTCATTCCCCTTAGACATCTGGTTCTATGTCACAGTTCGAACTACAGGATGAAATCTGGGAGCTTGAGTGATTAAAATTAAAATATTTCAATAACCCTAAAGAGTTTAATAGGACACATATAATTATCTCTGTTTCTATCTCTGTCTGTCTCTCTCTCTGTCTCTGTCTCATAAACATACATAAATACTCCATACACATATACATTTCTATATAGACACATATAGAATAGGTGATATATAGAAATGTATTGAAATAAGCATGGACACAGAATAGACATAATGATATGGATATAGATGATGAAGATATGGATATAGAAAAAGGTATAAATATAGATGCAAATAACAGATATAAATAGATTCATGTCATGGATACCTTTAAGAATATAATGAAGTGGGCAGCTAGGTGGCACACTGGATAGAGCACCGGTCCTGAAGTCAGTAGGACTTGATGTCAAATCTAGGCTCAGACATTTAATAATTGCCTAGCTGTGTGACCTTGGGCACAGTCATTAACCCATTGCCTTAAATAAATAAAAAAAAATTTTTAAAGAATATGATAAAGCTAATGGGTCCATTTTCAGAATAATATTTTAAAATGTATAATACAGAAGATTACAAAGAAAATCAATTATATTGAATAGTTATCAATTTTTTAAAGTTTATAACCCTCAAATTAAAATATTTTTCACCCCATATTTGAAATTATCTTCAGAAGATTAGAGATAACTCTCTTTCTTGAAAGAGCATCCTAATTCAATCTCATTGGTTTTGTAGAAGAATGTGAGGACTGGAGAAGTAAATAGCCCTGCCCAGTATAAACAGACAGTAACTGGTAAACCCTAATTTTAGGCAGCTAGGTGATGCAAAGGATAATGTATTGGCCCTGAAATCTAGAGGACTCCAGAGACTAACTGCACCTCCCTGGGTAAGTCACTTAATCCTGTTTACCTCAGTTTCTTTATCTGTAAAATGAACTGGAGAAGGAAATGACAATTCACTAGAGTATCTTTGCCAAGAAAGTCTCAAATGGGGTCATGAAGAGTTAGATTTGTAGACAATCCCAGATTTTAATTATGTCTTCTAACTAATCTGGTGAGTTTAACCTTATATACTTTTTAGTACATCACCTTAATAAAAACCTGATTATGTAGCACTCATAAAAAAGTAACAAATGTCAGTAATTTTCACAGAAATATCACTGTGACTCAAAAGTATGGAGAAAAATTAGCCTGAAACAATTTAATTTTTGACAGTATTCAAGAAAACTTGATTATAGAATTATTAAAAGAATATTCTGGGACAACTAGGTGATACAGTAAATAGAGCACCAGCCCTAGCATCAGGAGGACCTGAGTTCAAATTTGGTCTCAGACACTTGATACTTGTTGTGTGACCTTGGGCAAGTCACTTAACTCCATTGCCTCATCAAAAAAATTGTTCTGATCCCTACTTTACTTTCAGCTAAAGGTAACTAATTTCACATATTAGATATGGAAGAGAACTTAAAGGTCATTGAAGTCAAGTGGCTTGCTCAAGTTAAGCTGGGATTTGAATTGAAGTCTTTCTGACTTTAAGGTCAGCACTCTTTCCAGTATATCATACCTGCAGAAAAACTGTAGTATGTTGGTTTGGGACTTAGCCTCACCTCTACCAAATCACAATTCCAGGTAGTACTCTTGAACTGCCTCAACTTGCAGCAGATATATCTTTCTAGAAAGTATTTATGTTCATAAACCACAAAAAGAAATTGTAAAGCAGTACAACTATAATATTTTATAGTCTTGAGAAATGCCTTTTTCTAGTACTGTAAAATGAGAAGAAAGTACCGACTGTTTATTCTGCAACCTTATTATGTTACTTGGTCACACAGAACATTCAAAGAAACTAATGTCCTTTGTTAAATGATGTCATGAGACACATGCCAACTTAAGCCTAGTTTGTTTGGTTTTCTTTTTTAATGGTGATCATGTTGACTTATGGGAAAAATCAGCATATATCTAAAAGTCCAGAGTTTAAATAACTATACATTATTTATCTAGTAAAGGAACCTTAAAACCAATTCCCCTCATTCCTCCCATGGAAACGTATACTAAATCCCAGAAGATGGGAGCTTATTAAATTATTGTCTCCAGAGAAGATACTTCCATACACTTGTATTATTGTATAAATCTTCTACAGCAGATCAAAATTATAGAATTTTAGAATTTGTGTAATGAATTACTAAAATCACACTCTGTAATTACAGTATTTCCTAATGCATTAATCTAGTTGCTGCCTCAAAATAGTTTAATTTATCTTGATTTGTTATTAATGAATAAAGACTGATTCATAATGATCACCTTTCAAAGTAACACAGATCACAGATTAAAATCATGAATGGCCATCTTGCCATCTAGTTCAACTCTTCCATGTTAGAAAAAAATGAGAAGTGAAATGAATAACACAGGGAATGCTCAACTCAGTATGTGAGACAGGAAGATTCAGGTCTTCCTACCCTCAAGTGTAATACCCTAATCTATGATTCTTCAATTTATTCTTTTTTTATCTCCATTCTAATTGTATTGATATTGAGAACTCCCTCCACCAATCGAGACCAGCAACTACTCTGCAACTTTTATTCTTAGAAAATTTTCTGGGACATTGTGCCTAAGGGAAGGAAGTAGCAGTGGCAAGGTTGACTCCTTGAATCTGAAGTCAACTCTCTCTCCACCATGCCATTTTACCTATCTTAGATTCACAAACAAAACACTAAAATAATCTGCTTTTGAATTTTCTCAGGCAAATTTTTATCCTTTTTAGAAGATGAAGACAATATATGGCCATGCCCAATCTTTAGACACCTCTTCCTTTCTTCATGATTTCTCTGTACTTATAGAATATAATTCTACCAAGTCAATGGTGGAATATTTATTAAATTCTCTCCAGTGCTTGCCAAGCAAAAAAAAAAAAAAGACAAAAAAAATTAGTCTCTTTTTTCACGGAGTTCACAGATAATGGTGAATAATTATATACAAACAAGATAAAGATACAAAGTAAATTGGAGATGATCTCAGAGTAAAGTTAATAGATTAAAGAGGACTTCTTGTAGAAGGTGGGACTTCAGCTGAGCCTTGAAGGAAACCAGGGAAGCCAGGAGATGCAGAGGAAGATGATTTCAAATTAGGGGTCAGGAGATGGAGGCTCCCATATGTAAGAAATAGTAAGGAAGCAAGTGTAACCAAATTGCTGAGTACATTGGTGGGACTGAGTATATAAAAGACTGGGAAAAAGGGGAGGCAGAAAATGTTTGTGATTACATCTGGGAGTACTTTTGGTCCCCTAAATTGAAATTCATATGACCACCAAGGCTTGAACTCATTCAAGGGAGGTAGGCATTCTCTGTTTTCATCATATATTTGGGCTTCTGTGGGATTCAGTTGCTTTGGTTCTTTATAATCCCATTCAGTGTTTTCTTGGTAAAGATACTGGAATGGTTTGTCATTTCCTTTTCCTGCTCATTTTACAAATGAGGAAACTGAGACAAACAAGGTGAAATGACTTTTCCTGAGTCACACAGATAGTAAATGTCTGATTGAATTTAAACTCAGGATGATCAGTCTTTCTGATTCCAACCCCAATATTCTGACCACTGATGCTAACATTTCTAATAACAATATTGAATAGTAGTGGTGATAATGAGCCCCGGATCTTATTGGGAATGCCTCTAGCCTCTCCCCATTGAATATAATGCTTGTTGATGGTTTCAAATAGATACTGCTAATTATTTTAAGGAACAGTCATTTATTCCTACACTCTCTAGTGTTTTTAATAGAATGGATGCTGTATTTTGTCAAAAGCTTTTTCAGCATCTATTGATATGATCATATGGTTTCTGATAGGTTTGTTGTTGATATAATTGAGTATATTAACAGTTTTCCTAATACTGAACCAACCCTGCATTCCTGGCATAAATCCTACTTGATCATGATCAAGTATTGATGTATTATCCTAGTGATGACTTGTTGAAATTGTTTTGCTAAGATTTTATTTAGGATTTTTGCATCTATATTCATCAGGGAGATAGGTCTATAATTTTCTTTCTCTATTTTAACTCTTCCTGGTTTAGGTAACAGTACCATATTGGTTTCATAGAAAGACTTAGGCAGAATTCCATCTTTCCCTATTTTTCCAAACAGTTTATATAGGATTGGAAACAATTGTTCCTTAAATGTTTGGTAGAATTCACTTATGAATCCATCAGGCCCTGGAGATTTTTTTTTTAGGGAGTTCAATAATGGCTTGTTGAATTTCTTTTTCTGAGATGGTGATGTTTAGGTATTTAATCTCATCTTCATTTAACTTGGGTAACTTATATTTTTGTAAATATTCATCCATTTCACTTAGATTATCAAATTTATTGGCATAGAGTTGGGCAAAATAATTTTGAATTATGACTTTAATTTCCTCCTCATTGGTGGTAAGTTCACCTTTTTCATTTATGATACTAGCAATTTAGTTTTCTTCTTTCTTTTTTTTAATCAAATTGACCTGAGGTTTATCAATTTTATTGGTTTTTTCATAATACCAACTTTTTGTTTTATTTATTAATTCAATAGTTTTTTGCTTTCAATTTTATTAATTTCTCCTTTAATTTTTAGAATTTCTAATTTGGTATTTAATTGGGGATTTTTGATTTGTTCTTTCTCTAATTTTTTTAGTTGCATGTTTAGTTCATTGATTTCCTCTTTCTCCAATTTATTCATATAAGCATTTAGGGCTATAATATATCCCCTGAGAGTTGCTTTGAATGAATCCCATAGGTTTTGGTATGTTGTTTCATTATTATCATTATCTAGGATAAAATGGTTAATACTTTCTATAATTTGTTTTTTGGTCCACTCATTTTTTAAAATGAGGTTATTCAGTTTCCAATTTGTTCTGGGTCTATGTCTCCTTGGCCCAGTATTGCATATGACTTTTATTGCATTGTGATCTGAAAAAGGTGTATTAACTATTTCTGCCTTTCTGCAGTTGATCATTAGGTTTTTATATCCTAGTACATGGTCAATTTTTGTATAAGTTCCATGTACTGCAGAGAGAAAAAGGTATATTCCTTTCTCTCCCCATTCAGTTTCCTCCATAAGTCTACCATATCTAATTTTTCTAACAATCTATTTACCTCCTTAACTTCTTTCTTGTTTATTTTATGATTCGATTTATCTAGATCTGATAGTGGGAGGTTGAGGTCTCCCACTAGTAGAGTTTTGCTACTATGTCTTCCTGTAGTTCTTTCAGCTTCTCCTCTAAGAATTTGGGTGCTGTCCCACTGGGTGCATATATATTCAATATTGAAATGACTTTATTGTCTATGGTACCTTTTAGGAAGATAAAGTTTCCTTCCTTATCTCTTTTAACGCTATCTGTTTTTGCTGGTGGTTTGTCTGAGATAAGTTTTGCTACCCCTGCTTTTTTTACTTCAGCTAAAGCAAAATATATTTTGCTCCAACCTTTTACCTTTACTCTATATGTATCTCTCTGCTTCAAATGAGCTTCTTAGAAGCAGCATATTGTAGGATTCTGGTTTTTAATCCACTCTGCTATTTGCTTACATTTTAAGGGAGAGTTCATCCCATTCACATTCAAGGTTATGATTACTAATTCTTTATTGCCCTCTCTTCTATGTTCCCTCTGTTTGTATATTTTCCTCTTTCCCCCCCTTTATCCATATTCCCCAGTATTTTGTTTCTTAATACCACACCCTTCAGTGTGTTTGCTCTCCTAAATCACACCCTCCCCTTTCTTTGCCCTTTCCCTTTTGCCCTTCCCTTCCTTTTATTATTTCCCCTTTTTCCTCCACTCCCCTTCCCTTTCTCCATCCCCCCTCCCCTTTTAACTGAGTATGTGTAGATTGACTTTAAGCCAAGTCTGATGAGGAGATTCAGCTGTTTTCTCCTCTGCTCCCTTCTTCCCCTCTATTACCATAGGTTTTTTTTATACCTCTTAGTGTAATGAGATTTAGCACATTCAATCCCCTCCCTCCTCCAGTCTCTTTCCTGTCCCCCTTTTTAAGTAGGTAGTGTTTTTTTTTAGATCATTCTAAGTCATAGAAAATTCTGAGTGTCTGTCCCTTCTAGTTCAGTATATTCTATCGAAGAGTCAAAATTCCTGAGAGTTATTAGAGTCTTTCTCCCAAGTGGGGTTAAAGCCAGTTACATCCCATTAGATAGCAGTCTCATGGATAGGTCATGAATGTCCATCATTTCTGGCTAGGTGTATTCTCTCTGTTAGAGTTATAATTCTCAAGATTTATGAGACTCCCCTCCACCCCATGCTTGGATATATCCAGTTTCAACTTACTGGATTGCATTTTTTTTTTTCCTTTTACCACCCCCCCTTTTTTTATACCTTTTCATGTGTCTCTTGAACCTCCTGTTTGATTTCCAAATTTTCTGTTTAGCTCTGGTCTTTTCATCATAAATTTTTGGAATTCTTCCAATTCATTAAATGTCCATTTTTTTCCCTGGAAGAGAAGGCTCAGCTTTGCAGGGAAAGTAGATTCTTGGCTGCATTCCAAGCTCCCTTGCTCTTCAAAATATCTCGTTCCAGGCCCTTCCATCCCTTAATGCTGATGCAGCCAGGTCCTGAGTGATCCTTACTGTGGCTCCTTGATATTTAAATTGTTTCTTTCTGGCTGCTTGCAGTATTTTCTCCTTTATCTGATAGTTCTGGAGTTTGGCCACAACATTCCTTGGTGTTTTCATTTTAGTATCTTTTTCTGGTGGGGATCGATGTACTCTTTCAATAACTAGTTTGCCCTCTGGTTCCATGATATCAGGGCAGTTTTCCATAACTAGATCCTGTAATATTAAGTCCAGGCTTTTTTTTTCTTCCATGTTTTCAGGAAGTCCTATAATTTTCACGTTGCCCCTCCTCAATCTATCCTCGAGGTCAGTGGTTTTGTTGATGAGGTATTTTACATTTGCTTCTATTTTTTCTATTTTTTGATTTTGTTTAACTGACTCTTGCTGTCTCATGGAGTCATTAGTTTCTGTAGCCTCCATTCATTGTTTTGGGGGCAGAGTTTTCCTCATTAACCTTTTGCAACTCCTTTTCCAATTGGTCAATTCTACTTTTGAAAGAGCTTTCCATTTGACCAATTGAGGTTTTGAGAGAATTAATTTCTTTTTGCATTTGCCAATTTGAGGATCTGAGAGAATTATTCTCATTTTGTATTTGTCCAATTGATGCTGTGAGAGATTTATTCTCATTTTGTAATTGTCCAATTGATGATCTGAGAGATTTATTCTCCTTTTGTATTTGTCCAATTGTACTTTCTAAGGTTTTGTTTTCTTGTTGCAAGGTATTAATTGTCTCTCCCCAACTTTTAAGCTCCTTCCTTATTTCTTAAAGGAAGTCTTTCTGTGCTGGAGACCAGATTGTATTCTCCTCAGAGGTTAGGGTCTTTCCCTTCCAGGAATTTTTCTATGGATCCACCTTTCCAATGACCCTTCTTCATTTTGCTAAGACCTTGAGTTATGGGGGGCTGGTTCCCTGGGGCTTGGGATCACTAAGGGCTTTACTCCCTAAGTGCAGTTTCTCTGGCTTGCCAGTAGGAGGTGTTGGTCGCTTTCTCTGGAGTGTCTGTGACCTTGGCTGAGGCCTTCTCTCTTTGCTTGAAGGGAGGAGTTGAAACTATTGAATTCTTTAGCCCTCAATCAATGGTGGGCTTTATCCTGGCCTGAGGTCATTCCTCAGTTGGGCTGGTTCTTCTGCTCACACACCTGGGCCTGAGGCAGAAGTAGTTTGCGTTTGTTTGTTTGAGAGGAGGTCTGAGTTGTAATGGGACCAGAGGAGCCCAGGATGGTGTCTGCAGCTCTCTTGCACCAGAACTCTCCCCCCAGCCCCGTGCCCAAGCTCCAGGGGGACAGCACCAACACCAGCGCCTCTGCTCCCCTGCGGACCCAAGCCCTTGTCGTCCAGCCCCAACCGCTGATCCAGCAGGTCCGGCTCTCAGGCCCTCAGACTTGTGGTTCCAATTCAGCTGTTAATCTGGCTGATCCGGGGCTGATCCTCCCTCTGAGCCCAGATTTACCCGCCCGAATTCCACCAAAGCTGCTGCCAGAGACAAATCCTGAGGTAGATGTTTTTTTCTCTTGGCTTTTCTTTCTGGGTTTTGTGGTTCAGATTTCTTTTAAGAAGTTTGTTTCATGTGATAGATGGGGAAGAGATCAGGAGACTTTAGAACTGTGCCTGTCTTCTCTCTGCCATCTTGGCCGGAACCCAATATTCTGACCACTGAACAATCAAGCTGTAATCCTGGGCTTCTATTACCTCTTAATTACATTTATTCCAGTCTTTACAATTTGAAAAGTATTATCTTTTTTGGAGAACATGAAACAAATTAGGAACTGAGTCATTCTATTTGATGTCCATCTTCAGTTTATTTTATATTGTTCATACAATGCAGTGGATGTAACTTTTTTCTTTTCCTTTTATGCTGAGCATAGTCTTACTCATAGAATGTTTAGTATGCTCTAGCTTGCTTTGGATGTTGATCTACCCAATGCTGTTCTTGAAGGTTTGTACTCTATTTTGAATTCATCTTTTTTCCTTGTGTTTCTTCTCCCATCTATTGTACTCTTCTTCTTTTCATCACTTATTTTCTTTTAAAATCTGACTCAATTTCTATAATTCCAATTATGTTTTTCTAAATGTTTCTTCCTTTTTTCTTAAGACTCTTCATTTTGGAGTACTTATTTACATTTATGTTTTCTAGAGTTCCTGCCATTCAATACAATAATACATTTTCTTTGAATTTCTAAAATATACTTTTTTAAAAAAAAATCTAGGATACAACAGTTTGATTCTAGAGAACAGATAATGACAACATTTCCTGAATCTAAGTTTATATATGGGGGATCATGTGAATGAAATACTGAATACCGTATCAGATGAACAGAAAATTTAAGGTCATGCCCTTTGGGAGAGGGAAGACTAGTGCACAGACCATAATCCACACACGATAAGTACTGTCTTGGCCTCTTGGAGGGCTGCCCAGGTGACATATGTATAGGAGAATACCTGGAGCCAGGTGCTAAACCACACCCCAAGCACCACTCTAGTCCAACCCACTATAGAAATGAATTTAAGTAACGGCTTCAGGAAGAGAGGGTCTCTTTCTTTCCTCTCTTCCTTGAAGGATGGGTGCTTTTTCTCTTTAAATTAGAATTTGATGCTCCCATCTAGGTCACTGGAGAACTATGGCCTCTATTTCTTCCTTATCCACCGGTCCAGACTCACTCAAGTTTCAGCCCAGTTGTTTCCTGGCTGCTTTTCTTTTGCTCTTTCCCTCAGTTACCCCTGGACCTTTGCTATTCACTCTGTCCTCAAGCCTTTTAAAAGCAGCTTGTTGACTCTTAATTAAAAAAAATTTAATCTGTGAATGTTGCAGGTTTGTGAAATAAAAATCCTGAGCTATTTCAACTCCAGGGCTAGTTATGATTCTTCACTTTCACAAGAGCTCTCAAATTGGCAACACCAATTTCTCCCAGAATAATACCAGTGATAGGATGATAAATGTTTAACAACCAGCTCTCAGGGGGGAAAAAAAGGAACAATGAAACATATCTGGTACACTCTTTTCATTTTAATCTGCATTAACATTTTTTCTTCATTTTCTTATGCCAAACAACCAGCAAAACAATAGATCAAGCACTGATTTGTAACATTTGCCAATTTGGGGAGCAGACATGCTCATAATGAAAATTTAATAATCAACTCTGATGAGTCTATATGAACTGACTCTAGAAAATCCTGAGTTTTGTTTTAACTTTTGCTTCTCTTTTTCATAAGGAAGAGTTTGATGAAAGAGAGGAGTTAAAGCAGAAAATTACTTTGGTGTATAAAAAGATATTGATACTTTTTAAAAGAAAAAACCTAACCTACCAATCTATGTCCTAGTATTTCTTTCCTTGGTTATTACCAAATCTTAAGTGCCCTGGTTACGTGTCCCCAAGGTTCACATCACTGCCACATCTCTAAGTCTATCCTCATGGTTAAATATTTATTAATATTATGCAATGAATAATTTCATAATGGCTTATCCACTGAAATACAAGTTTTAGTGGGAGCCTCTGAGTGCTGAAGTCCATTTAATTGTAATGAATAGTGCCACACAAATGACCTATATTTATGGTTAAATCTTGTGAAGTGCATTAGCAAATGAACACAGATATTCCCAAACTGTGAATATTTCGACAAAATTCATTTTTATCTTTCTTGTTCTGCATGCAATGTATGAATAATTAAGATGAAGATTAAATATAAAATATCAAAAACATTAGCATGTATTTTTGTTTATTAGGTGTCATTTGCTTAATCCTCAGGCTATGAAAACATGAAACACTAATAATATCATGATATTATTTAATTAAGAAAAACAATTTGCTTATCTGCAATGAAGTAATTCTCTAAATAATAGAAAGTAGAGGAAAAACTGAATTAAATGTTTCAGGTGAAGACATCAAAGTTCTAATTTTTTTCATTGTATTGAAATATGCCCCCATGTTGTATTATGAGATGTAAAGAACTTTTTTAAATGACTCATTACAACTATGAAACTTTTATAAGGAGACCTTTGTGTACTCTGTAAGTTTTCAGTCCTTGGATTTCCATATATTTCAGGTTTAATGAAAAAAAATTTAGAAACTCATTTGCTGCCCTTCCCCCTGTCCCTGACAAATCCAGATATGTATGGTTTTCCATCACAGTATCTTATGCTATAGATATATGTGTGAATGAGGAGTGATATGGGGAGGTTATGGAAGAGAAGAAGGTTGACCAACAGCCACAATGTCACCATTTCTTTCCCTTTGCTTTCTAAGATATAATTATGGTAAATTGTTAGGTTTTATAGGTATAAGTTCTATTTGTCTAGCTACCTAAATAATAACAATTTTATCCTGTATTAATAAAATGCTGTTCATGAAAAAGATTATTTAAAAATAAGCTTAGGAAAAAATAGAAGAATCTTAAATGACCAAATAAGGATTTTTTCCTCTATTAGATAAGAAATGGGGAGATATTAAAAGTATTGAGAAATAATGTGATCATAGAAACATAGATTAACACATTTAAAATTAGGAGCAATCACTGAGGTCATCTCAGTTTTTACCCAAGCATGTTTGCCTTTTCTAATATCCCTAACAGTCATTTAGTCTCCACTTGAAGGCTTTTAATAATGAGGAATCCATTTGCAAGGCAGCCTATAATAGAGTTTTACTTACACTAAGCCAAAACCTGCTTTTTCTGTCATGACTTTCTTCTCAGTCTACCCTCTGGGTTCAGGCTCTTTAAGTATTTGAAAACTCTGATCTTGTTCCCCATATTTCTTCTATTAAATAATTTCTCCAGTCCTCTCCTTTCCAATAGAGATCAGAATTATTTATAGTTGAATCAAATGCATGTATCTTGCAATTATGTCTTTTTTCTCAGTTGTGAGGTTTATTTGAAAATTTATCTGGTGCAAATGCACTTTATCTTTTTTACTTTTTTTTTAGGTTTTTGCAAGGCAATGGGGTTAAATGACTTGCCCAAGGTAATTAGTACATAGCTAGGTAATTAGTAAATATCTGAGATCCGATTTGAACTCAAGTCCTCCTGACTTCAAGGCCCGTGATCTATTCACTGCACCACCTAGCTGCCCCAACTTTTTTTATTTTCAAAAAGAAGTAGACTTAAAGCAAGGCAGGAAAGATAAAAAAAGAACAGAATAAACATTTATATAATACATTCTATGCCCCAAGCACAGTGGTAAGCACTTTACAATTGTTAATCTTCTTTGATCCTTACCTCTCACTGAGGTAGATGGTGTTACTATTCTCATTTTATAGTACAGAAAACTGAGGCAAGTAGAGGTTAAGGGTCTTTAGCCATTTTACCATTAGTAAGTATTAGAGACTAGATTTGAAATTATCTTCCTGATTCTAAACCTAGTTTGATAGAATAAGATGCTCAAGATTTAGAGAATAAATATTATTTATATATATTTTATTGAATCATCCTGAGATTCAATTGGTTTAGAGTATTCCCCTTGAGGAATTTCTCCCTTTCAACAGAGAACAGCAATTATTTTATTTATTTTTATTATTTTATTTTATTTCATTTGTATTTTTTGGTTTTTGTAAGGCAATGGGGTTAAGTGACTTGACAAGGTCACACAGCTAGGCAAGTATGAATCTGGATTTGAACTCAGGTCCTCCTGACTCCAGGGCTGTTGCTCTGTCCACCGCACCACTTAGCTGCCCTGGTAACTATTTTATAACTAGTTATATAGAGTTGCCTTAATCTTGAAAAGTTTAGTGACTTACCAAGGACCAATGCCTTGGATAGTAAATATTGTTGCCTGGACTTAAATCTAGGTCTTATGACTCTGAGACTAGGTCTCTCGACATTATGCCTCAATTGCATCTCTACCTTAAAGGAAAGAGAGAAATCTTTCTAACCTTATGTCTTTCCATTATGAAAGGGGAAACATACTCAATTTTTGAAATGGCTAAACAAATTGTAGTTATGCATATTATAGAACATTACTATATTGTAAGAAATAATAAACAAGAAACATGAATTGATACAGACTGAAGTTAGCAGAGTTAAGAAAACAATATACATAATGACTGCAACAAGGTAAGTGAAAAGAACAATCACAAAGTAATCAAAAGTGAATGATACAAAATTACAAAGAACAAACATGGCTCCAATAATAGATATGAGAAGACTCCCTCACCCCAATTCATTGCACATAATTTCAGAATTTTTAATGTATTGCTCAGTATTGCTGATTTTTTTCCTCCTTTAAAAATGTTCTTGGGAGGGAGAAGGGGAAGGAAACAAGAAAATGTTGAGATTATAAAAACTAAAAGAACAATAAAAATTAATTTTAATAATGTAGGGGCAGCAGATTCCATTTAAAGATTTTATATACATATATATGTCATATATGTTTATATGACTAATAGCAATTCAATTTGTTATCTACTAAGAATGGCATACTTTTCCCTGATGGAATTCAGGGAGTAGAGAGGTGTTTCCTCAAAGTTCTTTATCTTTTACCAGTACTTAATATATAGGGATGGAACTTTATTTGAGGAAGAACTGTGGAATTCTTAAAAATCACTTTATATTTTCCCAGTGGTAATCCAAACTACTCTTCAACTTATGTTTGAGTTGGTTAGGAAGTTAGGTGGCAATATGGATAGACTGGGCCTAGAATCTGGAAGACTTGAATTTAAATATGTCCTCAGATACTTACTATCTTCCAAAATTATTGTGAGGATTAAATAAGATATTTATAAAGTACTTAGCACAGTGCCTTGCATATAAGAAGCATTACATAAATGCCTGTTTCTTTGTTGCTTTCACCCTCCCTTTTTTCTTTTCCTCCCTTCCTCACTCCCTTCTTCCTTCCTCCCTTCCTTTTTCTTCCCTTCTTCTCCCTTCCTTCCCTTCCTTCTTTTCTCTCTTACTTCCTTCTTTCTTCTCCCCTTTCATTCTTTCCTCCCTCCCCCTTCCTTTCTCCCTATTTTGATTTAGAATTTAAAAGATGCTCTATAACATGCTAAGTAATAAATATATTTCTTGAAAAGTTTAAACAGTACAAGATATTAAATAATTAATAGCTTTGGAAATCTCTCAAGGACCATTCTCCATTCTCTCTCTCTCTCTTCACTATTTTTCTAGCCCTCAAACCATGATGAAGGAAAGTGTCTTGAGGAATTTGAGTGGAGAAAAATCAATGGAGAACAACACAGGCATCAGATTTTGAGGAATAAAGGAGTAAATGTGGGAGAAAGAATATCCACAACATTCTTATTAAATTATTAAATTTCAAAATTAATTTTATAAATCATTACAATACTGTTTATAGGATCATGATATTTAGAACTAAAAATCAATCTTAGAAATCATCTAGCCTCATCCCTTCATTTTACAAATGAGAAAACTGAATTCTAGATAAAGAAAGTCACTTGAATAGTTTATCCAAGAAGCAAATATAAAGGCTATAATTTGAGCCCTTTTCCTAATTCTCCAGAAATGTGCTCTTTCCTCCTTATTACATGAGAGAATATAATTCAGTCAGTGTATATTCCTGGAGAAAAAGGAGAGTTGATTGTTGCTATATTCACAGGACTACCTCTATATTTCTGAAATGTCTTTAATTTTCTATTTTGAATATACTCAAAGCTACAATTTTTAGACTACACATAGTTATGATAAAATGTGAACAATTAACATTATTTTATAGTTACTTCATATTAACTATCCTGGGGAAATACTATCTACTTTCATGATCCTATTCTACCATAAGAGTTGGACATAGCAATTCCATGTTTACTCCTGCAGCTATTCCTGACCATCCATGATAATTTTGTGTCTGTTTTGCATATAATTTCTATTTACCTATATGAGTACATTTTTCCTTTCATAGAATATAACTCTTTAAAGAGCCAAGATTGTTTTGGTTTTGTCTTTATGCAGTAACTAACATTGTGCCTGGCATAGAGGAAACATTTAACAAATATATACTAGATTTGTACAATTCATCCACTACTGGAAGTAACTTCAGGGGAAATGTGTAGTTCCCTATTGTTCTTAGATGGCCATCTCTCACTCCTAGTCTATCTTCTTTCTTGGGTGGCACCACTCATCTCATTGGTCCAGATCTATAACTTCTATGTCTGTGGAGCTATGTGGAATAACTATTTTGTCTCTGCCACCACCCACTGGGAGTCATACTTTCTTACATTGGTACTGACTTTTTAGATTTTTTTGAAATTTATCAAACATTAATGTATATGAATATTTCCATATGCTGAATCTTAGAACAGTCCCCTTATGTGGCAAACTCCAACACAGATAATGCCTAATATTCTTTCTTGCAAAATCAAATAAATTCCAGGATTACAGCATTTACAAAACCCACCTATCCTTGTCCTCAACAAAAGTTAAATTTGCAGGAAAACTGTCCATAAACTCCCTTTCTGTTTCTCTATGAACAGCTGCAAAAACACCTCATTTCTCCAGTTGCTGCCACCTCTTCATCAGGGAAAGTTTACTCTCAAGACCCCAGTCTCTGACCTCTGGTCAAAAAGTTATGACCTAAAATATGTAAAGCTTATGTAATTCAGCACCAATATTAGTGTCTGAGAGGAGGAGATACTGGGATTGCCCTGGCTCCCTCTACTTCCCACTCTCTGCCCTCATTTAAAGAATGCCAAAGGGCTAATCTGCTGATTTCAATTGCACTTTGAAAAGATTTTTTTTTAACATAGTTAAAAATAGGTTGAGAGAATAGCCTAAGGCTCTCTTTTAAGGATAATACAAAGAGATAATTCCTTTGAATAGAATCCAGCCCTCTTAATCCAAGATAATCAATTGGATTGCATCCAGCTCCAGTCAATAAAACACTAATAGAAAATGGTGAAGAATTGTTTGAATATCTATCTCTATAAGAGAAGAATTATGCCCTTTAAACCCCTAAAAGCTACATAAATTTCATCCTTTATTTTTAGTGAATTGAAACCCTTTAAAGGATGCCTACTTACTGTGATTTAAGATATATCATCAAGAAACTCAGAATTTTTACTAACACAGTTAACAATGTTAATCTCTTATTCTCTCACCTTCACTCCATTTCTTTTTTTTTTTTTGGCGATGTGATGGGGTTAAGTGACTTGCCCAAGGTAACATAGCTAGGCAATTATTAAATGTCTGAATCTGAACTCATGTCCTGACTCCAGGGCCAGTGCTCTAGCCACTGTGGCTCCTAGCTGCCCCCACTTCATTTCTATGTCAACTAGGGGACCTATACATAATAATTTAAAAAACTTATTTAATTCTGACTCATAAGACTACAGACATGAACCTGCATGATAGAAATCACTGAGTTCAACTTGATTTTACATTTGAAAAAACTGAGGAATGGAGAGGTTAAGTGATTTGACCAGGGTCACCTACCTATATTTCAATTCAGATCCATCATTATATGCACTCTACTTCTTAATACAAATTATCTGCAAAGTTCTTCTCCTCCATCCTAATAGCTTAACTATGTTGATGGATTTTCTTTCCTTAAGATAATTATGTATTTTAGACATTTTGTTTCATTTCCACCAACAATTTGTCTCTCATAAAATATCAAGATGGAAATAAATTTTTTTCCTGAAAACCAAGTGTGATTTTTATACTTTCCTGTGTTCTCTTCTGTGTGTATCAAGATTTTAAGAGCTGCATAAGAATTCTGAGAGCTCAACCCATGTGCCACCACTGGAACATTTCAAGGAGCTTAGCAAACTGAACTTCTGATTTGGATCAGTTCCTAAGGGGACATTTGTCACCACCACATGCTTTCATCAAATGTACAGTACATGATCAGAAGGATTTATACTATAGATAGAAAAAGGACAAACTGCATTTGAATCTGTTCATTTCTAATTTTAACAGTTCCTTTTTGTGTTTATGTAGAACAGCATCATAGCTCTGCTTTGCCAATACTGTACTTTATTTATTTCTTCAATTTATAATCATTCATCCATTGCCTGACTTTTGAATGTCATATCTCCTTGCAAGAATGATTCCATGCTTATTTAGAAGATGAGTTTATCAGTATTCCTGCTGCATTGGGTCATACAGTGAGATCAGTTCCTCCCAGACAAGAGTGGCACCCAACAAGGACCACCACGAGGGAATGTGTTTCATATCACAACACAGATGGGTTGAGTTTGCACCATTTCTCATTCTCAGAGAAAATTTACAGGATTGGATTCATTCTTCTCTTCTTGTAATATCATGCATTTCTCAAATTCAGCTTTCAACATCAAGACCTACAATGATCTTGGAAATTGAGTAGTAAACTATGTTATATGTCATTTATAAAAACAGAACAATAAGAGATATAAAGAAAAAGGCAAGTGTTCTCCACCCCAACCACTGTATTTCTTGCCAGCTTTGAAACTGAACTTCCAAAGGTATGTGTACATATAGAGAAATGGTAAGAGGGAGAGAGGGGAAAAAAGAGACAGAGACAAATCTGAAGGAAAGAACACCAAGGTAAAATAAAAATCCAAAGACCTATTGGAGTTTTTCCTTTATTTTTCCTTCATTTATAGTCTCCTTCACATACCACACAAAATATGTATTCTCTTTGAATCAGAGTAAGATTGAATTCTATAAACATTCACCAAGCACCTTTCTCACTTTGTTTTTGGCTAAAACTTTATTGAGAAAATACAGTCCTTTCAGAATAAACCAGTCCATCACCAGAAACTCCATTGGTATGCTTGTTGAGGACATTATTTGCATTTTTCTCTGTATCCTTTTAAAATATCTGCTTGCCATTTAAGGTTATAGAAGTGCATGAATGTGGGAAGGTTTCCATAGCAATGAATATTTATGGAGAGAGTGGCAGCACTCCTATCGTGCATACTGCAGGTTGGTGAGAGTGTTTTATTTCCTTCTGCTGGGATGGGATATTTATCCAAAAGCAAAAGCAGTTTCAAGTCTAGTTTCATAGACTTGTAGATGATTTAGTCAGCATGAGTTTCATGGTTAAAGAGAGCTCCATGCTAGCATGCTCAAAAAGTCCCCCAAAGAAAATAGCAGTTTCATTAGAAACAGTTTTAAGTGATGATTTTTTAAACAGATGCAATTTTGCAATTTTAAAAATGGGATAGAATTTTTGTGTATTTGTATTAAGTGGAAAAAGAGAAGAATTGACATCCTCTAAGCTCTAATGGACAGTTTACAAAGAGAGATGTATTTTCTAATAGGATTGATGTTCATTCTCTTAAGGAAGGTTATTTGCCTTCATCTTCCACAGAAGTCTTATCTGATTCTCAAATACCACATGAAGGAAGATTTGGCAGGTTTTGCCAAGTTAGGTAAGTTCCAAAGGGTTTTGTTTAAGCTCTATTGATGAATATTTTTTTTTTAGTCAAAGAAATTCCCCAATATACTCTTTAAGCCCTCCATCATCATAGAATTCTTCCTTGTAGCAAAGAAAAACAATTTAGGAAAATTGACATCTAATAGGCATGCAACTTTCTATACCTGTGATCTCCACCATTCTTGTCAAGAAGAAGAAAGAGTATTTCATCATTTCTCCTATGAAACCAAATTTTGCTTTCTTTAATTAGATTGTCAATGTCTTTTAACCTTTTTATTGACATTGAATTAATCATTAATCATAGCACTCCCTTAGGTCTGCTTTTTCCATTCTATATAACTTCAAATACAACATTATTTCTCTAACTTCCTCATATTTGTTATTTTTTTATAGAATAATAATATCATTATATTTGAAAGCATAATTTGTTCAGACATTCCCCAATAAATGGAAGGTGACTTTCTTCCAAATTTTTATCACTTCAAGATGTTCTATTATTTTTTAATATATAATTTCTTTTCCTGGTCTTTGACTTCTTTGGGGCATATGCACAGTAGTGAGAGATCTACAACAAAGTATATAAGCTTTTTAGTAGATTTGCTTGCATAATTGCAGATTGTCTTTGAGAATGGGTGAAACAATTCACATCAATAGTGCATTAGTGTATCTATCTTTCCACATCTCTTTCAACATTAGCTGTTCATTCTTGTAGCATTTAAATCCTGCTCTCTCAAATTCATACTTCTCTGTATCTGGCTTTATATGCCCTCAAGAGGATTTTGTTTAGTTTTTTCTATTATGAAATTTTTTAAAAATAGCTTTATTCTTTTTTGTTTTCTGAGATGATGCATACATATACATAGTATTTACCATCCCACTATGTTGAGACAAGAAGCATAAAAGCAAATTTATTGGTATGGTTCTTAGCTATGAAATGGCAACTCTTGACAAATAACTCAAGTATTTTGGGATTCTTCTGGTACTATTATTAACAACATTTTACAGTGCAAGAAACTGAGACACAGAGAGGTAAAGTGACTTGGAAAAGATCCCACATCTACTGAATATCTAGGGTAGAATTTCTATTTATATCTCCTTTGCTCCTAATCCAGCACTCTATCCATTATGCTACTTAAAGTCTCAAGTAGAATCCTTCTCTCATTATGGCAAATTTTCTATATCAGCTAATTGAAATGATCATAATTGGTTATTTTATATCCTCTTAGTTTCAGTTTCCTGAGAGAATGCCAAAGCTTGCACCATTCTACTCACATATTTGTTAGAATTTTTAAATTTGATAATGGCAATTTGTCTTCAATCTATATCTTTAGCATTTTTCTACATGATTCCTCTTAATATAATCTAGGATCCCACCAAATAGAATACCTAATTATATCTGAGTTCATTCTATTTCCCATGGCTGAAACTTTTTTTTTCTTGCTGATCTACATCTTCTGATTTCCTTCAAGTCCCAGATGGTCTCACCTTCTATAAGAAGCATTTCTCAATCGTTAATGCTAGTGTCTTCTCTCTACTGACTTTTTCCAATTGATCATATATATATATATATATATATATATATATATATATATATGTCTGTATATCATCAATTGATCATATATCTGATATATATTTATTATTATATATTGGTAATTATTATATATTGATATAATATATATTATATATCATATATATACATTTATCAGTTACATTTTGTATTATATTTGTCACTCTGACAGCTAAAAAGTCACACCTCAGAATTGCTTTATATTTGCTTTTTCAAAAATCAATAGTGATTTGGAGATTGTTTTTACTTTTAAAAATCTATTTTGTCATAACTGTAGGATACACTGGGCTTTTTTTTTTGAGGACAGACAACTTTTGTCTTTGACCATACACCAGTTAAAAAATGGATCATTTTCTTATATTTAAATCCATTACTATTTTATCTTGAAAATGAGACCTTCGGGGTGGCTAGGTGGCCTAGTGGATAAAGCACTGGCCTTGGAGTCAGGAGTACCTGGGTTCAAATCCGGTCTCAGACACTTAAAATTACCTAGCTGTGTGGCCTTGGCCAAGCCACTTAACCCCATTTGCCTTGAAAAAAACCTAAAAAAAATGAGACCTTTATCAAAGAAACATGTCAAAAAGATTTTTTCTTTAGTTATTTCCCTTTCAATCTTAGCTTTATTAGATTCACTTATGCAAAAATTTTGTTGCTTTATGTAATCAAAATTACTTATTTTATCTTCTGTGATTCTCTCTACCCCTTGCTTGTTCATGAGTATTTTTCTTTAGAGGGTATTTTTCCTCTAACTTGTTTATGATGTGCTTTTTTATATCCATGTCACTTACCTATCTTTTCTCTGGATTCCTCAGCAGCTAAGAAGACAAGACGTATGATTTGGTATGATGACCCAAAATGACACATTACCTGGTGATCAACTTTTTTGATTATGACCTTTACTAACCTCAGTTGATAATTATGTGACATAAACTCATACCACCTTCTGCTAGTCCTGGAATGAAAAATTTCTGGACAAATTTGCCAGACTATGCACTATGCTTGTATTTTCTTCTAAGCCTTTGAGTTCTATACCCCCTCTCCAAATCTTCTTTTCTCCAGGTTAAACATGGTTTCAAGTGATCCTGATACATTGAACTTAAGACTTTTTGCTGTTCTGTTGCCCTCCTCTGGACACTTTCTAGCTTATCAATTTCCTTCCTAAACAATGATACTATGAACTTAACCAGAATAATCCTGATGAGTTCTGATAAAAGAAGGCCTCTGTATAGTGACAGGAGACAGTTCTTTGAAGATATAATCCCTCATATAGCCCAAATTTATATTAAGTTTTTGGCTTCCACATTAGATTTTTGGCTACTCACAAACTGAGTTCACTATACGAGTCATACCCTTGCCTGAATAGCTGCTAACCATGTATTTTTGAACTTGTATTTGGATAGTTAATTGATTTTGGATCCAAGGGCAAGGCTTTATTTCTATTGAACTTCATCTTATTTAATTCCTCTCAATGCTTTAGCCTGGCAAGATATATTTGGATTTTAACTCTATTATCCAGTGTGTTGTCTATCCCTTCTTGTTTTGTGGCATCTCCCAATTTACTAAACTGTAATCTTTGTCTTTCTTCAAGTTACTGATTAAAATGACAATCTGCATGAGGCCAAGCATAAATCCCTGTAGTACTACATGGGAGTCCCCTGCCACATTGGCAACTACTTTTTGAGTCCAGTCATCTCAAAAACTCTAGATCTATCTCATCACATTGTCATTTAACTAATATTTCTTTCTCCATAATTTCCAAAAGAAAGGCATGAGTTCTTTTAACAAAGACTCCACTAAAAATATAGGTAAACTATATGTACGGTACCACTTATTACTAGTTGAACAATCTTCTCTCATTGCTTGTGGTCTCTCAGCACTTGGTCTTGAAGCCATACTAGCTCTTTGTCATTATTCTTCAACATTCATTAGCCTTGTCAGCTGTCTTTAATTATTCCTTCTTGAATTTACTGAAGAATTGTGTTCAAGGTACTAGACTAATTTTTCAGACTCATGTTCTTTTCCCTTTTCTGAAAAACCATTGCATTTTTACTTTTCTGATCTGTATGGAGCCACTTCTATTTTTTATAATCTATCATTGATGGTGAGCTCTGAAATCACTTTTTCCGTTCTTTCCAGACCTAAGGATGTAGATGCCTTGTGGACTGACTTTTTGTGAGCCACTTTTAGCTTATAGATTGGCACAATCACATTACTTCAGCAGCTCCTGGTATCTACAGTCTATCAAAACAAGATGAGCAGATTTCCATGTCCAACTTCAAAGGCACACTCAGTTAGTCAACACATATTATCACTTATTAAGTTCCAGGCACTGTTTAGCACTGACTCTGAATCTATGGCAGCTAATTATTCTTCTTCCAAAACGAAAAATAGTTACAGCTTGGCAGAATTTGTTGAAACCTGGTTTCAAATGCTACCTTTTAGACATTAATATCTATATTGACAGAAAAATAGCTTTTCATGGTATTTTTTCTTTAGCATTTTCCTTACCGAAATGCCAGATAAGTACATCAAATAAGAATGAACAGAAATAAAAATAAATAACAAATAAAAAGTTACAAAGATTTTTAATATTCTCAATATCTGTGAAAAGGTTAGCCTTGCTAATTTTCACTTATGGGATATATTGTCTAAGTTGGCCTATGGAATATTTTGTGGACAAACTTTCATCTATTTGAGAGTAGTTGCAATTTTAGAGTCATAGTTGATTATATTAATGGACAAGGGTTTGTATATAATCTTCTGAGCAATCAAAAAATTCCATGTATAATAAAAAATAGTTATGCACAGTCTACTTTAGTTGATTGTTGTTAGTCTCCTCATAGAATTACCTGGAATACTTTTATCTTCCAAATGTAAAATATTCACTCCTGTGATCTATTTTAGCTGTTTCAGTGGTTGTGGTCATAAATACCAGGGCATAAGGGATTTCATTAGCTAAATCCTTTGTTTAGTGTGGTATGAGTTGTGAGAAGATACCTATTAAATTTCCAACACTGTTAGGTGTGTCCTTATAAATATAAATCATCTGTATCAAAAGGATGAAAAAAATACAGTTTATATTCTTTCGAACATATGTGTATGGTAAAACTTGTCAACAGAGTAGAGAAGTATTATAATGGGAAGAATTACAGTGTCAAATTAGGAAAATCTGATTACAAATACTACTTTTGACTCTGAGAAATCATGGATATGTCAGTAAACATTTCAGTGCCATTGACAGCTTTAATATACTATTAGATTCTATAATGGTAGAAAAAAACTTTTCACTCTCTAAATTTCCTAACCAATAAAATCATAGGTACAGGTACCCTTAAAAACAGAATATTAAGTTATTTAATTTTTATACCTTGTTAACATTTTGGTATGGAACAAACATGATCATTATGTTATTGCTGTTGCTTTTGTTTAGGAATGAGGTCAGAAGTCAATACACATGTATAAAAAGTTCTGACTCTGTTTCAGGCATAGTGCTAAGAGAGGGGGAGTCAAAGAAAAGCAAAAGTGCCATTACTGCCTTCAAGGAGTTCACATTCCAATGAAGAATACAGCATGAAACAATTGCACATATAGCATTTGTTATTGCCCATTTGTTTTAGTCTTGCATGAATCTTTGTGACCCCATTTGGGATCTTCTTGGCAAAGATACTGGAGTATCTTTGCCATTTCTTTCTCTGGTTCATTTTATAACTGAGGAAACTGAGGCAAACAAACATTAAGTAACTTGTCAAAGATCACACAACTAATCAATATCTGAGGCTGCATTTGAACTCAGAAATATGATTCATTCTGACTTCAGGTCTAGTGCTCTATCTATTGAGTCACCTAGCTGCCTTACTTATAAAATACTGAATTGAATATAATACAAATAAAATACAAATTGAATATAATCTAAGAGGAGAGATATTAGTAGAAGAAAAGAGTCAGCAGGAAAGGCCTTTTTGAACTCAGTGAGATTAGAACTGAATCTTGAAGAAAGCCAGTGGAACCAAGAGGTGCATTTGAGTAGTGAGAGTATTTTCATACAGGAAATTGGAGATGAGTGTCATAAACAAAGAACAGCAGGAAGGTCAGAATTTCTGAATTGTAGTTTACATAAAAGAGGAAAATAGAGTAAGAGCGGTGGAAAGTGCCATCCAACAGGAAAGATTTTGAGTTTGAGTTCAGATCTGTGTCATGTGTCTATCATCCATAGAGTAACACAGTTAAGTTTAGAGAGGCTCATGAGAAGCGGGAGTACTACCTGCTTCAGACACAGAAACTCATGAATATCTCAAGGAGATCTGAATTAGCAGAGAGAATGTATGTTGACAAAATTATGAACTCTTGAGATATTAAATTGTATATAGATCCAAGAATTGATTCTAATTATATATTATCATACAAATACATCTTTATATATATATATATATATATATATATATATATATGCAGACATACATATCTTAATCAATCTACAAATGTCTTATTGTGTATCAGGTACTCTGCTTAGTGCTGGGGTTATAAAGAGAAAATTAAAGTCAACTCTTTCCACAAAGGGAAAACATTCTGATGCAGGAAACAACAGGAACAAAATATACCAATATGATCACAATATGGACAAAATGAATGCTTAGGTTGAAGAGGAAGGGCACTAGCATTTGGAAGAGGAGGAATCTGGAAAGGCTTTCTGGATTTTGTGTTGTCATCATCATTGTAGTTGTTAAAGTATTATGTGCAATCCTCTTATTTAGGAATGAATTCAGAAGTGTTCATATTATTTGGTTTTTGTTAAGTAAGTTCAGAATAAAAAAATTGTTTTTTTTAAAAAAGAAAATAAAAGGAAGATTAACCATCCTCTTAAAGCCTAGGCTCCATAAAATCTTGGAAGTAAACCTGTTCTAAAACAAAGTGATCTCTTAGTGAAGAAGATAGAGGAATACCTCAGGCTCTTGGACTCAGCAATGTTTTTAATAATAATATTAATGAAAATAGACTTCCAGGAGCCAAAATAACAGAGCAAGCAGTAAGTTGTTGTAACTCTCCCATATTCACTTGCAAACAACCATGAAATAGTGCCCCAAAATAAATCCTGGAATAGCAGAACCAGCAAAAAAATAGGATGAAACAATCTTTTAACCCAAGAAACTTGGAAGAAGCTCATGGGACATCTGTCTCACTCAGGTAAAAGGGGAATAGGGGAGCATAGTCCAGGACAGGAAGTATTATAGCAATTCAGGAGCAAGCTTCACCTCAGCAAATCAACAGGAGGTCCTGAACCCCAGTATGATGGGGTAAGCATACATCAACATCAGGACCCCTCACATAATACAGCATAGTCAGAGGAGCTGGCAAACTGCAACTACAAGAACCAAGCTTGAGTGTATTCCCAGGCAAATAGGCATCCTCTAGAGACAAGACCACCACATGCTGAAACACAGGCCTGGGCAAATAGGATCTTCCACTGGTCAGACCTCCATCAGCACCAGGTAAATTGCCAAAACCCTGTGGTGCCCGGCACTCCCCTCCCCACCCCCTGTCAGTACTTTAGCATAGTACAATACATGACAGTCCCCTGTGGATTTCAGGGCATCAACAGCAGAGGATCAGGTAAACAGACAGTGCCTATAGTCACTTGCCCAGAAGTCTGAGACACTGCCCCTCTCATACTAGGAACAGAGCCCAAATTTAAAAGAAAGAAAAATGATAAAACAAAATGAACAACAACAAAAAAAAACAAATAAGAATGTGATCATAGAAAGTTATTTTGATGAAAGGGAAAACTGAGATACAAACTCAGAAACGGAAAATGTATAAATATATATAGGGAAAAAACTCAAATAAAAATGGGAAGTGGTCTCAAGTCGAGAAAGAAATGGAAGAGCTCAATAAGGAGCTTAAAATCAAATAAGAGAGGTAGAAGAAAAATGGGAAAAGAAATGAGTGATACAAGAAAATTATTTTTTTAAAAGTCAGCAGTTTAGAAAACTGTTTAAAAAGTAGAATTGGCCAAATGTAAAAGGAGTTACAAAAATCCACTGAGGAAAGCATTACCTTTTAGAGTACAACTGGTCAAATGGAAAAGAAAGTTGAGGAAGTAGCACATGATAAGTTAGAACTGGACAACTGGAAGCTATTGATTCAATGAGACATCAAGAATTAAACAAATTCAAATGAGTGAAGAAATGGAAGTAAATGTAAAAAAACTGCATGGGGAAAACAACTGATCTAGAAAATATATCCAGGAGAGACAATATCAGAGTCATTGAACTACATGAAAGCCATATTCAAAAGGAGGACTCAAACAGTATATTTCTTTTTTCCTTCTTTTTTGTTTTTACTTTTCTGCTTCTTTTTTTAATTCTTTTTCTCAAACAACAAAAACAAACACAGAATAGGCAGTCAGTGAAATTGGGTCATGACATTTCATCCAAGCACGGAACTCCTAGTATGGAAAATCTCTCCACTGAGGCATATTAGCTGCAATTTATAATCTCAGTGAATTGAGTAGGTCCTTGTAAGACTAAACTACTTGTCCAGTATATGTAAGAGACTACACTTGAGCCAGGTCTTCCTGAAATGAAGACTGGTCTATTATCCATTTACTCCAGACGGTCTGTAAACTAAAAATATGTAAGTTCAATTATTCTTTTTTTTTGAATTTTTGAATTATTTTTATTTTCCCTCCAGCTACATGACAAAACAAGTTTCAGCATTTACTTCTGAAAACTTGAGTTTCAAATTGGATCCCTTCCTCTAACTCCACTCTCCCCTCATTGAGAACACAAGTTATTTGGTGCAACCACCCTCCCTTACAAAAAATGAAAACCTCAAGAAAAATAAAATAAAACAAATTATGATTCAGTTTGTATTCAGACATCACTAGCTCTGTCTTTGGAAAAAGACATTCTTTATCAAAAATCCTTCAGAGTTCTTTCAGGTCATAGCATTGCTGAGAAAAGTTGATTCATTCACAGATCATCTTCCTGCAATATTGTTGTTACTTTTGTATAAAGCTCATTTCTTACTGTGTCTGACTCATGTAAGTTTTTACTGAGAGCATCCTATGCATCATTTCCCATAACCGAACAACATTTCTACTCAATCACAAACCACATTTTGTTCAACCATTCCACAACTGCTGGGCATCATTTCAATCTCCAATCCCCCACATCAGAAAAGAGCTGCTATAACTATCCCTAAACATATAAATTCTTTTCTCCTCATAGCTCATCTCTTCTGGAATATAGACCTTTGCAGCAGCACTGCTAGACCAAAGGGTAGAAATGGTTTTATAGACTCTTGAGCACAGTTCCAAATTGCTCTATAGAATTGTTGAATCATTTCACACTTCCTCCAACAGTGCATAAATGTCTCAGTTTCCTTACATCCCTTCATTTTCTCCTTCTGGACAATATCTTTCAAGATGGGGACATGATCCTAGAGAGATGGGCTGAACACTTCCATATTGTTCTTAACAGACCATCACCAATCAGTGCAGAAGCCATTGAGCATTTACCTCAAGTTGAAGTCAATCAGTCCCTAGCTGAAGTTCCAACTGAATGAGAGGTTTTGAATGTCATTGCATTCCTTTCAAATGTCAAAGAACCTGGTCTGATTCTATCCCAGATGAGATCCACAAGGTGGGGAATCCATTGCTCATCCAAAAACTGATTGAAATTTTCAAGGTTATATGGCACAAAGAGGTTATCCCCCAAGAATTCAAGGATGCCTCCATCATCAATCTCTATGAAGGTAAAGGGAATAGATGTCCTGTGACAATCACTGGGGTATTTTTCTTTTAATCATTGCTGGAAAGATTCTTGCCAGAGACATTCTCAATAGATTAATCCCTCAACTGGAAATTGGTAACCTCCCTGAGAACCAGTGTGGCTTCAGAAAAGGTCAAGAAACAGTCAATATGATGTTTGTTGCCCAACAACTCCAGGAAAAATGCCAGGAACTGGAGAGAGGTCTATATACATTTGTAACTCTTACCAAGGCCAATGATACCATCAGTTATGAGGGTTTATGGAAAATTGTGTCAAATTTTGTTTGCCTGGAGAGGCTCATCAGTATTGTACATCAATTTCATGACAGCATGAGTGCCCAGGCTCTTGATAGTGGACGATGCTCTCAAGATTTTCCAGTCATCAATGGAGTAAAACAAGGATGTGTCGTTGCTCTCATACTTTTTAGTGTGGTGTTTCAGCCTTGTCATCATATGCCTTCACTGAAGACGAACATAGCCTCAAGGTCATCTATTGCACTGATGCAAATTCTTTAACTTGAAAAGGCTTCAAGCCAAGACCAAAGTGGAGGGAGTATTGGTGCATGATCTTTGGTTTGCAGATGACTGTGCACTCAATGCAGTCTCTGAAACTGAAATACAAAAATGTATTACTTGATTCTCTTCTGTTTGTGCTAATTTTGATCCAACAATCAACACCAAGAAAACACAGGTTCTCCATCAGTCAGCATCACTCCATAGATATTTGGATAGCAAATGGAGAAGTTTTGACTACTGTGGACAAGTTCACTTACCTTAGCAGAATCTTTTCCAAGGAGTTATACATTGACAATGAGGTTGACACTTGCATTATTAGAACAGTTCAATATTTGAGAGGCTCTGAAAAAAAGTATGGGAAAGTAGAGGTATTAGACTGACTATCAAACTGAAAGTCTATAGAGCCATTGTGCTGACCTCACTGCTATATGCCTGTGAAACTTGGACAGTCTACCAGTGCCATGTCAGGAAACTGAATTGCTCCCATTTAAATTGTCTTAGATTCTAAAGATAACCTGGTAGGGAAAGATACCAGACACTTAGGTTCCTTCTCAAATTTAACTGCCATGTATTTCAATAATACTACAGAGAGTACAACGATGTTGGGTTGGACATGCTGTGTCAGACTATAATTGCCAAAAAAAAAAACTATTTTATGGAGAACTCACACAGGGGAAGCAGTCACAAGGGGGATTAGAAACAGTGATACTAAGATACCCTAAAGTTCTTATTGAAGAAGTGATTGTACAGCATGGGAGACACTGGCACAAGACCACCCAGCATGGCATGCTCTCATTAGTGAGGGTGCTGCACTCTGTGAAGAAGGCAGAATTGAAGCAGCTCAAAGGAAATGTGACATCTGTAAGTTTAGAGTACCCACCCCAGGTGCTCACATGAACCATTTGTGCCCAACCTGTGGTAGAGCATTCTGAGCTTATATTGTTCTGATCAACTACAGTAGGACACACTGTAATTTATCTCAAACATAGTAATGTCATTTGGTCTTCTTCAATAAGGAGGGATTCACAAACAACTAAACAACCAACTAACAGCCAACCAATCATCTTTCAAGAAATTATCAAGAAAAACTGCCCTGAAATCCTGGAATCAGAGGGCAAAATAGGAAATGATCACCAATCACCTCAGGAAAGGGATCCCAATATAAAACTCCAAGGAATATTATAAGAAACAATTGGATTACCAGGGATTCCAGAGCTTGGCAGCTGAAACATTAAAGAAATGGAAATCTTCTGAAAAGCAAAAGAGCTAGAACCAGAACTAAACCAAATAGTTGACCTCCAATATTAAGATGACAGATAAGCATAAAAAGGTATGAAGGGTAAAGAAAACATAAGGGACTTTAGAACTAAAGTGTTTATATCCCTACATGTAGATACTTGGAATTATTCAAAATTTTATCACTGGTAGTACAACTAGAGGAAATATACATAAACAGAGGGTATGAAAATAAGGGAATTTGAGGGAATGACAAAAAAAACTTAAAAAATGAGAAAGAGGAATATAATGGTAACAGAAGGAAGAAAGAGAGAGATGGAACAAGGTAAATTATTTCAGAAGAAGACATGTAAAATGCCTGTTATAATGGAGAGGAAGATGGGAGTATGGATGACAAATATCTCTAGAACCTTCCTTTCACCAGTATTGACTCAAAGAGAAAATATTGTACACAATCAGTTGAATTTTGAAACCTGTCTTACCCAACAGGGAAGTAGGATGGGGAAATTAAAGAAAGGAGGAGGGAGACTGATGGAAGGGAGTACAGAGGAAGAAGGCAGAATAAAATGGAGGAAAATGCACATTTGTTATCATAACTGTGAATCTGAATGGGATGAACTCTCCCATAAAATAGAAGCAAATAATGAAATGGATCCAAAACCTGAAAACTACAATCCATTGGTTACAAGAAACAAACTTGAAGCAGAGTGACACATAGAGTGAAAGAGCATAATCTATTATGCTTCAGCAGAAATTTTAAAAAAAGCAGATTCATCTAAACAGTTAAAATAAAAGCAAAAATAGATCTAATTAAAAGAAATAAAGAAGGAAACTGCATCTTGCTAAAAGGTACCACACAATGAGGAAATATAAAAATTAAACATATATGTATCAAGTGGAATAACATCCAAATTCTTAAAAAAAGCTTTTATACAAACAAAACCAATTCAACCAAGATCTGAAGGAAAGCAAAAAATCTGGAAAACAATCTTTACATTAAGATTATCCGATAAAGGTCTCATTTCCCAAATATAAGAGAATGGAATTTATGAGTCAAAGTTATAAGAATATAAACCATTCCCCCATAAGCAAAAAGGATGTGAACAGGCAGTTTCAAGATGAAAAAAATCAAAGCTATATATAGGCATATGAAGAAATAGTCTAAATCATTTTTAATTAGAGAAATGAAAATTAAAGCAACTCTGAGATACTACCTCACACTTACCAGATTGACTAATATGATAAAAAGGAAAATAATAAATGTTGGAGACATAGGAAAATTGGAATATTAATGCATTGTTGTTGGAATTGTAAACTAATTTAACCTTTCTAGAGAGCAATTTGGAGCATGCCCAAAGGTCAATAAAACTGCACATATCCTTTGATCCAACAATACAACTACTGGGTCTGATCTCAAAGATATTATTTAAAAAATAGAAAATGTCCTATATGTGCAAAAAGAAAAACCCTTGTAGTGGCAAAATACTGGAAATTGAGGGAATGTCCTTCAATTGGGGAATGGTTATGGCATATGAATGTAATGAAAAACTGTTGTGTAAAAAGAAACAATGAACAAGCAGATTTCAGAAAAGTCTTGAAAGATTTGTATGAATTGATACAAAGTGATATGAACAGGACTAATAAAACAATGTCCATGATATCAGCAACATTATGTGATGATAAATTATGAATGGCTCATCTCTTCTCAGCAATACAATGACTCAAGATAAATATAGATGCTTCATGAAGGAAAATGCTATACCTATTCAGATAAATTGATGGACTCTGAATATGACTTATAGTATAATTTTTTCAATTACTTTAACCTTATGTTTTTACTTTAAATTTGTTTTTTTCTTACACACTGAGACTAGTATAGAAATTTGCTTTGCATAATAACACATGAATAAATTATATCATTCTGCCTATCATTTTCACAAGAAGGGAGGTTAGGGAGAAGGGAAGAAGGGAAGTAGAGAAAATACTGGTATTCAAAATCTTATAAAATGAAGGCTAAGAATCTTAATATGTAATTAGAGCAAAATGATGCTATTGATAACAATATATACACATGCATATACATGCAAATTGCAATATCTTATATATTACATGCATGCACAGGTAGTGCAGTATACTTGTTTATACATGAATGCATTATATATATATATATATATATATATATAATATGTATATATGCATACCTGTATTATGTATGGGCATGTGTATGTATACAAATGTTCATATCTGAGAGGTTCTAAAAATTAGGGCTTGACACAGAAACTATGATTAACAGTTCTATCATTGCCTTGTTACATGAACTTTATTGATGTATATTGTAATATTCTTTGTCCCTTATCTACATAGTGTGGAAATAATATTACAACCATACAAATTTATCTTATTGAAGTCCTTTAAAATATGATTTCCTCTTTTAATGAAGCATGATTAGTTATCAACATTAGAAATGATTTTCGTTATATCTTTCTTGGTAACATAACCAACATTTATTTGAGTAAAGTTAATGAAGAGTTAAAATCTGTCAAGTAAAATTCCTAAAAGTATTTCATTTATCAATGGACATGCATTTCAGTAATGGGGTTCTAGAGAACAAACCAAATTCTGGAAGATTATTCATGAACTTGAATGAATGATAATGTTATTCTAGAGAAGGTGTGTTTGTGCCTATGTGTATAAGAGGAGAGAGAGAGAGAGAGAGAGAGAGAGAGAGAGAGAGAGAGAGAGAGAGAGAGAGAGAGATAACAGCTGGAATTCAATTTAATAAATGAATATTGTGGTGGTTGGAGAGCTGACTAAAGGAGTGAATTACTGGCTGTTCATCATGAATATTGTGGTTCACATTAAGAGAAACAAAAATTCTTTGATTAAGTAAATGTAAGGAGTCCTAAAGGAAATGTGTTGAAAGGTGGCTCAGTTCTATTAATGCAAATGGGGGATATTGAGAAACAGGTAAAATTTTGTTATTAAAAATAATCCTAGTCTTTAATAAAAGTGAGATATAACTCAAATCAAGTTTTCTTTCTCCCTATGTACTATATTTAGCAATGATAAATGTTCTCATTCATATATTGTAAGTAGGTTGAATGAAAATAACTGACCATCCTTAAGAATCCCTTCCTCTGTCCTAGATCTAATCTTGGCTGCATCTTAACATACTTCTTAGCCTTGATTCTTAGCCTAATTAATACCTATAATTAATCAGTAACCTAACCAATAAGAGCAAAAAGTTATTCTGTTTAGCACTGAAGTCAGGAAGCTACCAGTTCAAATCCAACCTCTAACACTCACTAGTTGTGTGATCATGAAAAAGTCATTTAACTTGCCTGAACCTCAGTTTATTCATCTATAAAGCAAAGATAATAAAACCTCTAGTACTTACTTCACAGTGTTCTTCAGAAACTCAAATGAAATATTGTATGTAAAGTGCTATGCAAACTTTCAAGTACTACATGGGAATATGGATAGGAATAGGGACTATGATGATACTGATATAGGGAACTTCTGAATGGCGAACTTCTTTCTACAAATGCAGCTGCATAAATCTTTGAAGGTTTAAGTGACTTTTGTTTGGCCATTCAGTCAATATCTAAGAAATAAATTGAATTCAGATTGGCTTGGTAACATGCTCAGCTCATTTTCAACTGCAAAATGTTTGCTTCTCAACATGCTACATATATATATATATATATATATATATATATATATGATAGTAATTATTAGCCTTATAATTTTAAAGATCATAGCATCCTAAATTTAGTGCAGGTAAAAGTCTCTTGTTTTATAGAGTAGACATCTGAGCATCAGATAGATTAAGTAACATTGTCTCCTTCTCTATTTCATCCCTAGGAAGAAATGAAAAATTGTCAGTGGTCTCAAATTTGATAAGAAGATTGAGAATAAAAGATTAATATACATTTTGACTTTCATCTCGGCGTGGTTTTATTGATCATCATGACTGACATTCTTGCATTTCCCACTCTTGTTTTAATTTCTTAGTGCAAAAGATTGCCTGGGTTTAAAATCCTTGCTATTGTCTCATTTACTAATACATTTTGATGCAAGTAACTGATTTTTCAAAGCCAAATAGGAATTTGTCTAATTTGGAATGCACTATGAATAAAAAGAAACTAAACTTTTTTTCCATTTAGGTTTGTTTGTTTTTGGTTTAATGGGGAACATGCTTGACTATTTGGCTTTAAAAATCTTCAAACTATAAGTCAAAAAACCTCACTAGGGAGAAAAATAGAAATTATCACAAAAGTACTATGGACAGAATCAGCAAAGAAACCTCCTCTAATGTCCCTGGTTTTCATTTAGGAGATAAGAAAATTTAACTTAGGATTTCTGCCCAACAAAATCCTATTAGAATAAATCGATTGCCAACCACAACAATTAACAGTTTCCTTTTCCCATTTGAAGTTTGTGGTTTAGATGATGATGATTATGGTGAACATAAATTCAGGTTATTTGTGACATAAGCCCTTTCTCAGTCCCCTTCAAAGGCCCTTATACTGTATTATCTCTGAAGGGAAAGCCAAAATGACTTTATTAGTGACCCTTGAAAGTTTCTCCTAAATCCCCATTTGGTTTGGATTTCCCTCAATCTATTCTAGTATCATAATAGAGCCATACTAAGCATATGGTCCTAATAGATATTCAGACCAGATGTTCATTGTCTAATAAGTCTCCTATTCCTGAACAGTTATGCCTAACAGTATAGAAGACAAGATGTTGAGTTCATTACCTAAGATCTATGCACATTCCATGATTCTCCCCAGTTTACAAAACTTAAGAGTTCCAGATTGCAGGATCTTTGATTGCGTCACTTTGAATTTCCAGTAAACATTTATAGCATTAAACTTGTTGCATTTATGCAGGGTAAAGGGGATTTGACATACCTGAGATCTGGTGTTTTGCTTTGTCTTGGCAAAGACAAGACTCTTTATTGATTTGTCTAAGTCCTGCCCCTCTGTCTCCTACAGGAGGGAATTCACTATATCATTTGAGAGAGATATTTCATTTCATTCCTTGAACTGGTAAAACTATTTCAGATTTCTTTATTTACACTGATATTTTGGGAATCCAATACTGAGTTAAAGTATCATGAGCTTCTAGCAAAGTAATGATCATCACCATGTCCCATTATTTCATGGCTGAGAATGTTTTTAAATCAATTTCAGATTTAGTGAATTTGTCACCTTTGTCCTTTCAAATGGTTATTCAAAGCAATTACAGCAATGAGTGTGGTTACTGTGAACACACAAATCTATTGTCACATATGACAATACTGTTTGCAAAGTACTTCAATAATCTATGCTATTGTGACTATGGACAGGATGTCAATCTAAATGGTGTCACTTGTGCTGAAAAGTGAGCCTTGATGACTCTTCAGTGCCTGGATTTGAAGAATAAAGATCTTTCCTGTCAGCTGTTGAATAAAACACAAATCATTGAGCATGAAATGAAAGACAGTACACATTGAGAGTTGTGAAGAAGCACTGAAATAGGCTCCCAAACTGAGAACCTCTAGGCATGGAGAGGAAAAGATAACATTGCCCTTCACAGGCCAATTGGGAAGGCTTGGGAATGAGAAGCATACTTTGGAGGATAAATACTGTATGGTATTGTTTTAATCTTTAAAAATCTGTTTTTACTAATTGATCATTGCTGGCAAGTTGGAACTGTCAGAGATAAATATAGTTAGGGTGCTTCCTTCTTCATTTGCAATGAAAATCTGTTTGTTTAAAAAAAAACAAATTTTAATCAACATGAGCAGTAAATTGCTGCTAAAGGTTATGGACTGCTTCCAAGATGTGTACAGGTGAGACAGCCTAGTAGAAGTAAGGCCATATGGTTGGGTGGGGAAATTGTTGGACTTAAACTTGAAATACTTATGTTGAAATCCAGCTCTAATACTTGCTAGTTGGGAAAAGCCAGGCATCACTCTAAGTCTGATTTTCTTTGTCTGTAAATAGGGGTAAAGATAAAATGAACCTTGCACTTATCACTTTCACTATACAGATGACATATTCAAAAACTTGACGTTCCATGGAAATAGGAATTATTCCTTCAAATGAATGCCAAAACAGGAAATAGTGTTCTTGTTTATATACTCCTTTTAGTAGTTACCTTCCTCATTAATCAGACATCCTTAGTCACTAGGATATTTCCCAGTGATATCATAAGAATCAATCAAGCTAAGAGGGATATTTTTAAATAGTCTATCATAATCTAGTTTTTCATAGTTCTGTCTTGGGAACCTACATGCTGAGCATAGCTCTAACTGACTAACAGGCATCCCTCAGGAGTTCAATTTTTCCAAAATGGGGGCAAGTTTTGTTTAATGTATTTGTCATATTATTGCATTGATAACATCAAAATGCTTTGGCTACAGGAAAAAATAAAATGAAAATATTTTGAAATCTTGAATCTCATTTCTTAGAGACATTTAAAAAAACTATGTAAGACTGGCTATGTGCTAGTAGACAGATATAATAGCAATAGTTAACATGGCAGCTGGTTGGCAGCTAGATCACTGGACATGGTGTCAGGAAGACCTGAGTTCCAGTTTGGCTCCAGAAACTCAGCGTGTAATGCTGGGCAAGTCACCTGATCTCTGTCTGGTTCAGTTTCCTCTTCTATGAACTGAGTATAATAATAACCCATTTAACAGGAGCTCAAAGGAGAATTAGTTATTTAATGGGAATCATAGGATGGACAGATTGTCATCTCTAATACATCATTATTATTGGGAAGTGGCTATTATCTCAAGATGCCAGTTTGATCAATCTCAGCTTAGCTACTAGTAATTACAATTAGTGTGGAAAGGACATCAAAAGAAGTTACTATTATATTTGAGTTAGTTAGCAACGGGAGGGCAAGAGAGACATAGGAGTAAACTTTTGCAGAAAATCGGAGAAAGGAAAAATATATACTTTGTTTTTCAAAAATAAATTCTATTGATTTCTTGTTTCACAAGAACTTTATTTCCTCAATATATCACATTCTTCTTGTCTCTTCCAAAGAGTCATCCCTTTTACCAATGATTTAAAAGGGTAGAGAGGGAAGTTTTAAAAACTACCAAATACTGGGGAAATTCAGAAATAATATCAAGTGTTTGGCATTCTTGGTGCCCATAGTCAATCAACTCTGCAGAGACAAGGAGGTTACTCTCTCATATATCTTCTTTTGAGCGAAGCTTGATTACCATTTCAGAATATGTTTGTTTTGTTATTATTCTTTTCACAGCAATCAAAAGTCACTGTGTACAGCATTTTATTTGTTCTGTTAATTTTACCTTAAATAAATTCATAGGTTTCCTGGCTATATTCAACATATTCACCCTTTCATATAGCACAGCAATTTTCCTTTTCATTTATGTACCATAACTCAACTAGTCCTTTTCCTATATATGAACTTCTAATTTGTTTCAGATTCTTTGATTTTGGAAAAAGTACTTCTATACAAAATTTGGTGTGTGTCTTTTTATCCTTGACTTCCTTAAGCAGTATATATAATGGTATCATCTCTGTGTCAAAATATATAGCCATTTCATTAACTTTTCTAGGATAGTTTCAAATTTTTCTCCAGAAGGGTTTGATCAATTTATAACTCCATCAATACTGTATCATTGTGTCAGTCTTTTCACAGCCTCTCCAACATTGATTATTTCCATATTTTGTCATCTTTGCCAATTTGCTGACAAGTACATTTATTAAATTGTAAGCAACAATACTTCAAAGAAAATTAACTCTTAGGATGCAAACAAAAAGCATTATAATAAATATATTGCTTTTCCTAATTAAGAAAAGTCTTCTTAAGGAAGGCTGCAATTAGAATTTCAGTATACTAAGTATTGATTATAATGAAAATAATAGGAAAGATAAAGTCACAAACTCAGGTGAAGATAATGAAGTCAAAACCACTACAAGCAAAGTCTCAAAGAAAAAAAAATGAATTGGACACAAGTCCAACAAAAATGCCTGGAAGTTAAAAATTATTTTGTAGATAGAATAATAGTTGTAGATATAAAATTGGGTAAAAAATGATAATAAGTGAAGAAAATTAGGAAAAGACAATTGGCAAACAGCTTGGTAAAAGTGACTAACAAAATACTGCAGAAAATAACATCTTAAAAACAGAAGTACATACACACAAATAATCAGCCTAATGGAAAAAAGAGGTTCAAAACTTAATTGGTGAAAACATTTCCTTAAAAAGCAGAGCTGTCCAAATGGAAAAATAGGTACAAAAGCTCACTGAAAAGAAATTATTCCTTAAAAATTAGAATTTGGCATATAGATACTAATGACTGCATGAGAGATCAAGAAACAATAAAACAAAGTCAAAAGAAAGTTAAATCGAAGAATATATGAAATATCTCAGCATAAATCTAACTAACCTGGAAACCAGATTGAGGAGATATAATTTAAGAATTATTAGATAACCTGAGAGTCTTGATCAAAGAAAGATTCTAAAATCTTATTTCAAAAAATCATCAAATAAAATTATCAAAATATTCAATGACCAGAGGATAAAATAGAAATTGAAAGGTATCACTAATCATCACCTGAAAGAAATCTTAAAATGAAAATTTCCAGGAGTATCATAGTCAAGTTCTGGAGCATCAAGTCAACAAGAAAATACTTCAAGTAGACAGAAAACAACTATTCAAATACTGTGGAACCAGTATTCAAGATCACACAATATCTAGCAGATACCACATTAAAGGAGTGCAGGGCTAAGAAAGTGATATTCCAGAAGGCAAAAAAGCTGGAATTATAACCAATAATGATCTATCCAGAAAAATCAAGCATAATCCTAAGGTGGTGGAGGATTCAATATTTAATGTAATATAATGATTTCAACCATTCCTTGGTAAAATATCAGAGCTGAAGATAAAATTTGACATTCAAGTACAAGACTTAAGAGAAGCTTTAAATAGTTAATATGAAATAATAATAAGGGACTCAATAAATTTAAACTGTTTACATTACTTTATGGAAGATAATACAGATAATAATTAAGAACTTTGCCAATATTAAGGTAGTTAGAAGGAGTTTCCATAGAAAGAAGTTGCTTAAGTGAGTTGATTAGGGTGGGACAATGTAAAAAATATGGATGGCCAAGAAAGAGGAATATCCTGAAAGAAGGGAGAAGATAGCTGAAGAATGGGAGAAATTATCTCACATAAAAGAGTTAGTTACCCAAGGATAACATTTTAAAGTGCAGTGGGAAATAGTGGAAAGAGAGGCAATGTATAACTTTCATATGCAAATTTATTCAAAAAGTGAATATGTCTGTGTGTGTGTATGTGTGTGTGTGTGTGTGTGTGTGTATGTTTACATACTCAATTGGGATTAGAAACTTTATCTTACTCAATAGAGAAGTAGGAGGGGAAAAGGATAAAAGAAAGAGGGGGATTATAGAAGAAAGGTAATAATTAAGGGGTTACCTTTAGAGAAAGGACAGGATAACTAGAAAGAAGGTTAAACAGAAAAAAATAGTAATCACAGCTATGATTGTGAATTCAATGATCCATAAAACACAGAAATGAATTAGAAACCAGAATCCAAACATACATTGTTTAAAACAATTACACTTGAAACAGAAAGACACACACAGAGTTAATATAAAAATTTGAATTTAGCAAGTCTAGACAAAGAAAGTGATAAGTGATAAGCAGAGAACTTCCCTTTACCAAAGGCAACCATAAAGAATGAAGCAATATCAGTATTAAACATATATGTATCAAATTGCATAGTAACCAAATTTTTAAAGGATTTTTAAAAAAAATAGGAAATAGAAAAGCTACATTAATGGGGGAACCTCAATTTTCTTTATAAATTTAACCAAAAATAAACAAGAAAGAAGTCAAGGTCATGAATAGTATCTTAGAAAAGTTAGATATGATTCTCTCTCTCTCTCTCTCTCTCTCTCTCTCTCTCTCTCTCTCTCTCTCTCTTGCAATGCAATGGGCTTAAGTGACTTGCCCAAGATATACAGCTAAGGTACTTATTATGTGTCTGAGACGAGATCTGATCTCAGGTCTTTCTGAGACCAGGGCCAGTGCTCTATTCATTGTGTCACCTAGATGCCCTGATATGATATATCTCTTGAGAAAACTGGGAATAGAAAGGAGTATATCTTTTTATTTTAGTTGGATATGGCACCTTCATAAAAATTGATCATGTATTAGGAAATGTTTCACCAATCAAATGCAGAAAAGCAGAAAAATTAAGTGTACTATTTTAAAATCATAATACAATAAAATTAGATTTAATAAAGATCCATGAAACCATAGATTAAAATTTAATTGGAAACTATATAGTCTGTGAGATGATCAACCTTGATAGAAGCAGCTCTTCTCAGCAGTTCAGAGAGCTAGGACAATCTAGCTATGGACAAGGTTCTCCCCAGCCAGAGGAAGAAAAACAAAACAAAGCAAAAAAAAAAAAAACCTTCAGAATCTGAAGAATACTTTATAAAAATTATCTCATTATCTGTTTCCCTTAATCCTAGTTCCTCATACAAAAAAATGACTAATCTATAAACATGTTTATCAGAAATATTTAACCTAAGTGCTTGCCACTGAGGGAGTGCGGTGGGAAGGGAAGGTGGAAGGCAATTTTGTAACTTAAAAATATACATATGCGTATGGATGAATGTTTAAAAAACTTTCATAACATTATTTGGAAGAGTAAAATATTAATTTAAAAAGGAAGATCTATAATCTAATCCTAAAGAATAAGTAGATCAAAGAATAAATCATGGAAATAAGAGAATTACAACAATGAGACAACACGCCAGATATCTGTGGGATGGTGCCAAAGCAGTACTTAAGGGATTTATATCTCTATATGTTCACATGAATAAAAGAAAAAAAAACAACAGATCAATGAATTGGACATGAAACTAAAAAATTCAAGAAAACAACAAAATATGAAGTCCAAGTAAAACACCAAAATGAAAATCCTGAATATTAAGGGAGAGATGAATAAATTGAAAGTAAAAATCCTTTGAATTAATAAAGTCAGCAGATATTTTATGAAAATCCGATAAAATAGACAAACCATTGTTTGATTTCAGTTTTAAAAAAAAGAAAGAAGAAAACTAAATTACCAGTATCAAAAATTAAAAAGTTGAATGCACTAGTAATGAAGTTCACAATAAAACAACCTTTAAGATCTATTTTGCTTAATTAAATATCAGTGAGAACTGATAAAGTGAAATGAGTGAATATTTACAAAAACATAAATTTCCTAGATTAACAGGGGAGATAATAGAATACTTAAATAACTATATCCTAGAAAAAGTGATTGAACAGTCATAAATAAACTCCCTAAAAAAATCCCTAGGACCAAATGAATAATACACAAGTCAATTCTTACAGATATTTAAAGAACATATAATTCCAATACTATATAAACTATTAAAAATAACATAGGATAACATAGATAAACATAACATACTTCAACAAAATTCCTTTAATGAAACAAATTTGGTTTTGATGCCTAAAGCAGAGAGAGCAAAAATAGATATAGAAAACTATAAAGCAATTTCCTTTATGAATACAAATGCAAAAATTTCAAATTAAATACTAATAGACAATACAATAGTATATCACAAATATATACTATGACCAGGTGGGATTTATTTCAGGAATATAGGGCTGATTCAATAATAAGAAGTTACCAATATAACTGATCATATAAACAGCAAAATCATGTTATTATATCAAAGATGCAGAAAAAGTCTTTTACAAAGTTCTACAACCATTTCCATTAAAACAAGTAAAAATCATAGGAATCAATGAAGCCATTTAAAAAAGGATAAGTACTGGCTATCTAAAACCCAACAACATGATTATATGTATTGAAGATAACTTGAAGTATTCCCAGTAATATCAGGGGAGAAGCAAAAGATAGCCACTGTCAAAATTATTATTCAATACTACTAGAAATACTGGCTGTAACAATTAAAAATGACAAAAATATTTAAGGAATAAAAATAGGCAATGAGGGAGCAAAATTAACACTCTTTTCAGATGATATCAGATACCTAGAGAAATTTAAAGAATCAATTCAAAACCTTGTTGAAATGATTAATGACTTTAGAGAAGTTGAAGGATATGAAATATACCCACATAAATTATTAGCATTTCCATATATTGCCAAAAAATCCAGTAGCAAGAGATTGAAAGAGAAATTCTATTTAAAATAAATATAAATAATATAAAATCCATGAGAGTCTACTTCCCAAGACAAATTCAGGAACTAATGAATAAAATTACAAAAAACTTTTCAAACAAATAAAGTCATAATTAAACAATTGGAGAAATGGTAATTGCTCACAGTTAGACTAAACAAATATAATAAAAATAGAAATCCTACTAAATTATTTTTCATAATCAGTGCCATACTAATTAAAATATGAAATAATTATTTTATAGAGCTGCAAAATAATAACAAATTTCATTTGGAAGACAAAAAGGTCAAGAATATTAGTGGAAATTAATGAAAAAAATTTAAAGATGACAGGATAGTAAGTCCAGATATCACTTCTTCACATCTATCTGATTAGATAACATGACAGAAAGGACAATGACAAGTACTGGAGGGATATGGAAAAAATGGAACACAATGCATTGCTGGAGAATTTTGAACTAGTTCAACCATTCTGAGAAATAATTTGGAATAATGCTCAAAGGACTATAAAATTATGCATATCCTTTGACTGAGCAATATCACTACTAGGTTGGTATACCAAAGAAATTAATGAAAAGGGGAAAAGACCTATTTGTTGTAATGACAACAAACTGGAAATCAAGAGGCTGTCCATCAATCGGGTAATGATTGAAGAAGTTATGATTGATGACATGCTGAAATATTATTGTGCTGCAGGCATGTTGAAAAAGATGGTTTGATAAAGACCATGAAAAACTTATATGATTCATGCCAGGTAAAATGACCAGAATCAGGAGAACATTGTACACAACATTGTAAAGAGGATCAGCTATAGAAGACTTAAATACCTTGATGAAGATAATGATTCAACTCAGTTCCAAAGGATCCACGATGAAAACTGCCATACAACTCCAGATAGAAAATTGATAGACTTTGAATGTAAATTGAAGCAATTTATTTAAATATATACACACACAAATATTTTTGCCTTACTTGCATTTGGGTTTTTTTTGCAATATAATTAATTTGAAAATGTATTGTATCAATTCACATGTAAAATCAAAATCAAATTGCTTGCCTTTTAAAAGGGGAGGAAAGGGTGGAGGAAGGGTGAGAATTTGGAATAAAAAATTTTAAAAGATATTTTACATATAGTTTTAAGATATTTAATGAAATATAGATAATTTTCCTTTAAAAAACTGAGGTTATAATATCCAAAGATGGTATTTCTTTTCTCATGCATTTATTAAAATATATCATAACCGAAAGACTCATTTTTTTCATTGTTCTTCATATACATCTTTTTTTTTTTGTAATATCCCCCACTGGGTTCATTCTCCCAATTCAGCTAGGATTGCAGATTAGATTATCACATTATCTCCAAGTATTCTCAACTCAGTATTCTAGGTAGGGATAATGGCAAAGGTCTGAATTTTAAAGTACTGTCATTCATAAGCTTCTCTAAACAGTATTTCCCATAATTGATCAACCAAATGAGATCAATTAACTTATTTACAAGAGAATATTTACCAAGAATTTATAGTAATAAAAGTAGTTATAAATGAATTTCCTCAAAATAGAAGATTCATTCTCCCATGGGAGAGAAGTATTAAAGCAATCAGGCACACATATCTTTATATGTGACTACTAGATCTGTATATCTTTCTCCTTTAAATAAGTCAATTCCCAGCAAGTTCACTTAAGGGCATAATGCTGATTTTAGATTAGTCACTCTCTTGTTGGAGTTGAGTAAATTCTTTGTTGGGTATACTCTTTCAATTGATGGGTCAAACTGAATTCTGGGCTAAGTCCAGCAGGTTGCTCGGATACTATGCTGACTCCTCATCTGTCTAAGCAGCAACTTCAACCAGTTCTGGTGGGCAGCAAGAATTTTTTCTTTGATAGATCTCTCAGCCTCACCTGGGTACTTTCAGATCATTCATTTGCTTAAGATAAATAAAACAGAAAGACAGTAACTCAAGCATGTTTGCACAAACACGTGTTTGTCATTTGGGAAATAGAATAGTGGATTTCTGCTCCATGCTATCTATGGTCATGGCAGTTGTTGTCTTGTTTACTTCCAGGAAGAAAAAAATTAAAAGTACTTATGCATTTGAACTCCATTTCAATTAGTGTCATAGATTATTTGAAAAGTTTTTGTCACACCCCTTAATCTTCATGGCCATAAATGACTTCTCAAGTTCCATGTGTTGGATTGGCAGCAGACAGGATGATTATGCATTCTTAGAGACCTGAGCCTTCGTTCTCCAATTCTCTCTCCTATATTACATTTCTTTTGGACCAATTGTACTTCACACCAAATTTTCTGTAGTTTTTTTTTTAATTCATTGAATTTTTCTAAAGTGTCTTACCTGTGAAAGTTTGCATTCTAAATAAGATTGCCCTTAGTTTCCATATTCCTCTGACCAGTATATCAAGTGTTAGCTGCCTAAGACAGTCTCTGGCATCTTTTGACCTCCTGCTTTAAGGCATTTTTATATTAATCTTTTCCTGCTGGTATTAGCAATTTCTTTAAATGTCTTCATTTATTTCCTCTTAAAACTATTTGGATTAGAAATAATTTCACTAAAATGTGTGATCCCCAGATCTGCTCTGGTATCTTCATCTTTTCTCTTGGGGATGGGAAAAGAATTTAGAAAGATAAGGAATCCATAAAAATCACCTTTGTTCAATGAAAAACACAATACCTAGTATACTTATTCTAGTTCTTCCTCCCTGACTCCTTACTGTGTCAGAAAAGAGCACCACTCAGACTGTTCTGAAATAATTAGCCTTTCACAAGATGTTGCTGCTTTTGACCTTGTAGATATTTTAGTATTCTATCTGTCTCTTCTTAAAGCCATTTTTCATGGTCTTTTGACTTCCCAGGGAAGTATTTCTTTCTGGAAGGTACAGTAGCATCCTTTGCTATCTTGCATTGTCACATAGCTATTCAGTTCCCCATGCATTCTGTCAAAGGAACAGTCTTGTTTCACATAGTAGCTTTCCAGGTTTACCATGCAAGCTGCCTGTCATCTCAGCAGGCAGTCCTGAATGAGCTAACTCAAAGCTGTTGCAGGATTCCACATTTCCTCTTCCATTTTTCTCTATTTTGGGTTCACTCTAGGATTTCTTGATCATATTACTAAAGTTCTAATTCAGAGTTCCTGCCAAGGTCATAGATCATGCCAAAGATCTTAGCTTCTAAGAAGTCAAAATGTAAATGAGATATTACAATGTTTCAGACTTTTTATGACCCCATTTTGGGTTTTCTTGGCAAAGATACTAGAATGGTTTGACTTTCCTTTTCCTGCTCATTTTAGGGATGGGGATTCTGAGGCTAATAGGTTTAATTGACTTGATCAGAGTGACACAGCTAGTAAATGTCTGAGACCAAATTTCAGTTTATGAAGATAAACCATGCTGATTCTAGACCCTGACTCCACTGTCACCTAGTTGGCATTATATTAATTATAAGTACTCCCACTTCCTCACAGGTATGATTTGAGTTGTTTTCATTGCTCTAATTGACTAGCTTTTTCATCTGTCATCTGTAAAGGTTTACCATACCCCAACATATTTCTTTTTAAGTCAACCACAAAAGTGAAGGATGTAGTTAGGAACTCAAGCACAATTGTTCAAAAATCAGTGAGAAGAGCATGGAGGCTCATAGAATAGAAAATCAGTAAGAAGTACAGATACATTCATTTCTAGTATAATGTTTTCATTTTTGAAAGTTCCAACTGAGAGACCATGAAGCAAGTTTTTGCCTTTTAAATGCTGTCCCATCATTTCTCTTCCTTCTTTACTTGATCCCTCAAAAAGTATTAGAAGTGTCTTTTATTCTTCCTTCACATAATTCTGGCTAGGAATCCAAAAAGATCTCTCATGTCCAAGAAAAATATCTGTGACATACTCTTCTCCCCCAACCTCTCTTCTAGCAAAGAGGGCTATGCAAAAAACTTATTCATCTGGGATGCACAGAGTGAATGTTTTATTGTGTCCAGGATTATATGCTATCAGGAACACAATTATCCTGCATTCCTGGTCTTCCTATTCTAGCCCTGTCAATAACATTATGCTTGGTATGGTGTTTCAAAATTTGACATGTGTCATTTCTCTAAACTAATTTCTGTTATTGAACAAATGAGAAAATATGTTTAAAATTCCTTTGTAACTTTAATGTGCTTTTTAAGTGTTGGTTATTATTTATTTATGGCTGGGATAATGTCCTCAAATGAGAAATCAGTCCCTTAATTCTATTGTCCATTCTCTACATGACCCTGAATTGAGATGTTTAGATACAAATTTTATAAAATATGCAGGCAAATTCTACATCCTCACTCTACTTTGGAGACAAAGGTTTCTGTGGATATAAATTGCAAAATGGTTTCTGGGACTAGAGGGAATTAGGTGAACTGGTGGATAAAGAATCTGGCTTAAGGTTATGAAGACCTAACTTCAAACTGAACATCAGACACTTATTTAGCTGTTTGACATTGGGAAAGTTATTTAGCCTCTTTTTACCTCAGTTTCCTCATTTGTAAAAGTAGGATAATAATAGTACTCAACTCTTTGGGTTGTTTTGAGAATCAAGTGAAAGCATTTGTGAAGTGCTTTCCAAACCTTGAAGAGATAAATAAATTTTAATTGGTGTTGTAGAAGCTGTGGTGGTGGTGGTGGTGGTGGTGGTGGTGGTAATTAATTAAATGAGTTACATTATTTAAGGCAAAATGATGAGGTTTGCTTTGTGATTCACCTTATGTTTGGTAAGTTTGTCTATATCATGACTATAGCTTAGAACCATGGACCTAAAAAAAATGGTCCTTCTAGCAAAGCCTAGATCTGAGCACAGAATGCTACCATCCCCTCCTTTATACCCTCTATTTATTTCATTGATAGAGACTTATTAGAGGATTATCAAAGAATTGAATGCATGGTATGGTTTATATCAGGTTCCCCTAGTATCCATATATCATGGTAACCAATCAACTCATCAGCAGAAAATCAGTGTTTGGATAATTTTTATATTCATTTACTCTCTCCTAATCAAATTTACCTCACTTTTATTCCTCTTTCCTCCAATTAGCTTGTTAAAAATATGATGCCTATATTCAAAAGAATATTTGGATACTAATATGTAACATTTTTATAGAACTTTCAGGTTTATTTATGCTACACTTTAGATAGATTAGTCTCTGAGTCATTAAAACATCCCCATGAAGGGGCAGCTAGGTGGCACAGTGGATAGAGCACCGGCCCTGGAGTCAGAAGTACCTGAGTTCAAATCCCACCTCAGACACTTAATAATTACCTAGCTGTGTGGCCTTGGGCGAGCCACTTAACCCCATTGCCTTCTAAAAAAAATAAAAAACCAAAAAAAACCCCCCAAAAACCCAAGAAAAGAATTCTAAATGTCCAATGAAAAATACCTGGGTGACCTTGGTCAAGTCATTTACTTTTCCTAGGCCTCAGGTTCCTCATCTTCAAATTAAAAAAATAATTGGACAACATGGCCTGTGAGGTCCCTGTCAGCTTTAGATCTATAATAGTTCATCCTCTAAAGCTGATGTCTGTCTTTTCAACTGATTTTCTTTTAGAATGAATACCTTTTAGAATTTAATGGATTTGTGGGATTCTAAAGGCAAATTTAAGCTTTTCTATTTTTTTAACAGAAACTTTCCTACAGTTGTTTGAAATAGCATAAAACAATGTAAGTGACAGCAAGACTCAATTTCTCTGGGCTAAGAACTATTAGTATATTAAAAATATGCATTAGAGTTTGGGGAGGAAAATGCATTGGGTGTAACATTTTTCATGTGGCTACAGTGAAGAACTGGATTTGAAGGCAAAAAAATCTGGCAAATTATAAGTTAGGGTAGTAATTCAAGGAAGTCATAAAACAGCAGACTTTTATTGCACCATTGAGACAGTTTTGTACTATAAGTGGATTAAAAAGCATGTGGGACTGTGAGACTGAGAAAGATGGAAGCTTGAAAGACTTGGTGGGTTAAATATTAACAAAGAAAAGATGTTTCCTGACAGTTCCTGAAAACACACTCTAATAAATAAGATCCTCTAGCCTCTCAAAAATAGAACTCTGCAAAGCCTCAAGAATCTAACCCATTGATCTTCCTACCAAACTCAGCCTCCATTGGCAAAGTGCAATTTCACTGTCATCAGAGTTTGTAGGAGCTTATGTTCTTCTGAAACAGTGCATGAGTATTCAGTGCTACAAAAATGGAGAGCAATTTAGAGTGTCTTATGTAAGTAACTGTATTCTTTCCCATGGAATTTTGTACATTCATTGGTATCTACCTAATGAGATTTATGGGAAGGAAAGGAAGCTGGAATCAGAGATTCTTGATTCTAATCCTACTTTTGCTATCTTTCTGATCCTGTATTCCGAACCTCAATGATCCCCAGTTTCCTCACTTTTAAAATGAAAGCATTTTTAAATAGAAATATCTCTTAAAGTTGTTTTCTAAGCTGAGTTTCTAGGTTGTCCTCAAAAACTCTGTTTCCCATTATGTAACACTACTTTGAATTTGTATAATTGACCAAAATTTCAAAACATGTTACATAAAACATGCTACCTGATTCCCATAACAATCCTGGAACCCAAGGAGAGCAGGCAATTCTCTAGTTTGTAAGTGACTAATTTGATACACAGAAATATGAAGTTCCAGCTAATTCATGATATAATTGAAAGGCTAGAATTAGACTTCCCTTAATTCTCTTAAAGATCTTTCTGATGTCCATGACTTGAATATCTTTTCTGTCTAGTTACTACCAACTCAATTAAGAGCTTGAGACATTTGAATCTTCTGGACAAAGAATCAAGAATTTGAGATTTCTGATTTTTGAACAATCTTATTTAAACATTTATTCTGAAAGAGAAAGAATCTAGAAATGATACATCTCATCATTACCTGTCCTATCAATATCAAGCACATTAAAAGATCATAACTGAAAGGTTATGCCTAAAGGATATAGTAATAATGAAACTATCAATTCTATTGACATCTGTTCCAGGTCCATTTACCAGATACAACTAGGTGCAATGATAGTAGTCGGCCTAGAGTCAGGAAGACTTGAATTCAAATCCTTGGAAAAGATACTTAAACTCTTTCTGCCTCAATTTTTTTCATTGAAAAGTGAGGATAATAATGACCCCCCCCCAATTAACAGGGTGGTTGTAAGAATTGAATGAGATAATCTCTGGTATAGTTCCTGGCACATTTATGGGATGATGTGTTGGTCAATAACCTGGTTAGGTGGACAGCATTAGTTAAATGTGATTTCTTCTGATGTGAAATCATCAGCACAGCTGGGCCAAAGCAGGTTTTTGGGTGAAGAATCTCTTCCTTAAAGGTGATTCTGAATGTATCTTCTTATGGAATATCTTCCCACCAAATATAAATATATATATATGTATATATATATATATATGATATATACATGCACACATCCATATATATGTTTATGTACTTATATATTTTTTAAAATTTAATTTTACAGTTTTCTGCTATCATAGGGCCCCTATACATGTTTATTGGCTGCCAAGCTCTTATTAAGGTGACAAAGATATAATATGCTTCTTTTTCATATTTTAAACATTATAGGGACTTAAAAATACACAAAATAATCTATTTGTTTTTAATCATTTTCTTGACTACAGTGAACACTAAATGATGAGTTTTGAAGTATATGGCTACTCTGTACCATCATTCCAAATATACTAATGGAATTAAAATATGGAACACTCTTCTCATAAGTGGTTAGATAAATATTTAGTTAATAGAGCTGCCAGAAATCTATGTATCTACAAAAGTAATTATGCCAGTCTGGAGTAGAAAATCTTGTTCTTTGCAATGTAATACAAATCCAATGATAGAGTATTGGGCTTGGAGTCAGGAATGGGCTTGGAGTCAGGAAGACTATAGCTCAAACTATGAGAAATTTACTTGCTTTATTTTCTAGAGCAAATCACTCTCAGAAACACTTTAGGATCAAATCTTAGTCTAGCTGTGATGCCCCACTGGAAGTTCCCTTATGCTGGGAAAATCAGTTCCTCCTTTAATTTCCCTCTGTGTGAGGCATCACCTGTGTTAAAATCCAAGCCTGGTTTGAACTGTGAAATGTCTGTACCCTTAAAATGAAAAGAAGAGCAATCTTATTTCTTTGAGCATTCTGAACAGCCTTAAGAGAGCACTTTATATTTCTGATAGCATCTTCGCTTACATCCTCTAAGTGCTAGGAACTAGAGACAGTTTCCTTGTATTTTCAACTAAAAGCATCACATCCTTCCAAGTCTATCAGTAGGAGGGGAAGAAGAAAGGGGAATGTTTCTTTATCTCAATCCCTGCATTAATCATAACTCAAGGAAAACAAAAGTCTCCCTTTACTGTAGACATCACCTCTTAGATTCAAACAAACCTGCAGAATCTATAGGTCATATGAAGAGAAATAAGTTGCCATCTGCTTCTGCCGGCAGGTGGATGAGAAAACATACAGTTTTTCTCACTAATTACCTACAACAGCATCTAACTCCAAATATTTGGCATGTAGAGGTCCCTCTCTGTTTCTAAATGAATATGTTTGACAAAGAAGTCCTTATTGTACAGATCTCAGTTTTATGTTTTTTAGAAAATTTTTTCTTGGGGGGGGGGAGTGTGCTAGGTTAACCCTTCTTCCAACCTAAGTTCTCAATTGCTTAGCTGAAAGGACTCAAATATATTTTGATATCCCCCTCCCATTTTACCAATATAGTTTAGGACATTCTGTTTAAAATCTGAAACTCCTTCATAATACATCCCCAGAAGAAAAGAATAAATGATCTTTTTTTCATACCTATTCAATTATTTCTTCCATAAATTTGGAGGACTTTAAGATTCCAGTGCAGTTTTCATAATGTAGGCACTTACACCATTAATCAAATCAACAGGTATATATTATCAAAATAATAATTCATTTGTACAGAGTATTCAGATCATGATAATATTTCACTTGAATTGGAATTAATTTTGTGACTTAGAGTTGAGAGAAATATTATGGTACTATAGAACATTAGTACAGATGAATTTCACTTTATACTCATTGTGTTCCTGAAAAAAAAATCACATTTTGTCATCAGGCATATCAACTTTCAAATTAGACAATATACTTTGTGAGCTACTGTATGTTATAACAATCACAGATATATCTCGTGATAAATCTTTTGTTGTTTCATTTCAATCATGTCCCACTCTTCATGACTTAATTTGGAGTTTGCCATTTCCTTCTACAGATTATTTTACAAATGAAGAAACTGGCACAAGTATTTGGTAAGTGAATTACCTAGGGTGACACAGCTAGTGTCTGAGGTCAGATTTACATTCAGAAATATGAGTCTCCTCAATTTCAAACTCACCAATCTGTCCTAATAAATTTATGCCTGGTTTCAATCGCTGTTACATCAGTAGCAAATTGAGGCAATATGATGTAATGAATATAGCACTTGCCTGTGCCAGATTGCCAGGAGACCTGAGTTCAAGTCTCAGCTAGCCAGTTGTAGAACATTGGTATAGAAATGTTTCAAAGAATGGGTAGTGTAAAGTATCAGAGGAGGCCAATCAAGGAGAATTTATACATAAAGGATAAAGGATTTCAATCTTTGAATGTGGAGGAGATAGTTTTTCAGGAAGATATGGTGAATGTACTTTTAGCAGAGAATAAAAAGAAATATACATGAGACATATTCAGAGATGGTGAATCTTCTACCTTTGCTGAAGCTAGTATATATAGGTCAAAATCAAATCATAGATTTTACAACAGAGTAGATTTTGGAGATTCTCAGGTCCAACTCCCAGATTTTACACATGACATAACAGAAACCCCAAAAGATTACTTTACTTATGTAAAGATCCACTGTAATTAGCAAAACAGGACTCAGAGTTATTCTAACAGCAAAATTAGTGTTCTTTTCATTATTCCATTAGAGAATGGAGAGAGAGGAAATTCTAGAAAAGAAGGTTCAAGTCATGAGTTGAAGCACCTTGACTGCCAAATAAAAGATTTTGGACTTTATACATCAGTATTGGGGAACTCTTGAATTTTGTGTTAAAAGACATTCCATTCATCTATGATATTTATAACTAATACATTATGATATTTTTGTTTTAGGTAATATTACTATTTTACAGGTCTCTTTCTGCTATACTTGTGCTTTATCAGTACAAGCAATTTCTAGCTTAAGAATTAAATTATGAAAAATCCTTTATATTTCAGCATAGGGAAGACTAAGAGTCTTTTTTTTCTATACAATGCCATAAAGAATGATGAGGTATCCAAACCAGGTTACAAAATATTATCTAACTCATGCTATATATGAATGACTTGATTTCTGTACAATGAGATGCTACAATATCACCAATTCTAGAGTCAGGAGGATCAAAATTCATATCAGACCTCAGACATTTGACATTTATTAGCTAAGTGATCATGGACAAGTCACTTAACCCAGATTGTATCTTATCCAGGGCCATCTCCAATCATCCTGATTCATATCTGGTCACTGGTTGCAGATGTGTCTGGGAGGAAAAGTGAAGCTGGTGACTTAACATAGCATCTCCTCATGCAAATTCAATTCATTTGCTTGTCATGGCATCAGCTCCCAAATTTTTTATTCAATAACAAAGGAACAGTGGTCAGGGCTTTTTCTGGATACAGCTCAAAAGCTCTGCCTGGCATGGCAAGAATTTATAGAGGAAGGGAATGAGAATTTCCTGAATATCCAACCTATATAGTTCCTATGCTAGATATATTTGTATTGGTCCATTGTCCATTTTAAGAGTATAGAACCTTCTGTCTTTGTGATCTATGAAGCATGTATACTTAATTTAGTCACATGGCTCATAGTTTCCTTCAGAACTATGGGCTCCTTCCAAATAACCAAAAGAAAAATGTGGTTTCAATAATTTATTTTATTATTAGGAATATTTCAGTATTATAATTGTAAATAACCAAATTATATAACTAAAGGATCAATGTATCATAGATTTATGTATAAATATATATATATGTGTGTATGTATACATATACATACATATGTACTTACATACATAATCCTTGTGGCACTCAGGGGTAACAAAAACCAGGAATTAAAATAGGGCCCCAAAAAATGAATGATTGAACAGAATGTTGATGAAAAAATTGGAAATTGTTGTTCTGTAAGAAATGAAGGCTTCAGAGAAGCATGGGAAGACTTTTAGGTGTGATACAAAGTAAAGAAAGTAGAATCAGATAAAGAAATGTAGAGTTTGAACAAAGTTCAAGGACTATTATCTTTAATTTAGAAAAAAAAATATCTTATTGTCTGATCTTGTTATCTCTTATACTTTTTGTTTCTTCCTTAAGGATATTATTTCTCTCTGATCACACTCAATTTGGATCAATGTACAACATGGAAACAAAGTAAAGACTGACAAATTGCTTTCTGTGGGGGGGTGGCGGGAGGGAAGTAAGATTGGGAGGGAAAATTGTATAACTCAAATAAAATCTTTAATTAAAAATAAATAAAAAAGAAAGTAGAATCAGAGAATATACAGTTAGAACAATATGAATTCTAACCACATTAAAAAACTGACAAATTCTTAAGAATTTCAATTAACAAACTTAGTTCTAGAGAAAATTGAATGAAAAAAGTTGTCTTTCAGCAGAAAAATAGTGAACAACTAACACGAAACAGAGTATATACTAATATGCACCACCACTCTGTTAATCAATTAAAATGTGTTTCTTTGTTCCAAGGAATGGTTTAATGCCTCTTTTTGCTGAAGAAGAGGGATAGATTAAGGTGAGAAGACTGTGGTATAAAGACTTATATCAGAATGGTGAAGATAACAAAAAAGGAAAATAATAAATTTTAAAGAGTCTGTGAGGAAAGAAGAACATTGTTGAAGCTGTTCATGAATCTATGGGGATGAATACAACCATTATTGGAGGAAAAAAGCAATTTGGAATTATACATAAACCATTTCCAACCATTATATATCCTTTCACCCACATATATATTTTGAGGTAGGTCATTACCCAAAAGAGATAAAAAAAGTCTTAAATGCATATATATATATATATATATATATATATATATATATATATATATATATATGTATATATATATATACATATATATATAAACAACAATATACACATACATATATACTTACACACATACATTTATATATACCTACAGAAAGACAGACAGATAGATAGATAGATAGATAGATAGATAGATAGATAGATTAGATGATAGATAAACATTTTGTGAGGGTTAAAAAATTGCATACTATAAGAGTACCCATCAATTGAAAAATGACTGACTAGGTTTGTGTTACAATAATGTGATGGAGGGCTATTGTGCTATAAGAAATGAGGAAACATGATTTCAAAAAAGCATGGAAAGATATATGAAGTGATAGAGAATTATGTCAGCATAGTCAGAAATATTATAACATAAAAATAAAAATAAAAAAGATTCTTAAAACTTTTTAAAACTGGTAAACAATGAAATAAGCAGAATCAAGATAACTTTACTATTGCTACTAAACTGTAATACTAAACAACTTATAAACAATATGAAATATGGTCAATACAGTGACCATTCATGATTCCAGAAAAACTGATGATGAAATTGCTCCCCCTTTGCAAAGAAATAATGGATTTGGGGTACAGAATTTTGTATTTATATATTATATTATATTATATTATATTATATTATATTATATTATATTATATTATATTATATTATATTATATTATATTATATTATATTATATTATATTATAATATATGTTGGTAAATATGTGTACATTAGTGTATCTATTATTTATGTGTGTAATACAAAAATTAATGGAAATTGTTTTGCTTTACTGTGCATATTTTATAAGAATTTTTAATTTTCTTTTTTAATCAATATATTGAAAATTTGGAGGGCCAAAAATATTCTGTTAATTTTTTAAAATAGAAGACAAAGGATGCAATATGTAAAATGTTGCCTACCAGTTGCCTACCATTTAGATGAACTCATTGTATTATTATTATTATTATTATTATTATTATTATTATTATTATTATTATTAGTGTTATTTAAATTTTTAACTTTATTACAAGAGATCTCTCACAACATGAGAATAATCTGTAACTGCATTATAAAAATGCATAGACTTTTTTAATGATAATAAAAAAGCAGTGACATTTTAAAGAGAAACATTTTTAACTGTTCTAATACCCTCTTCTCTTTAGAAATTTAGGTTGCTAATCTAGAATTCCTTATATTGTTGACTGTTTCAATGTCTATGACTGTGGTTTTCTATCAAGCAACGTACTGTTCAGTAACTTTTGTTAGAGTCATTCTAAAATAGTCCCTCTTTTCTATAGCTATTGCTATTCTGTTATGAAAAAAAAGGAAAAAAAATAACCAGCTAGAAAACAAACTTTGGTGCTCGAATTTACACACTATGATACTTAACTACAGTGGTATTAAAATAACTATGGTTCACATGGGATGAAGGAGGGCTAGGATTTACTATTCCCCAAATCACCTCTGGGTAGCAGAGCCCATTACCCAATCCAAGACTATAAAGAAGACTGCAATATGGGTACAATATGCTGGGGAAGTGTCTCAGTAAATAAAGACCTAGTCAACTTTATGGCTTTTGTAATCCTGTCACTTAATACAGTTTATAAAGATTTGTTTATTAAATTTTGCAAGCCAAAATAAATATCTCTCTGTATTTCTAGCAGGGATGTTGACACAAGTTTCAAGAAACTGCAGCTGCAGCCTTCCTAGTTCTCCCCCTCCTCATCCTATTATCACAATGCACATTGTTCTGAAACCCTCAATTCAGCTATAAACAATCCACTCTATCAACAACATGCTTTTGCACTTTTTGAAATGGTGCTTTGAGGCAGATAAATGAAAATCACTATGGCAAGAAGCCAGCAAAAATTCTGCAAATTGTACCTTTGTAGGGGTACAGAGTAAGAGGACACATTATTTTATTTACTTTTGATTCTGAAACTCCATTTCTGTCCATACAATGGCTATTTATTTTTGCTAGAGGTTTGTTCTCATCTCAGCTGACACTTTCATACAATAATAACTCTGAAACCATAGCCCATGCTTGCTGATTTAGAAGTCTAGCATCCCTTCCACTGCCATGTGCCAACTAGATAATCACAGCTAAGATGGTCAAGTTTCAGGCATATTAAAAATGCTTTTGTATCCCACAGACTCAATAATGCATTGAGTGCATGAAGCTGAAAAGGCACTAGGCTCAATTAGGTCCCACACGGGTTTATTTGCCCTGAGAGCTTTTATTTTATTAGCTGGTAATAAAATTTAATTTGCCCTTCTTTTCTTAACTGAGTACATCTCTCAGGACCCTGACATTGTGACCTTTTGTGTAATTAGGATTTTTGATAAACTTTAAGCAGACCTGCTAAATAGAATGCCAATGATAAGCAAAACCTAAGTCATGACACAAAGTAGAAGCTTTCAGTTTTGGATTAGTTTCTATCATTAACACTGCTATTTTCAGGTTAATTTTCTATTAGTGTATTTTACTTCTGCACATACTCATTAAAGGTTCAAATATTTGGCATCTGTCTGAAAAATAATTCAAATATAAAGTGTTGCTGACCATTTGGTTTTTAATATTTAAACTCAGAAGGCAAATATTCTCTTTCTTCACAAATTATTTTATTAGTTTTAAAGAACATGTCATAAAACCTCCATTTTTTAAGCCCCAACCCCTTCACTGAAGCACAGCTGTTATTCAATGATCATTAGATAAAGTGTTTGTTTTCACAGACTAAGAAGAAAATCAAATCAAAAATCAAAGTCAAAGGTAGCTTATTAAAGAAATAAAGATTTTTTTTATCTTAAGAAAATTAAAATAACTGGTAAATTCTGTTCCTTTCATTTTCATTTTGTTGCCTTCTTGTATTTTTATTGCCTAAAATATGGAGGGCATTCATATCAAAATGGTTTATAAATTTTATCATCTACAATTTATTGGCCATTTATTTTAAGTAACTAATACAAGTAGGAAATAATTTAATGATCTATAACTTAACTAAATGCATTAAAATATTGTGAAATATGTCCTGGAACATATTCTTCTTGAATCTCATACTTTTTTTTTTACCCTTTATGGAAAGTTTTAGAAATGAAACATCTTCCTGGGTTTTAATTTTGAGTTCCTCAGACCTTTGTAACCCAGATGTTTTTATTGAGGTTGTTTACCAAAGAAAATGAGATATATAGGAAGGATTGAGCTACAAACATGGAATTTCATGAAGTTATAAATCAATAAAGGAATTTTTGCTATTGCTATTTACAATGCAAGAAAGGCTTCTAACAGCAAACTGAGTCAGCTCACATTAATTTACTACCTATCAACAAACTCAAGGATCCCCAAGAACAGCATTATCCAATAGGTAAGAATATGAAGTCTGCAATAGCTATTGATTTCCAAACTAACCATAACATTGGTTGTATGCCTTTATAAATTGACTTTTAAAATGAATTACTAGGTAATATTAAAAATTTACCTATGAATTGTTGCAACCAATTACCATAACAATGAAAATATATTTTATAATTAGGCACAAAAATATGTTTTATTATATCTTTTGAAATCTCTTTGCGTTTTCATGACATTATTCTGTAATAGTTCTCTTCCCAAACCATCAGAATCCTTGGTATATGCCCTTTGCAAGAACATTACCTATGCTCCTCATACTATGCATGGCTATGTCCATGTATTGTCCTAAGATCATTCTGTTTATTCTCTCTGTCTCTCTGTCTGTCTGTCTTTCTCTGTAACTCTTTCTCTGTCTCTGTCTCTGTCTCTGTCTCTGTCTCTCTCTCTCTCTCTATATATATATATATATATATATATATATATAGATATATGTATATATCTATATATACATATATCTATATATACATATACATATAGATATATATAGATATATATCTTTATGGCCTTAACTTTGCAGATGACAATTTTCTTTCTAGCTGCCTCTTGATTTCCCTAACTTCTTTCCAATCTCAGTTAAAATTCCACATTCAAGAAATTTTTCCTGATCCCCTTGAATGTTAACGACTTTTCTCTGTTGATTATCATAATTTATCTTATGTGTATGTGTCTTATTTCATATAGATTCTTGTATATTGTCTCTCTCCAAAGAGTGAATTCTTTACAACAGGAGCTCTTTTGTCTTTCTTTGTGTTCCCAGTGCTTAGCATAGTGTTTATCACCTAGTGGGTGCTTATTGACTGGCTCCTGGACACATGACCATTAAGTTTATCAAGCCTGAATTCAAGGGTTCAAGGGGTCCTCAGAAGTCAACTAATCCAGTTAAATTCTCCTTTTTTTAAAAAAAATAGTTGAGGAAACGTAGGTTCAGAGATATTAAGTGACTTCTTCTAGGTTGCAGAGCTAGGGTTAAGATATAAACACATTTCTTCTTATTCTGGAGCTAGTGTTCTATTCAGTGAACTACAGGCATCTCAAACTCAAAATGACCAACACAAATGTCTGAAGATATACGTATATATATATAAGCACCTTTTCTAGACAGTCAAGTATGCAACTATCAAATCATTCTTAAATCTTTACTCTCACATACCTCACAATTCTTACCAGCTATCAAGTTTTACTGAATCTATAGCTTAATCTTTGTATCTGACCCTTTCTCTCTATTCACACAGTTACTCTTTATTGAAGAACTCATCACCCTTCACCAGAGCTATTGAAATAGCCTAATTTATATCCCTGACCTAGACTTTTTCCTCTGCAAAACATCTTCCTCATAGTAGCAAAATCTTAAAATAAAGGTCTGCTATGTCATGCTCCCTGGACAAGAAGTTATAGGAACTCCTATTGACTTAGAATAAAATATAAACTCCTCTATTTGATTTTCAAAACCATTTACAATCTTAATTCAAACCTGTTTTTTATACTTTCCTCAATCATAGATTCTGTAGTTCAGTCAAATGACCCACTTATTTTTATTCATGTATACTATTTCATCTTCCACATCCTGGTCTTTACATGTGCTATTTCTCAATCCCTCATGCCAAAAATGCTTTCCCTCTTCATTTCTGATTCATAGAATCCTTAAAATCTTTTGTCTCAGTTCAAATACCACCTCCTTCAAGAGGTCTTTCCTAATTTCCCTAAGCTTTCATCCCAAGCCTTATTTTGAAAACAACCTATATTTGCAGGTCTATAAAAATATCATTTCCCACAAGGATGATGTCAGCAATGAGGGTCAACAAATTAATGGGTCACAATTTAGTACCAAGTGAGTTAAAAACAGAATGTTAGGCTGAAGTACCAATTAGTTTTACTCTGTAATGGCAATATTTGAGTTTTTACTTTTGGCTGCTACACTTCCCCCCAATATAAAAAAATAAACAAACAAAAATTAAGGCAGTCAATAGCTCTTTCCTTCTTCCTTCCTTCCTTCCTTCCTTCCTTCCTTCCTTCCTTCCTTCCTTCCTTCCTTCCTTCCTTCCTTCCTTCCTTTATAGTTCTGCTCAGTCCTAGTGAACTATCTGCAAGTTAAATCATCCTATATTTATCAAAAATTAAAATCAATAACAAGTTTATTCACATGTACAAATTCATTCTTCAACAAATATACATATATAAACATATATGTGTACACATGAAAATATATTTATGTATGTATGCTATTTGCATGTGTGTATAGCTATATATATATATATATATATATATATATATATAGAAATAGAGACAGACAGATAGACAGAAAGATAGATATATATAGATGGATGGATAGACATAGGTATGTTATTGCCTGCACTAGACATTAAACATGAATACAGGGAGATTTTATATATATATATATATATATATATATATATATATATATATATATATATATATATATATATATAATCTGACACAGCTCCAAATTACAAGGAGATTAGAATCTACTTAGAGATAAAAGACATACATAAGTGAAAAGGTAAAAACTATCCAGCAGTAAAAGAGTGGTGATTCAGAGGAGGGAAATAACAGTGCAGTCTGGTATAATAGAAAAACTTTTAGAAAGGATGATTAAGCTGAGTATTGGAATGGTGGACAAGATTTGGATAGAAAGGGAAAGATTTGAATTGAAACTATTCAATTGTGCAAGAAAATATGCTGAACAACATGAGTAAAGTATTTGAAGAAGATTTTTGTTGGAACAGAACAATTGAGTAGAGAAGTAATAGATAATGTAGAAAACAGACTGTGGAAGTCTTCAGATATTAAAATAAAGAAATGGTTTCATGATATATTTCGATTGGATTATATTTGTCTGGATGAGGTTTACATGTTTTTATGTATGTACATTATTTTTTTTTTTGTAGATTATATATAACTTTATAGGCTAGCTCTAGAACTAGAAGGCACCAAACACCATATGTTATCTTGTTTTAGAGATGAAGGAAGTGAGTTGCTCAGTGACTTATCCAAGATCACACAGATAATGAAAATTGTCAGAAGAATTTGAACCCAGATCCTTTGAAGCCAGAGTCAGGATTCCTTCCACTTTTTCCAATAAAGACATTCATTAATGAAGCCTCTGAAATGGTTTATTCTTTAGAGCAACAGACCTAGAGACATGAAGATCGAAGTTAAAATCTAGATTCAGATACTTACTAGCTATGTGACCCTGGGCAAGTCACTTCCTGTTTACCTCAGTTTCTCCTCTGTAAAATGAGCTGGAGAAAGTAAAAACAAATCACTCCCATCTTTTTGCCAAGAAAATCTCAAAAATGTTCATGACTCTTGTTAACTGACTCTGAAAACAGTACTTTTTCCTACTGAACCATGTTGCCCATTCTAGTTCCGAATCTTATAAAACATTTTCAGATTTGTGATCCTGGGTATGACTAAAAAGACTGAACAACAACAAATGTCACTGCCTTCATTAAGATATCACCTCTTTTAAAATATGGATTGATTGTTTCTTTGTATTAGTATAACTACTAGTATATCTATATTAGCATACTAGTTGATGTTTATTAAATGATTTTAATTGATTAAATATATGCTTTATTGTTTTAAATAATTACCCACTCACTACTCACAAACATTTTACAGGAACACACCACACACACACACACACACAACACATTGCATTTCCTAGTGAACAGGTGAGACGGGTGTGACAGAGGCACATCCAGATTCGTTGGCAGTGAATCTGACCAAAGTAGAGTTTGAAGGGACTTCACCAAGTACAGAAGCAACAGAAACAAAAAAGTCAGCAAAAAATCACCTACTGCAGGGGCAAAAGGAAAGCTGCATATGTAGTAGATAAGCTAACCAGATTGGTAGTGTCAGTAACTAAGAAGGAAAGGGTGATAAGGAGTATTTGCCTTAGAAAAGGTTCACAACTGAAGAGGAGGAGGAGGATGACAATAGGCAGTGGACTCCACCAAGGTCCAGTAGGGCCTTGTATGTTATAAGGAAAAGTTGCCTTTGGATTAAAGCATGCCACTACAGCATATCAGCAGTATGACTCAAGCTATATTGAAAATGCCCCAAGTATCTAAGAACCATTTATTTCCCTTCTCTAAGATGTTTTCAGTTCTAATCCCTAAGGAGGTAACAAATCACAGGATAAGAATCAAAGATACTATAATAATAATGATGGTGACAATAATATTTATATAGTACTTTAAGTTTTGCCAAATACTTTGCAAATTGTCTCATTTTATTAAGAAGTGTTGCAGCTCCCTCATTTTGCAGCTGAAAAACTGAGCAGTGAAATGTCTGTTCAAAGATCACATATATACTAAGTGGCTGATCCAAGATTTCATCTTAAATCAACTGACTCTGAAACCAGAACTCTTTCTCCTGAACCATATTGCCCATGCTAATTCCCAATATTATAAAACATTTTCAAATTTGTGATCCTGAAAGAAAGTTATAATACACACATAGGAAGTATCTAAACTATTACAAGGATATTTGCTTCAAAAATACTAAAGGAAAATAATATTCCTGCTTCAAATCTAGACTCATTTTACAACTTCTACTGAACTGAAGGAGTAATTGTGTCAAATGCTCTTGCTTGCTATATTTCAGGATAGGTATATCTAGGTTATCTCCTCACATAAAAGACACATTTTACTAGAAAGAAGGACTTTCTCTGAGATGTGCATATTATAAAAATGATTTTGGGGGGGAGGCACATGGAAAGATAGGACATGCATGTATCAAGTAGCTGGTGAGCATGTCTATGTCTAATACATAGGAGAGATTATTCAAAAAGGTGTTCATCCATGTGAACACATGAACTCTGTAATCCTGCTAAGGTCAGAGAGACCAAAGGAAATCTGTTGTGTATCAAGCTGGAAAGCACCTCTGGGGCTGTATCTCCCAAGGCCAGAGCAAAGACTGGTTTTGTTTCTCATTTTGAAGAGCATCTTTTCACTTGGTTAGGCTTCATCCACCTTTCAACTTCTTCACCTTGGTCTGTGTGCCATTCAGCTCCTTGAGAAAGGGGACAAGCGCTAGGAGAAGCAAGCAAACATTAACTTCCCAGCTTATAAATGAGAACTCAGAGCTCCAGCTGTTTAATGCAAATGACATCAAAGTCCAAGGCATAAGGAAAATATGAGCAGAATAGAGCCTAGGAGGTCTATTCTCACAACAAACCCATGGAACACCCATTGGCGCTAATAGGGATTATGCATTCATATCAAGGGGACTGCAAAACCCCATGGCAGAGAGGCAGCAAATACACCAGATATGGAAAATGTATGAGAAAAAAAGATTAACTGACAAAAAGTTAATTAAAACTGCTCTGATTATGAGGTAGAATTTAACAATTACTTTAAAAAATGCAGCGTGACACAGCGCAGCACTGCAACTGAATTAATCATGAATGAGGATAGTAATTTTTAATTTTTGTGTGCTTGAGAAAAGCACTCAACAGATTTGACAATTAGAGCAGGGGAACAGCCTTGCATGGCACAATGTGAGCCAGTTTTTCCCAGCGGTTTTTGCGAGGGAACTAAGCAGATGTGCTCAAATATTGACAAGTGCACAATATTCACATGCTTCTCGGCTGTTGACCCGGCTGATTCGGGAAAGTGAGCTTCAATCTGGAGCCTTGCTGCTGCTGTTGGTGAAGCCGGTTGTTGATCACAAAACGACACAACAAAGTGCAACACAACACAGCAAAACGTAATATGTGACTGTAAGGACCTGGTGGTTTCAGTACATAGGCAGTTTTTGATGAAATGAAAGTAGATGGGTTAGGAGGAGGAAGAGAAAGTCTAAGACTTCCTGGGACTTTGCCATGAGGCACTGAAGAGTAGAGAACTCCCAGGCTTAACACATTTAGTTTTCTACAGCAAAAAGAGAGGAATCTGTATTTTTCCCATTCAAATATTGACCTATGACATATTTCTTCCTGCAGGGGATTACCCTATCAGATTTCTTCAAACACTGGCAGAAAGTATGCTCTGAGTGAGTCCTGTGTAGCTATGGAGAGAATGGAGGGATCCATCCATCCCTTTCACTCCTACTATAACTTATAGCTCTTCATTGCTTTGCTTAGTCTTACTTTTCTAAGTAAACCAACCTCTCTCCCACTTTCTAGCTACAGGAAGAAATTTTTCTCCAATTTTCCCTCCATTGCTGTATATGGTCCCCCAATCTTCTGTTGGAGAAGAAAGAGCATAGGACCTCTCTTCTTTGGACATGAACATAATGACTTCCAAGATATATCCCAAATCAGAGATTCTAACTAAGGAGCCATTCTAGACATTAATCCACCCTACAACTAATATTTGGTTTAATTTTCCCATCATGAATTACACAATGAGATAGATTGAGAGTCTGTTTCCTAAGTTTTGCCCTGCTTTTCAAAAAGAGGTTCCAATATGTGGGAAGAGATCCTTTGCCTTTATGGGGCTGCTTTTTAGAAAAGAAATATGGACAAGTATATTAAAACTCTTAAGCAAAGCAAACATAGGCTATAGGAAAGGTCAATAATGATGAAGATGTTTGTCCTTCATTCTCAAAGAAAACCATCAGGAAGTGAATCCATGACAAGCAAATGAATTGGATTTGAGTAAGGCAGTGCTGTACAAGTCATCAAGTCTCATGTTCTCCTCCAAAGGCCAGTGGTCAAATATGAATCCAAATGCCTAGAGATTGGCCCTGGATGCCAGACAATCAGGGTTAAGTGACTTATCCAAAGTCCCACAGCTGGTAAGTGTCTGATGCTGGATTTGGACTCATGTCCTCCTGAGTCAGAGCTCTATCCATTGTGCCAATATGTGTACTAGTGAAATTAGAATTTTCCTTTACAACTGCAAGTATGTATAAATTGAGAACCAATAGAAAAGACATTAGCCTTGGTATCAGGAAACCAGATTTCAAATTCTATTTCTTACAATTATTAACTAACTAAAAACAGGTGAGCTAAGATCTCTGAGCCTTAGTTTCCTTCATCCTTACTGATTTACACTTAATGACTCTATTTGGGTTTTTTTTAGCAAAGATGCTGAAGTGGTTTACCATTTCCTTCTCCAACTCATTTTGCAGATGAGGAAACTAAGGTAAACAGGAAAAATGACTTGGTCAGGGTGATATAACTCATGTCTGAGACCAGATTTGAACTCAGGAAGAGGAACCTTCTTGACATCAGGTCTGACACTCTAGCTACTGGTCACCTGGGAAATAGTACTTGTGCTCCCTCTTATATAGGGACCTTGCATGAAAATGCTTGTTAAATCTTTAAAAGAACTACATAGCTAAAGTGCTTATTATATGAAGGTCTTGCTAATCAGAACATTAACTTTTTCTTACCAGTATCACACAGTTCAGTAGTTAGGGGCAGTTTGAAGACTGATCCAAATAAAGGTCAATCTTAACTTGGTTTACATTCTCAGTCTGATTTTTTTTTCATAAGTTAAAGCAAACCAAAAATTTAAAAACAGCAAACTTTTAAGCCTTTCATCTTATTGCAACACATAAAGTCAATAAGGATTCTTATTATGTTCCAGACACTGTGCTAAGCATAAAATCAAGTAAAAATTCAGATCCATTCCCAAGCTACTCCTTCCCTCATCATCTTAAGCTTCCTCCCATCTTTCCTCCATATCCCAAATTTCATCTTCATGGAGAACTCTCTATATGGAAATTCTTTTCTAGATAATCACTCCAATGAATCAGCTATGCTTTCTAATCCAAGAGTTGCATAAAATTCAATTACTAAGGAGTTTTTTAAAGATATAAGGGCTAAGGAACTTGTCCAGGGTTTCTCACAAAGCTGCTAAGTACCAAACAATAGAGGAGAGATTGCAGGGTTGGAGGAAGGAAGACTTGCATCTGAATTCAACCTCAGACAGCTTCCTCATCATCAGCAAAATAGGGATAATAATAGCATCTACCTCTCAGGGTTATTGTGGGGATCAAAGAAGTTAATATATGTAAAGTGCTTTATAAACATTTAGTATATATTTATGCAGTCCATTATTATATGACTATTATTTAGATTTGAACATAGGTCTTCCTAATTCCAGCACTCTGTTCACTCCACCATGCCACCTTTATATTATAGCAAAAGTATATTGAATATTTTTACTAATAGGTAGTCACTTAATACATATAATTATTAGAAATTATTTAAGAATGATTTAAATTTTATGCTTTAGCTAATCTGTAATTTTATTTATATAGATAATTATTCCAATGAGTCAGTTGGAATTTAGATCATAGAGTTCAAAGGGACCTCAAATAATATCAGGTCCAACTTGCTCATTTTACAGATGAAGAAACTGAGCCTTAAGGAGGTTAATTAGTTTTTCCATTATCACTCAATTAGTAAGAAACTGAAGGGAGCTTTAAATGGGAGAGTTTTGGTATAACACTTCATTAGTGTACCACAAGAGTCTTGCCACAAATCTTCTGTCCTTTATACTATGGGTCTTCCCTAAGATTCCTTGACGTTATAGAAATATCAATACTGCGTGAAGTTGTCATTCCTTCTTCTTACCCTTATTATTTTCTAAACATGCATTTCTTTGGACATAATGAGTTTTGAAAATAGTTCCTTCAGGAGACTCCCTGTCTTCACTAACTCTTCTCTCTCCCTTGCCCCTCTGTCTCTGTCTCTGTCTCTGTCTCTGTCTCTGTCTCTGTCTCTCTCTGTCTCTCTGTCTCTCTGTCTCTGTCTCTGTCTCTCTCTCTCTCTCTCTCTCTCTCTCTCTCTCTCTGTCTCTCTCTCTCTCTCTCTCTCTTTATCCCCTCATACAAGACTCAGTACAGGTAATTTGATGGGGACGGGGGGCGGGGTTAAGTGACCACTTCAAGGACAAATCATCCAAGAACAGTAAAGTTCAAAAGAATTCTGTTTTAATGAACATTCAATGACTATTTGTGAAAGGAAACAATATAAACTTTTGAATCGTTGAGTACCAGTACATAACGGGCCAGTAATCAGTTGTGTTTCCATAATCCATAAAACTAGTATGGCAGCATCCTCTTAACTAAAAAGAGATATCGTGATTAGGCAAATGGTAAATGTGTGATCTTATCAGAGTAAACACACAAAGTTCTCTAAATGAAGAACCAATGGGAAAAGAAATATGACTCCACAAGTTCATAAGCAAAATTTAAATATATATTTATTCTGACCTCTCCCACTAAGATGGCATATAAATTCTGCAGGCCTCAGAAATTCAGAAACTTGATCCATAACTGATGTTTTCTGTTTTTCCATAACATTATTGATTTGAATAATGTGACAAAAATGGGGAATTATGTTTAAGAACTACAACATTGTTAGAATTTTTCATTCATCAAGTAATCCAAATCTTATGGAAACAAGAACTCCTTAAAAGTTAAATTTTCTCTTGGGGACACTATCCATATTTATTGAACAATTATTCCACTTAAAATTTGGACTACTATTATTTCCCTTAATAGAAATTATTTTTTCTTACTTTGCATGTGCTTTTTATTTGCTTATTTACTTGAGTGGACAAGTAATATGTACTAGATGTATACATGATGATAGCTGCTGAAGTGATACTCATCTGTGCATGGTTCATTTCCATGATTTCTGCAAACTACAGAAAAATGGAATGAGAATTATTTAATGTATTAAATAGTTAAAGAGTATATGTTTTGGCCTCCAGACAGTCTAGTGACCACATCAGAGGATATTCAATGTGAATGTGTTCATGTTGGCTTTCCATATTATTCATAAGAGGACTGCTCACTTTCAACTTCTAAATTATTCCCTATTTCCACCACTGTAAACTGTCCTAGAATGATGGAAATGATGAGCTGGTGCTAAAACCCCTGACTTTCTTATTGACAAAAGTGCAGAATCCCTTCCAGACAATCAACTCTCTTTACTTCATATCATTGGTCTAGCGACATATATTTCATTTTATTAAGAAGACAAGACCATATTTATTAAAAAACTATTCCATGGAATGCTTCATTTGATTACCTACTCTAGTCCTTTAAACCCTGGAAGACATTTTCTATGATATTTCTTACAGTCCTTGATGGTGAAAGTAATAGAAACAGAAGATGGAATCTTGGTCTCAGATGAGGTCTTGGCATGGACTCAGTGGGTTTTGTGTTTCATTTCTCATGCTGCCCTAGTCATAGCCAATAGAGGTCCAGGTCACTGCTTCAGAAGCAGCCATAGTCAAAAAAATCATTTGCAGCACAGCTGCCAATATCTTTCCATATTTGGAAGGGTGAACAGAGTTCTCCTCTTTCCCTTTCCTCCTTACATCCTAAAACTATTGGCAGGAAGTCTTTTCAAGGGCAAAGAAATTTCGAAGGTCTTTAATCTGGATTCAACCTTCCAGTACTTCCCTTTGAAAGTTACTGAACTCTCCTTTTTATCAGTATTTCTATGAAGACATAGAGTTCATAGATGGATTTTTGGGTAGGAAAAAAAGCACAAGTTTATTTTCATTAACCTTTGGTTTTCTTTAAAACACTATGCATTTTATTATATGCATTTCAAAACATTTTAAGAAGGGGTCCATAGACTTCACTAGTCTACCAAAACAGTCAGTTCTATACTTTAGATATATTTGTATACAATATGATGTTTCCCTCAGTAGAATACAAGGTCTTTAAGGACAGAGGATCATTATTTTTCCATCTTTGTGTATTAAATTATGGTATTCCTCCCACTTCAGTTAGTACAGGCACAGAATGTTGTCACAGGATATGAGGTAATAGGGAAATGATAAGGTGTTAACACCCATTAATTCCTTTATGGTATATAAACACCTTTGTATTCCCAGAATACTTAATAAATGTCTATTGCTCTGAAATTATTCCGAGAGTCTTCAGAGATGATTCTTTAATCAGGACCTTGCTGACCACCACTATTACTACTCATTACACTATGTTTCAATAAAATCATCCATTTTAATAACAATTTTCATTCTACCTTACAGATTTGAAGCATCTATTTGAGGGAGCCCAGAAGAATGTTAATACAGAGTGTGTGGGTATGTTAGAGGGGAGGGGGAGGGCAGTGTTGGAAAGCATATGGCAGAGTGAGAAGGGGCTGCAGCATTTGATGGCATATGGAGTGGAACTCCATAAAGATGAAGGCAAGACACCTAGCTGCCTCATGCCGCTACCTGCTACTGAACAGGACTAACATGTCGATTCCTGCAAACCTTACTGGCTCGGCTGTCATTGCTTTTGCTGTCTTTCCTGACAGGGCTTGGCTGGAATGTCTTGGGCCCCATATGCTACCATCTCTTCTATACCACTATGCAAGACCAGATAGTGACAATCTGGGAGCTAAATTAGAAACTGTAACTATTTTTGAGCTAGTCTCTCCCTTTACACAGAATACTCACTGTCACTAAGATGTGCTAAGACTCTTTTCCTAATATCACCCAACTCTGTCTTTGGATTTCCTTATCTTGAATAGTACAAGTTCACTGGACCTCAGTTCAGACCGGAGTGAGAAATCTCCTTTTTAGGCTTATCACCCCTATGCCCCTGCCCCTCTCCCCTTAACTTGGATATTAGGTTGACTACTTTGGGAAAAGGTGATGATAGTGTTGTTGGTGGTGATTGTCATTTCAATTCAGGACTTTTGATAGAGTGCTATTTTAAGTCCCATAATAAAGTCATAGAAATGGATAGACTATAAGAATTGCTGTCTTAACAGAGTGTAATTTTATAGGAACCTTCCTCAAATGTACACTATCAAGAAAAAAGACTCACTTTCAGCTTGTCAAACTCCTAGGAAACAGGATCAGTATAGCAATTCAATACTTATTTGGAAAATTACCATGGTATTGGTTTAACTTAATCTTGCAATATATCTTAAAGGAGTAGATTGATAATGGAAATATCTTCTCAGGTCACAAGTATTTCAGATAGCTCACAGATCTGAAAGTTAAAGATGTTATTCTAATAAAGCTGAGCCACTCACTATCTCTGTCAAATCTTTCTTCAGATTAAGCCAATTCAATTTAACATTTATTGAGCATGTTCTATGTACATTAACATCAGTTAGTTATCTCCTTTTGAGGAGGGCATTCTTTCCAAGCTCTCTGCCAAACCATCTCCTCACTTCCCTCCATTTGACATTCTCATTCCAATTCTCTTTTCAAATTCACCTATAGTTTTTTTCATTAGAATAACTCCCACTCCCATTCCAATTCTTATACCCCACTTCCCTCACTTCCAGTCTCCCAATCTCTCCCAGTCTAGTCCCATTATTCAAAACTAAGTTGAGTTTCCTTTTCCTGGGAAGCTTCCCCAGTGCACTCTAGCCTCCAGTGACTTCCTAATTCTCTGAAATTAAATAGTTCTTATTGTTTGTGCTGCTCCTTTGAGCTCTTAATCTCATTTTGTTCTTTGTTATTTAATAGTTGCCTGTGTGTTTCCCCAACAAAGTTATATGCTAGAGGGCAGAGATCTTCTATACAAAGCTTACTCTCAATAAGTAATGGGTGACCTGAAGTGATTTAGAATACAACTTTTGTCATGTTCTCAGCAAATGACATGTGGTTCTGATGCAGGGAATTATGCATAGGAAATACTGTAATCTGAAACAAATTTTGTAATCTTTTTGTACTATTCCTTGTGGACTCTGTACTGTAAAACACTTCCTCTTGACTTTCATTTTGACCTTGGCCATGCTTTCACCAGTAAGTCAATCTTACATAGGTATGACAGCCATCTTGAGCTCCTGGAAATGACCTGTTGGACTTGCAGGTCATGCTCTTTGGGACAAGAAGAACTAGTGCATCCTTGTGTTGCTCATGAACAATGAGTACTGTTTTAGCCCCTCCTTGACAGATTGCCCTCCTAAGGCCTTGTAGTGGAGAGTACCTAGAGCCAGGGTTAAACCACTTCAGAAGCACCATACTTGTCCAACCTACTATGGAAATGCATTTAAGTTCAGACTAGAAGAGAAGTTTCTTTCTTTCCTTCTATTCCCCCTGCCAAGATGGACACTCTCTCTAAACTAGAACCATATGCTGCTGGTCTAGGCCACTGGAGACCTATGACTTCCTTTTCTTCCTCCCTTACTCTCAGGCAACCTTGCCTAAAACTTCCATTTATTTATTCATTCATTCATTTATTTATTTATGTATTCATTTGTTATTTATTGATTGATTTATTGATTTGTTTATTTATTTAATTTCATTTTTAACATTTTATTTGTTTTCCAATTATACACAATAGTAATATATATCCATCTTTTTTTGCAAGGCTCTGAATTCTACAATTTCCTCCCCTTCCTTCCCCCCCCCCCACAGAAGACTGCTTGATACTCTCTACATTGTTTCCATGCCATACATTGATGTAAACAGAATGTGGTATAAGAGTAAACATAACAGTAAACATAAACCCCCTCCCCCCAAGAAAATGAGAAACCTCAAGAATAACAAAAGAGAGAGAAAAAAAAATTTACTTCAGTCTGTATTCAGATTCCAATGACTCTGTCTCTGGGGTGAGTTGCTTTCTTTATCCTAAGTCCACTGGAGAAGTTGTTTCAATATTTTTTCCCACAGTTGCTATTACTAGCTGTACCTCCACTCTATTCCTCTCCACGCTCATTTATTCTATTCTCTCTCTCCTTTCATCCTGGCCCTGTCCAAAAGTGTGGTGGATCTGAGTACCCTCTCCCTTGATTTTCCCTCTCTTCTATCACCTATTTCCCCCTTCCCTCTCCCCATTCCCCCTTATCCTGTCCCTTTCTTCTTATTTTTCTCTAGGGTAAGATAGATTTCCTCACCCTATTAATTGTGTTTGTTATTTCCTTTCTGAGCCATTTCTGATGAGAATGAAGGCTCACTCATTCCCCCTTGCCTTCCCCCTTTCCACTTCATTGAAGAAGCTTTTTCTTGACTCTTATGTGAAATTTCTTAGCTTCTTTTTCTTCTTCATCTCCTTTTCCTTCTTCCCAATACTTTCCTTTATCACCCATTGACTCCATCTTTTTACTGTATTATACCATTATATTCTGCTCCTTCCTATGTCCTGTCTATATATGTTCCTTCTAACAGCTCTTATAAATGAGAAAGTTCGTATCAATATCTTCTTCCTGTGCAGGAATATAAACAGTTCAATATCATTAAGTTCCTCATAGTTAGTCCTTCTCTTCCACCCCCTCTATGGTTCACCAGAATTCTGTACTTGGAGATGAAACTTTCAGTTCCAGTTGTTTCAATAGGAAAGTTTGAAAGTTCCCTGTTTCATAGAAAGTCCATCTTTTCCCTTGAAAGAAGATGTTCAGTTTTGCTAGGTAGTTGATTCTTGGTTGTAAATCAAGATGTTTTGCCTTTCAGAATATCATATTCCAATCCCTACAAGCCCTTAATGTAGATGCTGCCAGATTCTGTGTAATCCTGACTATGGAGCCTTGGTATTTTTAATTGTTTATTTCTGGAAGCTTTTAGAATTTTCTCTTTGATTTTGGAGTTTTAGAATTTGTCTATAATGTTACTGAAAGTTTTTCTTTTGGGGTCTCTTTCAGGAGGTCACTGGTGAATTCTTACAACTTCTAATTTACCCTTTGCTTCTAGGATCTCAGGGCAATTTTGCTGTATTATTTCTTGAAAAAAATGAATTCTAGGCTCTTCTCCTGATCGTGAATTTCAGATAGCCCAATATTTTTTAAATTATTTCTTCTGGATCTGTTTTCGGGGTTGGTTGTTTTTCTAGTTCACATTTTCTTCTAATTTTTTACTCTTTTTAGAAGATTTTTATTTCTTCCTGATTTTTTTGCAAAGTCATCAGCTTCCTTTAGTTCCATTCTGCATTTGAAGGAGTTATTTTCTTCAGAGAGCTTTTTCATCTCCTTTTCCAGCTGGCCAATTCTGCTTTTTAAGGCATTTTTCTCTTCATTTGCCTTTTTTTTTTTGTTTTGCTTTTTCCATTAGGCCTAAACTGGTTTTTAACACATTATTCTTTTTTTCAGTATTTTTTTGTATCTTTCACCAATCTTTTGATTTGGTTTTCATGATTTTTCTGCATCACTCTCATTTCTCCTCCCAATTTTTCCTCTATCTCCCTTAATTGCTTTTCAAAGTCTTTCTTGAGATCATCCATAGTCTGAGTCCATTTTATATCTATCTTAGAGGTTTTGGATATAGAAGCTTTGATTTTGTCATCATCTGAGTATGTGTTTTGATCTTCCATGGGACTAAAGAGATTATGGTCAGATTCTTCTTTTTTTGTTGTTTACTCATTTCCTCACCCCAAGACAGCACTTCCAAGTCTTTTTTTTTTTGGTGGGGGACACCCCACTGGGACCTTTATTCTTCCAAGGTCTTACTTCCCTCTGCCCTGGGGCTATAAGGAGGGATCCAGCTATCTTAGTATGGAAGCCCAAACTGCAACCTGGGTCTGAGTGTAGGCAAACAGCAGAATCCTACCACAAGGGAGAGCAGAGAAGTCTGCAGACTTCCCTTATCTCTGGGGGTCCAGGCTGCTTTCTCCAGATTCTTGCAGCAGATTCTGTGGCTGCTGCTCCTCACTGCACATTCATTCTGGCATAGCAGAGTTCTTTCCCCACCCCTTCAAGTTGCTGCTGGTGATCTCTGGGTTGTGCTGGGCTATGCTGTTGCTGCTGCCATGGCTTTTTTCCCCCCCCACACTCAGTCCTGGTAAAATACACCTTTCCTGTGGAACTTCTAAGTTATCTTGGACTGGGAAAATGTATCACTCAGTCCTTCTGTTGGTTCTGCCCTCCTGAATTTTGGCTAGAGTGCTCATTTGTTTGGTTTTTGGAGTTTGGGGGGAAGGAGTTCCCGGGAAATGCTGCCTTCATGCCATCACCTTGGCTTTGCCCCCCCTAAAACTTTGTAATTTATCTTTTCCTCACACCATTACTAGCATAATCTGTAAACTTTTCAGGCTTATGAAATAAATCCTGAGCTATTTCAATTCCAGGGCTAGTTGTGAATTCCTTCATTTATATCAAACTTCCAGTCTTTAATGGGGCACAAATTTCTCTGGCAACAATACAAACAGTAAGTAACAGTAAATAAGAGCTAGAATTGGAACTTCAGTATTTTGATTCCAAACAAGTTTACATGTACTACAATAAGGACTCAAAAATAAATAACAATATGCATTCTGATTTTTTTTAGGTGACTATTAGTGAATGTTGACTTAATTTTATCTTTTGTTTCATATTGCTACTGCTTATCTTTCATTCTTGAAGAAGGGAGGTGATGCCATGACATGTAAGTGCATTGGATTTAAGTGGCGAGGGAGTCACCAGTCTCACTTTTTTCAGAGTCATTTGGGTCCAGTGGCCAGATATGAAATAGGACCATTGGAGATGGCCCTGGTGCAGTTGGGGGTAGGGGTAGGGGGCAGAGGTGATCTTAGCCTTTTTTTGTGTGTTAAGGTCCTTAAGAGGTCTCATTCTGACTGATGAAATGCCTATTCAGGGATTAAGGTAACAAATGAGTCAAACAATGGTCACTTTTACTTAGTCAAAAATAAAAAAAAAAATCTGAGAGGAGAAGATTCTTAGGGTTTTTTCATTGATTAAGGGTGGTAGAAAGAAATATAGTAAAGTATGTCCTCTTTTGTAAAATCAAGAAAAAAAATCTAATAGGATAAGTTTCTCAAAGTGTCTGGCCAAAATAGAAACATTAGTTATTTACATTCACTCAGAGCCAATCAGAACCCAAACAATGCCTAAAGAGGGGCTTATTTTGGGATCCATTATTGGTCAATCAATATAACCTAAATAAATTCAGGGCTTAGTTTTCCAATTATAGAAAATATTCTAAAATATTCATTTCAGAGTTTACATGCAGTCATATTAACACAAGATTACTTTTTTAAATGGACATAGGAATTAATATTGTAATGGCACATGTTAACACTAGAGACGAATATCACTTATTATAAAATTCCAGATGACACTAGTAGTACTGAAAGAGTTTTGAGTAAATAAATTTCTATGCTTTCCCAAGTATGGGTACTCTCTTCACCAATGGTATGATAATTTTAGTGGAACCTGGAAGTTTAGCTTTAGACAAGCTTCCAGAAACTCAGAAAAGTTAAATGATTTGCCTATGGTTCCATAGCTAATAAGTATTAGATACACAATTTGAACCTAGATGTTCTTGACTTTAAGTTCAGAATGTGTATTAACATCCAATTCCATGTCTGTAAGACTGTAAGACCTAGATAAATTGTGGATGAGTTAGAAATGTAGATTTAAAAAAACTAGTCCTTCATTTATTTCCCCTATAGAATATTTATAAATTATTTTCAAAACATAAATTAAACTATACTTTTCTTTTCCTCCCACTCTCATTTCTTCTTTATGAGACTAGAGGCTATTCACTGAAATGTGGTTGATAGCTTTGCAATTGTATCAATGAAAATCCCATGTTTCACACCAGAAACTGTAAGATGCTGTTCCACTGGCATTTCATATTCTTTCCACCCAGATAAATCATGTTTCATCAGTATCTTAGCTCATAATATTCACCATTTACTAAGAATAAAAATAAAATCATTACCTGCTGGCCAACTTTATAGTAAAGAGTTTCTCTAAACTTCAAAAAGTCTATCTTTGAATGACTCAGAAAAAATCTGTTCCTGGGCCATATTGGAAGCAATTCTAAATGATAAACTTTCATTTATTAAGTGCCAACTATATGCTACCATACTATATGCTGAAAATAAAAGGGAAAAAATTATATCCATTTAAGGGGAGCAATATACACAGTTAATGGGTTTATATTGAGTGTTCTTAAAATCTTAATTCATTTTAAACTACTAAAACTCAAAAATTTAAAGTTTAAAACTGTTCTGAGAATATTATACAAGCTATATGCAAAAGGGATGTGTTGCAATTTGAAGAGGTGGGGGAGGTACAAAAAGCTTGGGATATGAGGAAAGATAGCATCTGAGTTTCTAACTTGATAGGATCTACCAAAATGTGTACTCTGTGAACATAAAAATAAAAACCCAAGATCATCTTCCTATTTTCATGAAATATTGAAGGAAAATGCTCTTTTCAATCATATCCAACTTGTTCATGGCCCTATGGGATGCTTTCTTGACAATGATATTGAAGTGGTTTGCCATTTCCTTCTCCAGCTCATTTTAAAAATGAGAAAGCTAATAAGGTTAAGCAGCTTGCTCAGGGTCACAACTACTAAGTGTCTGAAGCTAAATTTGAACTCATGAGGTTGACTTCCTTACTTCCTTATCTTCTGGACTTTAGATGTAGAGCTCTATCTATTGAGCCACCTACTTGGACATTAGCATAAGATGAAATGGTAATTAATTGTCAGTCACAATAAAATATTTCCCAGATTGGAAATGGTTCTCCAAGATTATATTTCTAAAACTAACCAACAAGTGTCACCATCAAGCTTCGTTTGGCTAAGTGAGAACTTTCATTTTCACAACTTCAATTGACTCCAGAAAGAAGTAGCCAGTTTTTTAGATCATAGGTATCTCCCACTAGGTTGGCCAGAAAGAATGACTTTCCCTCTTGCCATATGCTCCAGCTCTACACCCACACCCATCCCTTGTATCAGGGCCTGGAGTTTATCTGGCCATTTAAATATTATATTCCATCTGGCTCTGATTTTTTTAGCCTAGGTTAAAATGATGCTGGTTTCCTGGGTTGGCTCTCTGCTGTTTAGAAACTTATTAAGTATTAAATTAAAATCATAAAAGTCTCTCATAATTAAAGGTCAGAGACCATAAGAAGACATACAAATCTGGCTAGTTTAGACTAAAATGCTCTCCCTTTTCCCTGATTGCAAGCCATTTACAGAGGTATATCACAAAACAGGTGTGGGCTTTTTTAATTAAAGAAAGTTAAGAAATAGAAACATCATAAATTAAAATAGACAACTCTCACTAATGACAAACTCTAGGAAGGGGATTAAATATTTTATTTCCTTTGTTGAATATCCAAGTTATAGCCACCATAGGCACTAGTCCCAGGCATACTCCTAAGAGTCCTTCTAGAGAATGTAGGTCTTAACTTTGCAACCAGCCTGCAACACACATCTAATGTTCACTTAAATTTTACCTTAAAATGCCTAAAGGGCTTACCTCACTTTCACTATCATTGTGCTACCATTTCTACCACTTTCCACTTATTGACCACCAACATGAGTTATTCTTTCTCTTGATGTGATGAAAATTCCTTATGAAGTTCAAATCTTGCAATAATTTAGCACCTCAAAGTGAAAAAGGAAGATGCAATCTATCTGAGATGACAATTCCTGGAATTTACAGTTAGATTTCAGAACATTTTCTCTTTGTGTATGGAAAAGTTGAATATACAGTAACATAAATAAGATAATTTCTGTTACCCAGCTCCAGAATAGCTCTATACCTTAGTCTCTTATAAGTTAGTAGAATAACTTGACAGGAATGATGAGGGTTGGGAAGCTGCTAGCTATGTGAATGTGTTGACAGGAAGGTGTCTTGGGATCCCTAACTAAACACAGGAATATCAAAGGAAAACTCTTTGAGCCTAAAGAAGACGCTTGAAAAAATCCCAGAAGAAACACAGACAAAAGCGATGAGACAGCTTCTATAAAGGTGACCTGTGGCTATGAACTGCCTGTCACTCATGAAATGCTCAAATATAACATCAATACATGGAGACAATGAGAGAAAGAATATGTAACTGAAGCATGTTGAGTAGAATTACCTTAATCTGAATTATAGCTCCCATGCTTGCTAGACATTTTATCTTATATGAATAAGTTCTCTAGCCTCTGTACCTTTGTATTTCTTCGTCTTTAAAATGGTTATGAGAAGCTTGGTGGCATAGTTGGTAGAGAGCCTGCCTTGGAGTCAGGAAGATTCTGATACATACTAGTTATGTGACCTGTGAGGGGTCATTTCATCCCTCCCTCCAGGTTCTTGTCAACTCTCTAAGACTATGTTATGGATGATTTACTAAATTGCATTGAAAGAGGTAATTTCTTTTACTATGGAATTACAGGACCAAATAAAAATTAAAAAGGAATAACATCTTTATTCCCTACCTCACAGAATTATTCTAAAGAGATTGCTTTTGCAAATGTTTAAGCACCATATAAATGAATTCTTATCCTTGATAATAACCCTAATAATTATTTTTGTTATACCAACAACAAAGATCTACTTTTCTGTGGTACCATTCAAATGGAAGTCAAATCATACATTACACCAAGATCAATCCAAATTGGATACATAACCTAATTATAAATAAATCGGAGAAACATAAAAACAAACAAAAAATCCTTTCAAATCTATGGATCTGACCAGACAAGGAAGGCGAAGAAAAAACTGGATCAATTTTGATAACATAAAAATAAAAACTTTTTGAACAACGTTAGAAAACCTTAACAACAAATGTCTCTGCTAGAAGTCTTATTTCAAAGATACATAAGAAAATAATTCAAATTTGTAAGAAAAGCATAGTTTCCCAATTAATAAATTTCTAAGTATATGGTTAAGAAATTCTCCAGGGAAGAAACCCAGACTGTCCACTATAACAACCCCAACCAAAAAAACCCCAACAAAAACAAAGTTGCTACTTTCTACTCAGGAAAAATTAAAATTGAAGAAATTCTTAGATATCTCATACCACTGGAGTGACAAGGATGTTCAAAAAATGAAAATGATAAATGCTGGAATGCCTATTGGGAAGAAGGGACATTAAGGCATTGCTTATGAACCTATGAATGCATACAACTATTATGGAAAGCAATTTGGAATTATAAATAATCCTAAGTGTTTAGTCAATGTTCATGATCAAGCTTTACCATTGCTAGATCTATACCCAAATGAGATTAAAGAAAAAAGGGAAAGGTCCTTTATGTAAAAAAAAATTATAATAGCTCTTTATGAGTTGACCAAAAAAAAAAGTAAACTAGAAACTGAGGGGATGTTCATCAATTATGGAATAGCTGAATAAGTATATGAGAAAGTGAATGAATGTGATGGAATTTTATTGTAAAATAAAAAGTAAGGAAATAGATCATTTAAGAAAATGACATGAAAGATTTTATCTTTTCTGGAGTAAAATAGGAAGAACCAGAAAAATTTATAACATCTCTAATATTTAAAATGAACAATTTTAAGCAAATTTATAAATTAATGGATAAATGTAAATAAATATAAAAGAATGAAATGAATAGAACTAGGAGAATAATTTTCATAACCACAAAAATACTGTATCAACTAAATATTATGATTATTTATGATTCTATAAGACTGACAATTTTTAAATATGATGAACATTTTTAAAAGGTGATAGATTTAAGACAATATATATTCATGAATATTTTGTATATATGTAAATAAACATTGAGAGAATTTTTTTTGCATTGAATATTAGAATTGTTTTCTTTTTCAATGGAGCAGAGATAGTAGGAAGATAAGATATTTTGGGGGGTAAGGAATACAAATATGAAATTTTGAAAGTAGTTTCAAATGAAAACACATTCAGATGAAAATAAAGATTTTCACAATATTTTTAATTTTATTTTTTTCTTTGTTTTAAGAGCCATCTCATGAAGTGAGATTGATCTGTAAATGTTTATAATATAAAAAGGAAAGCACCTTAATAAAAACTTTTTTTAAAAAAGTCCAAAGAGAAAAGGGGATTTCAAACAGCTGCTGTAATTGATAATTTTAGTGAAGGGAGGGTGTAAGGGGGGGAAGGAGAAGAGGAAGAGGAGGAGAAAGAGAAAAAGAAGGAAGAACAATAACAAGAGGAAGAAATCAGCAGAAGAGGCAAGATGTTACTAAATATTTGCTCTAATAACACCATTAAGATACCATATGACTATCCAGGAAAACAGGATATAAAATCCTCATTTGACTATCACTACATAAAACAAACCACTTTCTTTACCAATCTGCTCAATCTGTCTGAAACTGATTTCCATTTTTGCTTCAAATGGTCACATTTTATGAAGACTACTATTCTTATTGGAATTAAATGCATTTGTTTTTGTATTTTTGCTTCTTGAAAATTGATACTAGCTAAATCAAGAGGAATAATTTCCTTTTGTATTAACTCATCTTTCCTAAATTATGATAAATCAGGAATTATTAGTATTTACAACTGGAAAATACAGCTTGTTATTATTCCTTTTATTTTTTGACTTCATGAGATTTAAAATGTTTGAAAGTTAATTTGTGAGTATATTGAGGGTATACACCAAAATTCAATAAAATTATGAATATAGTAAAACAATTTATGTAGTGATGTGATATTAAATATATATTGATATATAATTTTTAGGAATAATTGGCATTTTAGAGAATTTTATAAATTAGAAAATGAGACTTAAAGGATAACTTTGGAGTCACCATAGAATAATATCTGAAGATCAAAGTTAACTATCTGTAGTTTTCTAATTGTAGCAAAATATGTTTTATGTTATAAAAAGTTATCTGTAAATGATAATATTCCATAGAAAAAGATGTCTTTCTACTGAATAAGGTACCATAAGTCTCACTGATTTTTTTAATGGAGTGGAATGGAATATAATATAGCTATTAAGAATAAGATATTCTAATTTAAGTCTCTATATATAGAGCTTGAAAGAGCCTTAAAAGTCATAATTTTCCAAATATTACATTTGACAAATAAGAAAACTTGACCTAGAAATGTTTTGACATTTATATGATTACCTTGGTAAGGGGTAGAGTTAATATTCAATTCCTAGATTTATAATCTACCAAGCCAAGGCTTTTAGCATTCAACTATAACTAAACTAGGACTAGCTCCTTTCTTCATTTTTATTGACTTTTTTTCAAGGAGAAATACAGCAACCAATTTCCTAAATTCTGCAGAAAAGAAAAACTTCATCAAAATTGGATTTAAAAAACTAAAGCAAACTCCAAAGTATCTACTAATTCCAAATTAAAAACTTTTCCTCTCTTTTGATGCTACTTTGGTTTTGTCCATACTATGCCAAAATAGCAAGTTGAAAAGTGAAAAATTCAGTTAATTAACTGGTTGCTTTCTAGATGTTGCCCAGTAACTAGCTTGCATTTTTCCCTACTGAAATATTTTGGCATTGAACAGTCAAAGTGTCATTGTAAATTGCTTAATCCAAGATCATATATGAATTTTCCATTAAATTTTGAATAATTTATGTTTTGAAGCTCTATAATTCTATCTACCAGAGGAATAAAGCCAAATTATAGCAGGTAATAATGAATTTTCATTTTATTGGAAACACTTTTGTTCCTATTGGAGTTACTCTTAAATTTTCTCATCTTTATTTGTAAAATATCCTCTTACCATAAGTAGTACTTTCCAGAGTGAACTTATTGTGTACATGAGAAAATGCAATTATAATTTCCTCAAGTCATCTTCAAAACACACATACACATAAATGCAACTATTATGCATTATTCATCTTAAAAAACACACAACTGTTAAACATTATTTAACTGATGAAATTAGAAATTAAGATGAATGAATCAAATGATCTAGTTTCAATAGAACATGGAAGAATCCTGATAGATTGGCTGGTCTGATCATACCCCCCACCACCACACACACACACACACACACACACAGACACACACACACCCCTCCCTAGCTTTGTCTCTGTCTATTTAACTATTTTTTATTCATTTTGACCTATATTATAAAATTTTAACTTTCGCTTTTACATCATAATCATATCCCTTAATAAACCCACCACCAATTAAACAACAAAAAGAAACTGTCACAGGGATAATATCAATGTATAACTCCTATCTATCAAAAGATTCTACCTCTCTTCCTTTCTCTTGTAATGAGACAGATGCATTTTCTCATAAAATCTCCAAGGCTGAGATTTTTTTTTATTAGAATTCAGCAGTTGAATTGCTTATTAGCATTAGTATTGTTTTTATTATTGCAGTCATTATGAATACTGGCTTATTGGTTGTTTCCTTCATTTTGCACCACTTTTTATGTCTTCTCGTGTTTTTCTGAATTTCTCATATTTTGGTAGTTTGAACCAGATAGTAATATTCTAATGGAACCAGAAAATCAGAGTTCTATAATTAGAAGGGACTTCAGACGTTATCTTATTCAAGTCCCTCATTTTATATCTGAGGAAACAGGTGCAGGAAAATTAAGTGATTAAGTCAATGCCAAATAGTTAGAAGATAGAATCAGGATTTAAGACCAGGTCTTCTCACTCCAAATCCAGGACTGCAATTTGTTTTGCTCTTGATTTGTGACACTTTGTTCATCCATTGCCCCAATCAAAGAGCACCCATTTTTGTTTCCTGCTTTTGTTATGTCAAAGAGTGATGCTAAGGATAATTTTGTTATATATTTTCTCAGAGTTCAGATCAGTAATCAGATTTCTAGGTTGAATGATACAACTAGATTACTACTCATTTTATAGATAAGAAATTTGGGACCAAGAGAAAGGAAGCAGCTTGACTGTTCTCCCACAGTCAGGGGAACAGCTGGAATTTAAACCCAGAGCGATTGATTTCCAGTTTTGTTTTGTTTTTTTACCACTATATCAGGATACCTATCTTTCAGTAAGCTGCTCAGGGTTCACCAGCTCTGTGCTTTCAATAGACATGTTTAATAATATATGATATAATGATATAATTAATATGATGATATTGTAAAAGCCAAGAAGGATTTGTTTAAGCTAAATTTAAAGATTTAGGAAACTAAAAAGAGTTCTTATTTGATAGGTTGAAAATGAAAGCCAATGGTGGTAAGTGAAGGATTTTGCAAGTTGCTGCTCCACCTACCACAAGGATAATAATTATTTGCATGTTTAGCCAAATGTAATGTGTCATGCAGTTAAATTGCCCTCTCTTGAATTATGTGTTTCAGTTAAATAAGTAGAATGTTTCACTTACTATGGAGAAAAAAATCATTGTTTACATTAATGACATAAAATTTCCCTCTTAGCTTAACAAGTTAACATAAATGCATTATTCCTTTTCTTTTTCTTTCTGAGGAAAGAATAATGGTAGCACTTTCCTCATTTACAAGCCCATGAAATCAGTATCAAAAATAATGAGTTAATGCTACTTTTAAAAATTAAACCATTTAACCTTCCTCCTTATAGCCATTTTGAATCCCTGAGTCTACATAAATCAAATAATAAAACGTGATTCTATGCCATATAATTCAACCCCTGGACAGATCATTTTCAATTCACCATCTTTTGTTTGTGTTGTAACATTCTGCATCTCTTGACACTTCTGCAGAATACCTGTTACAATGTTTCTCTCTTCACCTCTTTTATACCACAGTGTTCACACCTCTAGGAATTATCATGTTAGGAGTAAACAAATATGTTCTATCTACCAGTTTGCAAAAGTGGGCAAAACAAGTTTTTTTTCCCACCACTCAACATACACTGTAAATACAACCCATGCATGCTTATTAAGTTTTAATTGAAACATTAACTCAAAGCTACTACTGGGCTGTATACTCTGTGCTAATTCATTCATATTTTATGCAACAAGCATATAGACAAATAGATTTCAGCTGTGACAATTATTTTATATTGTAAATGTGGATATGCGTATATACCCAAATATGTATATATATTCTACCCATACATGTACTTATGCACACATATACAAACATATATACATACTTTTTTTCTTATTGTTCTGATTTTATAGGCATAAAAATTCACAGTTGGAAAGATAGACTTTTGTAATAATCAGCTAAAGGTTTTACCCGTCTGATACCGAAGATCAAAAATTATTCAAGAGTTACCTGCATATAAAATGGCTTTATAAAGGATTTCTGGAAATGTTTTCCCAAACAAAGATTTCCATAGTTTGAAGAGATCTCTATTTCTTTGGTAAACAGCAAATGAGTTTAACTTTTACTTCTGGTTTCAGTTTCTTTCAGCCAGATAGTATTATATCAGTATCCTAGAACCAAGTTCCTGGGCTTATGAGAAGTCTAATTCACAAAGACTGTCAATAACAAACTTTCAATTTAATTTATATTTTTTTTTTACAATTTTAGAGAGAACCTGATTTGAGCAGTGAGTGCAATCAAATCAAACATTGGCAAGAATCCATTGGGTTAGTACTTAGAACAATGAAGCATGATGGACTACATTGGCAATCACGGGAAACCCCAAATAGTACAAAAGATTCTTTCCAGGTTTTACTGAAAGAAAATATTTCCAGAATCATATTCAGAAAGGTGTTGTGGTAATTATATAAAGAATTCTTTAATTTTCCTATCTAATTTTCCACTTAAGAGAAAACCAAAATCTATGTTCTTGGTAAAACACATGGTTTATTCATATAAATGATTGATAAATCACAAATTTTAAATTTTCTTTCATATCAATTGCATTCTCATATACTTTCAAAATATGTAACCTATATATTACAGTATATGGATATATATATATTATGTTTATAATTACATATGCACATGTGTGACTAGACATATACCACTATATATATACACATATATATATGTGTATATATATATATATATATATATATATATATACTTGTCTGTGTTTTTATTTTTTAGTCTGCACCTGTGATTTCATTGGCATAAGAAATTCTTGTTAGAAAGTCTGAACTTTGATTCCAAACTGCAACTTGTCTGTCAGAACTTATAGTATTAGAGAATTTTCTGGGACAAAGAGTACAATGAATCACTTGTCCATAGACACAGGTACTAGATATCAAAGGGAAGGTTTAAATGCCTGTCTTCCTGAATCCAAGGTCATCTTTCTAGTTTTGCATTTCTACATATCAGATCATATCAATCACATCACATCATATCACAAATGTTACATCATGACACATCATACATTGCATTCGTGTATATAAATGCCTGTATATTTGTATATGTTTATAGTAAACATATTTATTCCTTATATATCATAAATCATTAATTCTGATCATATCAAATATCATTAAAGTATTATTAGAATATTTTTTGTTTGTCTTTCTTTCTCAAAAAAGGACCATGGTATCAAGGAGATGATGTTGTTATGACATAAAAGTGAATTGGATTTAAGGTGGGAGTGTTGGGGTAGGCTATGCAGTCACAGACATAATTTTCTCCTCCAGAGCCATCTGGGACCAGTGACAAGATATGGATCAAGACAACTGGAGATAGCTGTAGATTCAATGGGAGACCTTGGCCCTCTAGAACTATAGTGTTTAACAGGTCTCAGTTTGACTGAGTCAAAACCCATTCATTCAGTGATTAAGGTTAGGTTAAAAAGAGAAGGGGCAGAGGCAAAGAATGAACTTTCTTACCTAGTCAAAAAAAAAAATCAAATTGGGAGAGTTTCTCATGATTAAGGCAGGTAAAAAAAGAAATGAAGAAAACATAGTCTTTTTTTCATAGTCAAAAAAGAAATCAATCTGGATGGGGATGACCCTCAGGATTTCTGATTAAAGCAGAAACAATTGCTATTTGCATTCACTCTGACTCAATCCTGCCTTGACAATGACCAGTTGGGGCTTGGTCCAGACCTATTGTAGGCCAATCAAGGAGAGCTAGAATAATTTGGACTATCTCTCTCTTATCTGGTTAGGATGGACTAACACAGACACATTCATACACACACACACACACACACACACACACACACACACACACATATACACACACACTCATATTTATACATTCCAAGAATTCTTTATGTTTTTCAAATAGTTTGTCACTGTCATAGAAGATTTCTAATGCAGAATACAAATGGAAGAATATTCCCTAGAGATAGTACTTCAGATGTTCCTATTTGTAAATAAAATTATATAATTAAATTGAGCCCTAAACCTCACAAATCCTTTATAGATGAAATTTACAGTCACATAAAAGAGCTCAGGCTAATTATTTATAAAGGAAAAAGCCAAATAGACCAAAAATACATCTTTTTTTAGACTATGATGGATTATAGAGTTGATATGTGAGTATGAGTGTATACAGAATACATACAGTGTGTATATATATATATATAAAATATAACATATATATTTAATATATATTTATATAGTGTGTGTATATACATAAATACATGCAAAGAAATGTACAAATATGTGCATATACGTTGCTTGGATGGATAGATACACATGTGTGTTGCTAAGTGGATACAGTGTTCCACTAGCAGTCAGGAAGACTTGCTTTCAAATCTTGCCTCAGACATTTACTAGCTATGTGACGCTGGACAAGTCACTCAACCTTATTTGCCTTAGTTTCTTCATTTTTCAAATGAGCTAACCCAATCATGAAGAATAGAACACTGAACAACATTTTAAGTATATTTATGTGAATGTATGTGTATTCTAAGTATGATACAAGGGAGAACAGATGAAACATTACATAATTAGTTATGTACCAGATATTCCCATTCTCATACTTTATTCTAAATAGATATTTATTTTGATCTCTACTCTAACAAATGAATGGTCCTACAATATAATGACTAATCATGAAATGACTCCCATCTCTCACATTTGTGTCCAATCATTTTCTGTCTATTAAAATAAAATCAATTTATTTTCTGTGAGTGATGTTCATTGGTGTTCATCATATCTAAACTTTCTTTTCTCTCTTTGGGAAGAAATCATTCAAGGTGTAGATTTCTCTATAAGGCAGAAGCCCAAATGTGGGGTTCTTAATTTTCAACTATGTTGCTAACATTTTGTTTGCCATCCTCCTCTATATCTGTCTTTGCTTTGAAGCCATTGAGTATTAAAATAAATGCTAATTTAATTTATAGGATCTTATTGAGTTCTTGGAATATTTTCCCCTGTGTTCTTATCATTATATGATATACTGGTGCATAAAATACAATTATTTTCTTAGTAGTTTTTTAGTTTACGTTTATCATGAGCACTGTACCCCTTTGCTCGGATAGATAAATAATTCAGCACTGCCAGCTATTCTTTCTGACCTCTTCAAGAGGTCCCTGTGAAATATTCTCATATTTAACTACAACTTCCTTTAGTTTTTGCAGAAGAATTTCTTCTAGAAAGAACTATTCTGATATCTCATCTTAGAGTAGAAGTAATTCCTGGGTCACGAGGTTTCTACCAGTGGAGTAAAAACTTTAGTTGATTCTACCAGGCCAGAAAACTAGACTCAGTAAGTATGGATGATCACTTGGAGATGAATGATTTCACCACAGTCATGTATGGAATAAAGAATAATATAAAGGATTTCAATCTTGTTCAGTCCCTGTGTATTATTGTAATTTTTAACAGAAAATGAGTCAAAAATAATGAAAAGAAAGTTTTTTGAACATCTATGAACTTTAACTTAGTTCTTAGTTCTTATTTCTCTAAATATGATTATCTTTGCCTGCTAAAAGTAGACATACTACTGGAATAGTGTATACTTTTTGATTGATTTAATTACATAACCTCTAGGTTGACAACACCCCAATCCAAATATCTAGTCTCATTACCCTGTCTATCTTACACATCTCAAATTAGTTACATGTTGGATTGGCATCTGATATTCAGCATGTTTAAAACAGCATTGTCATTATTTCACCACCCAACCTTATCATCTTATAAATTTACATATTTCTGTTAAGAGTACCACTATTTTCTACTCATCCTGACTTACAACCTCTTAATTTTTCCCTGTCTCTAACCTTTCACAAGGACAGTTAGATGGCACAGTGGATAAAGCACTAGATTTGAAATCAGGAATCTTCATTTTCAAATTGTCTCAGACACTTAGTAGCTATGTGGTCCTCGAAAAGACATCTAACCATGTTTACTTCAGTTTCTTTATCTGTAAAATGAGCTGGAGAAGGAAATGGTAAACCACATACCAATATCTTTGCCAAGAAAAGCCAAAATGGGGTCACAAAGTTGAATATAACTAAAAAGCATCCTATAAATTACTGGGACTTCTCAATTTCACTAGGCTCACATAATCAGTGCTCTTGTTGTTTAAGCCCTTATAACCTGGGATAGAGGAATATTGACTCCTTAACTCATTTTTTCAAATTCATCTTTCACACAGCTACTAAATAGATGTTCCTAAAAAGAATAATTTTGATCATGTCATTTTCCTGCTCGATAATGGTTTTCTCTTGCTTTTAGGAGAATATGCATGTTTGCTGTTTGATTTTCAAAATCCTACAAACTTTGGTTCTAACCAATTTTTCTGAGTTTTAAATGTAATGATTTTTTAATAGCTGCATTCCATTCAAAATGGCCTACTTACACTACTTCCTCTAGAACATGCTGTCATTGACTCTTCTGAAGCTGTCCATTACTCCTTGTGTTTGCCTTGCAGAGCACCTGAATTCCTTCAAATCTCACCTCAAGTGCTACCCCTATGAAGAATTTTCCTATGATCCACCATGCTGCTTATGCCAATATCTCAAAAATTATTCCGTGTGTATTTTTGAATTTATATATGTATATATGCATATATACTATTTCCTCTCAATATTATCTTAAATCCAATGAGAACAGATAAATGTTAAGTGACCTGCCTAGGGACAATCTAAAGCTAATAAATTGTGAGGTGGAATTTGAATGCAGTTCTTCCTGACTCCAGAGCCAGTAATATAGTAATATATCCACTGGGCTACCTAACTGCCCTACAACATCAGACAACACTGGTGCCAGTTACTGGCACTATTGTTTAATAGCTCCTTTATCTTATACAAGTCTTTTATTTTTCTAAACCTCACTTCCCACATTTGTCAAAGAAATTGAATGGACTAGATGATCTCTTAAATCCCTTCTATAAGTCCAATAAAAATGAATTTATTTATTTTACTTATGTTTATTTAAAAATACTTTAAATATCCAAGTAATTATGACATATATGTACACACACAGAAACAGGTCCATGTGTCTTTTACACATAATATGCATATAGATAGACTTATGCAATAAAAATGGAGAGATGATCATTAGAAAGATAATAGATTTTTTTATGTAGAGACAAAAATCAGTACAGAAGAGACAGAGACAAACAGAAAGAGAAAAGAGAGAGAAAGAGAACAAGACAGAAAAGTAAAACTGTCGACTAGGTTAGAGTAAAATTGTAGCTGGGGACCTTGAATTCTAGGCTAAAAGTTTCTCTTTGGTCCTAGAACAAAAGAGTGTCACTAAAAGTTTTTGAGGAAAAGAGTGATATGGTCAGACTTGGAAGATTATTTTGCAGCTAGATGAAGTATGAATTGGAGAAGAGAGATACCAGAGGCAAGAACAATTCAAATGCTTATGGCACTATGAAATAACTTCAGAGAATTTGACAAGCTGACTACAGGACTCAGAAATCATTCAGTATATTTGAAAAGGTTTTTAAGAGTGTTCCTGAAAATTTCCTTTCAAGAGTACTATTTGACCATCATGTGATAGGTAATAGTGACTAAATCTCAGGGAATGGAGGTTGAAATGCCTCTCCCTTCTTTCAGCAGAGGTTTGGCAAACTAAGGAAATAGAATCTGATGTATATTAGTTGTCAGAAAAAGTCAGTATTTTTGTTGTTTTGCCAAAAAAAAAAACCCAACACTATTTTGTTTCAAGGAGGATTCAGTGGGGATGGGACTCTGATCTAAGCTATCTTCCAGCTTCCTTATAGTCTCTTTTCAGTGTTTTCTATTCTAAGGAGCTTTCCAGTTTGAACATAATTGATTCTATGATTTTCTTTTATAACAGAGGGTTATGGAAAAGGGAGTTACAATATTCTCTCTGTGCCCTAGGGTTCTAATGGTTCTGGTTATCTAACCATACCTAATAAAATAGGATGGAGGTTAGGAAGACTGACTTTTCACATTAAACAAAAGGAGCTCTTTAAAGTTTGTTGAAGGAGTATTGCATTCCAACATCACTTTAATTATAGGAAGAAAATCACTATGTCCACCACCTATAAAACAACAACAACAACAGCAAACTCACTAACAAACACTCTAGAATCAAATCTTGAATAGTTTAGTAAATTTAGCTAGGAAAAGATTGGTATAAAAACAAAAGGTACAATAAAACATTTTTAAGGACAGGATAATTGTTAAGAGAACCTTATGTTGAGATCTTCCCTCAGTTCCTGAAAGTAACAATTGAAATGAACTTTTCTCCCCCCTGGTAGTCAATACAAGGAAAGGGGTATAGTAGATCATATAGGATGCTAGCATCTCTTCCCCAGATAGGAGAGAGAAATGGAGAAATGACTGTCACTTTAGCTGTCACTGGCATTCTATTAACCAGTCATTATATTAACATTAGGGAGTTATCACATTCCTGGAAAATAATAATTATTAATAACTGCTACCATTTATATAGCACTTTCACTTTATAAAGCATTTCACAAATATTATGTCCCTTTATCCTCCCAATAATCTTAGAGGTTTTAGGACTTTCTCAGAGTCTCAAAAATAGTAAGTGTATTAGGCTAGATTTGAACTCAGATCTTCCTGCTTAGAGGTTCAGTGTTCTATCCACTATATAATTTAGCTATTTCCATTTCCTTTCATTAGCAAGACACTAAATGAAGGCTAATAATGTAATGAGTCAGATTGGTGGTACAGTGGATAGAATGCCAGATCTGGAGTCAGACTCAACTTCCTGAGTTCAAAACTGGCCTCAGACACTTACTGAATGACACTGGGCAAATTATTCAACACTATTTGACTAAGATTCCTCGTCTATAAAGTGAGTTAGGGAAGGAAATGACAACTGTCTCCAAGATTTTTTGCCAAAAAAACCTCAAAAGGGATCACTAAAAGTCAGCCATAACTGAAATGAAATAACAATAATAATTGAACAGTTTGATCATCTTCTATATTTATATATACAGGAGGAAGCAACTTTATAACAGGCTAGTAAAATCTTACTGACTGATATAGTTGTAATATACAATATGACCTGATCTACAAAGGGCATACATGTATAGTATACACTGAATTACAAAGAAGACAAGTTAGCATACTTTTGTTACAAAGTAAGCAGTGATGCTAAATTTCTGATTGGGACACCATACTTTCTACCCAACATTGGAGAAATATATCCTTCCTTCATACCTTGCTCTCTCACTCCAATTATGGTAGGAACAAAGCCAATTGAAACATGTTAAATGTTTTTGGTGAAATCTGATCATACTCTTTCAAATTTTGACAGAAGAGATACCTTATACTAAGTGAATTAGGAGGTTAGATAATTACAATCAACATGACTCCCACATGGAAAACTATGAATCGCACCTTCTCCTTTCTGTGATGTTGATGCAATATTTTTAATTTTGTGCCTATTCTTAGGTTTGCAGGATGTTGTCTAGGAAAAAGAGTCTAGACAGAATGAATGAGAACTCCTCATTTCCCACTACAGAGGACTTCAGATGGAAAAAAAAAAGATGAGTAGAGAAGGAGTAACTATTCTTCCTAAGATGTGAAGTTCTATGTGACAAGGTACCTCCTTAGCTAAAGGAATTGGACCAGAATGATCTCTAAGTTCCCTTTTAAGTCTATGACTCTATTAATGTACTTCTTATTTTGATTAATTTCACTTAAAATCCTATCACCTGCTCACTCAATTCATTTTTCTGTAAACTTTTGAGTCCCACATTTTTCCATCCCCATCTTTTCCCCACCCCCATCCCCAGGGCAACAAACAATATGATATAGATTGTTCATGTAAAATAACTTAACATAGTTCTATATTAGTCAAGCTATGAATAAAGAACCAAATGTAAGGGGAGAAAAACATGAGGAAATAAAGAAAACATAAAAGAAGTTTTAAAAAGTGAACATAGGGGTGGCTAGGTGGTGCAGTGGATAAAGCACTGGCCTTGGAGTCAGGAGTACCTGGGTTCAAATCCAGTCTCAGACACTTAGTAATTACCTAGCTGTGTGGCCTTGGGCAAGCCACTTAACCCCATTTGCCCTACAAAAACCTAAAAACAAACAAACAAAAAAAGTGAACATAGTATGCTTTGTTCCTCACTCAGAATCTATAGTTTTGCATTTTTAGTTTTTCTTTTCCCCTCTGAATGTAGATAACATTTTTTTAGCAGATCTCTTCATATTGTCCTTAATTACTGAACTGCTGAGAGGCGTTGTATTGATCATACTGCTGACCATCTTACAATGCTGCTGTTAGTGTGTATAATGTTCCCCTGGCTCTGCTCTCATTCAGTATAAGTTCATGCAAGTCTTTCCAGTCTTTTCTGAATTCAGGCCACTCATGATTTCTTACAGAAGAATAGTATTCCATAACGTTCATATACCAGAGCTTGTTCAATCATTACTCAATTAATGGGCATCCCTTCAATTTCCAATTGTTTGCTACTACAAAAAGGGATGCTAAAATATTTTTGTATATATGAGTCCTTTCCCATTTTAATGATCTTTTTGAGATATAGACTTAGTTGTAGTATTGCTGGATTAAATGGTATGCACAGTTTTATTGCCCTTTGGGTATACTTCCAAATTGCTCTTCAGAAAGGTTGGATCAAGTTCACAAATCCACCAAAATACATTAGTGCACCAGTTTTCCCACATCTACTACAACACAGATCAGTTTCCTTCTTTTGTCCTTTTATCCAGTCTGACAGGTGTGAGATGATACCTCAGAGTTGTTTAAATTTATATTTCTTTAATAAATAAAGATTGGGAATGTTTTTTCATATAAATATAGATAGTGTTAATTTCTTCATCTGAAAAGTGCTTGTTTATGCTCTTTGACCATTTATGTATTAGAGAATGATTTTATTTTCATAAATTTGACTCAGTTCTCTATATATTTTAGAAATGAGTTCATTATCAGAAATACTAGCTGTAAAACTTATTTCCCATTTTCTGCATTATTTCTTTTTTTTAGATTTTATTTATTTTGAATTTTACAATTTTTTCCCCAATCTTCCTTCCCCCCCCACAGAAGGCAGTCTGTTAGTCTTTATATTTCTTCCATGATATACATTGATCTAAGTTGAATGTGATGAGAGAGAAATCATATCCTTAAGGAAGAAATATAAAGTATGAGATTAGCAAAATTGCATAATAATATATTTTTTTTAATTAAAGGTAATATTCTTTGGTCTTTCTTCAAACTCCACAATTCTTTATCAGGATACAGATAGCATTCTCCATTGCAGACACTCAAAAATTGTGCCTGATTGTTGCCCTGTTGGAATGAGCAAGTCCATTAAGGTTGATCATCACTCCCATGTTGCTGTTAGTGTGTACAATGTTTTTCTGGTTCTGCTCATCTCCCTCAGCATCAGTTCATGCAAATTCTTCCAGGTTTCCCCTGAATTACCATCCCTCCTGGTTTCTAATACAACAATAGTGTTCCATCACATACATATACCACAGTTTATTAAGTCATTCCCCAACTGATGGATATTCACTCAATTTCCAATTCTTTGCCACCACAGTTTTTTTGTTTTTACCCTTTTTTCATAATCTCTTCAGGGTATAGACCCAGCATCTGCATTACTTCTAATCCTGGTTGCATTAGTTTTATTTAGTATTTATTTTAACTTAATGTAGTCAAATTGCAATTTTTTATGTTCTCTGTCTCTTTTTTAATCATAAACTTCTCCCCATCCCATAGATCTAACAGATCTCCTAATTGCCTTATGGTATCACTCTTCAAGTTTAATTCTTGTACCCATTTTGATCTTATCTTGGTATAGAGTGTGATATGTTGGGTTGTGCATCATTTTTATCACACTATTTTCCAGCAGTTTTTGTCAAATAGTTAATTCTTATCTTCAGAAGCTGGAGTCTTCTGGTTTATCAGAGAGTATATAACTATTGCCACTTACTACTGTTTCTTTAGTACCTAATCTATTCCACTAATCTACTTCTCTATTTCTTAATAGCAGAGAGTTTTGATGACTGCATCTTTATAATATGGTTTTAGATCTGGTACAGCTAGGTCACCTTCTTTTGCATTTTTTTCCTCATTAATTCCCCTTGATATTTTTGACCTTTTGCTCCTCCAGATGAATTTTGTTTCTATTTTTTCTGGTTCTGTAAAATATTTTTGGTAGTTTGATTGGTGTGGTACTGAGTAAGTAATTTAATTTGAGTAGAATTGTCATTTTTATTATATTAGCTCAGCCTAATCATTTCATTCAAATTAATCTCATTAAAGCACAAATCTGTCACTTCTCCCACCCCATCTCCATTGAATAAACAATTAAAATTACCTATTACCTCCAGGATCAAATAAAACATTATTTCTTTGGCTTTTAATTCCCTGACCCTCTATTACTTTTCCAGTTATCTTCTACCCTTAGTCATTAGATGGACATTGCCTCAGACAAACTGAGACCTGAGAAAAACCTTAATTTTAAGAGACTAAGGTTCTTTCTGGGCTATCACCAGTCATCTTTATTGTCTTGCCACTGAACTTTGATGACTCTGGAAGAGACAGTAATGCTAATAACTTTGCATAGCTCTGCCTCACTTAAATTTAACTTACCAGCAAGCTAAGATACCACCCTAATAATATCTGATCCTCTTTCAGAATGAAAGATGAACAACCTTACTTTTCTCTGCTGTGCAATTCAGTGACACTTCTCTCCTTGTTGTAAACTCACATAGAGTCCCTTCCTATTTCAAGAATTTTACTGTTTTCTTGGTTTCCTTTGAATCTCAGATAAAAGAATACCTTCTATAAAGAATCCTAAACAAATGTTGATTTTTTTAATTGAACATATACATATATCGTTTGTACATACTTATTTGCATGCTGTCTATATTAGACGGCAGTAGACTTGAATGCAGAGATTACCTTTTGGGGTTTTGTTTTTTTGCTGTTTCTTTCTTTTGTTTTTTGATTGCCAGTTAGAACAGTGCTTAACACAAATCAGTTCTTAATAAATACTTATTGATTTTACTGCAAAATTTAATTTAATTTGATGTTTGTCTATTTTTGAGGAAGACCACAACATTAGGGAAGTGATACCATGGCAAGTGCTTGAATTGGATTTGAGTGAAGGGGGGCTGTGCTAAGTCACCAGCCTCACTTTTTCCTCCCAAGTCATCTGGGTCCAGTGGCCAGATATGAATCAGAATGACTGGAGATAGACCTGGATGAGAGTAAATCAGAGCTAAGTGATTTATCTAAGGTCACACAGCTACTAAGAGTCAAAAAGTGTCTGAAGTTGAATTCAAGCTCCTATCCTCTTAACTCCAAGGACAGTGTGCTAGTTATCATATAAATAATGACTTAAGAAATAGTCTTCAGAAATCTCAAGTGTCCTTCCCCTAGATTTTTCAGAAAATTATAATGACTGCATTGGACTTAGGCCTCTCTAATTTTAGAAGGGAAAAATCTTTCTGAATATTCTTAAATGCTCCAAAACAAACCAGAATATGAGAAAATGTCATAGGAGATAGAACTGGTCAGGACTTTAGAGATTATACAGTCTGACTTTCTCATTTTACAAACTAATTGAAACCCAGAGTTAGGAAGAGATATGCCTCAGGTAATACAGCTAGGAAACAACCAGATTATCTGACTTCCAGTTCAATATTGTTTCTAATACCAGCAGTTTATCATTAGAATCACTGAGGACCAACATGACGTATGACTTTCCTTTCCTAATATATTTCATACAAGGTGTTTATACACATTGTGTACAAAATTTGTAATATGTTGCTCTGTATCCTAATAATTTTTTTTTAGGTTTTTGCAAGGCAATGGGGTTAAGTGGCTTGCCCAAGGTCACACAGCTAGGTAATTATTAAGTGTCTGAGGTAGGATTTGAACTCAGGTACTCCTGACTCCAGGGCCAGTGCCCTAGCAACTGTGCCACCTAGCAGTCCCATATTGTTGCTCTGTATTCTAGACCACTGACAAAGTAATGAATAGATTTCAAGAACTGTAGATAAAATGATTTCCAGAAGGGACCTTAGGGGTCATATAGTCTAACTCCATCTCATTTTATAGATAAGGAAATTGAGAATCAAATCCAAAGTCATATAGCTTCAAAAAGTCACATTTGGCTCTCAAGTATTGCATTGTTTTACTAACATTTTATATAATTTATAGTTCAAACTGTTTTTCTTCAGCAATCATATGAAATGCAAATGAAAATGTAGTTCTCATGAACTGAATAAACTCTCATATCCTGAGAACTTTTCATACATTCCCCTGGAAAATGAGGATTCTTTCAAGGAATAATATGAAGGAACATGATGTTGCCTGTACCTCCCTTATACCAGGAACTATGGCTATGATTAACAAGGATTTTCTATCAAATATTGGAGCAATTGAACTGTAATATAAAATAAGGAAGCATCCCTTGAATTTTTCAGGTTCAATTTCAGAATAAGCAAGTTGAATAACAGTTAAATGACTTTAAATAAAAGTCATGGATTATTGACAATAAAGTGTTGAGTGACTTTGATTCTAATATTCTACTATTCCAGCATAATGAGTTAGTCAAAAATCACCTATTGGGGCAGCTAGGTGGTACAGTGGATAGAGTACTGGCCCTGGAGTCAGGAGTGCTTGAGTTCAAATCCAGCCTCAGACACTTAATAATTACCTAGCTGTGTGGCCTTGAGCAAGCCACTTAACCCCTTGCCTTGCAAAAATACCTAAAAAAATCATCTATTATGCACCTACTGTGTGTCATGCATTTTGTTATTGGATCAATTATATAATATTGCCATTGTTGCAATAAAAAGCACCATATTCTCCTTCAAAACATTTTTGTAAAAAAGTAAATTTTATTGGTGCTCCTAAAAAAAAATTTCTTTCTAATTCTTATTTCTTCCTTTCCTTTAACAAAAATCTAACATTGTAAAATGCTATTGTCAGAGAGAAAATATTGTAATATTGTTTTGGAAGTTATGCAAGCCTGAACTAATTAATGCTATAGTATTTTTTAAGGGATTTGGTTAAAGTAGCAAGACAAAAATACCCATTTTTCACAATTAAAAATTTTTAGAAACATTCATATGAATCAAAATTTGTTCAATTTGAATGAGGTAAACAAACAAAAAAATTACCATCATTTAAAATGACTTCTTTTGTTACTTTTCTAAGATTGGTTAAAAACAAGATCAACATCTCTCTTTATTGACTACAATACAACTAGAAAAACTCATTTTCCTAGTTGTAGCATTAATGTAATTAAAATCATTGAACTGTTAGCTATTTGGAAAATAAGGATATTTTTTTCTTTGTTTTTATTCTCAATTCTTATCACAGTGCCTGGAAAATACTAAATGCTTAAAAAATGGCAGTTTACAGAATGACTGACATCACTTCCTAATGAGCAAAAAACATAAATCAAAAGTTCTAAAAGTTTTGTCACCATGTCCAAAAAAAAATGAAAATATGCTTCTTGAAGAAACTGACATTCACTGAAGTATTTCCAATGGTGTTATTACTAATAAATTAGTAATAACTAAGACATGCTGAGTCTTGCTGTACCATATGGATAAGTCCACAACCTAATAAAGATACTGGAGCAATGCTTTGAATGAAAATGAGACTTTCCTGACACCAACCTATGGAGTTTAGGGTTGCAGTTTATCCAGTCAAAGGCTCATTGTTTGTCAATTCATTCATTCATTCATTCATTCATTCATTCAATCAATCACTTAAAGGAAAAACCCTTCAATAGTTTGATAAGTAAATTTCCCAGGCTTTTGACCTCTTCCTTATTACACTTCTTTATAGATTTGCAAAATTTACCAGAACACAGAAACTCTCTCTCTAGAAAGCCAGAACCGGATACCTCTCAGATTCCAGGCATCTCAGGAAGATATGGCTTGGTGTCACATACAAGGTTGAAATGGAAAGCAAGTTTTCTCTGTGATGATGAAGGCCTGACAAGTGCTCCTCTCTGTGTTGGCACTTCTTCTCTCTCTATGTTTGTTACATTAACTGCACAAAGAAACACATTTTGGGGGAAAAAAAAGAAAAAAGGATGAATCGATGTTGCCAGGTTGGCTTTGGACTTGCCTTTCACGCTGCTGCAAAGTGCCCTGCCAGAAGGCTTGATGTGTAGCTCTACGAAGCAGATGGGAAGGCATTTTTTGAGGGGCTTTTTGATGGTTCTGAATCTATGCAGCATTTACACACCGAAGCATGCTTGTTCATCTGTTACATATTTAGAGATATTTAAACTGTGAACATTTGTCTTCCTTAAAGATGGTAAAAGTATCAGGTGACTGACTTACTAAACTGGTACAGTGAACAGATCGATCCATTAACTCCTAGGAGCATGGCTTTAGAGCTGGAAGACACCTTAGAGATCATCTAGTCCAAGCCCTTGTTTGTTGCCTGAGGGGACTGAGGTCAAGGGGGGAGAGGCTTGTTTAGGTCCCTCAGGTGCAAGGGCTAGAACCAGGATTCCCTTCCAAGCCTCTGAATTTAAATGTAACACACTTACCATTGTATTAACAATGCCTCTTTCATTCATGGGGTGGAGCAGATCTTTAACATTATCTAATCTAATCCCTCATTTTATAATTGAGGGAATAGAGGCCAAGAGAGACAAAGTGACTTGCCAATGGCAAAAACAGGATTTGAATTCATGTCCTTCCATTGTCCCAATCCAATTCTCACCTTTCTCTATGTGATTTTTTTATAAAACCATGACTAATGAGCACACGGAATCACTGTAGTGTCACATCATGAAGTGGGAAAAAGTCAACCTCTAGATTACTTTGAATCTAATCCTGTTGAGTTCTCTATTTAAAATAAAATTTAAAAAATCTCTGTCTCTCTGTCTCTCTGTCTGTCTTTCTGTCTCTCTCTCTCTCTCTCTCTCTCTGTCTCTCTCGTTTTATCTCTCTCCTTCTCTGTGTGTACAGAAACATAAGTATTTTTTAAAGGCAAAGAATAAGACTTCACATCCTATTACCAAAACTCCTCTAGGGAGTTCTGCAGTTGAGGAGTCTACCAAAAAAAAAAAAAACTTTCTTACATTTTTAATCACAGAAAACCTTTTTAGACTCACCAAAATAACATTTTTGTTTTTAGTTTTTGCAAGGCAATGGGATTAAGTGATTTACCCAAAATCCCGGAGCCAGGTAATTATTAAGTGTCTGAGGTCACATTTGAACTCAGGTCCTCCTGACTCCAGGGCCCAGGGCCGGTACTCTATCCACTGTGTCACCTAGCTGCCCCAAAATAGCAGTTTTGAGAAGATTTTAATCCAGTACCTCAAGCACAAAGGTCCTATGTCAAAATGATCCATTAAAACAAGCAAACAAGAATAATTAGTATATAGAACTGAATTGATATTCACTTATAGAAGCAAAAATTAACATGGCCTCTAATGCTGAAAAACAAAAAAGAGAGCCAGAACAGAAAAGAATATTTATTGTGCTTCTATAATGTGCACATACTTGGATATCTGAGAAGTACTGAAAAATACAAAGTCACAGGTAGGATGGAGTTTTATGGTAAAAAATATTTATTTTTTTTAACGATTACATTCTAGGCATCCTTCTCTGATATACAGCTTTCCCATGACATTGTGTAGCACATCTAATTTATAATATTACCATATACACACCTTACTAAAATGTAATACTCCAGGGGCGGCTAGGTGGTGCAGTGGATAGAGCACCGGCCCTGGCATCAGGAGCACCTGAGTTCAAATGTGGCCTCAGACACTTACTAATTACCTAGCTGCGTGGCCTTAGGCAAGCCACTTAACCCCATTTGCTTTGCAAAAAAAAAAAAATGCAATATTCCTAACAAAACTACAGGGCTATCATTAAATAAATCTTGTAAAAGGATTATTCTGAATAGGTCTCATCAGAGGTGTTTCAGAAGGATTTTGTCTATATAGGGAAGGCAGAAAAAAATTGCAGAGGGAACAATTGAAGATGGTAGAGGGAAGGAAAAATAATTGATGGAATAAGACTCTAGTAGGAAAGGATGGCACCTAGACAACAGGGTAGGGGTTGTGTTAGTTTGTTGGACTCATTCTTTTAGGAACCATGGTGGGCTTGTACTTAAATGTTTTTTGAGAGCAAGGATAATGTCTTCTTGCATCTGAAGAGTATAACTGGTACAACATTGAGAATATCATAACTTCTCAAAAAAAGTTTCATTTGTTAAAGCTGATGGAATTTTATTTCTAGAGGCTTAACCAGAATCTGTCAAATCTGTAAAATTCTGTCAATCTGATTTTGGATAAGCTTGAGCTGTTTGTGATTTGGTATAACTTTTATTAAGAAAGTAGTTCTACAAGACTTGAAAACTCTCAGACCAAATATGGGCTTATAATTAGATTTGTAGGGATAATAACTGTACTTTTAAGGGTACTGGTTTAGGAAAATTTTTCTCCCTCTATCCCTCCATTTTCTCCACAACCTAGTCTTAGAGAGTTATCTAATGACACATTTGACTTGACCAGGTTCACAAAGTCATGAGAAAAAAATGATTATTAATAATCAATTATTTGGGGAGATACAGTGTTCCTCTTTTTTTTCTATAGGATTCATTTCAAATTTCAGTCTCTTGAAGGATATTACTCATAATGACATTGGATAAACTTTCTTAACAAAACTGTTCAGACCCATCCAGGCGGGGAAGCCCAACATCTACTCAAGTTCAGGTGGGAATAGATTCTTTGAATAGATTGCCTAAGGCCAAGGGTAACTTAGAAATAAATGATATAGTCAAAGTTCATTAGAATAAGTCCAGTCACTCAGTTGTAATATTCATTCTCTCATTAAATGCTAACCCATCAGAGCTGATTGCCACCCCTATTCCAGGAACATCCTCTTCCAAGGGCTTATAATCCATGAGTTCATTGCCATGTTTGTCTATGGTCTTTGAGAGTTCTACTGACCTTTTATTAAAATGTTACATCATTAGAAATGACTGATTACACAGAAACTATATCTCTCAAATTTTTTTTTTAGATTTTTCAAGGCAATGGGGTTAAGTGACTTGCCCAAGTCCACATGGCTAGGTAATTATTAAGTGTCTGAGGTCAGATTTGAATCCAGGTACTCCTGATTCCAAGACTGGTGTTCTATTCACTGCACCACCTAGCCATACCCTATCTCTCAATTTTTTTATATGCCACAGTCACAATATGTCATAGATGAATTTGAAACTAGTTCTTCCTGACTTATAATACTGACTCTTTAGCCAGTAGGCTATGCTGCTTCTCTGATTAGTTGTTTAAAAATAAGAAAAAAAGTTTCAGTTGGAGAAGTTTTTTACAATCCAGAAAAGTTTAGGGAAAGTTTTCATTTGACAAATCATTAGATTAAGTTTCAAAAGGAAGATAAACCTCCCTTCCTCCTTTTCCCTTCTCCAGTAAACCTATCATTCAGTGAAAACCTTATTAAGCAATCTCTCTGGGATCACTTGTACAATTTGCATAACATGCATCTATGGGTTGGAATTCCCATATTTTTGTTTACAACTCACATTAAGCTTCCCAAACATAATCAGTCAGACTTTTAGAATCGTTTTTTAGTAAAGAACATTTATTAAGATGATACAATAAAAATAATTAGAACAAAACACTGTCCTAGAAAAATAGGGGACACATGTGGCAAGGAGTTGACTGACCATTTGATGAACCAAAACATGTCTAGATAAATCATTATTATATAATCCAAGAGTTATGACTGAATCTTTTCAATCAATCCAAACATATCTCCTATGTTATATCATCTTTCATCCAATGTCTAGAGATCTATTGTCCTTCCAAATTAATCAAGGACTTATTTATATTTAAGGTTATGGAGTCAAAGAAAAAATCCTTAATAATTAGTTCATTCTAGTGATTGACTGATTAAGTGGAATGAAGGTAGAATTACACCTTTACATGGGAACATGAAAAATGATCAAAAAAAGGTCACAAATTTCAGGCAATATACAAATGTGCCCCTAGAAACTCTTATTCCTTATAATAATGAGTCTACCAAAGTTACATTTCTGTCTTGAGAAATAAGAGAAAAACTATTTTTGAATAAAGACATACATAGGCATGTGTGCCACAATGACATAGGATTAACATTAGTCCTTTCCCATACACACATACAACAAACATACACACACACACACACACACACACACACAGTCACAGCCTAGCCTATCATAGAATTGACCTGTTTAAAACCAAGAGGGACTCTGTTTATTTTTATTTTATTTTGAACTTAAGAAATAAAACAAACATTTCCATAACATAGTAAAATAGAATAAAAAAAATGTTTGCACAAGAAACTACAAATCTATTTTTTAACTTGCTATTTCTTTTAAATATATAATAAAGGTATAAGGTAATTTTCTTTTCTTCTTTTTTCATCCTCTGCCCCATAAATGGCTACCATTAGATGTATGTGTGTGTGTTTGTGTGTCTACATACAAATATATATATATATATATATATATATATATATAGTGCATTTACATATATAAACATAAATATTAAAATAATTCTATATGTACTTCTATTTATCAATTCTTTCTTTGGATATAAATAGCATCTTCCTTCAAAGGTCCTTTGTAGCTTATTTGGGTATTTATAATTAATCAAAAAGACATAATCACTCAAAGTTGTTCTAAAAACAATATTACTGTTATTGTATAAATGTTCTCTTGGTTTTACTCATTTTGCTCTTTATTATTTTGTTGCAAGTCTATGATATTTTCTAAAGTCCTTGAACTCATCAATTCTTCTAGTACAAAAGTATTCCATCACAACAATTTGTTCAGTCATTCTCCGATTGATAGGCTTCCCCATAATTTCCAGTCCTTTACCACTACAAAGAGAACTGCTATAAATATTTTATAACATCTAAGTTCTTTTCCTTTTTCCCCTATTCATCTTTGGAAACCAGCCTAGTAATTCTAATGCTTTGTCAAAAGGGTAAGGTTTGGACATAATTCCATATTGCCTTCCAAAATGGTTAGATCAATTAACAGTTTCATCAACAGTTAATTAGTGTCTCAAGTTTTTCACATCTCCTCCAATATTTGTTGCTTATGCCTTCTATCATTTTAGGCACTCTAAGAGGTACAAAATAAAATCTAAAGGTTTCTTTAATTTGCATTTCTCTAACCTATAATAATTTAAAGAATTTCTTCATAAGACTCTAAATTGTTTTTATTTTTTTGTCAGAAAGCTATCTTTCATACCATTTGACCACTTTGCAATTGGACAATGACACATTCTTACAGATATGACAAAGTTGTTTATATATTTGAGACATGAGACCTTTATCAGAGAAACTGTCTATAATATCCCCCCCCCCCATTTTCTGCTTTCCTTCCAACATTGGTTACATTTGTTTTATTTTTCACAAAACTTTTTTAAATTTAATGTAATCAAAATTATCCATTTTACAATTCCCATTGCTTTCTATCTCTTGTTTATTCCTAAATTGTAACCCTCAGGTGCAGCTAGGTGGTACAGAGGATAGAGCACTAGCTGTGGAGTCAGGAGTACCTGAGTTTAAATCCAGCCTCAGACACTTAATAATTACCTAGCTTGCAAAAAAAAAAAGAAAAATCAAAACATAATTTTTTTCCCCTCCCCATATGTCTGATAGCTTATATACAGAAGCAAATGACTATGGTAACCTTGTGTTTGAGAAGTATTAAGTCTAGCTTGGGTGATAAGAGTTCATTATTTGCTTAAAAAAATTGTTGAGAAAATTACAAGACCTGGCAGTGTTTGGTACTTGCAGAAATTGGACATAGACCAATACCTTACACCATTTACCAAGAAAAAAGTCAAAATGGATAGGTGACCAAGATATGAAGAGATACATTATGAGAAAATTTGAAGAACAATAGATACTATTAGCATACACTTCAATTATTATCTCATTTGATCCTCAGAAGAACTTTGGGTTAGGTGTTATTATTATCCTCATTTTTCAGGTCCAGAGCTCTGTCCACTGAGCTTTTTAAGTCACCAAACACTAACCACTAGGTATACTATTCAGAAGCACCACCAGCTCCTCCCTGAATATTCCCTGGCTTACTTTCTTAGCTCATCCAGATACATATTCTTCCAAGGCATGCACTGAGTTTAAGTCAAGATGTCCTGAGGAGAATGGATGGTCCACTTTAATTCTCTCTCCAGGATGTGTTTGCACATCAAGTCATTGTAGCTCCATATTCTATTCCTGAGAAGGTGGCCAAGTAAGAAGGATTGCCTGATGAAGGAATAGGGAAGGCCAATGCCCTGTGAATGGTACCAGTAGAGAATGGATGTGACCTTTTGAACAGACTCCTTACTGGTTTTAAATTTGTGGCAGGTCAGAGATAGGCCATTTATTATATTTTAGGGGAAGGGAACCCATGGTGATATTTTTGCCTACTGACTATATGAATTTGTTTTATCCTTCTATGTCTCTGGCAACCCTGCTCATTTGTAATGTAAACCCTGTTGATTGTAAATGAAATAAATGTCTTAAAATCAAGACATTCTATATTCTGGGACCAGTTTCTTCCTTCTATCTTTTTTGAAAACTACTACTTACAAACAAACTTTACTTCAATAAAATTATTTTCTTCTTGTCACTCAAACATTTCATGAATTTTCCCACATCCATACCTGTATTGATAATATTCTATTTTGAACTGCCCAGTGTGGCCTAGCAAAGAGAATGACTTTTAAAATAAGAATTTTGAAGTCAGAAAGATCTGGATGTAAATGTCATCTTAGATATTTGTTAGCTGTCTGATCCCCTGTAATTTAGATACTAAGGGCCTCATCTGAAACTTTTGTCATACAAAAAATGGGCACAATAATATCATAAGCTCTTATATTATGGGGTTTCTGTGAAAATAAAATTAAATAAGATGTGATCACTTAAGATAATGTTTGTAAAGTCCTTAGTATAGTCTGCTGCATAACATGTCCTTAACAAATGCTTATATATCCTTCCCTCCCCTGAATGCAAAGCAATTTGCTTAGCTTAACATGCTACATCAATATCAACTCTTACTATTATTGCTTTCTATCACATTTTAGTTACCCTTAAAGACCTCAGAGTAAATGTCATTTCTTCCAAGATCATTTCCTCATTTTTCCCAGCTAAAGTAATTTTTCCCTCTTTAAACTCTGATAATACTCAAAATTCATATCAAGCATGTATTATTTTGTCTTATTTCATCTACAACTTGAGACTATGAGGTCCAGTGAGAAGATACTATGTTTTGGCACTTTTGTGCCTCCTGCAAAACTTATCAGAATATGATCCATGTAATAGATGGTTAGTAAATGTTTATTGATTGATAAAATTATATTGAGCACAGTTGTCACCAAATATTGGAAAGCTCATTGGTGTCTTCTCTCTTTCTAATCCTCTTTCTAATATTTCTATGTATCAGTGCCCTATTCTCATTTTTCAACTTTATAATACTCTTCAACATTATTAGCAGTGGAATCATTGTAGATAATAGTATTTTCTTTATTGTCTCCCACAGCCACTGTGCTTATTCCTGCCTGACCTTCACTAGAATATCTTCTAGTTTCTCTGCTAATTTATACTTATAGTCTGTGGTCATTCATTTGTCTGGAGATTAAATTATATATTTTTTTACTATCATTGTTGTTGAGAGTTCAGATCCCAATATTAAAATTTCTTTCACCAATGTACTTGCAAAACAGTTGCGTGCCCTGAGCAATTTAGTAATTTTTTAGTGCATCAGTAGCAGGATTTGTACCCATGTCTTCCCTACTTCAAATTAAGGATTCATCCACTATAATAAGCCTCCTTTCCTATAATATGTGCTTCTTTACTGTTTGATAATGGTATTCTTTGTTTATTTTCTTCATATATCTTTTGTATCTCTATCTAGAATATGTGTTCAACAGTGGGAAGGAGGTTGTTTCTGTTTTCTTTTGTGACCTCGAAATAAAAACCAAGAAGAGTGGCCATCACACAGTTGATGCTCATAGGATCATAGATTTAGAAATGAAAGAAAGAAGTGAGACCCAGTAAGTCTGATCTCTTCCTCAATTTAGAAATGAGGAATTTGATGCTCAAATGGGTGCAGCAACGTTTCTAGGATCACAAAACTAATGTGTCTGAAACAAGATTCAAACTCATGTCTTCCTAATTTTAAGCCCAACATATCCACCATGATATATAATATATATATATATATATATATATATATATATATATATATATATATATATATATAATTGACTACCTAGCTTAGTTAAAAAGTTTTCTATTCTAATTGGAATTTGTGCTATTCTTGTTTCCCCAACTTTTTTTTTTCCCCTAGAAAAACTAGTCTTACAACCAAGTGTCATTCATTTCTACCTTTGTCCTGTTTTGAGAGCTCCAGTAAATCTTTGCATTTCCTTCTCATTCAAATGACTGATTTTAGTTCCTTTTCCCTGAAATTCAGCTGCCATTAAATGTACCACAATCCTAACCGGTGAGCTGTTTCCATAGTTGAGACAATCATTGTAGGTAAAATGAGACTTGACCTGTACTTCCACTCCTGATTGGAAGAAAACCAAAACCTCAATGTCTTTCTAGTTTTGAAATAGAATTGTAGGTTGACTTGTTCACTTTTGTTTTTATAACTCTATTCTTTTGGGTGGAGCTCAGATTAGAAACTCAGGTACCAAAATAGCAGAAGTTGCATTCCTTTCTGGATTTTTTGAGCTAAATAGAACTAGAAAAAGAAACCAAGAAATTAGAAGGAAAGGTTAGTGCTTTCTTTTTTGTTTCCCACTTTCAAGCTTTTTCTACATGATATCAATTCAATAGATATTCAACTTATAGGAGTATGGATTTTAGAAAAAGAAAATTTTGATATTGTGGGGGAAAACAGTGATATACATTTCTATCACTTCCTTCAAATTTAGTCCCTCATGAAAAAGTAGCCCTTCTCTTCACCAAGGCTAAGCCTTCCATATGAACAAATGATTCCATTTCATTCCTTCTCTAACATATTAACCTCTCCTCTTCCAATAACTTCCTTTCATGCTTATTTTCAACATTTTCCTGTCCATTGGCTGTTTCCCTACTGTCTATAAATGTAATCATGTCTTCACACACAAACACATACACACACACACACACACACACACACACAGACACACACTTTATCCATCCACTCCTTCCACCCCAGCTATTGTCCTATATTTCTTTTATCTTTTGTGACTAAGTACCTTGAAAACACCATCTACAATCAGTAGAAAACACCATACTCCCTCTTCTCTCTCCACTAAACTCTCTACAATGTGGTGTCTGAGCTCACCTTTCAACTGAAACTACTGTCTCTAAAGTGTTTTAATTGCCAAATCTAATGGTCTTTTCTGAGTCCTCATCCTTTTGACTGCCTCATCCTTTGACACTGTCAATAGACCTCTTTGCCTTGACACTCTGTCTTCTCCAGGTTTCTGTGACACTATTCCTTCCTGGTTTTCTTCCTACATATCTGACCCATACTGGATTTGCTAGATCTTTATCCAGGTGATACTGGCTAACCACAGGTGTCCTCAAAAGTTCTGCCCTGGGCCCCTTTTTCTTTCTCCCTCTCTCCAATTTCACTTGGTGATCTCATGAATTTCCATGATTTCAATGATCAGATCTGTTCAAATGCCTGTCACTTCTTCTTGTCCTGCCCTAACTTCCCTCTTGACCCTGAGTCTCCCATCTCTAATTCCCAATTATATATCTCAAACTAGGGAATCCCACAAACCTTTTATACTTAACATATAAAAACAAGTTCTTCCCCCCACCCCAAACGTAGTTTTTACTTAGTTATTACTACTGAAGTTACCACCATCCTTCTAGTCACCCAAACTTACAAGGTGTCATTCTCAAGTCCTCATTTTCAATCATTCTACATATCTGTTATATTATAATCAATTGCATTATTAATTGTACTATCAGTTCTACCTGAAACATTCCCCTGATATAGCCACTATCATAGTACACAGTTCCTTGGTGACCCTCATGAGCTCAAGCCTTGATTATTGCAATAACCTGTTGTTAGAGTTGCTGACTCGTATCTCCCTACTTAAAACCATGCTTCACTCCATTGTCAGAAAGATCTGACCCTGTCACCTCTTACCCCATACTCAATAAATTCTAAGGTCTCTCTCTCATCTCAAGGATCAAAGCTAAAATCCCTGATTTGATTTTTAGAATGCTTTACAACCAAGTTTCTACCTACCTTTCCAGTTCTTTTGTACTTTATTCTTTATATCTTGATCCCATATCCCTGACCATTTCATTCTCCCTCACACAGAATACTCCATCTCCCTTCTTGTGCACATCGGCAGACCCTGTATATAGAATGCTTTCTCTCTTATCTCTACCTCTTCCCTTCCCCAGTTTCCTCCAAGATTCGGGTCAAATTCTACCTTCTTCAAGAGGTTTCTCCTGTTTCCTCTGAAAATAAATTATTTTTCATAGTTTTCTTTTAACTTACCCCAAGGCACATCTCTAAATTAGAACACAAGATTCTTGAAGTTTTTGCCTTTTCCTTGTATTTCCAGAAATTAATATAGTTTCTGTCTCATTTAAATGCTTCAAAACCACTTATTGACTATCTACATTATGATCTTAAGAAAGACATGCTTTTTTTCAGACAAGAAAGATATCACTTTTGTGCATGTTTTTTTCTCTTGCATATAGTAAACCTCTTTCACAATGAAGCGAGAACTGAATGTCAGTGAGACTTCATGCTGGCTTAAATATGTATCTATTATCCTTTTTATGCAGAAAACTCACTACCTTCATCCAAATAACTCTTTTGAGTAGCCAGATAGGCCCTTGTCAAATTTAAAGGACCATTCGGGTCCTTACAAAATCAACTGAAGAATTGGATCTTTTTTCCTTTCTTTTTGGAACTGGTCTTCCTATTTTGTCCAGTCTGGATGTGTAATGGTAATTGCTGGGACAATTCCACTGCTTCATCTTCCCTTCTTCAAACCTGGGCTAGTTTATCCTTCTTTAGTCAATCTGGTGGTTCCCCATTCCTGGAAGCTCAGTGTAAATATACAATCAGTTTCAGTTTTAACACAGCTCAGAATTCCCAAGTTCAAGGAACCCACCTGGTCTCTCCATTAGTAGGGGTTATAGATATATTGCTGCCATGACTAGAGGTATTTTGAAAGAGTACTTCTTAGCAAGATCCAAAATAATGAACTTGCAAAACAATGAAAAAATCAAATAGTATTCATGAGGTTTTAATTTTTTTCTGTTTTTAAAAAGATATCAAGTCTTATCTAGGATAGCTAGGAGGCACAGTAGATAGGAGAGTGCTGGATCTGAAATCAGGAAGACTTGAAATCTGACCTCAGACACTTACTAGCTCTGTGACCCTGGGCAAATTATTTAATACTGTTTGCCTCAGTTTTCTTATCTGTCAAATGCCCTGAAGAAGAAAATGGAAAACTACTCCTGTATCTTTGCCAAGAACACTCAAACATGGTCATAAAGTGGTGAATATCACTGAAACAACTGACTAAGTCTCATCTAACCATTTGCAGATGTCTATGTCAACAATTCAATTCAACATATACTTGTTAATATTTATTATTTTTGAGCATGTATTTATTGAGTACCTTCTATGTTTTTATGTCTTCATTTAATCAATCATTCATTTATACATATACATGTACACATATATATGAAACATAATGTATGGTAGTTGGGGAAGATCATGTAAGATGAGATGAGTTTTAAAAGAAACCAGAGTCTAAGAGAGGGAGGTCAAGTGATAGAGCCATTCAGGAATAGCAAACAAGGACATGGAGCATCTAGTGTCTAACAAAAGTCAATTAAGTCAGTGTGGCTAGATCATGGTGCATGTGGAGACATGTAATATATAAGAAGACTAAAAAAAAGAATGAGGGGGGCAGTTTTTGAGCAAATGTAAATACTCAGTTGAGATTATTTAACATAACTTTGTAATCAAATCACTTATTGCAGTTGCTTGACATCCTCTAGCTGCATTCAGAAACTTGTAATGAGGCTAAGACTTCCAATAATATTATGAGATCGATATTATAGGTATCACAGATGAGAAAACTGATACAGGATAGCAGAGACAACATTTGAACTCAGATCTTCTTGACTGTAAGCCGAACACTACTGTCTACTATGTAAATAAGTTGCATCTTGTCATTAATGAAATGGATAGGAAATGATGAGGAAATGTCATCCACTCTCAGGAAATTTACATTCCACTATCAAAAAGCCTTTAAAATATGTATATATGTGTGTGTGTGTGTATATATATATTTTACTCTTTTAAATTAAAGGTATTTATTTTTCTTCCTTCTGCATCCCCTTATGTAATTGGAAGAAAATGAGGGAAAGAATATAGGAAGACAAACAGGAAGGATTGAAGGAAGGCAGGAAGGGAGTAAGGAAGGAAGGAAGGAAAGGAGGGAGGGAGGAAGAGAGGAAGGGAGAAAGGGAGGAAGGGAGGAAAGGAAGAAGTAATGGAGGCCAGATGGAAGGAAGGAGGATCATTGTAAAATATAAGCAAAGAGAGAGCACAACTAGGTGGCTAGGTTGCACAGTGGATAGAGCCTTGACCCTAGAGTCAGGAGGATCTGAGTTTGTATCATACCCTCTGTATGATACAATGCAAAATCTCTGGCCTAAAAAACAGCCTGTACAAAACAGCGACTGTACATCAGGAAAATTCCCCCGCATTTTTCAGTAAAAGATGCAGGAACAGAACTTCTTCAAATCATGCTTAAGCTACAACCTGGAGCAATGGCTTGAGTCTACTATTCAGTGCCATAAAAAACCAGCTGCATCACCTGTGGGAAATACTTGTGGCAGCTAAGAGTTGTTCACAGCTGAATTGTGTTCAGAGATTGGAATTGTCCTGGCAGAGCATGAACCTAAAGGAAGATCTGAATTCAAATCTGTCCTTAGACACTTACTAGCTGTGTAATCCTGGGCAAATCACTTCATCACTCTTTGCCTTAGTTTCCTCATTAGTAAAAATTAGGATCAGTTTAGCACCTACCTGCGTAAAAAGCTTAAGTGCCTGATACATTGTAAGGGTCATATAAATGTTAGTTATTATCATGGTGGTGGTGGTTATTGTTGTTATAATTATAATAGTCATCCTTCAGTTTTGAAGAGGTTGACTACACCAAGTAGAGTGATTTGAACAATTTTGTTTATTATAGTAAAGGGTGTTCAATTATCTTGCCTTTCCAGAATCATTCCACCCCATGGCCCAATCTAGTTAGGAAACAGGACTACTGATGACAATCTGGATTCTATGGTACTCTCTAGGCCTTTGAATTGATTTCTCTTCCTCCTGTATTGGTAAGGCACCGTGGTTCACCAGCAATGTTGGGCAAATACCAATAGATGATCTATGGAAAAAGAATGTGACATCTCGTGAGATCCAAGCCTTCTCCTGATGGACTGATCTTCAGGTTGGCCTTTCCTCACAGCACTAAAAATAGTAGAGCAATGTCATCTTACCACTCATAGGTCTACACTCCTCTTCTTCATTGAACATGGATCAATCAGTCTTGAGAAATAGCTGACTGTCATTCAGAAGGGACTGGTGATGGCCTCCATTGCCCTCAGCAGATCCAATGGGAGGCAGGTTCAGATACTCAGATTGGCAATGGTGGAGATCAGCTACAGGAGGCATCCCACGATAACTTGACCAATCCCAGGGAAGCTGGTGGGAGGCCCAGAGAGAATTCTCTTTTCTTTGTGAAGGACAGGGCTGACCTGGAATAGGTGTCCCGAAGAGGGGCTATGTCTTGGAAAGCATCGTGGTTTCGTGGTGTGTGGTGAGCTCAAGCTCTGTGGAGTGTACTAACAGAGCAGAGCAGCATTGACCTGGGAGTGGCAAGATTATTATTACCAAAAAGATGTCAGTATAGTTTCTGCATCACAGCATGAACTACAAACTGTCAATAAAAATTCAAGTCTATTTAGACACCCAAATTCTTGAATGTGTGCCTGATCATTGACTTCATTTCTTGAGTGTCCCTTTTTATTTACCAATTTATTCTTCCAGAACCCAGATATGCCACTCTCTTCTAGTCTGTTTGTTCAGTATGTGGTAACTGATTCTTTTGTGATGATCAATCCACTCCTTGCTTCTGGCTCAAATTATAACCCTTGAAGACTGTCTCAATCAGACCAGGCTGGTCATTGAGCATCTTTTTTCTAAGAGGTTCTGGAAAAAAGCCTTTTGGAAGTCCTGCTACTGCTCTCCCCTCAGAATAAGGGTAGAAGGACTAGTACACGTTTTGTTTTTTTTGTTTGTTTTTTACAAAGCAATGGGGTTAAGTGACTTGCCCAAGGTCACACAGGTAATTATTTATTAAGTGTTTGAGGCAGAATTTGAACTCAGGTCCTTCTGGTTCTAAGATCAATACTCTATCCACTATGCCATCTACCTGCCCTGAATTAGTATACTTTTGCAAAGGAGTTAAGAGCACTAGGTTCTGAATTTCTATTCAACTTTAACAAATGATTTTGCTTCTGTGAACCTCAGTTTTCCTAATCTGTAAAGTTAGAAGAATAATTCTGGCTTCTGACTCACAATTTTCTGCCCCATCTATTCCCCACTCAAGTCCATCTTCCCATTCAATGACTGAAGAGATCTTTCTAAATTTTAGGTTTGAATAGCCATTAAATTTCAATAGTTCCCTATTACTTTTTAATTTTTTTTTCCAACTGCATCTAAAGATAGGTTTTCAACATTCACTTTTTGTAAGATTTTGAGTTCCATATTTTTCTTTCTCCCTCCTTTCCCTCTCCAATCCCTTGAAAGTGAGTGATCTGATACAGATTATATATGTACAACTCTGTTAAAGACATCTCCATATTAGTTTCCATTTTCCATCAAACACAACATCCTCTGTTTATAATTAAAGTTCTTCTATTTTATTGTCTGATCTTGTTATCTCTTATACTTTTTTGTTTCTTTCTTAAGGTTGTGATATTTCTCTCATCACACTCAATTTGGATATACCATGGAAACAATGTAAAAACTGACAAACTGCCTTCTGTGAGAAGTAAGATTGGGAGAAAAAAATGTAAAACTCAAATAAAATATTTAATTAAAAAAAAGAATTAAAGTTCTTCACTACCTACCCCTTTTTACCTCTACAATTTTCTTATATTATTTTTCACAAGTTCCATGCTACAACTTTCTTGTGGTGCCTTCCACAAAACAGTTTATTTTCTAATTCCATGGATGTGCCTTTATATTTGGAATGTCCTCCATCCTCATCTTTGTCTCCCTTCCAGCTTCTCTGGCTTCCTCTAATTGCCCATAAAAATTCAACCAGTCTTTCCCAACCAAGGCACTACTACTATCTCCCACCCACCCAGATTACCATCAATTAGCTCTTGTGTGTACACAGCTTTTTGTATGTTGTCTCCTCCAGTGAAATGTGAGCTCCCTAAATGCAGCACCTTCAGAGCTTAACACAATACTTGGGACATAGTAAAGATTACTGGAAAAAGGAGTAAACTGTGGCCACAAAGGAATAGCTTATGGAAGAGCTTGTTAAAAAGACTGGAGGAGGAAGGCCAAAGTCACACAGTCCCCAGCATGAAGACTATAAAAGGGAACCCAAATGCAGAATTCAATCAGTATATAAATTAATCCAGGAAAGGAAATTTCTAATAGTTAAAACTCACTAAGTTCCCCCCCGAAGTGTGAGATATAAAAGAATAGCAAAAAAAAGAATGAAAGCAAACTGTGTTTATGGAAACTTTTGTCTTTTTTTGGTGGTGAGGAAAATTATAAATCCGTATATAAAGTACTCTTCATAACAAACAAACCAAAAAGCCCCCTGCAGATCAAAGGAGATAATGGATGTGAAAGTGCTTAGAAAATGCATTAATGACTGGAGAATATAAGGAGTAATTGACATCAGTGCTCTTTCCTGGGTCCTTTGGTGCCTAGCCTATGATAGCATTTTGAATTGGAACCTCTGACAGAATCTTGTGAAAAACCACTAGAACAGGGTATTGATTTTACTTATTTTACTAAAATCAGGTCTACTTTGGATTTGTTTGTTTATTTTACAGTGCTGTGGCTTTTTAAAAGTATGTTCTTTGCTTTCAATGATGTTCTAAAATTACCTTTCACAGTTTTGTTATTTAAAGGAGCTTTTGGATGGTTGACATTTTATTTGGCATTTTATTTCATATACATGTCTGACTATTGTATTTGACAAATCATTCACACCAAGACACACCATTACTATGAACTGGACTTGTTTATCCTCAATAGTTCCCCATTCCTCCTAATATCTCCAATTCTTCAAATAAAGATTTTTCAGTTTACTTTTTTTATACCTTTTTGCAAGGCAAATAGGGTTAAGTGGCTTGCCCATGGCCACACAGCTAGGTAATTATTAAGTGTGTGAGACCGGATTTGCACCCAGGTACTCCTGACTCCAGGGCCGGTGCTTTATTCACAAGTCTTCCTAATTCTAGCCGCCCCTCAGTTTCCTTTTTTACCCTTCCATATCTTCCTTCCTAAAATTTGGTTCTCCCCCGCCCCTAAAGTTAAAAGTCATTAAGGTTCAACTTGTCCCTATTTCATTTGGGTTTTTAATCCTAGCCTTTTCTTTGAGTGTTTTAGGTTAAAAGTTTGAACAGTGTTTCCAGACTGTATTGCTTGTCTCACAAGATGAAAATGAAGTCTTTATTCATTCTTGCTTCTTAAAACCCATAATTTCCTTAGAGCGTCAGCTAAAACATCACCTTCTATATGAGACCTTTTGTGATTCCCTTCAATTAAGTTGCTTTTTTTCCCATAATAGAATATTATGGGAATTGCTTACCCCTCAAATTATCTTGTATCTATTTTGTCTATACATATGTGCTTTTGTACATATGGAATGAATATGGTGACTTTCCCAAAAGAATCCAAACTCTTGGAGAGCAAGATATGATTCACTTTTTTTCTTTGTATTCTCAGTAGCTAATTCAGGGCATCTAATATATTCTGATTGATTAATTGATTATTGAATGTGACCTATTGCAAACCACCCTAACCTGCATTGCAAAAAGAAAAAAAAATGATCTTAAAATTAATCATCAGATATTCAGAGCAAGAAAGAGAATGTAAGTAGTTGAATGTTTTTTTCCTCCTTGGCTGGGCAACTCACATGAAGCAATAAAATGCTATTTGATAATCTTGCCCTTTGAGACCTCTTAGTCTGAATAGATATAATAACAAAAATGATATGTCATTTAGTGATTCAAACTCATCCCTAGATTAGACTATCTTTACCTAGGCCCTCAGAAGAAGCGTTGCAAAAATTACCAAGGAGGCACCTTTTTGGAACACTCATATTTCATTATATTTGAGATGTTTTATTTAGAATAGAGTTATCTGGCTCATGAATCAGGAGACCTTGATTCTACTACCATCAAGGCCACCTGGACCTCTGTCTCCCTGGGCAAATAAAGCATTCATTTCTCTAGGGCTCTGTTTCTTTCTCTATAAAAGGGAAGGTTTGTACAGACCCTTCAAACTCTTAGATTTAACTTTAGGTAGTCTCCCTGTGATGAATAATCTTTCACTAATTTGAAATAAGCTGAAGCTCCACCCTATCTTTTGCAACAGCCTGTGAAACATCTGTAGAGCATTAGACTGTATTGCGAATTATTCCCCTGCTCTTCAAAGGGAGAATTGTTTTTGTTTTTGTTTTGTTTTTGCTCAGCCTAGATAATATAAGTGCAATCATTTGAAACATATATGGCAAATTCTTTAAGTCTGGAAGCTGGAGCAGGGTGGATTCCTTGATTTGCTAACCTTCATCTCTCCCTCCTCCTCTTCTCCTCCCCCATATTTAGATAATGGTATTTGTAGACTCAAAGGAAGAAAGTAAAGGAGCTCTCCTTCTTTCTCAGCCTTTGCTTCTGGCGTCTAGGCGATCAGCAACCCTAGTTGCTGAGTAACTTAATAGGCCCATTTGATTAAAGTTCATTTATGCTTTCTCCCTGTGAGTAAGTATTCTGTGAAATGAGGCAAAAAAGAGAGCATCTATTTACTTGAGCTTCCTCACCAGCCTTAGCAAACAGAGGTAAAATTATGGGTCATTGGCAAGATCATCAAATGCCATTTTAATGTCCCGTGAAAAGGATTCAGCCAGTGAAGATAAAGCATGTATACTTCTTTGGCTCTATGCTTTTGACAAATTCTGACTAGACTTCTCAACCCTGCTATCCCAAAAAATAGAAAACAACGCAGGAAGACACTTCAGGAAGGGTAAATAGTAGTTATATTGCTATTGTTGCTGCTGTAGAGTCATTTTTTTCAGTCATTATTCATAATCTCCTTTGGAGTTTTTGTGGCAAAGATTTTACTTCTTTAGCTCATTTTACAGATGAAGAAACTGAGACAAAGAGGGTTAAATGACTTACCCCGATTTCCACATTAGAAAGTGTTTGAGACTGAATTGAAATCAGGAAAATAAGTCTTCCTAATTCTAGGCTTACAGTCAGGAAGATCTGACTTAAATCATTTAACTTCTATTTGCCTCAGTTTCCCACCTACCTTCCAGGGTTTTGAGGAACAGATAAGATAGAATTTATAAACTACTTTGTCAGTCAAGTATTTATTAAATTCCTAATAGAATGTTGACTCTGAAGTCAATAAGACCTTGGTTTAAATCAGGTCTTAGTCACTTACAAACTGTGTAAACTTGGGCAAATCACTTAACCCCTGTTGGCCTTAATTCACTTTGTCAAGAAAACCCATGGAAAGTAATGGTGTGCTATAGACCCTGGCCCATGAAGAGTTGAATGACTGAACAATAAGAACAACTTGCTAAGCATTGTACTAAGTTCTGGTGACACAAAGAAATATAGAAGACATAAAACTTGTCCTTAAAGACATTCTAAAGGAGAAGATAATATATAAATAGTTGCATATTTATATTAATCACATCCATCAATAAATATTTAATAGGGAACTGTTAATTAGGAACTAGTCAAAAGAGGTAAAATTTGGGGATTAAGAGAGGTTGGGAAAGAGGTTAGGGAAATTTACAGCCCAAGGGCTATTTGGTTTGATACTGCCATAGCAACTGCAGGTAGGACTCAAAATTCTATAAATCTAGGACTTTTTTAGGGAGTAATTTACTCAAATGTTTGAATGAATATAGCAGCAGACTACTCCAAATGACCTTTGGTAGAAAAAAAAGGTTCCCATCCCTGCTCTGGAATGTGGGATTTTAGTCAGTATTTAAAGGAAGTCAGAGAGATCAGCAGTCAGAGATGAGGAGGGGAATCATTTCAAGCACAGGGATCAATCAGGAAAAATGTCCAGATCCAAGAAAGATGGACCATCTTGTTTGTGAAACTACTAGGAAGCCAGTGTCACTGGATCTAAGAGTATATATTAAGGAAGTAAAGTCTAAAAAGACTGGAAATGTAGGAGGGGAATAGGTTAGGAAGGTCTTTGAATGCCAAATAAAGCATTTGTATTTATTCCAGGAATGTGTGTAGGGGGGTGGCAATCATGACTTCATTGAACAAGCACAATATACCACTTTAATGACTGAATAGATTGGATTAGGAAGAGACTGAGGCAGACAAACTGACCAGTTAGCTCAGGCAGAATGGAGGGAGGCATAGACACCTTGGCAACATCTTGGATATGGAGGGGTGTGTGTGTGTGTGTGTGTGTGTGTGTGTGTGTGTGTGTTTGTGTGTGTGTGTGTGTGGTGATGGGGGGAAATCGTAATCCAGGATGACTCCTAGACTGGGAGCCTAGGGGATTGCATTCCTTCTAAATTAATAGGGTAAGTAAGAGGAGGAGGAGGAGGCAGTTTAGGGGAAAATATAACAATTTCTGTTTCAGACATATTAACTTTAAGTCAGTTAAAGAAATCTGAAAAAAAACGGTTGAAGTTGGAAGATGAGATCAGCAGTGAGATTGGGACAAAAAAAGTATATGTGAGAGGCATCAGCATAGAGATGGTAATTAAATCCAGGGAAGCTGATGAAATCACAAAGTGAAGAAGTAGAGAGAGAAGTCCCAAGACACCTACAGATAGAGGATATGAACTGGATGGACTGGGAAGGAGAGGTTATATAGGCAGGAAGAGGACCAGGAGAGCATGGTATCTAGAAATACTAGAGAGAAGAATTTCAAAGAGAAAATTGTAATCAACAGTGTCAAGACTACAGAGACATCAAGAGGAATGAGGATTGAGTAAAGGCAATTAGATTTGGCAATTAAGAGATCATTAGTAACTTTGGAGAAAGCAGTTTTGGTGAACTGATAAGATCAGAAACCAGATTGTAAAGGGTTAAGTGAAGAGTGAGAGAACAGAAAAGCAGTTGTAGACAGCCTCTTTTTGAGTTGTTTTGCAAAAAAGAGCAGAAGAGAAAGGATGATAGAAGGGATGGAAACATCAAGTTAGGGCTTTCTCAAGATAAAAGTTACCCAGATATGTTTGTAGGCAGTAGGAAATGAGACAGTAGTCAGGGAGAGATTGAAAATAAATGATAATAAGTATGGATGATAGAATAGTTAATCTGTTGGAGTAGGTAAGAAAAATGAAATCATTTTAATGGTAAACAAGTTAACCTTGGTTAGGAATAAGAGGTTATGTGAGACAGGGTTGAAAGACAAGAGAGGGCAAAAGGCATTAGAGTGATAGAAGATGAGAGAGAGGGAGCTCATGGCAAATGTAAAATATGAAACAAGGTTCTCAAATGAAAAAATGGAGGAAAGTGGGAGCCATGAGTGACCTGCATAGGGATAAAAAGGTTTGGAAGAAATGTTGTGGAGAGTAGAATAGTGAGTTGGTAAGGAAGGTATCACAGGATTGCCTAGCAGCAGGGGAGGCCCAATTGAGGTGGAATAACATAAATTTGTAGTAAACCCAGGCATGGATGGAGAAAATCTTTATTTAGAAGCACATGGGTTGGAGCAAAGATGTTGATATGTAATCTCAGTATTAATGGAAGTTAATCCTAGAAGAAGGGGACTGGAAAGAGCCCAGGACTGCTTCAAGGAATACTTTAAGGTACCTACATATATACATAATACATATGTGTGTGTGTGTGTGTGTGTGTGTGTGTGTGTGTATATGCAATTATTACAAGTCCATGAGGTCAGGATTTACTGAATCTAGGTATAATCATCCATCTCCTAGTCTTTGACCTATGAATTATATCCAGTATTCTCCATGGTTTTGTTCACCCAGTGAGCTAATACTATTTATATTTAACATTTTTAAATATAGTCTTATTATATTTGAAATAAAAGAAGCCATTCTTAATCACTGGGTGAATAAAAGCAGGCTAGGCACTTAATTGTAGTTGCAAACCCTCAGGTCATTATGTTAAAATGTATGTCTTCATGTTAAACTATCAATTTTCAGAGAAAAGTAGGTTATTCCCAAATTTCCTCTTTAATTTATTAAACATTTTCTCCAACAGATTCCTTTCCTATTATTCCAAATATCTGCATGAAATAATGATATAATTATCATAATTGTCAGTTTCAAAGCCCCTCCTGTCTGAGAGCTTTTTTTCTGTGAAAATGAAAAGTTACTCCATTACATGTTCTATGGGGATGACTGACAATTGATGAAAACATATGAAAACTCCCACAAATAATTTTAATTTTCATCCAAAAAAATGTGTTGATGCCACTCCTCATCCCTTTAACGAAAATATTTTCATAATGCTGTTTACACAGATTTAATCAGCTGTGTCACTAGGGCACAGCAAAAACAGCAATGTGACCTGCTGAGATTTAACAGCAGATTGCAATTTACAATCGAGGCAACAAGAGTTACTGAAGTGCAGAACTCCCACCCCAATTACTAATTAATCAGACCCAAAGAGGTCACAACATTCATCTGTGAGTCCCATAAATTTAAAGGGCTCCTCTATTTTTTAGGTGGGGAAAGGTGACCTATAGAAGTTATTTTTCTATCATCTAGGGTCCATTGTACAAGCTCGTTCCCTGATCTCTTGAGTATGGGTCATTAGATTCTTACTGAGATTCTTGCAAATATTCTGAGGGTTCAATTCCTTCAAAAATATAATATATAAATGTATATATATATATATATATATATATATAATATATATATAATTTCCCCTATTGTACTCTCCACATAAAGTCATAATGCTATATTTTATAGAAAAGCAAGTAGCCAGGATACTTTTCTGAGTTTCTGGATTTATGACTTTCTCCCATCTACCCACCCATCCCTTGATCAGCCTCCCAGATTGCATGTTTCTACAAAATACAAAATGGGATAATGGATAGATGTCTTTTGCAGAATTGGTTGGAAATAGTAGGATGTTGCAATCAGTTTAATTCATTTCAGCCCTACATCTACACAGCTTCATCAAATGAAAAATATGTTTGATCCCCTTCCTACCAGAATCAGATAATGGAGTCTGTACTCCTCAAACACCCTGCTTTGACAAAGAGATCACAATTGAATCTTTTAAAAGAAAACATGCCCGTCCTGGTTTGTTTATTTTAAACATCTTTAAAATAATGAGACTGACTTTCATTGACTGGCTTCCTGTCTTGTGTACCTCCTAGATGCAGGAAGCTGCCTTTGATGTTGATGGCAACTCTGGACCTAAAGGAGATCAGTGGGGGGAAAGGGCAAAATGAAAATCAGGCCACTGATTTCAGATTCTTGATACATATATAGTATGACCAACTGGAAGCTAGAATTATTTAAGTCATATTGCATTAAACATGCAGTTGTAAATGGGCCACCCTGACATGTAGCTTTAGAAATAAGAAGAGACCTATTACTGGAGCCGTATTAGTGGGAGAGGAAGTAGCAGACACAGGAATGGAAAATAGTTTATCAAAAGCTTTTCTTTTACAGGCAGATCCTACTTATCACCACAGGGTCTTCCTGAAAACTGTTAGGAAATTGAATTATTTCAAGGGGCTCATATTTTCCTATAACAATGTTGTTATTATTTGGGGCAGCATTCCTGACCAAAGACTTGGTCTTCAATATATTTTTTTAATAGCTAACACTATGTCTTAAAAGTAAAGATATAATTATATATATATATATATATATATATGTGTGTGCATATTATATATATATATGTGCATATTATATAAGCACACACACATAATCATTCTTTTTTTTTTTGCAAGGCAAATGGGGTTAAGTGGCTTGCCCAAGGCCACATAGCTAGGTAATTATTAATGTTTGAGACTGGATTTGAATCCAGGTACTCCTGACTTCAGGGCCGGTGCTTTATCCAATGCGCCACATAGCCACCCCTACACATAATCATTCTTAAGAGCAAAATTATGTTTTAAGATCTGGAAAATGGGCAAAAAGTATACTATGTGCCCTGATGGTTCATATAACAGATTGTACTTTTTAAATATCACATACAGCATATAATTTAATTCCATAGCTATAATAAACATTAAATTTTTATATTAAAACAATTAGCCATAGTTTTTGTAGAAATTAGAAAGAATTACTTAAGGATCCTTTGACTGACTCAGGTTTCTTTTTAAAGGAACTATGAGAAAGACTAAATTTGTGTCTTTATTTTCTTTCTCCCTGGTATATTTCCCTATGGAAAGCATAAGCATTAAAAATCATAGGCCCTTAGACTGATATTTTTCTATATATCAAAAAATGTTGAACTTTGTTTACTGAAGATGAAAACTATGATGATAATTACAATTTATAGCCACTTAAGGTTTTCAAAGTTCTTTATATAAATTGTCCCATTTGAGTCTCACCACAATCTTGGGAAGTAGATGAAATTATTATCCCTTTTTAACAGATGAGGAAACTGAGCCTCAAAGTGCCAGAGACTGACTAAGACAGAATGCTAAACCAGGTCTTCCAAGTAAAAATTCAGAACTCAATGGAGTCCACAACAATGACAATATTAATTGTGGGGTTTTTTTCATTGAAAAGCAATTCACCATTTCTCTCACTTCATCCCCTTCATCTTTTCCTATTAGAAGTTTTATAACTGTTTAGCTCTAGCACTAATAAAAATCACTAGGAAATAATAAATGCCTAGTCTCTTTTTCCCTTCATTGAAGCAGTACATGATACTTTGTTGATAACTGTCAGATTCTTTCACATTTTATCAGATACTCATAAAATTATTACTAAATTATTTCCATGAATATTTTGATAGATATATCAATTATTTAGAAAAATTTTCTAAAATACAATAAAAAAATTCATGTTCAGACTTTGGTACTTTTTTTAAAGCATGAAAATTTTGGACTAGGCATATGATTGCATTAAATTTTATCTGTCTGTGATTTCATCAATATATGTACTTACTTTGGGAAAAAAACTCCTTTACAAATCAATGGAAATCTGCCCTTGTTCAATAACTTTTAGCCTTGGATATTTACACTTCAATAACTTTGAGCCTGGGGTGGCTGAACAACCCAAAGTAACCTTGAAAGTAAGAGGGACTGTGACTGAGATGCACATTTTTCTGATTCCAAGATTAACTCTTTATGCACTGTCATACTTGCTGTTCAGGAGTTTTAGGCACATCTTACTCTTCATGATCCCATTTAGGGTTTTCTTGGCAAAGATACTAGAGTGGGTTGCCATTTCCTTCTCCAATATATTTTACAAATGAGGAAATTGAAACAAACAAGAGTTAAGTGATTTGTCCATGTCACATGGCTAATAAGTGTTCAAACTAGGATTTGAACTCAGGTCTTCTGGAGAGAACTTAGCACTCTATCTGCTGTGCAACCTAGCTGCCTCTCTAAGGCACACTGACTTTTCTTAAACATTATATTAAAAACTTGACAATAGAGGCTTTAACTTTGGAAATGCATTCTTAATTATTTCTTTTGCTTTTCTGCTTACCTACAGATTTTTCATTTGTACTTTCCATATTAACACTGAAGTAAATAACAAATTTCTGGTAAGATGCCATCTTTTAGTATTTCCTCAGAAATATTTCTACATATTAAGAGAATATGCTGAAGTATTTACTATAGATAAGACCATTACAGCTAATCTATGATTAAAATACTAAATTTAATTTTGGTCATAAAATGTGCAAATAATTTTCAACAGGCTCAAATCTCTCTCCTCTCCAAGAAAAGAAAAATTTATACAAAAATACCATATGCATTCACACATATATATAGAATATTATACAACTAGGTATACATTCATGCATATATAGATATATATATATAACTCATATATAAAGAAATATACTAGATAGATTGATAGATAGATGATAGATGACAGATTGATATGTATATTTATTGGTTCAGACATATGATTTATTCCCATAGGAAACTCTAGACATGAATGCCCTTTCTTTATTTTATATATATATATATATATATGCATATATATATTCATTTATAATATATATGCCACTCATCTGTAACATAAGAGTTCCCTGGAGTACTAAATAGTTAAATCATTTGCCTAAGGCCAAAGTTATTATATGTGAATGCAGAATTTAAAACCGATTCTACCTTGATTGTTAACCCACATATTGCTACATTGTCTCTTTTTTTAAAAAAACTATTTTTATTTATTTTATTTAACATTCACCAATTATATGAAAAAAATATAAGTTTTTAAATTGGAATTCCAAATTCTCTTCCTCCCTTAAGAAGAGATTCTTCTTTTTAGCTCAGGCTTTTTGCTTGCATATGATTCTGAACTCATTGCAGCCTCTGAGGCCAAGCTGCAACCAGAGAATGCATCAGTTCTCTGCCACTTGTGATAATTTTGGCCTAACAACATTAAGAAAACAGTTTTTTCACTAACCACAAAGCAGCACACCATTATTCATGGAATTGTCAGAAATGGAGAAATTTTAAATACTTTTTAGTGTAAATTTTCCAGGGATATTCACATAAATGATGAGGTTGATGTATGCATTGCGAGAGCTAGTTCAATGTTTGGAAAATTTCAAAGGAAAGCATGGGAGATAGAAGTTGCATTTCAAACTGAAGTCTACAAAGTCACTGTACTGACCTCTACATTTTAATTGTCTTAGGAAGATGTTAAGGTCACCTGGAAAGATGAAGTTCTAGTCACTGAGGTCCATTCTGGAACTGAACTACCAAACATTCAAAATCCATTGCAGAAAGAGCAGTTTCAAATGACTGGTTCCATTATTCAAATACCAAACATATGTTTGCTTAAAAGACTATTTTATGGAAAACTAACACAAGACAAGGAAGCACTCACCTAGAAGTCAGAAGAAATGATATAAGAATATTCTCAAGTCTTCTCTGAAAAATTTTAGAATCAATTATATAACGTGAGAGACACTGGCAGTTGTGTTCTATGGGCAAAGCAGAATTGTAGCAGCAAAAAAATTATGAGATGTACAAATTTAGAAACATCTCCACTCCAAATCTTCAATGTAGACTATTGGTACCCAACCTGCAGTAGAACCTCCAGAACTCATCTTGATCTGATTAGCCACAGTCAGACACACTGTACATGTATGCAGGGAAATCAGAGTTAAGTGACTGGTCCAAGGTCAAATAGCTAATAAGTGTCCTCTTGTTTCCAAGGCCAGTGCTCTACCACTGCACCACCCAGCTGACCTTGGACAAATCACTTCATCCTGATTGCCTCACATCCAGGGCCATCTCCAGTCATCTTGATTCATATCTGGCCACTGGACCCAGATAGGTCTGGAGGAGAAAGTGAAATTGGTGACTTAGCACAGCACCCCTCACTCAGATCCAATTCATGTGCTTGTCATGGCATCACCTCCCTGATGTGGTCTTCTTCAAAAATGAAGGACAAACATTATTCCCTTCAAGACAAAACAGTGATATCATTATGGTCCTCGTTGAACGGAAAGGACAGCAATCAATTTTACCTTGCCCAATTCTAATTTTTAAAGAATTTCAATGTGCTTTTGTACATCTTTTTCTGTGTCAACTCTGCTTTTTAAAGAATTATTTTCATCAGTGAATTATTGTACTTTTTTTTATTAAGCAAACTCTAACTTTTAAAGTGTTATTTTCCTTAAGATGTTTTATGACTTTTTTTACCAAACTATTTTTTGTCTTTTCATAATTTTCTTCATTCATTCTCATTTCTTTGCATGATTTTCTTCTGCTACTTTTATTAGATTTTTAAAGTAATTTAAAAAAAAATTTACAGAAACCCTTGTTGGGCTTGTATTCTTGAGGCTTGGCAAATAGCTATATTGACTTCATTGTCTTATTCAAAATTTGTTTCTTGATTTTTATGAACAGGTTCTTTTTTGTTGCTGCTGTTTTTCCACCCTGTTTCTTGATTGGAAACTTTTTGTTTGTGTTCTCTGCCCCTTGCTTGGGCAGAGAAATTCCACCACAAGTTTCAGGTTTTTTTCACATTACTGTTTTCAAACTTGTGCTTCCACAGTTGTGTGATATGGGAAGATAAGTGATCCCTGTTTTCTTGCCTTGTACTCTGCCTTACCCAGGAAAGTCTTCTTATCCTTTGAGATTCCATTAATACTGCTCCAAAGCAGGGTCCTTCTTCCCTTGGGACCTGAAACTTTACTTTTCCTGATGCCCATGGGCCAGAAGTAATCCTTCCCCTTGGACTTTCACTCCTTGACTGAAAGTGTTTCTCTCCACAATTGAATTATGAACCAGAAGTGACTGTAGGTAAAGGGGTTGTTAAACAACATCTGGTCCTGTGCCTAGTACAGGGCTACTTGTAATCTCACTTTGACCAATTTCCAGGTCTTCTTTCTTACCAACTCTGTCAATGTTGCTGACACTTCTGTTACTGCCTCCTAATACTACCATTGGTGTTTCCCCACCACATGACTTCTGAATCAGTCTATCCCTTTGTTATAGACCTCTCTTTTTGACATCCTGTATTGTCTTAGACTAGAAGGATGTTTTACTCTGACATTTTGTTAGCTTTGCCGCTACAGAATTTATTTTGAAGTATTATTTTAAAATTGTTTAGAGAGAAATTTTGGGAGAGCTTAGTTAAGTGCTTCTCTACACCACTTCTCTATTTCATGAGTCTACTCCCAAAAGTTCACATTGTTTTCTTATGCCTCTCTAAATAATTTTTTATATTTCAGAACTATAAGTGTCTTTTTTTTAGGCTTCATAATTTTGCTTCTGTTGCAAAGAACAGGAAGTAGACACCACATATTTCATCTCCCAGAATAGCATTTATATATCACTCAATTGTCTTCTCTTTTCAGTGAACCATCATGGTCCATTATACAATATAATTTTTATCATATGTTGGAAAATGAAATTATACAGTTAGACCTTTGAAAGGAACATAGAAAATATCTATTTCAACCCAAATTTGAAAATTTAACTCTTTTTACTATATCTTTACTATATATTTACATATATATGTATATACATATATATAAACAAACAAGTGACCACTTAGTACAATGAAATTCTTTGTGAACAAAGACTGATTCATTTTCCTCTTTGTATTTTCCTTGCTTAACATAGTACTTATCAAATAATAATAGTAATTATGAAATTTAGCTTTGTTATTATTATTTAGGATTTGCAAAAGGCTTTTCAATTATTTTATCAATAATTCTGGAAGGTAAATATTTTCATCATCTTCATTTTACAAATGAAAAAATTGAGTCAGTGAATCACAGTGACTATGGTGGCTATTTGATGATTGGATTTTTGAATTAAAACTTCAAGCTTATGCTTAACAAAATGAAAAAGTTACTTTCTGAAAATTATAAAAAAGAAGTTATAGAAAGTATGTAACTTCTGGGATGGAGTCAAAATGGTAGAGTAAAAGGAGCATGGCATCAGACTTTCTCAACTTTCCCCTCCAAAGAGTTTAAAAATAATACCTGAAATCAAATTCTAAAGTAGAAGAGCGCTAACAAAAGGTCAGGTCATGAGGGAGCAGGAATCCTGAGGAATGGTGATGAAGAATGTAGCAAGAGAACACAAATCTTAAGGAGCAGTATCAATTGCAATCCCAAAGGATCAAGCACCCTTCCAAAGTAAAGGCAAGTTTACAGACCAGGAAAGTTAGTGAAAACACCTTGCCTCAGATAACACCTTCTTAAATGCAGAGAAAATTTCCAAAGCTTCAAACTTTACTCTGGAGGAAAAATAAGCTTTCCTGATCATAACAATCTACTATGATGACAAGGAAGATTATTAAATAAAACTTAAAAGAAGACAATGATGAGCATATAGTTACAACAAAAGATATAAAGAAAAATGTGAGTTGGGCACATGCCCAATAAGAATTTCTGAAAGAATGTTCAAAAAGTTATTTTCAATGTCAAATAAGAATAATAGAAGGAAAGGGAAGTAAAGAAATGAGTGAATAAAGAAAATTATGAAAAGACAATGTTTTAGCAAAAGAAGCACAAAAATATTACAGAAAATATCTCCTTAAAAAAGATTTAGTCAAATGGAAAAAAAGAATTAGAAAAGATCGGATTAAAAAAACTCCTTTAAAAGCAGAGTTGGACATATGGAAAAAGGAATATAAAAACTCTTTGAAAATTGTGATACCTTAAAAATTAGGTTAGAAAAGTAGAAGTCAATGACTTTATGAGATATCACAAAGCAAGAAAACACAGTCACAACATTTAGCAGCTACCACTTAAAGGAGTTATGGTCTTACAATATAATGCTGCAGAAAGCAAAAAAGCAATGACTAAAGCCAAGAACACCTCATTCACCAAATTAAATGTAATCATTCGGGGGGGGGGGGGGATAAGCATTTTAATGAAAAAGAAGAATTTCAAGCATTCCTGATGAAAAAGACCAGAACTGAATAGAAGACTTTTTGTTCAAACATAAAACTCAAAGTAACATATAAAATTGTAAACACAAAAAAAGTATTCATAAGTAATTCAATAAAGTTAAAGTGTTTACAGTACTTTATGGGGAGGTGGTTCATGTAATGTCCAAGAACTTTAACATTATAAGGGCAATTAGGAGGATTCTATCCAGACAAAGAATTTGTGCAGGAATCAATTTTATTTGAATAATACAAAAATAAATAGGTGGTAAGATAGATGGATGCCCTGGGAGGAAAAGGAAAGGAAAAATGGAGAAAATTATTTCAGATCAAAGTGGTTCACAAGAAGAGTCTTAACAGTGGAAGGGAAAATGGTGGGGGTACAACCAATGTATGAACTTCACTCTCATCTAAGTTATTTGAAAGACTGAAAAATATATTTTAGCACTCAATTAGATATAGAACTCTAAAAGGGAAGGAGGAGGAAAAGAGAATAAGAAAAAGGAAGGGAAAGTGATAGAAGCAGTGGACAGAAGCCAAACAGACTATAAGAGGGACAGAACAAAAAAGACAAAGATAAACAAAAGACAGCAAGTTTGCTTTCCATATGTTCCAAATTTCAAACTTGAGAGCTAGATAAATGGAATCATAAAATAAATCAAAAAAGAAGCAAAGAAAATGCAAAGAATCTTAGAAGAGTAAGATATGATAGACTTCTGGAGAAAACTGAATGGAAATAACAATCTTTTCTCAGATATATGTGACACTTTCAAAAAAATTAACCATATACTCGGACATAAAATTCTTACAGCCAAATGTAGATCAATAGAAATATTAAATTCACCCTTTCCAGATCATAGTATTCTAGTATTTGACAAACCCCTAAATCCAAGGTTTTGGGCTCAGAACTCAACATTTGACAAAAATTGCTGGGAAAATTGACAGTCATTGTGGCAGAAACTAGGCTAAAACCCATATTTTCCACTGTAAATGAAGTTAAATTCAAAATGAATAAATGATTTAGACATAAGGGTGATATAAGTAAATGAGTAGAGGATGGGGTGGAGTACTTGTCAGATCTATGGATAAGGGAAGAGTTTATATCCAAACAAGAGATAGACAGAATTATCTGTAATAAAATAACTTTTGATTCTATTAAATTAAAAAAGGTTTTAACAAACAAAACCAGTGAGGTCAAGATTAGAAAGAAAACAGGAAACTGGGAAACATTTTTTCACTTTCTTTTTTTTAATTTTAAAGATTTTATTTATTTTGAGTTTTACAATTTTTCCCTTAATCTAACATCCTTCCCCCTACCCCCCCCCCCCCGCTGAAGCCAATTTGCCAGTCTTTACATTGTTTCCATGGTATATATTGATCCAAATTGAATGTTATGAGGGAGAAATTATATCTTCAAGGAAGAAACATAAAGTATAAGAGGCAGCAAGATTACATAATAAGATATCAGGGTTTTTTTCCCTTAAATTAAAAGTAATAGCCCTTGGTCTTTGTTCAAACTCCACAATTCTTTCTCTGGTTACAGATGGTATTCTCCATTGCAGATAGCCCAAAATTGTCCTTGATTGTTGCACTGTCGGAATGAGCAAGTCCATCAAGGTTGACCATCACCCCCATGCTGCTGTTAGGGTATACAATATTCTCCTGGTTCTGCTCATTTGGCTCAGCATCAGTTCATGCAAATCCCTACAGGATTCCTTGAATTCCCATCCCTCCTGGTTTCTAATAGAACAATAGTGTTCCATGATATACATATACCACAGTTTGATAAGCCATTCCCCAATTGAAGGACATTCACTTGATTCCCAATTCTTTGCCTCCACATACAGGGCTGCTATGAATATTTTTGTACAAGTGATGTTTTTACCATTTTTCATCATCTCTTTAGGTTATAGATCCAGTATTGGTATTGCTAGTTCAAAGGGTATGCACATTTTGTTGCCCTTTGGGTGTAGTTCCAAACTGCTCTCCAGAAAGATTGGATGAGTCCACCAGCAATGTATTAGTGTCCCAGATTTCCCACATCCCTTCCAACATTGATCATTGTCCTTTCTGATCATATTGGCCAGTCTGGGAATTGTGAAGTAGTATCTCAGAGATGCTTTAATTTGTATTTCTCTAATAAGTAATGATTTAGAGCAATTTTTCATATGACTAAGGATTGCTTTGATTTCTTCATATGTAACTTGCCTTTGCATATCATTTGACCATTTGTCAATTGGGCAATGGCTTGTTCTTTTAAAAATTTGACTCAGTCCTTATGTATATTTTAAAAATGAGTCCTTTGTCAGAAATACTAGTTGTAAAAATTGTTTCCCAGTTTACTACATTTGTTTTTATCTTGGTTACAGTGCTTTTCCCTGTGCAAAACCTTTTTAATTTAATGTAACCAAAATCATCTAATATAATCAAAAACACCTAGTGATTTTCTCCATCTCTTCCTTGGTCATAAACTGTTTCCCTTTCCATAGATCTTACAGGTAAACTACTCCTGGTAAATATTTTTACAGCACATTTCCCTCATTTCTCAAACATCTAGATAACTGTCCTAAATTTATAAGACTACAAGTCTTGGGCAGCTAGGAGATACAGTGGATAAAGTAGACCGGAGTTCAAATCCAACTTCAGATATCTATTAATTTCCTAGTTGTGTGACTGGTCAAGTCATTTAACCCCATTGCCTTGCAAAAACCAAAGGGACCAAAAAATAGAAGTCTTTCCACTCTTTATAAATGGTTAAAAGATACACAGACTGTTTGCAAAGGAGAAATCAAAACTATCTCTAGTCATACAAAAAAATTCTCTAAATCAGTATTGATTTGAGAAATATGAATTTAAACAATTTTGAAGTACCACCTCACACATATCAAATTATAATGAAAATATGATAGAATAAATGACAGAAAAATAAATGACAAATTTTGGTGGGATAAGGAAAATCTGAGATACTAATGTACTGATTGTTTTTTCTAATTGATATTTTATTTTATTTTTCCACTTACATGTGAAAGCTTTTCAACATTCATCTACATGCATATGCATATTTGTGTTACATAATTTACTTTTACCCTCCCTTACCAGCCTGTCCCCTCAGTGATGAACAATCTGTTGAACATTGTATATACATAGTGTTTGTTCAGAATCTGAAGTTCTTTTGTTTTGTTATGTTTTGTTTTTCTTCATCTGGATGTGGATAGGACTGTTCATAACAGTACTCTCAGGGTTGTCCTAGCTCTGAATTGCTGAGAGAAGCTGCATCCATTGAAACTGGTCAACTCACAATGTTGTTAATATATGTAATGTTCTCTTGCATCTGCTCCCTTCACTCAACATCAGTTGCTGTGTGTTTTTCCATGCTTCTCTGAAGTCTGACTATTCATGGTTTCTTATAGAATAATAGTTCTCCATAACATTCATATACTATAACTTGTTCAACCATTCCCCAATTGATGGACATCCTCTCAGTTTCCAGTTCTTTGCCACTATAATAAAACCTACTATTAATATTTTGGATTATGTGGGATTTTTTTCAATTTTTAATGATTTCTTCTGGATATAAGCCTAGTATTGGTATTGATGGAACAAAGGGTATGATCAGTTTTATTGATCTTTGGACATAGTTCCATAATGCTCTCCAGAATGGTTGGATTAAGTCACAACCCCACCAACTGTGCATTAATGTTCCAGTACTCCCATAACCTCTCCAACATTGATTGTATTCCCTTTTTGTCATCTTAACCAATCTGATAGTATGAGGTGGTACCTCATGGATGTTTTAATTTGCATTTTTTCTAATCAATAATGATTTGGAGCATTTTTCATGATTTGATATAACTTTAGTTTCTTCATTTGGAAACTGTTCATATTCTTTAACCATTTTTCATTGGGGAATGATTTATAATCTTATAAATTTGATTCAATTCTCTGTATATTTTAGGAATGAGATCTTTATCAGGATCATTATCTGTGAATATTGTTTCCCAATTGTCTGTTTTCCTTCTAATCTTTGCAGTATTGGTTTTATTATTGCAAAAACTTTTAAATTTAATATAGTCAAAATCATCTATTTTGTAATGTATAATGTACTCTATTTATTGTTTGGTCTTAAATTTGTTCCCTTTCCATAGAGCCAACAGAGAGAGTATTTCTTGATCTTAATTGGTCCATGCTATTGCCCTTCATATCTAAATCCTATCTGCATTTTGATATTATTTTGATATAGGGTTTGAGATGTGGGTCTATGCCTTATTTTTGCCATTCTATTTTCCAGTTTTCCCAACATTTTTTGTAAAATAGTGAGTTCTTACCCTAGATGCTAATGTCTTTGGGTTTGTTAAACAATAGACTATTATAATCATACACTACTGTTTCTTTTATACCTATTCTAATCCACTGCCCATTAGTCTATTTTTTAATCAATATCAGAAAGTTTTAATGACTGTATTTTATAGTATAGTTTTAGATCTGGTAGAACAAGGCCACAATTCTTTGCAGTTTTTTCATCAGTTCCTTTGATATTCTTGACATTTTCTTCCTCCTGATGAATTCTGTTACTATTTTTTTTTCAACCTAACCATGAGCAATTGAGATTTTTCCAATTGTTAAATCTGACTTTTTTGTGTGTGGACAGTGTTTTCTAATTGTCTTCATACAGTTTCTGGATTGTTTTGGGAGGTGGATTGCCAAGTATTTAATGTTGATTGCATTTACTTTAAATGGAATTGCCCTTTCTACCTCTTTTTTCTTAGATTTTTGCAAGGCAAATGGAGTTAAGTGGTTTGCCCAAGGCCACACAGCTAGGTAATTATTAAGTGTCTGAGACCAGATTTGAACCCAGGTACTCCTGACTCCAAGGCTGGTGCTTTATCCACTACACCACCTAGCCAACCCCACCTTCTACCTATTGCCCTTGGGCTCCTTTGCTGAATCTCTCAATTGTTTCAAGTGGTATTTTAGATGATTTTCTATGAGATTTTTTTAAAGTATATTATCATATTATCTGCAAAGAATAAAAGTTTTGCTTACTCATTGCCAACTCTATTATTTCAATTTAATTTTCTTCTTTTATTGCTAAAGCTAAATTTCTAATACTATATTGAATAGTAATAGTGATAGTGAACATCCTTGTTTTACCTAAATTTTATTAGAAATGCTCCTAGTTTATTTCCATTACATATAATATTTATTGATGGTTTTAGATAGATACTACTTATTATTTTAAGGAAGACTATTTATTCCTATGTTCTCTAGTTTTTTATACGAAAGAATGTTGTATTTTGTCAGGCTTTTTCAACATCTATTGAGATCTAATATGATTTATGTAAGCTTTATTATTGATAATTTCAATTATGGTAAGTATTTTCCTTATTTTGAACCATCTCTGCCTACCTGGTGAAAATTCTACCTGATCATGGAATATTATCCTAGTAACTTGCTGTAATCTCTTTGATAAAATTTTATTTAAGATTTTTGCATCAATCTTTCCATGACCATTTCTTACATGTAATTTTTAATTCTCATGACATGAAAAGTGTACATTTATTATTTATGCTTTTTTGCATTTGATTGCAAAATTTTTATGCCCTAGTACATGGCCATGAACTACAGCAAAAAAGGTATATTCTTTTTGAACCTCATTTGGTTTTCTCCACAGGACTATCATATCTTAAATTCCTTCTTGTTTATTTTATGGTTAGATTTATCTAGTTCTGAGAGAGGAAGATTAAGGTCCCCCATTATTATAATTTTTCCATAATTTGTCTCCTTGTAACTTATTAAGCTTCTCTTCCAAGAATTAGTATACTATACCACTAGGTTAATAATGACAAATCTTCATTGTCTATGGTGCCTTTTAAGAAGATATAGTTTCCTTCCTTATCCCCTTAAAGGTTTTTGTTTTGTCTAAGATCAGTATTGCTCCACCTGCTGTTTTACTTCCTCTGAAGCATAATATATTTTGATTCAGCTTTTTTCCATTTACCTTATGTGCATCTCTCTGATCCAAATGTGTTTCTTGTAAACAGCATATTGAAAGATTCTGGTTCTTCTATTTGTAATTTCTTCAACTATGTTCAAGCTTTTAACTATCCTAAGAGTAAAACACTTCTCAAGAGTTACAAGTGTCATTTTCCTTTGTAGAATTGTCTAGAATTTACTGAATATTCTTGACCAACAATTTTTTTTCTTTCTCCTTTCCATTTACCTTTTTATGCATCTCTTGAGTTTTGTATTCAAAGCTAGAATTTTCTGTTCACTTCTGTTCTTTTTTAACAGGAAATTTTGGAAGTCCTCTATTTCATTGAATATCCATCTTTTTCCCTGATTGAATATGCTGAATATTTCAAGGTAGCAAAGTCTTCGTTGTAATGCAAGATCCTTTGCCCTTCAAAATATCAAGTTCCAAGCTATCCTGTCTTTAATGTTGGATCTGATAAGTCTTGTGTAATTTTGATTCTGCTTCCTTTGTATTTAAATTACTTTTTTTGACTGCTTGCAGTATTTTCTCCTTTATTTGAGAAGTCTGGAATATGGTTATGATATTCCTTAGAGTTTTTATGCTGGGGTTTCTTTCTGGAGGTGTTCTGTGTATTTTCTGTCTTGATCAAATACAGGTCATTTGTTTTCCTAAAAGATACTTTACATTTTCTTCAATTTTTTTCAGCCTTTTGACTTTGATATAATTTGGTGTCCATAAATTCATGGTTTTCTTTTTATACAATTATAATTTTATTGTGTTATTTTCTTCAATTAGCTTTTATGTTTCCTTTTACAGTTGATTAATTTTACTTTTTTACTGTTACATTCCCTTTTCAATTATTTGAGTTTTAGATGAGTTGTATTCCTTTTCCAGTTGTTTCATTTTTTGATGAATTATTTTTTTTCCAGTTGGTTATTTTTACTTTTAAAGGAGTTGATTTATTTGGTCAATTTTTCATAATTTTCCTGCTTGACTCTCACTTCTTTTTTCCATTTTTTCTTTTTCTCATCTTTGTTTTTTAAATTGTTTTTAAGTTCTTCAATGAGGTTTTGGATTTGAATCCAACTTCTCATGTAGGCAATTTTTCTTGGCTTTTTTCTTTTGTGGTGTCATTTTTATCATATCTAACTGAATAGTAGTTTTTTTATGATCAGCACTCATTTAGTTGGGTTTTTAAACTCATTTTGATTGCTCTGTTCCTGGGGTATAGGGAGTATAGAACCAAGCTTTTTTTGTTAGAGACAGGGGACTGATCCCTGATTTCTTGCTGGCTAAAATGTTGCCTGTGTAGTCTAGGCATTGCCTCTGTAGAAGTCTGTTTCCTCCTTTATGTCCAGACTTTGCCTCTGTAATAGTTTGTTTCCATTCCAGTCCTGTTTTTTGCCCCAGTGTTTCCAGGTTTTGTCTGGGGCTGGGACCCTCCCTACTGGCTTGCTATTTAACTGCCAGGACATGTGCTGTTGTCTACTTGCCAGGACCTGGACTGCATTGTGGCTAAAAGCCTTCAGCTAGCTTTCCTAGCACTCTTGCTTAGCTGGATTTTATTTCCCTTCTTCCTCACCGCCCCCCCAACAAAGAGAGAGAACTTCACTAAAGATCCTCCATGATGTCTACAGTTGAAAATTTCTTTCGGTCTTTTCTTTCTTTGGTGGAATCTGCAGCTTTAATGTCTTTGTAGAGGCTTTATTTAGTGTTGTGTTGGGAAAATCTCTAGGAGCATGGTAGCTTCATGCAGCCATCTTGCTTCACCCTTGAAGTCTATCAATGCAGTGTTGAAGGAGTTGTGAATTGATTCAATAATTCTAGAGAATAATTTGGAATTATAACCAAAGGGATATAAAACTGTGCTCATCCTTTTGTTCTGGAGGTAGCACTACTAGAATTTTATCCCAAAGAGATAAAAGAAAAGAAAAAAGAAACTAAATGTGCAAAAAATATTTATCATAACTTTTTGTTGTTGCAAAGGTTTGGAAATTGAGGGGATGCTCATCAATTGGGTAGAAAAATTATGCTGTATGACTGTGATAGAATATTATTGTGCTTCCAAGGTGAAGAGCAAGATCCCTTCAAAAATATTTGGGAAGACTTCTATGAACTGATGCAAAGCAAAGTGAACAGAACCAGGAGAATTTTGCATATTGTAACAGTAATATTTTATAATGATTAACTATGGATGACTTATCTCTTCTTAACAATAAATGATCCAAACATATTCCAAAGGACTTAAGATGAACACTACTATTCATCTCCAGAGAAAGAACTAATGGAACCTAAATGCAAATAAAAGCATTTTCAAACTTGTTATTTTTCTTGGGTTTTTTGTTTATTTGTTTTCTTTTACAACATAGCTAATACAGAAATATGTTTTTACATGACTGCACATATATCAACCATAATAAATTTCTTTCCTTCTCGAGTAGAACTAGGAAAAGATGAGTGAAAATTTTAAACAGTTTTTTAAATGACTGTTCAATATTGTTTTTACATATATCAGGGAAAAAATAAAATTTTAAAAAGAAACTATGGCAGAAAGATTTCAGAAAAACCTGGGGAAAAAGATAGTAATTCACAAAGGTGAGTTAGCAAAACTAGGAAAGCATCATATATGATAATAGCTTTAGTTGTAAGGATGATCAAATGTAAGACTTGGCTACTCTCACCAAGATAATGACCTAAGTCAATGCCAAAGGATACATAATGGGAAATGTGAATCATGGAGAGAGAGAGAGAGAGAGAAAGACAGAGAGAGAGAGAGAGAGAGAGAGAGAGAGAGAGAGAGAGAGAGAGAGAGAGAATGCTGATTATGTTTCCGTTTATAATATGAGCAATGGGAAAAATGTTTTCAGAAATATTTTTCATATTTATAATAAACTTTCTCAAGGAGTAAGAGAAGGAAGGAAGGGAGGGAGGAGGAGAATTTGAAACTCAACTTTTTAAAAAAATTGAATTCTTTTTATATATAGTTGATAAATATTTAACAAAATAAATATAAATTTATTTTTAAAGAAGAAAATATTCATCAAGTATAGAGAAACAAAAATACAGTATAAAACAGAAGAATATCTGACAAGTTAAAAGTCTTAAGAAATAAAATCATACAGTTGAAACAGTTGGAGCTCCCACTACAAACTCCAAATCATATAGTGATTAAATTTAACAATTTCAATGACAAACTACTAGGAGACTTTCCAATATATGCAGGAAGGGAATTAAAATAATATGTCTATTCTGTCCCCACAAAAATCTTAAGAAATATGTTCTGGGGGCAGCTGGGTGGCACAGTGGATAGAGCACTGGCCCTGGAGGCAGGAGTACCTGAGTTCAAATCTGACCTCAGACACTTAATGATTACCTAGCTGTGTGGCCTTGGGCAAGCCACTCAACCCCATTGCCTTGCAAAAACCAAAAAAAATGTTCTGAAGTACAAAGAAAGTCAATATGCAATGTGAAGGAACATACCTTGCAAGCATGATCCTAATGGTCAGTGAACAAAAGATAGATGTTCAATAAAAAGGGGCAGCTAGGTGGCACAGTAGATAGAACATTGACCATGGACTCAGGGGTACCTGAGTTCAAATCCAGCCTCAGACACTTAATAATTACCTCGCTGTTTGGCCTTGGGCAAGCCACTTAACCCCATTGCCTTGCCAAAAAAAAAAAACAAAAAAAAAAAACCTTTAACAAGGCATTAAAAGCATTATTACAAAGAAAACCAGACCTGAGCGATTTATTTATTTTTGCATTCAAAGCAGACAACAGATAATTTTAAAACAGTAAATAAATATAGGAAGTTAGAAAGAAAGAAAATGAAATAAAATTATATTAGAAAAAAGAAGGGAAAGTTGAAGTAGAAAAACTTTTGGAATTAACAAAAAAAACCAGAGGGAACAATAATAAATTTCTTTCTAAAATTATAAAAGAAGACAAGGGTGAAAATGGAAATCAAATAAAGATGTAAAAGGCTTGGAAAATCATGAAATAAACACCACAACATTCCATATACAGGAAAACTGTATTTGTGTATGACAAAGACAGACAGACAGACACATACACACACACAGAGGGAGGGAAAGAGAGAGAGAGAGAGAGAGAGAGAGATGTGATATACTTTCATCAAATCCATCATATGAAGAAGGTGCAAGTTGATTACATAAATTAAAAACTTCTTGCTCAACCAGAGTCAATTAAAAAAAAACAAGATCAAAGAGGAAACAAGTGGGGAAAATTTTTACATCAAGTTGCTTTTACAAATGTTTCATATTGAAAAAATACATAAAGAACTGCTTCAAATTATATGCATGATATTCATTATCCAATTAGTAAATGTGAATGGTAAGCTCTCAAGAAAACAAGAGGACTATCTATTTCATATGAAGAAATCTGCCCAAATCAGTACTAACTAAAGAAATACAAATTAACACAAATACATGATTCTACCACAATAATTATATATGAAAAATGATAAAATAGAAAAATTATTCATACTGGAGAAACTGTACACAAAAATATACTGGAGAAATTATGACAAAATGTTATTAATCTATACATATATTTCCTATGACCCAATACTTCTCTGTCTATATTCAAAAGAGTTCAATGAAATAGATAAATGCCCTAGGTCTAGAAAAATATTTACAGTAGCTTTTTTCAGTAGTGGCTTAAAAATAGTAATTAAAGACAGACCCCATGATTAAGAAATGGCTGAACAGGCTGTGGTATATGAAAGTGATGGGGTTCTGTTGAACTATAAGAAATGAGAACAATTTCAAAGAACCATGGAAGGACATATAAACTCATGCACAGGGACTATGCAGGTGTAGAGACTACATTTTATGTGAGAATTTTTATTAATCTTCCAGGGTAAAGAAGCTTCCATGCCAATGTAGAAAAAATCAAGAGAGTACAGTCCAGAAATGAAGTTGTGTCTAGATGTCTAATATATGCTTTATATTCCCAGCTAGTGGTGATACCTTACTACCAAACCATTCTTTTAATTGTTTCAACTTTTTTAGTCATATATTGCATTGGTAGAATCAACAGAAATTTACAACTAACTTATAAGAGTAGAAGTGAGTGAGTGTTAAAAATGACAACTAGTTTGGAATGAATGAACCAGGGAGAATGGTGGCATTCTTGGCAGGAATAGAGCAGTTAGGAAGAGAAGAAGGTAATAGGGGGAAAGGAGTTCATTTTTTGAACCTACTAAGTTCAAGACATCCTCAGAATAATTAATTTAAAATGGACAATATGCAGTAAGTAATGTGAGCCAAAAGGGTAGAAGAGAGGTCAGATCTGGATTCATAGACCTAAAATCAATGACATAGAAATGATAATTGAGAGCATGGGAGCTGATGAGATCACAAAGCAAAGTAGAAGTGAGAGAGGGAAGAGAAAAGGGTGAAGGATGAAGTGTTGGGGAGCATACACATAGATAATAGAAATAACCTGGACAAAGATCCAGCAAAGGTGACAGAGAAGGAATAGCAAGACAGATAAGAGAAGGAAGAGAGTAGTGTCACAAAATCTGATAGAGAAGATAATATCAAGGAAAACTGGAAAAATTAAAACAACTAATACACCTTTGACAACACTGTGAACTATTCCAACTGATCTATTGAACAACTTGTAGCATAAAACTGTGATCCAGCAATGCCAATAAAGGACTCTATCCCAAGAGATAAAATTAAAAGGGGAAACACTTAGAGCAGTATTTTATGTACTGGTATATAATTGAAAATTTAAAAGATGCTCATCAATTGGATAAGAGTTGAATAGGTTGTAGAATATGATTATGATAGAATACTATATGTGCTATAAGAAATGATGAGTGGGATGGTTTCAGAGAAACCTGGGAAGACTTATATGAACTTTTAACAAAAAAATGAGAAGAATTTGGAGAACATTTTACACAGTAACATCAATCCTGGAAGGATGACCAATTATAAAACACCTAACTACTCTATTTCAAGACAATTCCAATATATGGGTGATGAAAAATGCTGTCCACTTCCAGAGAGAGAGAGAGAATTGATGTATTCAGAATGAAGACTGAAACATAATTGTTTTTTACTTTCAATTTTGGGGGTTTGGGGCCTATTTTTTTCCTGCAACATGGCTAATATGGAAATATGCTTTGCATGATTCCACATGCATAATTAATTTCAAACGGCTTGAGAGAATGGATGGGTGGGAGGGAGATAATTTTGAACTCAAAAATTCATAAAAAATGAATGTTAAAAATTTGTATATATAATTGGGAAATAATGAATTTTTTTATAAAAGAATATTTATAACCTTAGAGAGAGTAGTTTTAACCTTAATCTTTTGAGTTAATGAAGAGAATGAGAAGATGGAAAGAACAGGCATTAATGGTAGACACCTTTTTCAGGGTGTTCAGCCATTAAAGAAGGAGCGATAGCTAGCAGAAATGAATGGATCATATGAGGCCTTTTGAACTTAACAAAATGAGCATTTTAACAAACAGCAGAGAAGAAAATAGATAGGGATATTTAAGATTAATGTAAGATTGAGGATAGAGGGGATAATCTCCTGAAGAAGATAGACTGGAATGACATTACTGGTGCATGTAGAAAAGCCACCAGAAATACAGCTATAGAAGAAACTGTTTCACAATCTTTTGTCAGTCATATGATACAAGGAAATCAATGCTCACCAATGTACTACCATGTCATAGAAGATGATATTTGTATAATCCAAGTAGAAGTTCCCAAATATAATTCAAATATGGATAATGAGGCCCTCCAAAAGGTTCTGTTTGTGGATGACATCGTATAGATGACATAAATTCTAGGAATATCATAAGACTTCCTTTGCAAAGACTATTGAAAGAATTACTTTACATTGAATATATCTACCTACTAACTGCCTCCTCATAGAATACCTAGTTTCCACTGACATTCTCTGTCAGCATCCTTTTTTTGTGTTTTTTTCTGAACCCTTCAAAGTAAGTACTCTCAGTTTAATATAATATTTGTATCTATTATGTAAATTCTTCTATATATATTTCCCTTAAAGGAGTGCTGGCACCTTGAGATCAGAGTTTATTTTTATTTTTTGATTTATGGAATAAGGCAAGCATTCTCTAACATAATATACTAAAAAAGATGATTGCTCAAGAAACTGTAGATCTGCTCTGCACAACTTACTATTCCTTTCAAGGATACAGCAAAATTAACATGTAAATTTCTTTTTTTCTTTCCTCTCCATATATGTTGTCTATGCATAAAATTGTTCTATCATATTTTTATCTGTTCTTTCTCTGAATGTAGATAGCATTTTTCTTCATATGCACCTTATAGTTAATTTTAGCATTTATGATACTCAAATTACTGTATACAATGGTCTCTTGGTTTTGGAGAGAAAGATTCTTTTGGAGGGAGGATCTTTTGAGTTCTTGAGTTTAGGAGAGTGTCCATCATACATTAGAAACTATAAGTGAATCAATCACAATAAATTAGCATTTATTAAGGACCTTTTAGAAGCCAAGAACTATAAGTACCAGAGATACAAAAAAAAAAGCAAAATACATATAGTCCATTGCCTTCAAGTAATTGTCTAATGAGAGAAAATATTCAAACAAAATATGAACAGAAGCTATATGTAGATACCTAGCACACAAAAGAGGGATTGTACTGTAATTAAAAGGGATTAAAGAAAGCTTCCTATAGAAGTTGGGATATTAGGTGGGTCCTTTTCTTTTACTTCTTTAAATTTGTTTTTATTTTTACCTCAGCTGCATACAAAAGCAAGTTTCAACATTTGCTTCCATAACCTTGAGTTTTAAATTCTCTCCCTTCCTCCCACCACCACTCCTCCCATTGAGAAAGAAAGTTACTTGGTGGAGGTTAAAAATGTGTAACCATGAAACACAGTACTACAGTACTCATGTATAAAAGTACATATCATCTCTTCCACAAAGAAAGAGATACCTCAAGAAAAATAAAGTGAGAAAAAAGTATGCTTCTATCTGCATTCAGACATCTTCAACTCTCTTTATCATAAATCCATCAGAGAAATTACTTCAATATTTTCCCCCAGTTGCTATTGCTACCTGTTTCCCTCTATCCTATCCCCCCATTTACTATATTCTCTCTCTTCTTTCACCCTATCCCTCCTCAAAAGTGTGTTGTGTCTGACTACCCTCTCCCACAATCTTTCCTCTCTTCTATTACATGTCCCCTTGACTCCTTTCTCCAATCCCTTTCCTCTCCTAATTTTTTCCTCTAGAGTAAGATAGATTTCTATACCAAATTGAGTGTAAATGTTATTTTTCTCTCTGAGTCACTTTCAATGAAAGTAAAGGCTCACTCACTCCCCTTCAATTTACCCCTCTACCACTCCATTGCAAGAGGTTTTCCTTGCCTCCTTTATGCTAAGTACCTTATGACATTCTACCTCTCCTTTTCCTTTCTCCCAATACATGCCTTTCTTGCCCATTAACTCCATCTTTTTAATGTAGTATACCTTCAAATTCATCTCCCTCTATGCCTGATCCATATATGCTCCTTCTAACTGCACTAATAAATGAGGAGGTTCATATGAGTTATCAAAATCATCATCCCATGTAGGAATATAAGCAGTTCAACATCATTAATTCCTTCATAATTTGCCCTTTCCAAACACACTCTGCTTCACCTGAGTGCTGTACTTCAAGATCAAACATTTTCTGGTCATTTCATCAGGAAGGTTTGTTCATCTTTTCCATGGAGGGTATATTTAGTTTTGCTGGGTAGTTGATTCTTGGTTGTATTTCAAGCTCTTTAGCTTTCCAGAATTTCATATTCCAAGCCCCATGATCCCTTAATGTAGAAGCTGCTAAATCTTGTGCTATTCTGACTATTACTCTATGATATTTGAATTGTTTCTTTCTGACTACTTGTAATATTTTCTCCTTGACATGAGAGTTCTGAAATTTGATAATAATATAGCTTTCATTTGGGAGGTAATTGGTGAATTCTTTCAATTTCTATTTTGCCCTTTGCTTCTAGGATATCAGGCTATTTTTTCTGGAGTTTTTTTTTTTTAGATTTTTGCATGGCAAATGGGGTTAAGTGGCTTGCCCAAGGCCACACAGCTAGGTAATTATTAAGTGTCTGAGACCACATTTGAACCCAGGTACTCCTGACTCCAGGGCTGGTGCTTTATCAACTGTGCTACCTAGCTACCCCTTGGGAGTTTTTCTTGAAAAATGAAGTCTCAGGTCTTTTTTTTTTGGTCATGACTTTCAAGTAGTGCAATAATTTTTAAATTATCTCTTCTGCATCTGTTTTCCAGGTCAGTAGTTTTCCAATGAGATATTTCACATTTCCTTCTAGTTTTTCATTCTTTTTTGTTTTAATGATCCTTGATTTCTCAAAAAGTCATCAGCTTCCCTTAACTTCATACTACATTTGAAGGAATTATTTTCTTCAAAGAAGTTTTGAATCTCCTTTTCCATCTGGCTACTTCTATTCTTTAGGCATTCTTCTCCTCATTGGCCTTTTGGGCTGCTTATTTTATTTGACCCAACTGGTATTTAATATGTTATTTTCTTCAACATTTTTTGGTAATTCTTTCATCATGCTGCTAACTTGTTTTTCATGATTTTCTGGCATTGCTCTCATTTCTCTTCCAATTTTTTTTCACTACTTCCCTTACTCAATTTTCAAAATCTTTTTTTAAGTTCTTCTATAGTCTGAAACAAATTTCTATTTTTGGAGGCTTTGGATACAGAAGCTGTGACTTTGTTGTCTTCTGAGTGTGTATTTTGATCCTCCATAGGGCAAAAGTAATTGTCTTTGGTTGGATACTTTTCTTCTGTTGTTTGTTCATTTTCCCAGCCTATGGCTGGATTTTAACATTTTATTAAGGTGGGGTTCAGCTTCCAGTGTGGAGGACACACTATCCCAAAGATTTTGAGGGGGTTTTTCAGTTATTTTCATTGACACTCCCAGGGACCTCCTCAATTTCTCCAATGTCTTATGAGAGACTATGACTGTTCTCCTGGCCTATACTCTGCTGTGGATGATCACAAGCATGCCCTTCAGTCCTCCAACCATAAGGAGAACCCCTGCTCTGCTATAGCAATATATAGCTCCTTTTCCTGACACTAGGGCCCCCAGACCTGAATCTGAGTATGGGCAAAGCAACAGAGTCCTGCAATCTCCTCTGATCCCCTAATTGTCTGTGGGCTGAGACCTCTGGAAGCAGCTTCTGTCTGGTGACTCCCCGGGCTTGTTCCTGGGTCCCTGGGGCTGGGTCTTTATTGAGAACTCTGCTGAAGTAAGTTCTGCTTTTAGTCTGATGTGGCTGCTGAGCTTCCCAATGTTCTTGGCAATCCTTGGATTGAGAGGTCTGGAAATCACCACTGCTTCCATGAGCCCAGGTGCCCCAGAGACCCAGGTGCCCCATGGACTTTTCCTGGATGGCTGGAGTTGGTTCATTCCTGTGGGTCATACAGCCTGGCCCTTTCTTTCCTGCACAAGTTGTCTTGGACTGTAAATTGTTTCACTCAGTCTTTCTGAGATTCTACCATCTAGAATTTGATGAGAACCGTTATTTAAGGCTGGGCTGTCCAACATACAGCTGGAAGACTGCATGTGGCCCACAGAACAATTTTATGTGGCTGGGCTATGGGTTTTCACAAGTGAAAAAATAATATATTAGATAGAAAGCATATTAGATTTTTTAATTCCATTAATAAAAAGCAATCTCATTGATGTTGATTTTCTTTAGTGTTTTTAAGCAGTATTATGGACAAAATATATCACATGAAATTTTCAATTGATTCAATGGATGAGTTCTGTCTGTATGATACAGACCAGTTAGTATGTACCCACCTTTATACTGTTACATTGTCACTTTATAGTTTTGTGTTTGCTTTCACACTTTGCGCCTTCACCTATCATATTGATGGCACATGTTCCCGACTTTCTAAGAAGTAAAAAGTTCTATAAATTTTGTAGCACTTGTTAAACCTAACTAATGTAAGTCTCCCAATTAACTATTATATTAGTGGACTGTATTTTTTATCCTGGGTGCGGCACCTTGAATATTTTTTATTTTATTTTATTTTATTTTATTTTATTTTATTTTATTTTATTTTATTTTATTTTAATGAGGCTTTAAGATAGCCTAAAGTTGGATAGTCCTGATTTAAAGGTATTTGGAATGGTCTGTGGGAGAACTTCTAGGAATTCCTGCCTTTACTCTACCATCTTGGTTCCGTACCCCCCACCCCTCCATATCAGTTAGGTCTTAAAGGAAAGTAGGAAAAGTTGAATCGAGGAGAGAGAGCATTCCAGGCATGGAGGACAGCCAGAGAAAAATGTTCATTGCTAAAGGATGAAAAGTCTTGTTTGTGGAACAGTCAGGCCAAAGGGCATAAACAGAGGCAGAGCATAGGGATGAGAAAGTGCGGAATTGAGGGTGATTTTTAGATTTTTAAGCCTGTGGTATTATCCTCTATAATAATGAGTGAGGTTGGGGTGGTGAGAGAGAGTTTAGGGGAAAAGTTCTCTTCAGACATCTTTATTTTAAGATATTTACTAGATATCTAGTTCAAGATTTTTGAAAGGCAGTTGGATCAAATATATAAAGTTGTAAGTCATTCCACAATTAATTAAGGAGACAAGAAGGAGAGATCAGTTAGGTAGGAGAACCAGAAAAGAGTTGTGCCCCAAAAAACCTAAAGGCAAGAAAATATCAAGCAGGAGAAAGTGATCAACCATGTCAAAGGCTGTAGAGAAGTCAGAGTAATGAGAAAAGGCCATTTGATTTAACAACTGAGATCATCTGGTAACAGGAGAGAACAGTTGAAATAAGGTCAGAAGTTAGGAGATTAAGAAGAAAGAGAGAGAACAACGAAAGTCAAAGAACCTCTTATAGACAACTTTTTCAAATAGTAAAGCTATAAAAGGAAGGAAAGATATAGGGAGGTACCAAAGATGGAAAAATTAAGTGACGGATTTTTCAAGATGATGGAGACATGTGATGACAGAGAAATCATATCCTTAAGTAAGAAAAATAAAGTATGAGATAGTAAAATTACATAATAAGATAATGGGGTTTTTTCCCCCCTAATTTGAAGGTAATAGTCTTTGGTCTTTTGTTCAAAGTCCACAATTCTTTCTCTGGAAACAGATGGTATTCTCCATTTCAGATAGCCCCGAATTGTCCCTGGTTGTTGCCCTGATGGAATGAGCAAGTACATCAAAGTTGATCATCACCCCCATGTTGCTGTTAGAGTGTACAATGTTTTTCTGATTCTGCTCATCTCATTCAGCATCAGTTCATGCAAATTCCTATAGGATTCCTTGAATTCCCATCCCCCCTGGTTTCTAATAGAACAATAGTGTTCCATGACATACATATACCACAGTTTGTTAATCCATTGCCCAATTGAAGGGCATTCACTTAATTTCCAATTCTTTGCTACCACAAACAGAGCTGCTATAAATACTTTTGTGCAAGTGATGTTTTTACCCTTTTTCATCATCTCTTCAGGGTATAGACCCAGTAGTGGTATTGCTGGATCAAAGGGTATGCACATTTTTGTTGCCCTTTGGGCGAAGTTCCAGATTGCTCTCCAGAAAGGCTGGATGAGTTCACAGCTCCACCAACAATGTATTAGTGTCCCAGATTTCCCACATCCCTTCCAACATTTATCATCAACCTTTCTGGTCATATTGGCCAATCGGAGAGGGGTGAGGTGGTACCTCAGTTAATTTATATTTCTCTAATAATAATGATTTGCAGCAATTTTTCATATGACTATGGATTGCTTTGATTTCCTCAGCTGTAAATTGCCTTTGCATAACCTTTGACCATTTGTCAACTGGGGAATGGCTTGGTTTTTTTTTTTGAAAATTTGACTCAGTTTTCTGTATATTTTAGAAATGAGTCCCTTATCAGAAATACAAATTGTAAAAATTGTTTCCCAATTTACTACAATTCCTTTGATCTTGGTTACAGTGGTTTTGTCTGTGCAAAAGCTTTTTAATTCAATGTCAGAATTATCTACTTTGTTTTTCATTAGGTTTTCCATCTCTTCCTTGGTCATAAACTGCTTCCTTTTCCATAGATCTAACAGGTACACTACTCCTTGACCTTCTAGTTTGCTTATAATATTGTTTTTTTATGTCCAAATCCTGTATCCATTTGGATCTTATCTTGGTATAGGGTGTGAGGTCTTGATCTAATCTAAGTTTCTTCCATACTAACTTCCAATTTTCCCCACAGTTTTTATTGAGGAGAGAGTTTTAATCCAACAGCTGGACTCTGGGTTTATCAAACAGCAGATTACTATAATCATTTCCTGCTATTGCACCTAATCTATTCCACTCATCCACCACTCTATTTCTTAGCCAATACCAGACAATTTTGATGACTGATGCTTTATAATATAATTTTAGATCTGGTAAGGCCACCTTCTTTTGCACTTTTTTTCATTGAATTCCTGGAAATTCTTGACTTTTTATTTCTCCATTTAAATTTACTATCAACTTTTTCTAACTCATTAAAATATTTTTTTTGGAATTTTAAATGGTAGGGCACTAAACAAGTAGCTTAGTTTTGGTAGAATTGTCAATTTTATTATTAGCTCGACCTGTCTATGAACAGATGATGTTTGCCCAAGTATTTAAATATTATTTTATTTGCATGCGAAGTGTTTTGTAATTGTATTGAAAACATTTTTGAGTTTGACTTGGCAGGTAGACTCCCAGGTATTTTATTTTGTCTGAGATTACATTGAATGGGATTTCTCTTTCTGCTGTATCTTGTTAGTCATATATAGAAATGTAGAGATTTATGAGGGTTTATTTTTTATCTTGATACTTTGCTAAAGTTGCTAATTATTTCTAATAGTTTTTAGATGACTTTTTGGAATTCTCTAAGTATACCATCATGTCATCTACAAAGAGTGAGAGTTTTGTCTCTTCCTTCCCTATTCTAATTCCTTCAATTTCTTTTTCTTCTCTTATTGCTGAGGTTAAATTTTCTAATACGATATTGAATAGTAGTAGTGATAATGGGCATCCTTGTTTCACCCCTGATCTTACTGGGATTGCCTCAAGCCTATTCCCATTGAATATAATGCTTGTTGATTGTTTCATATAAATACTGCTTATTATCCTAAGGAACAAACTTTATTCCTACATCCTCTAGTGTTTTTAGTAGGAATGGGTGCTGTATTTTATCAAAAGCTTTTTCAGCATCTATTGATATAATCATATGATTTCTGATAGGTTTGTTATTGATATAATTAATTACACTAACTGTTCTCCTAATATTGAACCAACCCTGCATTCCTGGGATAAATCCTACTTGATCATAATGTATTATCCTTGTGATAACTCATTGTAATCATTTTGCTAAGATTATATTTAAGATTTTTTGCATCTATATTCATCAGGGAAATAGCTCTATATTTTCTTTCTCTGTTTTAACTATTCCTGTTCCTGATTTAGGTATCAGCACCATATTGGTGTCATAGAGTTAGGCAGAGTTCTGTCTTCACCTGTTTTTTCCAAAGAGTGTATATATAATTGAAACAAATTGTTCCTTAAATGTTTGATAGAATTCACTTGTGAATCCATCTGGTCATGGAAAATTTTTTCTTATGGAGTTCAATAATGGCTTGTTGAATTTCTTTTTCTTAATAAGGTTATTTATGTTTTTAATGTCCTCTTCATTTAATCTGGACAACTTATATTTATGTAAATATTCATCCATTTCACTTAGATTGTCAAATTTATTGGCATGTAGTTGGGCAAAATAATTCCAAATTATTACTTAAGTTTCCTCCTCATTGGTGATGAGTTCACATTTTTCATTTATGATACTAACAATTTGGTTTTCTTCTTTCTTTTTTTAAATCAAATTGACCAGAGATTTATCAATTTTATTGTTTTTTTATAAAACCAGCTCTTGCTTTTATTTATTAGTTCAATAGTTTTCTTGCTTTCAATTTGTTTCATTTCTCCTTTAATTTTTAGAATTTAGAATTTGATATTTAAGTGGGGTGGTTTTGATTTGTTCTTTCTCTAATTTTTTTAGTTGCATATTTAGTTCGTTTATTTATTCTTCAATTTATTCATGTAGTTTATTGTTTGCTCTGGGCAAAGGGCTCTGCTGAAAGTATGGAACTCAGGTCCCTGGCCCAGCTGGTTGTTCTCCAGGTGTACTCTGAGACTCTGTGCTCTAACTCACCCTCCCTGTAGTTCCTCTCCCCGCAAGCCAAAGACTCCACAGCTAAAGTTGCATCTTCTACTCCCCGAAATCTCTAAGGCTGAGGCTGACCCTATGTCTTCCCCCAGCTGCTATGGTCCCCTGAGACATACCTTCTTTGTAGGTGTACTTCTCCTAGCTTCTCTTTCTGGGTTTAGTTGATGTGGTTTCTCTCATGTTGTTTTTGTGGGGAAATAGGAGCACTTATCACAGTGCCTGTCTTCTCTTCACCATCTTGGCCAGAAGTCCAAGATGAGGGAGACATGGATATCTTTGTAGGAGGTAGGGAATGAGTCAGTAGACAAGGGAAAATGGAAATAATTGAGATCTATGAAAAGGTAATTTATGACCAAGTAAGAAATTGAATTCATTGAAAATAAATGATTTTTAATATATTAAATTAAAAAATTTTTGCACTAATAAAACCAATGCTGCCAAAATTAGAAGGAAAACAGAAAGCTGGGAAACAATATTTACACTAGGGATTTTGGTAATGGTCTCATTTCTTTTTTATTATATAAATATTTTATTTGCTTTCCAATTATAAAGAATAGTTTCTACCTATCATTTTTGGTAAGGTTTTGAATTTTACACTTTTTCCTCCCACCCTCCCTTCCCTCCTCCCTCCCCCCACCACCCCACAGAAGACAATCTGATGATATTTACATTGTATTATGCATTGAACGTGTTGAGAGGAAAAAACACATCCTTGAGGAAAAGATAAATTATTAGAGATAGTATTATTCTTTAGTGAATAAGTCAACTTAAAAAAATTGAAGGTAATAATTTTTGGTCTTTGCTTAAACTTCACAGTTCTTTCTCTGTATGCAGATGGTATTCTACATCACAAATATCCTAAAATTGTTCCTAATTCTTGTACTGATGGAATAAGCAAGTCCATTAAGGTTGATCATTACCCCCACATTACTGTTAGGTTGTAAACTGTTCTGGTTCTGCTCATCTCTCTCAGCATGGGTTCATGCAAATCTATCCAGACTTCTCTGATATCCCATCTCCCCTGATTTCTAATTGAACGATAGTGTTCCATATCATACATACACCACAATTTGTTCAGCAAATCCACAATTGATGGGCATCCCCTCAATTTTCAATTCTTTGCCACCACAAACAGAGTTGCTATGAATATTTTTGTACAAGTGATGGTTTCACCCCTTTTCATGATCTCTTTTATATATATATATATACATATATGTATATATGTATGTATGTATATGTGTATATATACCCAGTAATGGAATTGCTGGATCAAAGAGTATGAGCATTTTTATTGTCCTTTGGGCATAATTCCTAATTGCTCTCCAGAAAGATTAGATGAGTTCACAACTCCACCAATAATGCATTAGTATCCCAGACATCCCATATTCTTTCCAACATTGATCATTGATTGTCTTTTCTGGTTATATTGGTCAATCTGAGAGGTGTGAGGTGTTACCTCAGAGAGATCCTTTAATTTGCATTTATCTAATCAATAATGACTTAGAGCAATTTTTCATATGACTATGGATAGCTTTGATTTCCTCATTTGCAAATTGCCTTTGCATATCCTTTAACCATTTGTCAACTAGGGTATGGCTCCTTTTTGGAAATTTTATTCAAATTCTCTTTATATTTTAGAAATGAGTCCTTTGCCAGAAGCATGAGTTGTAAAAATTATTTCCCAATTAAATGCATTTCTTCTGATCTTGGTTGCAGTGCTTTAGTTTGTGCAAAATCTTTTTAATATAATGCAATCAAAATTATCCAGTTTATATATATATATGTACAAATAATGTTTTTATACATTACTAAAATATTTATGTTTAAGAGTAAACATAATACCCCCTCCCCCCAAAATATAGACCCTCATGAGCAATAAAGAGAAAAAAATAAAAATAAAATTTTTTAAAAATGTGCTTCAGTTTGTGTTCCAGCACCACCAGCTCTGTTGCAGGTGGATCACATTCTTTATGATAAGTCTATCACAAAAGTTACTTCCATCCTTTTCCACCATTGCCATTGCTGATTACAACTCCCTCCATTCATACCTCCCCACTACCATATACTATATTTTCTCTCTCCTCTCACTGTGTCCCTCTTCTTAAATGTGCTATAGGGTAGCTGAATGGCACAGCAGACTGATCACTGACCCTGGGGCCAAGAGCCCCCAAGTCCACATACCACCCCTTAGGCCCAGCAACCACCTGGCCCTGTTGTCCTAGACAGGCCATCCAATCCCAGCCTCTTGCAAGAAGTATAAAAGAAAATATGTTATATCTGACCACTCTCCCCCATGATCCACCCTCTCCTCTATCAATCACATCACTCCCCCTTCCCTATCCCCCTTCTCTTTTTACTCTAAATATCTACAAGTACACATTGAGTATATATATATGCTGATTCCTCACCAAGCCACCTCTGATGAGAGTGAAGTTTCCCTTGTTCCCCCTTGCCTTCTCCCTTTCAATATCATTTCAATAGCTCATTGTAATAATAAAAAAACCTTATCTTATCTTAGCCTTTTCTCTTACTCCCTTTACATTTTCCTTTTAGTCATTGACTCCATTTTTACAATATATCTTCAAATTCAGCTCTCTCCTGTGCTTCATCTATAAAAGCTCCTTCTACCTGCTCTATTAAATGAGAGGTTTCATATGAGTATTATTAGTATCATTTTTCTATGCAGGAATACATGCAGTTCATCATCATAAGTCCTTCATGTTTTATGCTTCTCCTCTGCTCCCTATGCTTCACCTGAGTCCCGTACATGAAAGTCAAACTTTCTGTTCAGCTCTGGTTGTTTCAACAGGAACAATTGAAATTCCCCTGGTTCATTGAAAGTCCATCTTTTCCCCTGGAAGAGAATGTTCAGTTTTGCTGGGTAGTTGATTCTTGGTTACATCCCAAGCTCTTTTGTCTTCCAGAATATTATATTCCAAGCCCTATGAACCCTTAATGTATTTGCTGCTATATCCTGTGTGATCCTGATTACAGATCCACAATATTTGAATTGTTTCCTTCTGGCTGCTTATAATATTTTCTTTTTGACTTGGGAGTTATGGAACTTGGTTATAATATTCCTGGGGAAGTTTTGTGGGGTTTTTTTATCTCTTTCCAGGGAAGATTCTGTTAATTCTCTCATTTTCTATTTTACCCTATGCTTCTAGGATATCTGGGCAATTTTACTGTAGAAATTCTTTAAAAATGAGGTCAAGGCTCTTTTCCTGATCATGACTTTCAAGTATCCCAATAATTTTTAAATTTTCTTTTCTGAATCTGTTTTCCAGATCAGTTGTTTTTTCAATCAAATTTTTCACATTTTCTTCTAATTTTTCATTCATTTGGTGTTGAAGTATTGTTTCTTGACTTCTCATAAAGTCAGCAGCTTCCTTTAGCTCCATTCTACATATGAAGGATTTGTTTTTCTCAAAGAGTTTTCTTTCTTTTTTTATTTTTATTAAAGATATTATCTGAGTTTTACAATTTTCCCCCCAATCTTACTTCCCTCCCCACCACCTCACCCCCATGGAAAGCAATCTGTCAGTCTTTACTTTGTTTCCATGTTGTACCTTGATCCAAATTGGGTGTGACGAGAGAGAACTCAAATCCTTAAAGAAGAGACAAGAAGTATAAGAGGTAACAAGATCAGACAATAAGATATCTGTCTTTTTCTAAATTAAAGGGAATAGTCCTTGAACTTTGTTTAAACTCCACAGCTCCTTATCTGGATACAGATGGCACTCTCCTTTGCAGACAGCCCAAAATTGTTTCCAATTGTTGCACTGATGGAATGAGCTAGTCCTTCAAGGTTGATCATCACCCCCATGTTGCTGTTAGGGTATACAGTGTTTTTCTGGTTCTGCTCATCTCACTCAGCATCAGTTCATGCAAATCCCTCCAGGCTTCCCTGAAATCCATCTCTCCTGGTTTCTAATAGAACAATAGTGTTCCATGACATACATATACTACAGTTTGCTAAGCCGTTCCCCAAATGAAGGACATTTACTTGATTTCCAATTCTTTGCCACTACAAATAGGGATGCTATAAATATTTTTGTACAAGTGATGTTTTTACCCTTTTTCATCATCTCAGAGAGCTTTCTTAATTCTTTTCTCATCTGGCCAATTCTGCTTTTTAAAGCATTCTTCTCCTCAATGACTTTTTTGAACTGTTTTATCCATTTGACTTATACTTCAGCATTTTTTTGGATCTCCCTTACAAAGCTGTTGATTTATTTTTCATGTTTTTTCCTGCATCTCTCTCATTTCTTTTCCCAATTTTTCTTCTATCTCCTTAACTTGATTTCCAAAATCTTTTTTGAGCTCTATCATAGCCTGAGCCCAATTTCCATTACTCTTGGAGACTTTAGATGCAGAAGTTTGTACTTCTTCATCTTCAAATTGAGGATTTGGGTCTTTCTTAGGCTCATAGACAACATATTTCTCAATGGTATTCCTCTTTTTTCTCTGTTTACTCATTTCCCCAGCCTGTGCCCGGTTTTGGTGTGCTTCCTGAGCTTTTCAGCATTATTGGGAAACCCCCACATACAAGGATCTCAGTGTGTAGATGTCTGTCTTCCCTCCTGGTCTGTGAATGACCAAAAGCACACCCCTCTGCCATGGGGCCCAGCTGTTCTATGGGGGTCCTAGACTGTGATCAGGATCTGAATGTGGTCAGAGCCCCAGAGTCCTGTTCCAGGTACAGAGGACAGACCTCCGAAATATCACTCTACTCCCCTACCTTGGTTAGGCTGAGCCCCTCAGTTGCCTGGGGGCTCCAGCATACTGGCTCCACCTGCTTCATTTTGCTGGATCTGCCTGCTTCCTTTTCCTGGGTCTGGGCTGCTGCTGCCTCCTCTGCTTGCTGAGTGCCCTGAGGGCTCCAGTTTGTTTTTAATGATGTTCTTTATCTCTTCCTTGGGTATAAACTGCTTGCTTTCCATGGATCAGACAAGTAAACTATTCCTTGTTCTCCTAGTTTACATATAATATTGTCTTTTATGTCTAAATCCTGCACCCATTTTGTTCTTATCTTAGTATAGGGTGTGAGATGTTGGTCTAATCACTTTCTGCAATACTAACTCCCAATTTTCTCACAGTTAATATCAGAGTGAGTTCTTATCACACAAAAGATTGCTATAATCATTTCCTGCTGTCTCTTTTGCACCTAGTCTATTACACTGATCCACCACTCTATTTCTTAGACAGCATCAGTTAGTTTTGATCACTGTTGCTTAATAATATAATTTTTGATCTGTTAAAGCTAAGCTACTTCTTTTGCACTTTTTTCATTGAATCCCTTGATATTCTTGACATTTTGTTTCTCCATATGAATTTAGTTACAATTTTTTCTAACTCATTAAAGTATTTTTTTTCAAGTTTGATTGGTAAGACAATAAATAACTAGTTTAATTTAGGCAGAATCGTCATTTTTACTACATTAGCTTGACTTATCCATGCACAGTTGATATTTGCCCAGTTATTTAAATCTGATTTTATTTGTGTGAAACGTGTTTTATAGTTGTTTTCATAGAGTTTCTGAGTCTGCCTTGGCAGGTAGACTCCCAAGTATTTTAAATTGTCAGAAGTTATTTTAAATGGGATTTCTCATTCTCACTCTTACTGCTGTATCTGGCTAGTAATATAGTGAAATGCTGAGGATGTAGGAGGGTTTATTTTATATCCTGTGACTTTGCTGAAGTTACTAATTGTTTATAGTAGTTTTCAGATGATTTTTTAGTGTTTTCTAGGTATACCATCATGTCATTTGCAAAGAGTGAGAGTTTTGTTTCTTCCTTCCCAATTCCAATTCCTTCAATTTCTTTTTCTTTCTTATTACTGAAGCTGATATTTCTAATACAATATTGAATAGTATTGGTGATAACAGATATCCTTGTTTCACCCCTGATCTTATGGAGAATGCCCCTAGCTCATTGCCATTGCATATAATGTTTGTTGATCATTTCAGATAGATACTGCTTATCATTCTAAGGAACACTCCATTTAATCCTAAATTCACTTATGTTGTTAGTAGGAATGCATACTGTATTTTGTCAAAGGCTTTTTCAGCATCTATCAAGATAATCATGATTACTATTACATTTGTTATTGATATAGTCAATTGTACTGACATTTTTTTCTAATATTGAACCTACCCTGAATTCCTGGAAATCCTTTTGCTAAGATTTTATTTAAGATGTCTGCATCAACATTCATTAGGGAAATTGGTCTATAATTTTCTTTCTCTGGTTTGACTCTTCCTGCATCAGCACCATATTGGTGTTATAGAAGGAATTAGGCAGAGTTCCATCTTCACCTATTTTTCCAGAATTTATATAGAACTTGAACCAATTGTTTCTTAAATGTTTGATAGAATTCACATGTGAGTCCATCTGGCCCTGGAGATTTTTTCTTAGGGAGTTGATTGATGTATTGTTCAATTTCTTTTCATGAAATATGGTTATTTAGGTATTTAATTTCCTCTTCTTTTGTCCTGGGCAACTTATATTTTTTAAATATTCTTCCATTTCACCTTGATTATCAAATTTTTAGCATACAGCTGGGCAAAATAGTTTGAATTTATTACATTAATTTCCTCCTCATCGGTGGTAAATTCACTTTTTTCGTTTATGATACTAGTAATTTGTTTTCCTTCTTTCTTTTTTAAATCTAATTAATCAAAGGTTTATCTATTTTATTGAGTTTTTTCTTAAAACAAAAACTTGGTTTTATTTAGTAGTTCAATATTTTTCTTGCTTTTGATTTTAGTAATTTCTCCTTTAATGTTTAGAATTTTTAATTTGGTATTTAATTGGGGGGGTTAATTTGTTCTTTCTCTAATTTTTTTAGTTTCATGTTTAGTTCATTAATTTCTTTCTCTATTTTATTCAAGTAAGCACTTAAAGATATAATATATATCCCCTTATTACTGCCTTGACTGTATCCCATAAATTTTAGTATGATGTCTCATCATTGTCATTGTTTGGGATGAAATCATCAATTTTATCTACTTGTTGTTTGATCCACTCATTCTTCAAAATGAGGTTATTTAGTTTCCAATTAGTTTTAGGTCTATCACTCCATGGCCCATTATGGAACATGATTTTTATTGCACTTTGGTCTGATAAGGAACAATTCACTAGTTCTACCTTTCTGCATTTGATTAGAGATTTGTATACCCTAGTGTATGTTCAATATTTGTGTAAGTGCCATGCACTGAAGAGAAAACAAATGTATATTCCTTTCTATTCCCATTTTCTCCAATGGTCTATTATGTCTAGATTTTCTAAAATTCTATTTACCTCCTTAACTTCCTTCTTGTTTATTTTATGGTTAGATTTATCTAATTCTGAGAGTTGGAGGTTGAGGCCTGCCACCAGTAGAGTTTTACTGTCTATATCTTCCTGTAAATCATACAACTTCTCCAATAATTTGGATGCTATATCACTTGGTTCATACATATTTATTATTGAAATTACTTCATTGACTATGGTACTTTTTAGGAGGATATAGTTTCCTTCCTTATCTCTCTCTCTCTCTCTCTCTCTCTTTAGGTTTTTTTGTAAGGCAAACGGGGTTAAGTGGCTTGCCCATGGCCACACAGCTAGGTAATTATTAAGTGTCTGAGACCAGATTTTTAACCCAAGTACTCCTGACTCCAGGGCCAGTGCTTTATCCACTATGCCACCTAGCTACCCCTAAATTTTTGAAGTCTATTTCATTTTTTTTTATTTTTTTTGCAAGGCAGTGGGGTTAAGTGGCTTGCCCAAGGCCACACAGCTAGGTCATTATGAAGTGTGTGAGACCGGATTTGAACTCAGGTACTCCTGACTCCAGGGCCGGTGCTCTATCCACTGCACCACCTAGCTGTCCCCTTCCTTATCTCTCTTAATGAGATCTATTTTTGTACCTGCTTTGTCTGAGATAAGGATTGCTACCCCTGCCTTTTTTCACTTCAGCTGAAGCATAATATATTCTGCTCCAACCTTTTACCTTTTCTGTATATGAATCTTTCTGCTTCAAATGAGTTTCTTATAAGTAGCATATTGTAGGATTTTGATTTACAATTCATTCTGTTATTTGCTTGTTTTATGGGAGAGTTCATCCCATTCACATTCAAAGTTAATAATTACTAACTCTTTATTGACCTTCATGCTATCTTCCTTTTGTAGTTTCCCCCTTTTCCCACCTTAACCATATTCCCCAGGATTTTGCTTCTAAATACCACCTCCTTCAGTGTGTTTTCCCTGTTCTATACAACCCCTCCTCCCCTTTCTATCCCCTTTCCCTTTGCCCCTCCTTCCTTCCCTTCCTTCTGTCAGTTTCTCTTTTCCTTCCCCCCTTCCTCCTCTTACTTCTTAAAATTTAAGGTTTCTTAACTTAATTGAGTATGTGCCAAATCTGCTAAATCTGATGAGAGTTAGATTCAAGCAGTTCTCACCTCCTCCTTTCCTCCCCTCCATTACAATAGGTCCTTTGTACCTCTTCATGTAATGCAATTCACCCCATTCATTCTCTTCTATCCTCCCATCTCTGTACTGTCTGCCCTTGTTAAGGAGATTTTTTTAAAGTCATTCTATCAGAGTCACAGATGAGTCATGAGTGTTCCTTACTTCTGGCCAAGTATATTCTCTCTAATAGAGTTCCAATTCTCAAGAGTTATGAGAATCTTTCTCCCAGGTAGGGATATAGCCAGTTTCATCTTCTTGAATAACAATTCTTTTTTTCTTTTCTCTTTTTTAACTTTTCATGCATCTCTTGAGGCTCCTGTTTGAATTCCAAATTTTCTATTTAGCTCTGGTCTTTTAATCAGGAAAAGTTGCAGGTCTCCTATTTTGTTAAACATACATCTTTTCTCCCAGAAGAGAAGTCTCAGTTTTGCTGGATAGTGAATTCTTGGCTGCATTCCAAGCTCCCTTGCTCTTCAGAATATCATATTACAGACACTTAATGTTGATGCAGCCAGGTCCTCTGTAATCCTTTCTGTGACTCCTGAATATCTAAATTGTTTCTTTCTGACTGCTTGTAGAATTTTCTCTTTTATCTCATTGTTTTGGAATTTGGCCACACTGTTCCTTGGTGTTTTCATTTTGGAATCCCTTTCAGGAGGTAATCAGTGTACTCTTTCAAGAAATATTTTGTTCTCTTCTTCCATGATATCATGGCAGGTCTCTTTCTCTATATCCTGAAGTACTGAACCAGGCTTATTTTATCCTCAATATTTTAAAGAAGCTTAATGATTCTTAAATTGTCTCTCCTGGATCTATTCTCTAGGTCAGTTGTTTTGCCAATGAGGTATTTTATATTTTCTTTTATTTTTTTCATTTTTTGGTTTTGTTTAACAGATTCTTGTTGTCTCATGAAGTCATTCATTTTCACATATTCCAATCTTTTTTTTAAGAGAAGAATTTTTAATTTACTTTTTGCTACTCCTTTTCCAATTGGTCAATTCTATTTTTGAAGTTTTCCATTTGCCAAAATTATGGTTTGGAGACAATTATTTTCTTTTTTGCACTTGTATTTTCATTTTCTTGTTTCAAGATGATAATTTTCTCTTGCAAAGTGTTAATTTTCTCTTGGGCTTCTTTTTTCAGTTTTTTCAATTTTTTTAAAGTCCTTCCTGATCTCTTCTAAGAAGTCTTTCTGGGTTGGAAACCAATTCATATTATTTTCAAAAGTTCTGAATTAGGATATTTGTCTTTAAGGTTGTTTTCAAGGGACTCCTCCCTTTCTGTTGTCTTTTCTTCATTTTCATAGAATCTTGTGTTGGGGGCGTGGCTGGCTCACAGACATTTGGTGTTGAAATCCCTAGAGGCTTTGCTCACTGAGCTGAGTAACTCAAGGTGGGCTGGCCATAGGGGATGCTAGACACTTTCTATGGAGTGTCTGTGACTTTGATTTGTTGCTCAAACCCTAGACCTGGGGATTTGGGGTGGGAGGGATCAGGATCCTGGTTATTCTTGAACAATGTGGGCTGTACCCCTGGTCTATATAATTAATCTCCTTAGTTCTCACTCAGCACTGAAGGAGATCTGTTGCCCACACCTGAGCCTGAGGTGGTGGGGGGATTGTAACTGTGTTTGTTCTGGAGTTGCCTTCTCCCACAGGAATGGGGGAGGGGGAGGGATTCAACAGGAAGCATGAGGACTCTGCAGAAAATATGGGTCTCTCAACCCTGGCCTTCCAGATCAGCCAAGATGACCAGATCAATGTCTAGCCACCCTCTAGAACTCTCCCACCTGCTTTTCACCCAGACAAAGCTTCCATGGCTGTTCTCAGGCTAGTTACTGGGTCTCATCCTGCTGCCTCTGCACTGGCTCTTGGCTCTCTGCTCTCTGCCCCCAGATCACCCATGCTCCCCTGAGACAGACTTTTTTCATAGATATTCTTCTCCTCCATTCTTCTCTGGATTCTGTGGCTCCAAAATCTGTTAAGTGGCTTGATTCATGTTAATTCTAAGGGAAAGCCAGGAGAACTTATGACAGTGGCTGGCTTCTCTCCACCATCTTGGCCAGAAGTCTCATTTCTAAAATATATGAGAACTGCATAAAATTTATAAGGTTACAAATCATTCCCCAATTGATAAATGGGCAAAGGATATGAACAAACAGTTTTCAAATAAAGAAATTAAAACTATATATAATCATATGAAAAAGTGCTTCAAATCATCACTGATTAGAAAAATGCAAATTGGAACAACTATATGGTACTACCTCACAACTATCAGATTGGTAAAGATGTCAAAAAGGAAAAACAATCAATGTTGGAGAGAGTGTGGGAGGATTGGGACATTAATGCACTTTTGGTGGAATTGTGACCTGATCCAACCATTCTGAAGAACAATATGGTACTATGCTCAAAGAGTAATGAATCTGATCATAACCTTTGATCCATCAATTTCCATACTAGACCTATATCCAGAAGTCATAAAAAATTGGAAAAGTTCCACATTCCAAAATATTCATAGAAACTCTTTTTGTAGTGGCAAAGAATTGGAAATTTAGGGGTTGTCTGACAATTGGGGAATGACTGAACAAGTAATGCTATATGAATATTATGAAGTACTATTGTTTGATCATGAATGAACAAACTCTAGAGAAGTATGGAATGAATTATGAGAATTGATGCTGAGTGAAGATAGCAGAACCAAGAGAATATTGTACACATTAACAACAACATTGTGAGTTGATCAACCATGATGGATACAGATCCTCCCAGCAGTTTAGAGAGCTAGGACAACCCTAGGAGAGCAGCTATTAGCAATGCTATCTCCATTTAGAGGAAGAAAATTTTAAAAGAAAAAAGTGAGAGTGGTGATGAAAGAGGGGACAATAAAGGAATTACATGGGATGGGATAAGACCATTTGAGAAATTAGAGGGCTTAGACATGGTAAGGAGAAAGGCTATTTTATCATGTGAAGCAAGGAAGAAAAAAGAAAAAAATGTTAGAAGACACCTGAGTGATTGCAGATGAGGAAGAGTAAAGAAAAGGACATGATAAATAATTTCTATTTTTTTCCATAAAATATGAGGCAAGGATCTCAGCAGAGAGTGTGGGAAAATGTAGGCATGAGAGGATAAAACAGATGAAAAGATTTGAAAGAGATGTTATGGAGAGAGGGAAGGTGAGTTGTTAAGAAAGGTATAGAAAAATTGCCTAACAGCAATGAGGGCCCAACTGAGATTGGGTAACATAAATTTATAATGTAACAAGTCAGAATGGTTGCATGATTTTCTCTACCTCTGTTCATCAGCATATGACTAGAAGTAAAAAGCAATGAATGTTAGGAGAGATTCAAGATGAGGCTTGGTAGAGTCTAATTAGTGAAATGTTAAGGGATGGGTGATAGGAATTCAAGAGAAGAGAAAAATGTAGAGGAAGATATATAATGGTCAGAAAAAGGAATTTCAAAATTCTTAAACATTGAGGTGGTATATTTATTGATGAGGGCAAATCATAGATGTGACAATCTTTGTGTGAGGCTGAGGTGGGATATAAGCATACATATATACACACATAGAAACATATGTCTATGTATGTAAATATATGTATTGGGATACATGCCTATATGCATCTACTATAAGGACAGGAGTTAGGAGGAGAAAACTTATCCTAAATTCATTGAGACAGGAAGGGAAATAACCTATAGGTTTGTGGATAATAGTTAACAGAATTTTGAGTAGATGGTAAATTTAAATACCATAAACTACAAGCAGGTGTGGTAGAAGCAAGGAGAGGAACTGGAAGTGGAGGTGATGAACAAAGAGTTGTCCTACCCTTCTCATTTGCTTAATTAACAGGAGAGAACTGGGGAATAACATGAAGGTTAAGAGATTGTAGAACAGAAGACAAAATAAAAATAGTATTTACTTTCAGGGAGGTTATATGCTATTTGAGAAATATAATATAAACATATAAAAATGTCAAATAAATAAACAGTAAATTCTTAATATAGTACAGGCCAAATTGTTAGTAAAATACTCAGGAAATCCATATCCTATGGATTCCATATCTCTACTGTATCCATCATGATACAGTAGAGAAAAATGAGTTACGAAGACTGCAAGGTGAGGTTATGTTACTCAAGAGAAATGATGAACTGATTAGAGAAAAGAAACCATTAAGAAACCATTCCCATACTCACACACCATTTTTCTAAACATCTTTACTTGATTTGACTCAGCAATCAAAAAATAGGATCTAGGATGCTTACATCTAATCAAAATGGTTACTGGTTTTTCTGTTCTATTATGTTAATGAAACTTTATTATTAATACATAGCTATGGGAAGTGATTAATAGATTCAGAGAATGTTAAAGGTACAAGAAGCCTTAGAGATCAACTAGTCCAAACTATTCATTTTGCAGAGTAGTTAACTGATGTCTAGATTAGTACAGTGATTTACCCAATGCCACATGGCCAAAACTCTAAGTAGAATCCAGGTTCTTTTGACTCTCAGTTCAATAATTGTTTTACCATACTACAAAATATTGTGGTAATGGAATAAAAGAAAAAAACCAACAACTTCAATTTTAATACCTAATTGAGAATGATTGGTGAATTTGGTTGAAGAATGTATTTTTGTTATTTTATATGATCCAAGATTATTGTTTCTACCTAGTGACAATAGTTTTACAGGAATAGAACAGGGCTTCTGTTTGGTCACTTTGAAGTTGAATTTGGAAAGCAAAATTGGCATAGATGGATTTGAAGGGAAAAGCATCAACACAGGAAGCTTTCTCAACACCATCTAAGCTAAAATGTGCCTGGCAATCAACCAGGTTTTTTAATGAGGTAAACAGAGTTGTATATCACTGCAAATGTGTAAAATAGATATGAAGCACGTTTCATGAAGTAAATTCCTGACATGCTGGAAAATGCCTCTTTTTCTTGTCGCTTTGTTTCAAAGATAAGGTTTTAGGCACATTTTTAGATTTTTTTCAACATGGTGAGAGATCCTCTTTTTCTTTGATGGAAATATAGTATACTAATATAATTTATGATTTTGGTTTGCATATTTTCTCTTTAAAAGGGATTTTATATTTTTTGGGGGAAAAGTTATCTCCTATAAGAATACTAGAAGGAGTTTGGTGTTTGTGCAGCCACAGGAAGGAGAGTTTTAGGGGAGGGAAGCTCCATCCTTGGGAATTCATTGAAGACTACTGGATGGCACCAAAGGGACTACTTTAATGGAATTATGATACAGAATACATTGAGATCAGCAACATATTTCTACTTCTCAACGTTCCTTTCTGTTGAAAAACATTCTCTGAAACTTGCCTGTGGTTTTTTTAGGGGAGTTACTGTAAAAGACCTAAAAGAATACATTTCTCATCTTCACCCTTCATTAGTTTATGATACCTCCTTTCTGGATTTCCCTAAAGTCTTTTAAATATTTCCAGATGAAGGCATTCATTTTGTGGTTATCATTTTTTTCTAAAAACCTATAAAGGGAATATCAAAATCTCCTCTGGTTTGGTAGGTTTTGAATAATTTTGTTATATTGCATCACTTTTGTATTTCAGAGTGGTCAGATCAGCCTATGCCTGAGGTTAAAATGGCAAACCTATGATTTTTAATATAAAAATAATATGTGCTATAATAGGAAACCACAACATAGCATGACTGCATCATTAAAGTAAAGCAATTTGGACACAAATAGCCCATTCCTATTTTTGAAGCATTAAGCCTGCACTTTTGGAGAATTTGATACAAATTTATTTTTGCAAGTAATAGGGAAAGATCAAATGGATGGCCTTTTTCTACTTTGTCAAATGAATGATTGTTTTCATTACATGGGGAGAGGGAAGAAGACTTTAAATCCTTCCTCCCCAACAATAACATAACAGGCAACTGAATTGCACATCTGTAAATAAATGCATCATTAGATTCTCATCAATTTGTAAGCTTCACTCAATGTATGGCTAAAATAATCCCACAAGGATAACTAAAGAAGTGTTCAGATCCAAACACATGCCACATAGATGGGGCAGAATGGGGGAAGAGAACAGGAAACCATTTAAATGAAGAATTTTACAGAGGCTAGAAATATCTTTTACAATAGTCTAGAATGAAGAACTATTTTAAAGACATGGCTACTGATATATTCATTAGCAAAGGAGCTCTGGACATATTAAAAGAACACAGTAAAGCAGCTAATGATGCACTTGAGCAGTAACAGGTTGTCATTAGAGCAGCATCTGCTCTCATCAGAGTTAATTATTCAGTTGCTTTGTTTTCCAAGTAGGTGTCTGGTAAAATTTAGCAGAATCTTAATTAAAACACATTTTCAAACTCCTTGGATGCTCATCTCATCTAAAGAAATCAAGACAATTTCCACCATAAACATCAAGCTTCAGTTGAGCCATCAAATGGAAGAAGGAACTCAGCCAATGTATGTTGTTGAGATTAACCACTGGGATGCTCATAGCATGCCAATAAGGGACTTCTACCTGGAGAAGCCAACTTTGTCCTGAAAACCTCAATAACCAATTAGAACATGTAATCAAGTGACAAAAATGTGAATATGACTTGAATTATTTAACTTATTCCATAAAGAAACTAAATATAGGATATAATTGCTTGGCTAAATAAATGCCATGTAAATATTTGTACTTAACAAGAAAAAAAATGACTCCATGCCCTCCTACTCAGATTTCTTCTAGACTTAAAATAATTCCTCTTCTTCACAAATCTGATCAATGACTTCTATAGCAAGGCAAAGTATCTTAATAACATTCCATAATTCATTAGTTCTTTTTATGGGAACATTTGACAGCAGTCTTGTCATTTAATATATTAGTCATAAGCATAGGTATATTTTTGGCATATCAAATTTGCATCAGTTCTCCCACATTTACTATTTCTATTTCTTCCTACTTCAGGAACTCAGTATTAGGATATGAGTATGGTGGACCCTGCAAACATAAATGAAAAAATAAGAGTAAATAACACATGCTCAATGATAAAATGTGATGAGTTCCTATGATGTCTTTAGCTTGGTCTTCATTAAAATGATATTAATTTGGCTAGTCTAAAGGGTTTTATACTGTACAAAGTTGTTTTGCATTTTTGAACAAAGTACAAAAAAATTACGCAACAGCAATAATACTAGAAAAGACCTGATATCTAATTCATCTAAATATACCTTTCAACAATTCATATCACAATTAATCTATGCTTGCCTATCATTTGTGCTTCTTGTTCATGTCTTCCCACAAACATGACTTAATATCCTATGAGTATTCATTTTGTCCTATTGAAAAGAATGTGAACATAACCTTTGTATTGCATCAAGGAGAGACATTAAAACTCATAATCAAAATGATAAATTCATTTTATTTAACATTTGTTAAAATTGTTCATGATTTAATTTAAATCAATAAGTATCTATTATAAGTCAGGAACCAAGCTATGTACTGGGAATACAAAGACAAAAATAAAAATCTTTGTCCTCAAGGAGCTTATATTCCACCTAAATACATACAGATTACTATACTATTGATACATGGATATGTGTGTATTTACAAATATGTATGATATAAACAACATCCATGTGTTTTACATAAATTCATGGACAGGCAGATATATTATTGTTTTCATATATAATATATGCATATACTATTAAAAGCATGTATATTCTATATGTATATATGCTGCATATATATACAATAAAACAATACTATATGTACATATGTGATGTATATGTAATATATTTTGCAAGGCAAAGCATTTATATGCATATGCATATACATATATATTTATTTATAACATGCTATATAGCTAAATCTACATATATTCATAGCATTTAATGTCCTTAAACTTAGGCTTTCCTTTCTCTAGAATGAAACATAACAACTTATATAGTGCCTATATAAGAATGCTATTTAACTAACATGTCCTCAACAAGTATTAAACACTTAAATGCTTATTATGTGTCAGTGGGAGACTAGATAACACAGTGTAAAGACAAGGTGCTAGAACTGAAGTCAGGAAGATTAATCTTTTTGAGTTCAAATTTGGCTTCAGACATTTACCAGCTGTTTGTCCCTGGGCAAGTCATTTAGTCCTGTTTGTTTCAGTTTCCTGCTCTGTAAAATGAGCTGGAGAAAGAAATGGAAATAGAACCCCAAATGGACTCATGAAGAGTCAGACATAACTGAAAAATGCCTAAACTACTAAAATGTGCCAAGGATGGTATAAGAGCTAGACATAAAAAGATACAAAACAGTCTCAGTATAAAAAAAAAAATCATAAGTTCTATTTAGGAAATACATTAGAGACTTATATAAGAGTAAAAGGTGTGAGCATATGAAACATATGCTCCATGTATAAACATATATAGATAGATAGATGTGTATATATAAATGTAAATATATATCTATATCTATATACATACATTTATATAGGGCCATTTAAAAGACTTGCATTTTTAGGTCATCCACTTATTGGGGTCCCAGTGGACATGTGCTTCAGTAAGAATATAGCCATCCTTTATTGGTTACCCAAGTCAAGGATAGCAGGTAGGAAGGTGAGAGGAAGAAGAGATGAGAGAAGAATGTGTCTGAATTAACAACTTGAAAAGAAAGAATTGTCCATTCAGTAAGCTTAAAGAAATAATGTTTTCTCTCTGTCTCTGTCTGTCTGTCTGTCTGTCGCTCTCACCCTCCTCTCTTTCTCTCTCTCACCCACACAATATACCATACCAAATAAGTAGCATAAGGAGCCCAAAATGCAAGTAGTACAGCAAAGACAGAAAGAGGAAAAAATGAAAGTATTTCTTACAGAAAAAAGACAAAAATTTGAAATCTCACTGACTAGTTCTTTACCCTGACATTCCAGTCTTTAGCCCCTTCTTCTCCAACAGTCTCCATCAGAGCTAGCCAGAGTAGCCCTAAAATGCCTTATGATACCTGCTATTTTAGTTTAGTTTTTTTTTTTTAATTGGCTGTCTCATAGCATCCCAATGGTCCCAAGGGAAGATTGATGCCAATGGGTCAAATCAACACTAAGATTAAAGAAGGAAATGAAATATCTGTAAACAAAGCAAAACAAAATTACAGTTCCCTAGGGCAAAGATGGTGGAGGAGGGAGGTAATGAGAAGTGAAATACTGCTTATAACTATATAGACTGTATTAAAAGAAATAGGAAACTAAAAAAATGGAAGAAAGATTGAAAAGAACCGCAATTGCAAAATCTTTTCAGAAAATTTATTTAATGTTGTCATAGATGCAAAACAATAATAAAAGAAGACTATAAAATTCTTCTCTCAGAGCTGGACAAATACAAAGCAAAAAGGTAAACTTTAGAGGTGAGTAAATTGTTGGAAAAATTAGATGCCACTAACTGGTAACAGCTTCTAAATGGTAAAATTACATTATATTTTAGCCTCTCAGCAACTTTACAAAAACTTTTTATGTATTAGGAAATAAAAGCATTATAAATACAGAGCAAAAGGATTAAAAGGCAAAACAAGGAACCCCTCCTCAAACTTCCATTGAAGGAAGCTTCCATAGCATCCATCTCTTCTTTTTCCACATGACTGCAATTCTGTGAATTAGATTAAATCTTACTTTTATCCCTTTTTTTCAACTTCTACCTGCGTCTTAAATTTCCTAATTAAATTATAAGTTCCTTGAAGACTTACCTGAAGATTTACAGATTACTATACTATTTTCTTATTTGTATTTGTATTTAAAGAGTTTGGTATAGTGTTTGACAATAAATATTTTTCAATTGGCTTTCAGACTGAAGTAAATGCATACATTCTTTATAGGTCATAATACAATTAAAAATAAGGCAAATATGAGTAAAACATATGGAACTGTATGGACACAAATAACCTCATGAATAAAGAACTCATTTAAGATTAAATCAATAGAAACAATAAATAAATATATTAAAGTGTATGATAACACAGAAGTCAAAAATTAAATCTTTTCAGAGATATATGAAGCAGATCTCAGAAGACAATTTACATCTCTGAAAACATTGATTAAAAAATAGAAAAAAGGAACATTTGCTGATGATTCCAGCTACCTATTTCCTCATGTGAAAAAAGTAGAAGGATATTAACACAGAAAGTTGTATGTAGTGTTGTAAACAATAAAGTATATGAGATAGATTTGTTCAATTGTTCTACTTTCTTAAAGGAAGCACTTTGTTTAAATGTTATTAGTATAGGGCAGCTAGGTGGCACAGTGGATAGAGCACTGGCCCTGAAGTCAGGAGTACCTGAGTTTAAATCCAGCCTCAGACACTTAAAAAATACCTAGCTGTGTGGCCTTGGGCAAACCACTTAACCTCATTTGCCTTGCAAAAACTAAATAAACAAACAAAAGAAAAAGTCATTAGTAAAGGGAAAGCCTCTCCCTGCTAAAAATAGCCTAATTTTCTTTCACTCTAATTATTAGGAACTTTTTCTACAAAGCAAGTTTAAATTTTCTTCATTGTACTATTTAACTCCTCAGTTGTCCTCTGGAATTTAGGAGAATAACTGGAACATATTGTCTACATAATGAGAATTCAAATATTTAAAGACATCTCTCATGACCTCCTATGTTTTCTCTTATGTAAATATCCCATTTTTTCAAACAGTATACATTATTTTGAAGTCCTTTACTACCCTGTTTACCCTACTCTGAATACTCTATGATTTATAAATGTTCTTAAAATGTTCAGTATAGAGCTTAATATAATGGCAGGTTGTCTTACTAGGGAAGAGTGCTAAATAGAATGAGTATTTTCCTATTAATAGAAACAATGGCTTGTAAAACAGCTTGTCTTTTTAGTGGCTTTATTGGAGACCATGACACACTACTGACTATACTGACAATTGAGCTTTCCTTTCAGTAAAACCTCAAAATATTTTCTGCAGAAATTGTTTATTCATGTCATCTGATTTTATATTTTCAAATTTATTTTCTGAAATAAGTATGGAAATTTATGCCCATTTCTACTATAAAGATGGGGATGGAAACCTGACTCAGAGTTCTTTGTAATAAGGGACTATTTGAATGAAAAAACTCCCTTAATATTGCAGATCGATATATTTATATAACATAGAGAATTATCCAAATCACTAAGAGGTCAATGACTTACTGTGTCACACAGCTAACTGTGTCAGAGATTGAACTTAGATTTTCTGGCTTTGAGCTCAGTCTTTTATATTATGACACTTTATCTTTTTTATATATTTTATTTGGCTCAATGTTTTAGCCTAACAAATTGATTTGCATTATATTATGTCAAATACTAGCTCAGCCTTCCCTTTGTATTAGTTGAAAACTTAACAAACATTTTATCTACAATTTATTCTAAGCCCTTGACTCACAAAGGTTAAGTAACACAAGGTCCCATAGTCAGAATATTCTACAATGATCTTAGTAAAGTTCTCCAACTCAAACTGAAGTTTTCCAGTTTGGCATTGAGTGCAATTATCCTCTAGTTTCAGTTATTCAATCAATATTAAATACATCCATTTATCTTATCATTTACTAAGATAGTCTAACTTATTCATAGGATAGCAAAATTAATATACAATACTATGCTAAAATTGAATGCATCAACTTTTTAACAAGCATTTATTTATTATTAGGTAGCTGGGTAGTATAAACGATAGATAGAGTTCTGAGTCTTGTATCAGGAAGATATGAATTCAAATCTGATTCAAATACTTATTGTATGACCCTGATCAAATCACTTTATATCTATTTGTTCCAATTTATGCAACTATAAAATGGGAATAATAGCCCCAATTTTATAGAGTTATTGTTAGAATCAAAAGGGATAGTGATACTCATCAATTGGGGAATGACTGAACCAATTATAAAATATGATTGTGATGAATACTATTTTTTTTAGTTTTTTTTTTGCAAGGCAACAGGGTTAAGTGGCTTGCCCAAGGTCACACAGCTAGATAAATATTAAGTGTCTGATGTTGGATTTGAACTCAGGTACTCCTGACTCCAGGACTGGTGCTCTATGCACTGTGCCACCTGGTCACCCTGATAGAATACTATTGTGCATAAGAAATGACAATCAGGACAAAAATCCCAGAAAAAAATCTAGCAAGACATATGAACTGATAGAAAATGAAATGAGTAAAATTGAAAAATTATATAGTAATAGCAATATTGTATGATGATCAACCATTAATGACTTAGCTCTTCTTAGCAACATAATAATCTAATTATATCCACTTCCAGAAGAAAAACTAGTAGAATTTAAACACAAATTGAAACATTTTTTTAAAACTTTTTAAACCTTTTTTTGAACTTACATTTTATGGGTTTTTATCAGCATTTTTCTTTTGCAGTGTGACAAATATAGAAATATATTTTGCTTACATCACATGCATAATATATCATATTATTTGCCTGAACAAGGAAAGAGGAAGAATGAAAGGGAGTGAGAGAATTTGGATTTAAAATAAAAAAATCACAAATGTTTAAATTTTACATGCAATTGAGAAAAACAAAATTACTTTTATGTCAATGTACATGTATACATATAAAAATCAACAAAAAACTTAAATAAGTTGATATTTGTAAAATACTTAGAACAATACTTGGAACATTATAAGTGTTATATATGCCTATTTACTTTCCTTTCCACTCTGCCTTTTTTCTTTCATTCTTCTCATATACATTTTTCCAAAAACATATGTCAAAGAGAAAATGAAATATGTTTAATATGGCTCTTTCCTAAAGGGGGTATGATAACATTTTGTAATCACTTTTCTTTAATTATTTACAAACAATTTCTTTAATGTTACACACTAGATTTTGGGTAGTAATAGGAGGCAATGTTACCTCTCTTCTTTTTTATAGTTACCCTTTTTATAGATACTCTTTTCTAGTCCTTTGGTACTTTGTATTCTTTTCTTTTCTTTTTTTTTTTTGCAAGACAATGGGGTTAGGTGGCTTGCCCAAGGCCACACAGCTAGGTAATTATTAATTGTCTGAGTCCAGATTTGACTCAGGTACTCCTAACTCCAGGCCTGGTACTCTATCTACTGTGCCACCTAGTTGCCCCACTTTGGTACTTTGTAATCCAATCAGGTATTTCAGAAATCACTGATTGTTTCCCAGCATTTCAATATATCTGATGTTTCAGTATCTGATTTAAACTTATTTCTTCCTATACATATAACTCATCATATCTCAGAAATTTAGAATGAGAAGAGAAACCTTTAAAATCACTTCATCTAGACTACTCATTTTATGGATAAGGAAAACCAAAATCCATAGATTTTAAGTGGAGAGCCATGATTGAATTACAATTTAAGGGAAAAGCTTGGAATAGAAAATAAGTTTCCTTATTTTCCATTTTGTGTTTTGCCGTTTTAAAGCTTCTTCCTTTAGCCTCTAATTCATGCAAGGGCAAGAGTGCTGTCTGTAGAAGTTATGGAAGAAGTCACCTTTTTTAAAATCTCTCTCATCCTTTCTAATTTCAAATAATATCTAGACTATCCCACAAAATAGGTTTTCTGCCAAGAAAAATGTCATGCAACGGGGCGGCTAGGTGGCATAGTGGATAAAGCACTGGCTTTGGAGTCAGGAGTACCTGGGTTCAAATCCAGTCTCAGACACTTTATAATTATCTAGCTGTGTGGCCTTGGGCAAGCCACTTAACCCCATTTGCCTTGCAAAAACCTAAAAAACAAAACAAAACAAAAAGAAAGTTGTCATGGTAAGAAGCATGGAAACCAAGCAAAATTCTTCTGAGGATCAAAAATTAGTATGCAAAAAAGTCAGAAAAGGATATTATTGAACATATATTGATGTTTTATTTTTATATCACCTGCATTTCTAAATAGTGCCACCACCACCCTCCCACACATAAATAAAATATTATAACAAAGAATTTTTAAAAAGAGAAAGAACAATATAGCAAAAGTAACAAATACATTTACCAAGTCTAATAGTACATGCAGTGCTTCCAACCCAGAGTCCCCTACATCTATAAGAAAGAAAGGTGTGATCATCTCATTTTTCTTCTTTGGAGACAAAACTCGGTAATAATAATTTTATAACATCTCATTTTGACTTTGTTCTTGTTCTTTCTATTTACAGTGTTGTATTTCTCATTTATACTATTATCTTGGTTCTCCTTACTTCACTTTTTATCAGTTTAGTCTTTCCATCTCTGTATTCTCATTTCATAAACTTCATGTCTTATCATCTCAGTAATATTATATGTGCCAAAATTTGTTGAATCATTCCCCAATCAAGGGAAATCATTTCATTTTTAGTTCCTTTTGTGTTATAGCAACACAAATATTATTAGTACTTTTTTTGGTATTATGTCTTCCTTTTTGACACTGATCTCCTTTAAGTATATTCTTAGTACTAAGATCTCTGGGTCAAAGGATGCATTTATTTTTGCCACATCTTGGCATGATTCCAAAAATGTCTTACACAATAATTGAACCAAATCAAAGTTTCAATAATAGTACATTAAAATGGAAGAATTTTGCAATGAGCCATGTTACCCTAAGAAAATATGCCTCCTCTGTTTTTTCTTCTCTGATGTCCCTGGTCTAGAAAACTGAAAATATTTATGGTCTGAGGAATGAATTTTCAGGGTTAAACTGTTAGATGTGAGGGGTAAAATTGGGCCAGATAGTTTCTATTCAGTTTCCCAAGGTGCACTGGGCATATATTATATGAGCAGAATACATGAGAAACTGTGAACCTGTTGTATTTTTATGTTAGTCAATTCAAAATTCAAGATTGGATTATAAAGCTGTCACTTTTAAACAACCAAGAAAAAAATAAAGTGAGGTGCTGCACAAGGGAGTTGAAAAATCCCACCACAACAGATGGCTGGTGCCATTTTGAATTTAGACTCCCAGAGGAACAAACCTTGGTAGAGGCTATTAAAGCTTGTGTTTGCATCAGAAAGGGCTATTTCAATATTGATGACTATATCTATGTCACTTCATTTGAAAACAGTCACAGAGATTTTACTCATAATTCAAAGAAGTAAAACAATGAGAGTGACAAGCTAACACCTTCTATTGACAGTAGACAGGGACCTGCTTTGACAATATTTTTAAGGGACAGTAGAGTAGCAAAACATTTCAAGGTATTACAGAACTCATTAAAAGGAACAAAAAATTGATATAAATGCATTACTCCTCAAAGGCACATATTTTATTTAGTTGTTAAAAGTGGAGTGTTGAATTTTTTTAAAGAACTGTTGCTGTTTAATAGAGGTGAAAGTTTTGATGTGAGTACTGTCTGAGTGAGAGTGTCTGTGTGTTTGTGCGTGTGTGTGTGTGTGTGTGTGTGTGTGTGTGTAAAGTTGGCGTGACACATTCTGCTCAAATTAGACTTCTAAATAACTAGTAACAGCTGTGGTGCTTAGAAATTGGTTCAATTTAAAAGATGATATCATGTGCTTATATAAGGAAAATAGGTGTACTTTTTTGTATGATGAGAATTATATGCCTTGGTCTATTTCAATCTGAAACAGACAATATGCAGATACCTTCATTTGAATGGCAATATATATGCCACTCCTTAAAAATAATTTGTAATTTTCAAAACTTGTGAAACTATGTCATCATATGCCAATTAAAAAAAAGACTTTCATGTAGACAATGGGGAAAGAATCAGACATATGTAAACATGTCTTCCACAACAAGGGAAAAGCAATTACCAAGTCAATGAATTTGTGTTTTCCTTTTTCCAAGGTAAACTTTCAAGGCCTTATGCTTTGCTAAAGTTCCTCAGAAATAATTTTTGTTTTGTTTTGTTTTGCTTATCCTAGGATGAAATATATAACAGAAATTTTAGACATATTTAAGGAAATTTATTTCAATTTGTTAAGGACATGCTTGAGGAAAAAGAATTTAACTGAACAATTATTTTGTGAACAAAATTTCATGTAAACATGAATTTAAGGGATCAATCTGTAATTCCCCCCCCCCCTTCAAACATTAATCTTAGTTAAAAGTAATGGATCACTTTTTTCCTTTGCCTTTTGAGATAAATATTCTATATCATTGTGTGATAATAGGAAAACCTCTCTTCAACATAGACAAGGTATTAATTATTGTTTATTACAGAAATTGATGTCATTAGTTCTGAAAAATACATTTAAGAATTTTTTTTAAAAAAGTAAAATTGGTAATAATTCAGTAGTTTGGCTGAGGTTGAGGGAGAATTGATTTCATCCATATGATCACTGAAAATCATGAGTATGCATAACCAGACCAGGTCATCCTTCTTAAAAATTCAAAGTAAGTTAAATATTTGAAGAAAAGATATTCTGTCCCTTGATAGACACTCTTTTCCTAAAAGCATCAATTTCAATCATAAATATTTTCGTTTCTATTTTTTGTGTCACAATTATGTATAATTTGCTTCTATAATGAAATAACATATTCCTAGTTCCAATTTTATTTTCCAATGACTCTCCTCCCCCATTATTTTATTTACTTTTATTCTCATATTCTCTAAAAATGTGATTGTAATGCTAAAGGCTTTAAATATAATTAGCAAGGCTTGTATTTCCTAGAACTTATGAAAGATAAAAGTCAATGACCAGAATTCTACTCTACCTATGCTCCTGATGACCAAATTAGGTCATTTACCTTAAAATAACATCGCATTTTTGGTGAAAGAAACTTTCAAAGATGATCTGGTGATGCATTGTAGTAAGAGGGTTACGTTTGCTATGTCCTATACTCAGCCGGAACATCTCCTGCTTGGAGATATTCCACAAAGTGATTTCACAGGCAAATGGTTTAATGCACGGCCAGCCAATTTAGCCTTTATTTTAAATATATTCTTTATGCATATAGATATTTTGAGATTGTGCCTTCTGGAATGATTACTGAAACCACATTGAAAAGTCATTATGCAGAAACATGGGTGTACAAATAGTTCATAGCTTAGGGGAGCTATAAATAGAACTGACTGAATCTTGTTAAAGAGTTCATGTCCCGGTTATTTAAAAGAACTACTTTGGTGGCATTGATTAGCTATAATGCTCCTAATTTGCATTTCACTAAAATAATGGAGGAAAAACAATCACATTCAGTTAGGAATATTGGTGGGAAAAACTGAATTAAAAAATGAATTATGATCTAATTTCAGCAAAAGAGGAGGTTTCCTTTTTTACCCTATTGTGACATACTCTTTTAGTACTAAGGAAATTTAAAGAAAAAAATCCCCAATTTTTTCCCTAAAAGATCCTAGGAAAAATCATAAATAGAAAGCTATATGACATAGGAGATATACATTGAGATATTCAATTAAAGAAATATCAATTAAGCACCTAATATATCTAATGTCATCCTAAATTCTTGTGGATATACAAAGTTCTCTCCCCTCCCCCCTCAAAAAAAAGGAAAAGAGAGTTCCTGACCTTTGGACCTTTGGAGCATGCAGTCTAGAGAGGAGTAGAATGTATCTATCTATCTATCTAGCTATCTATCTATCCATCTATATATATATATATTATATATATATAGGAGCAATGATAATGTATGTTCCCAAAAATGCATGTTATGAATTGTTTATATTGAAGTATTCTAATATTGAGGTAATATCAATTATAAACAATCTCAAAACACTAATTGTATACCATAATAAAATAAACTATGAAATCAATCTATGAATGTAGAAAAATTAAAATTGTAATTTCAACTTGTTTACTCATTATAGTGGTTTCATATATGCCTTTGTGTGTATTTCACAATTTTAGAAAGGGTAGCTGATCAATGATTAAGTTAAAGTTAACTCTCAGTGAAAGAAAGTAGCAATTTAAAAAATCTTAAATGGATTTTTTCTATAATTTTAATGAGCTTAAACAATTTTGATGTTAGTAAAAGAGTTAGAGAAATGATTTTAAGACATTCTATTTTGTTTTAAATTTAGATAAAACTAACCTTTCATCTAAATTTAATATGTGTCATGCAAAACTTTTGTGAGCAAAGAATTCAAAATTCACTAGTTCACAGTGTTAACTTATTTTTAAGAGATCCACTGTGTGCCATATCCTAAACAGAACTATTTATTGCATATAGCTATTATAGAGTATGTAGAATATTTCTTAATACCAGGTTTCATGATATTTCTATATTTGAAACTGATAAAAAAAACATGCTTCATCTATTAAGAACACAGAGTAAATATCACAGGGAAAGTGTGGAATAGAAAATTGGAAGGCATACTCAACAAAGGCATTTCTTATGAACTGATTTTATGCAAAAATTTAAGGAGATTTTAACTTTAAACTATCAATAAAAGCAGTTTATTCTAATAGATAGCCTGTGATAAGGGAGAATAAGAATCTGGTGAATATTACCTAGACCTGAATCTGTCAAAGCTTTATTGTGATACCTTGTTCATGTCACTGAACTTCTCTTATCTCTCAGTTTAGTTATCTGCCCCAAAAAAAGAGATAACATTAACTTGTCTACATGGGAAAACGCAAATAAAGTTTCACAAATATTAATGAGAACCATCAAATTGGGAAAGCTGAAAATAGGTTGCTGCATTATTTAAATATATTTAGTTATGGCTCTTTATATCTTAATAGGTAGAATAATAGTAGAGAATGATCAGAAAATTATGAGAAAATTAAGCTCACAGACAAAAGAAAAAAATGTTTCTATAGTCACATGAAAAATGAAATAAAATGTTTGGTCTACATCATAAATAGATGTCTATTATGGAACTGTACTTGGAATCAAGAGTCCAAAGTTTGAATTTGAACCCAATCTCTCATACTTACCAGCTGGATGATCATTAGAAAAATTTTTAATTTTACTGAGATTCAGTCTCTTCATTTGAAAGATGGAAATAATAATAGTTGTATATTCTCTTATATAGTTGTATATGAGTAAACATCAATGACTTTTATTATCATTGACTTACAAACTCAAAAAGGTGTCTTTTTAAAATAAAGATCTCAAAATGAGGCCTCTAATATTATGAGAAAAGCATTAGAAATTTAAAAAAAAATTTCCAATTGAAATGGTTGTCTAAAAATGAAACAGGTTACTGAACTCTCACATGTCTTCTCAATTAAAATCCCAGTTTCCCCTATGACCAAATCATAATTAAGAAAGGAATGCCTTTTTGTAATCTGAAATTACACAAAAAGTGAGACAGAAGACAGAATACAAGGGGAAAGAAGGCCCATCACCAAAGTGAGCATTAAGTATCACGATAAGTGATTAGACATGTAGCTTGCAAGGACTGATGACAGCAAAGGGCTCTTCTGAGAAAAACCCCAGGGTGGGGATATCGGGAGGCCATAGGAGCAGCAACAGATAGTAACTAGCAACACAATGCTAATCAGCATGATACTAAAACAATAAGACCGGACAAACCAAGACCGAGAGTTCTGAAATCCCTAACAATTTTCTAAGCCAGAGTATGCTCCAAAAAACAAGAGCTCTAAATCTCAAAGCTCCATGAGACAGGTGGAGCAAATCTTAGTAAGTAGAGGTTATTGATTATTGATAGAAATCAAAGAATTCAAGCTGACATTGATCACTGAACACAAAAGGGAATCCATGTTCATCTTTCCTCTTAAGAAACTAAACCTGAAAATGTAAATACATTAAAGCAAATCCAAATTCTATACCCAGAGAAGGAGAGTTTTATTACAAGCACAAGCAGAAATTTAAAGGAAAGGGAAAAATACAAAAGGGTCACAAGATTACCCAGAAGAAATAAATCAAGAGATTTTTTTTTAAGTTACATAAAATCGGTGGAGGAAAAATTAGAAGCAAATTCAGTAGAGAAAATAGAAAATTTCACACCCCCCAAAAATAGAAATCCTTGAAAACTAAAATCAATTCTCCCCTTTTCCTAACTTCTCTATTGCTAATAGAGGTTCCAACATCTTCCTAGTCACTTAGGCTCATATTGTTGATTCTCTCATTCTCATATCCTATCTGTGACCAAGTCTTATTATTTCACCATTCACATACACCACCTTCTCAACCATGACATTGCAACCACCCTGGAGCAGGTCCTTAATTTCTCATGTCTGGATTATTGGCTTGCCTGCCTCAAATCTCTCTTCAATCAACCCTTTAATAGAATAGGGTACTTTCAAGCATTTCAGATAAAAATCCCATTACATCTTAGGACATTTGAAATGTGAATTCAAGGGATAAGAGAAACCTAGATAGTTGAATTTATTTGAGCAATTGGAATGATCTGTACAAGAATGCAATATTTAACATTCTACTAGGAAGTGAAGAAACAAGTATGCACAATTGTCCTGATCAGTTTTTTGACTGAACCCAGATAGTTTTGGAGGAAAGAGTGAAGTTGGTGACTTTGAACAGTCTTGCTTTACTTAACTACAATTCACTTGAAAGTTATGCCATCACCTTTCTGATATCATTCGTCTTCTTGGAGAAGTAAAGACAAACAACAGCAATGCTTTTTGGAAATGTATTGTCTTCAAAGGAGATTAATGAAAGGTTAAATAAGATGGGCAGTTAGGTGGTGCAGTGGATAGAGCATCAGTCTTGCAGTCAGGAGGACCTAAATTCAAATCCGGCCTTAGAACACTTGCCTCTTACTTACTATGTGATCTAGGACAAATCACTTAACCCTAATTACCTTGCATCAAGGTCATCTCACATTATCCTGATTCATATCTGGCTACTAAACCTATATGGCTCAGGAAGAGAAAGGGAGGCTGGTGACTTCAGACAGCCCTCCCTCATTTAAATCCAATTCACTCGCTTGTCCTGGCATCACCTCCCTCATGTCATGGTCTTCTCTGAAGATGAAGGACAAGCATAATCATCAATAAGGATAGTTAAGGCCCTGAGGATGGATTGATTCTTCTCTGAGGATTTGAAGAGGGAAACGAGGAAGAAGTGTGAAAGGTATATAGCAATATAGAAGAAGAATAAAAAAGGCACGGAACTTTCTATTTCTCATAATCAGGGTATACAATAAGAATATACAAAAATAGAGGAAAAGATAGAGGGAATGAGCATCAAATTCTGACTTCACTCATTCAAAATGCATAACAAAAGGTTGAGCTCACACACAGAGCACACACGGAATTTGGTTTAGAAATACATCAATTCTACAGAGAAACATAATAATGATTCCATTATTATGGTTGGTAAGAAGAAAGATAATTCTTAGGGAATAAATGGAAGAAAACAAACTTCTTGATCATAAAGAGGAGATTAAAATAAGAAAAAATACAAGTATTGGAATCTAGTTGAATGTCATAGTAGACAACTGAGGATTGAACCACCTGTGGAGATATGAATGAAATGGAATGCTCTTGAAATCATATGGAATGAATTTAGAGAAGTCATCCAGATAGTTTAAACTGATAAAAAGTGACAGAATCAAGAGAAGACACAAATGTAACAAAATTCTAGAGAATATTGATTTTGTTCAATGCAATGACCAAGCATTCTTCCAGAGTGCCTATGATCTAGCATATTACCCACATCTCATAAGTAATAGGTATTCAGAAATATACATTTTTTGGTTATGATAACTATGTGGATTCTTCTTGCCTAAATATGTTTATTTACTATAGGGTTGTTATTTTTTTCTCACAGTATTTATTGGGAAGGGGAGGTTATAGTGTTGGGGGCATAAATAGTGAAATGAAAAATGAGGACCATTGTAAATTTTTTAAAATGTACATAAGAGAACAAAAAAGATGTTTAAAAAGAACAAAAGCAAACTGAATAATTTCAAAATAATGTGCAGGATTTATTACATACTTTAAAATAAAAGTAAATGATATGAAATAGAGAATCACAGTCTTTTGTCTTATTGTATGCAGGGAAATGATCCTTTGGGGGCCACTTTAACTTCAGTATACATTTATTTGTGTGTATAAAACATTTATAAAATATATAAATATATATGTATGTATATATACATACATATATATGTATGTTAGAAGTTATGCAGAATTGAAATGACTCAGATAAAAGGTGATTCACTGGAGAAGGAAACAGCAAATCATAGCAATATCTTTTCCAAGAAAACTTCCTGGACAACATTAAAATGATAAAAGAAATAATACCAGAACCATGAGCCCTCAGGTTAGAAGATATCCCAGATTTAAATAGGGAGGGCAACTTAGCTCCAGAAAAAAATGAACTAGTTGAGCCAAAGTTGAAAGGAAATACAGCTGTGGATATGTCTGATGATAAAAGGGAAGTCTAGGTGGTGCAATGGATAGAGCACTGGCTTAGGAGTCAGGAGGACCACAGTTTGAATCTAGCCTCAGATATTTACTAGCACTGTGACCTTGAGCAAATCACTTAACTCTGACTGCTTCACATCCAGGGCCATCTCCAGTCAGTCATCCTGAATCATATCTGGCCACTGATTCCAGATGGCTCTGGAGGAGAAATTGAGGTTGGTGACTTAGCACAGCACACCCACCCCCATCAAATGGCATCACCTCCCTGATGTCATGGTCTTCTTAGAAAATGAAAAACAAAACATCAGTAGAATGTAAGATCTGTGAACCAAGGTAAGTTGGATATGATGAAACAGGAATTAGAAAGTTTAAGCATCAAAAATCTTGGTTTCCAGTGAACTCAAATGGTTGAAAAAGATGAATTTAATACAGGTAATTATTATTTATATTTCTGTGGGAAAGTATACCCTAGAACAGAGTCACCGTCATAGTCAATAAAGGGTTAGAAAAGCAGTTGTGGGTTTATTATCTTAAAAATAGCAGAATGGTATCTCTCTGAATCCAAGACAAACTATTAAACATTGCAGTAATATGTCTACATTCCAAACACTAATGCCAAGCAAAGTAGCTCAATTTAAAGAAGATCTATAATATCTTCTTTAAATAATGGGGCATTGGGGAGATTCCAAATTCATCATAAGAGATTGGAATGCTACAATAGAAAATAAGAAAAATAATTGGACAATAGGCAACTTCTCTCTTGGAGTACAAACTGAAGCAGGGCAGAAACTAATAGAGTTTTGCCACAATAACTAACTGACAGGACATTTTCATTGCTAAATTTAGAATGAAATTGAAGAAGAAAATTGGGAGGGGGGGAACCATCAGACCATATAGACATGATCTAAGTAATATCTCTTATAAATAGGAAATGGTTGTGATTAAAGATTTAAAAGATTAGATCTGATAGGTAGAGTGCCTGAAGTTCTATGACATGGGTTCACAATATTGCATGGGGAGCAGCAAAATAAAACAAAAGCAAACAAGGAAACAGAAGAGCAAGAAAGCAAAGTGCCCGTCTGGTGACACTTTAAAAATAGCTGAGGAAGAAGAAAAAGAAATGGGAAAGAATAAAGAGGAAGTTATAATCAACTGTGTACAATTTCAGAGAAGAGTAAGAAGTGACAAGAAGGCTTTTTTTCATTTGTACGTGAATTTTTAATTTGCTACTGACCTCCAGGAGGTTGCATTCCAATGAAGGACAAGATATATAAAAGGCTGCTTAGAAATGGAAAGCTGTATGCTGAAACATGACAAGGAGATAGTAGGGAAAGAACTCCAGCAAAATAAGACAAAATTTCATCTCTCATAGCAAAGGGATTCAGAAACTGAGTCCAAAGTGAGGAAGAGGAACATAGAGGAGGAAGAGAAGAAATTCTGGTGAAGAGATTATAGTATGGAGGCAAAGCAAGAGGTACCCTATACATTTTGACTGTATTTAAATTAAAAAGTTTTTGCACAAATAAATTCAATGCAGCCAAGATTAAAAGGATTGCAGGAATTATTTTTCACAGTTAGTGTTTCTGATAAAAGATTCATTAGTAAAATTTATAGAGAACTAAATCAAATGCATAAGATTACAAGTCATTCTCCACTTAATAAAACATCAAAGTATATAAATAGGAAGTTTTCAGATAAAGAAATTTAAACCATTCATAGTAATATGAAAAAAATACTCCAAATCATCATTGATCAGAGAAATGCAAATTTAAACAACCCTATCATATTGATCAAGATGAGAAAGAAGGAAAATAATCAATAGTGGAGAGAATGTGGGAAAACCAGGACAACAATGAACTTCTGGTAGAGTTGTGAACCAATCCAATTATAATAAGAAGGCTTTCTTAAATGAGCAATACAAAACATATAATAAAACAATAAATTGGAAAAGATAAATGATCTCTTTGAGAAAATTAGAACTATGAAGAGAATATATATCATGTAAAAATAGACTTGATAGACCAAAATATGATAGGGACTTTCAAAAGTAGAACTATATAAGAAAAGTCTTAACATCACCAAAAACCATGGTAGTGTGATTATTGACCTAAAGCCATGAAGTCATGTAGGTCTTAGAAAACATTGCTAACAATAAGTTTAGTAGAGGTTAAACTATTTAAAATTCAATAGATGATGTTGTTAAAGTGCTGTCAGTAAACTTGAAAAACTCAACAATGACCACTGGATTGGAAATGTTTAGTTTATATTTCAGTCCTGAAGAAGAGGAGATCTGAAAGCATGAGTAGAAATTCTAAAACTGATTTTGGTCTTCTCATGAGGTTAGGAGAAGCCTTTTTAATTAGCTGAGTAGCCAGAACTAGGGGTCTCTTTAAAAAAGGCACTAGACCTCAGATATTCTGTTCAGCAGCTCTATTTCAGTAGATTTTTTTTTATCACCTTTGCTGATGATGTCTGGTAAGAGACATTATTGTAAGGAGAGAGACTTTGGATTCTGCCCACTAAAGAACTTGTTCCTTGTTCTTTCTGTTTTTTTGTGCTGGGTACCCCCTCTCTCAAATTTGGGTAAAGGCATTGGAGATTGTACTTATGAACTCAGAAAGTGCAAGAGAAAGGGAGTCCAGGTGTTGGAGCATCCAGACTTCTCAGTCAGCTGAGCATCAATACATCCTCAAACTACCTGTGAAGTAGCTTCCATTATTATACCCATTTTGAGGCTGAGAGATACTAACTTGTCATTTAATTACTAAGTATCCAAAGAGGGATTTAAACTCCAGCTCTCTGTCTTACTATGTTTTATAGACACTTCATAGCAGTTGTAAAATATCAATTAGACCAATGATTTCATTGGTATAAGGAACAATTGGATGACAAATTTCCTTCAACATGAGTAACATCTTCTCTTCAAAGAATAGTTTTATTTTTCTGAGAACAAAGTCCAAATTTATCCAAAATCACTTAGTCACTATCTATCAAAGGCAGAACTTGAACCAAGGTCATCCCAATTCAATTATAATAAATAAATCAAAACAGACATATATACATATATATATATATATATATATATATACATACACACAAAAATAGAGAGCATCCAAATTAACAAGCTAGAAAATAGATGATATAATTAATCAGTGTTCAATATCAATTGGATTCAGAAAATCAGCAAGCCAGAAAGACTCAGTTGTGATGAAGATGCTTTTCTGAAACTCCCTTCTTTTCTCTGTAACCCAGTGAGTGAGTGCAATTTGGTTTCTAGTTCTTCTGCCTCTATGAAAACCAGTTTGAATTCCTGGTTTTTCTCAGTCCACATCTTGATGAAACCTAGCTTACAGAATTTCAAGCATAACTCCTATTCTGGCTATATTTAAATGAAAATTACAAATCTGCTACAGGAGAGGGCAAAGCAGATGATCTCTATTTTTCTTTCATGTCTAAAATTTTGAAATATTCCTTTCTCTGCTTTCCATCTTGTCTTGTCTTCTGCCCTACATTCATACCATAAAAATTGTCTTATTTTTGCTCCCACAATCCCCACTCCCAAAACAGGGCCTAACATAGCTGGCATTTAATAAGAAATTGCTGATTGATTGAACATCTCTCTAATATCTTATATTATGTATTCAACTGTTTCTTTAAACATATCAAAAGTTCTTTATAATCTCCTACTCCAAGGCTTCAGAGTGGCAAATAAGTGATATTGAGTACTTAAATAACAAGTAAATAGTTGTATTAGTTCAGCCATACTGGAAAAACTTCAAAGATGGTAAAATTATTGCTGTTTACTTAAGAAAGACAGAGAGTATACATAGAGGTACATAAACAGGTGACTGTCCCCTTGAATTCACTGACTAGGTAAACCAATAAGATCAACAAAAAATGATGGCTCTTAGTTGTTGTATTTGGCCCCTTCTATCAAAGTAGTGAAGAAGTAAGATGGGAGAAAAGGGATCAGGGAATGCTGATTATTACAATTTTTAAGAACATATTGAAACATTTATCTTAGATGTTAATATTCTAAATAGGAGATCTGTCTCATAATCAACAATACTATCTTATTAGAAAAAAACTGAATTGTAACTATCAAAATTCTTTCTGTAAATATTAGAAGGTAAAAGAAAATAGTAGCAGCAGATTAGCTAACAGGAGAAGAAAATGAAATCATTTGTAGAGTTGATTTGTTTGTGCTACCAAAGTCAAAAATACACCTCACTTAATATGAGATTTGATCATTTTATCTTTCAGGACTTATAATAATTATTTCCATAAAGACCATCATGAAAGCTTATAGTTTATGTGCCAATATTAATTGCAGAGACTAAGAGAGAAATTGTGGGAAAATTTGATAAAATTCCCCATATTAAAACAACACAAACTTTTATAATTGATAATTCTTGTAGAACCAACAAAATTGACTGTTTTAATGTGTTTCATGATACCTGATCTCATACAGAGAGTCTCTGTTTACTAAATGTATAAAAAGATATTTCACTGATTTATAACTTTTAAAGTTTCAATATTATCCTATTAAAGGAAATGACATTACTTGTTAAAAATATGTGAAGTGAAAGTTAGCAGTCCTAAAACAAGTGTTTGCAGTATTGTCCTTTCAATCAGGGAACATTCCCCATGACATTAATCAAACAAATTAGAGATACAAATTAAACTTTCTTGAAATACACTGATTCCTTTTTTAATCTGGCCTGTATATTTAATGGCAAATTTGCTATTTTGCTTTGTATATGTATATTGCTGGGAAAGTCTCTGCTTATTTCAAAAATTGTAGTAATACTCCTCTCAACCCAAATGGAGTAGTTGGATTTGTAGGACGCTTGTTCCTATGGAAAACAGATTTCTGCTTCCTTAGGAGATAAGAAGATTCTCTCAATATTTTCCTCATCATTTCATTCAGCTAATATGCTTTGTAGAACCCCATAGAACAAAAAAAATGTAAAACATTTCTAATTATATATTAGAAGTCAAATCTTTTTATGTGGAAAAAATTAGTGAACCATTTATATGTGAGTGAGCTATTACCTTTCCCTACCTCTCTATCTCAAAGGTGCCAAGATTTAGGATACTAATCTCTGAGCCTATGGTAATTACTAGTCAATTCACATTTTTAAGTATTTAGCATCATATTAAGCAGTGAGACTACAAATACAAAGGAGAAAGAAAGGAAGAAAGGAAGGAAGACAGAAATACAGAAAAACAGACAGACAGACAGAAATACAGAAATACAAAGACAGACAGAAAGAAAGAAAAAAGAGAGAGAGAAAGAAAGAAAGAGAGAAAGAAAGAAAGAAAGAAAGAAAGAAAGAAAGAAAGAAAGAAAGAAAGAAAGAAAGAAAGAAAGAAAGAAAGAAAGAAAGAAAGAAAGAAAGAAAGAAAGAAAGAAAGAAAGAAAGAAAAGAAGGAAGGAAGGAAGGAAGGAAGGAAGGAAGGAAGGAAGACAGAAATACAGAAATACAGACAAAGACAGACAGAAAGAGAAAAAAGAAAGAAAGAAAGAAGGAAAGACAGCCTCTGCATTCAAGAAACTTAGAGTGTAATAGAGAAATATAATACTAAAAAAGAAGATGAAAAGCAAGGCAGTAGAGGGCAGGTATCAGAATGAAGCTATGGTGGGAAGTTCAATAAGTTAAAATGAGTGCTGTTGGAGAAGTCAAGTGGAAAGTGAAGAGATGCCTGGGGAAATATTAGACCTGTTCCCTCTCCTCAGAGAGACAGAGATTGCTGATGAAGTGTGAGTAACAAGACTGAATGAAACTTAGAAGATATTAAGTTGAGTGCTAGTTACTTCTTTTCCTACTATTATCACAGATGTTAGTACAATCCAGATAGCTAATAGAATCATTAATGGAAACAAAAACCTGAAGAGTATTCTATTTCATATCCAGTCTTCCACAACCTTTATTAGTAATAAAGTACATCCCTCAAATAATCTTTGTTAGGAATCATACATTACTGCTGGCTTCTTTATTCTTTGAATATTGTAATTAACTTATCATAAAAATATTCATTTTTAGAGGAGTTGTAACCAAACAATATAAGATGATATGAAATGAAGAATTTGATAAATTTGAAATTCCAATCATTTTCTATGAATCGTAAAAATAAAACGATTCTGACTGGTAAAGAGAAAGGAATGAAGCACTCAAAAAGAAATTTCAATAAAAAAGTAGGCATAGGAGAATATAGTGAAAAGTAATGGAATCTGAGGAAGAAACACAAAATAAAACAAAACACACAGAAAAAAGGCAACCCTTCCAAATCTGATGAATACAATAAAATTATCTCTGATGTATCTCTTTCCCTTAATCCTAATTCCTCATGCCAAAAATTACTAATCTGTAAATATGTATGTAAAATGCTCACCTGACTATTCCTTGCTGAGGGGAAGGAGTTGGGAAGGGAGGGTGGAGGGAAATTTTGTAACTTGGAAATATGCATGTACAAAAGGATGAAAATAAACAATTTTTTTTAAAAAGTAATAGAATCTATGAATAGAGATATTAAATTAGGGTATGTGCAACCTTATTGTAGTTCAAAAAGAGACAGTTATATCCTTAAGATAAAATAATCAGGGTCAGGATTATGAGCCATAGGGTCAATAAAAGGAGAAAGATTTAGTGAAAAAAATTTAACTGGTTCTTAATTCTCAGAAAGGATGGAGAAAACTGGATCTTTGTCACTAAGAAGTGAATAGATATAATATGGTCTCATTTGGAAGAGGTGTCTAAGATCTGGAACATCTAATTAAGTGTTTGGGGATACATTTGGAGGACTATGGGAATCAGCAACAATATTTTAGTGATATCATCTTTGGTCTTGACATTCCTAGCTCTACCAAACTCTAATATTTCTCTTCATCAGTGAATTGATTCCTAGCTAATAATCATCTTTACAAGGGGAAACTTTGTGAAGGAGGAAAAAGTCATAAACTTTATAAGGAAGGTGGAATCTTTTCATTCAAGGGTGTCTGATTGGTTATTCTCATCTTTGATGTCATAGGTAGGACATACCAGATATTGGTCAGAAAAATGAATTTGGAAAGTAAACAAAAACTTGAAAACTTTGAGAAAATGACAAATAAAATATGTTAGAATCAAGGAATGAGAGGATACATCATCTTAAAAATTAAACAGAAGTTTCAAGTCTTATATATACATATATATATATATATATACATGCACAATATATAGATATATGTATAGGTGGATACCCACATACACATACAGATACACACACATACACACAAACATACACACATACACACACACACACACACACACATATATATATATACACATACACACACACACACATATATCTAATTTTTTTTTCTACAGGAGAATCAAGAAGCATTGGACATAGTTAGAAATAAAAACCCTCCTTATAAACCCTCCTTCCTTCAAGAAATTATTTTTTTAACATATGGGAGATGACTCATTATTTAAGTGGGAGTTTTTCTCCATTAGTTGCTTGTATATAACCAGACCACTAACTTGTTAGAGCAAAGATAAAAATTAGCAACATTAAAGAACAGAAATGACCAAAAGATGTTGTACATTTAAAACAAATTTAACCTGATTAAAGATGCAAAGAAAATGTGAAATGGAAGGGTGAAAAAATGACACTGATTATAATAATTCCATTGAAAAGTATAAATTAAAAGAATCAGTTGTCATAATGAGGAAGCCAGAAGATTCTAGAAATTTTATCAGACCTGGCAGCCAAGGGATACACAGGTTGAGAATATAAATTCATTTGTAAAATCTTATTGAGAAGGATGCCAGATTATGAATAATTATCACCTCATAAAACAGTGAGAAGCAATGGAAGAAGAAGTCAGTTTAAAGGAATTTGGAAAGAGACCTAAGTAAAGCCATACTATGGGCATTTAAAGAAGAAATTTGGGAAGAAGACTACAAATAGATAAAAGATGCAGAAGAGTCACTAAAGTATTGGAGCCTCATTCATTCATCACTGCTTCCCCCCCACCAAATACTATTGGCTCCCTATATCCTGTAGGATCAAAAAAAATCTATATTTGTCATTTAAAATATCTCATAACACTGCTCATTACCATTTCTCAATTTCTTTTAATACATTCATCCCTTCTCCATATTCTATTTCTGCTATTGGTTCAGTCATTCAATCATGTCTGACTCTTCATGAATCCATAGACTATAACATACCTATAGACTGTAGCAATCAGACCCTACTATCTTCCACAACCTCCCAAAGTCTGTCCAATCTCAAGCTGTTTCCTTTCCTTGACACCACCTATCTATCTCATACTCTGCCATCCCCTCTACCACTTGCCTTCAGTCTTTCCAAATATGAATTCTTTCCAATGAATCCCATCATCTCTTTCTCATTACAGTGAATAACACAAATTAATTCAAGTATTGACTGATTTGATCTTGTTGCTGTTTAAGGGACTCTCAAAAATTTTCTTCAGAAGACAGTTTGAAAACATCAGTTCAGTGACACTCAATTTTCCTTATGAACCAACTCTTAGGAATATGCATTGTCACTGGAAAAAGCATATCTTAAACTATATAGACTTTTTGTCAGCAAGGTGACATCTCTGCTTTTAGAATGCTATACAGATTTGCCATAGCTTTCTTTCCAAGGAGCAAGTGTCTTATAATTTCATGGCAGCAGTCACCATCTGCAGTGATCTTTGAGCCCAAGAATATAAAATCTGACACTGCTTCCATTCCTTCTCCCTCTATTTGCCAGGAAGTGATAGAACCAGTTGCCAAATCTTAGGGGTTTTTTTTAATGTGAAGCTTCAAGACAGCTTTAGCACTCTTCTTTTTTACCCTCAACAAGAGGTTTCTTAATTCTTCTTTACTTTCTGCCATCAGAGTGGTATAATCTGCATATCTGAGATTGTTGATATTTTTCCCAGCAACCTTATTTCTGACTTTTGATTGATCCAGACAGATATTTCACATGGTACATTCTGCATATAAGTTAAATAAATAAGGTGACAATATGTAGCCTTGTCATACTTCTTCCCAATCTTAAACCAATTAGTTGCTCCTTGCTTGGTTCTAACTGTTGCTTCTTGTCCCATAGCTTCTTCAGGAGAGAAGTAAGATGATCTGGTACTCCCATCTCTTTTAGAACTTACCGAATTGCACCGCATACAATGTCTTTAGTGTAGTCAGTGAAGTAGAAGTAGATCTTTTTGTTGTTTTTTTTTCTGGAATTCCCTTGTTTTCCCCATAATCCAGCATCTGTTGGCAATTTGGTCTTTAGTTCTTCTGCCTCTTTGAAATTAACCCACTCCTCTGGAAATTCTCAATTCACATATTGCTGAACCCTAGCTTGAAGTATTTTTAAGCATAACTTTACTGTTTATATGAACTGAGTGAAATTGGTTTTGAACATTCCTTGGCATTGCTACATAAACTGATCTTTTCCACACCAGTGGTCACTGTGTAGTTTTTCAAATTATCTGGTATATTGAGTCTTGTACTTTAACAGTATCACCTTTTAGGATCTTAAATAGCCCAGCTGGGATGCCATCACCATCACTACCCTTACTGTGAACAATGCTTTCCTAGGTCTCCTTGACTTACACACACAGACATACATGTATGCACACACATATTTGTGAACATACATGCAATGCACACAATCATATTCAGCCATATTAGCCTACTCTCTGAGATTCTCCTTTCCATTTCAATGTCTTGGCATTTCTTGTTCTCTATGTTTCTTTTCTAAACTGAACCTCTGAGGTTCTCTTATTTTTTTTAAAGACTCAGCTCAAGGACCATCTCCTCCAGTAATCTTTCGTGGTTTCCTTTTCCAGCTAGAATCCTCTCCTTAGGATTACTTTGTATCTAATCTACATTTTTCTTGTATGTACAGTGTTATGTACACATGGTTTCCTGCATTAGAATTTATGTTCCCTAAGGGCATGGAATGTTTTTCCTTTTCTTTGCCAATGTTAGGTGTTTCATAGGGAGATGGCATAAAATTGTGTACCTTATACAGCACTTTATGTTTGCAGGACTAAGTGGCACAATAGATAGAGCTCCAGGCCTAGAATTAAGAAGATCTGAATTCAAGCTGAACCTCAGACATTTACTGGCTGTATGACCTTGGGAAATTCATTTAACATTGATTGCCTCAGTTTCTTTATCTAAAAAATGATCTGATGGAGTAAATGACAAAACACTCCAGCATCTTTGTCAAGAAAATCTTAAATAGGGTAACAAAGAGTCAGACATTATGGAAACGACTATCAACAATAACAGTAACAATGTTTGCAAAAGCTTTTATGTGCATGGTTTGCTTTTGTTGCTGGGACTTGGTATTGCAATTTGAGACTGAGAGTCCTTGAATGGTGAAAGAATTCACACAGAGACCTGGGATTTAAAACCAGTTAGGATGTATTATAGGAAGCCTGAAAAATGTACAGATTAAAATCTTTTCTCCTCCTTGAGAAGCAGCAACCACCTTATAAGCTACTAGAAGGCAGAAAAATAAGAAAAGACTAGGTGAGGTTTATTTGAGAAAGAGAGACAGAGACAGAGAGAAAGAGACCGAGACAGAGAGAGAGAGAGAGAGAGAGAGAGAGAGAGAGAAACACAAACAGAAGGGTCAGTGACAGAGAGAGACAGAAGGAGGCAGAGAGAGACAGAAAAAGAGATACAGACAAGAGAGACAGAGACAAAGAGTAAGAGGTGTTTCTCTTCAGGAAGACTTAAATGCACTTCTGTAGTGGGTTGGACAAGGGTGCTGCTTGGGGAGTGAACCCGTACCTGGCAAGCTGCATACTAGTCCTTTCTCTCTCAAGGTGCATGATCACTAAGTCCAATATGACATTTCCTGTCACACCAGCACAAATTTGACCCATCAGTGACCAAGGTCAGATAGACTGGAAACAGAAAGGTGGAGGAAGGGAAACATGCTAAGACCACTCCCATCTTGATGAAACACATTTAGTGATAGAGTCACTTTTTTGGGGGGGGGGGGGGTTGCAAGGCAATGGAGTTAAGTGGCTTGCCCAATGCCACACAGCTAAGTAATTATTAAGTATCTGAGGCTGGATTTGAAGTCAGGAGTCATCCAGGGCTGGTGCTCTATCCACTGCTCCACCTAGCTGCCCCTGATAGAGTCACTTTGAACAACAGAGTCATTAGGCACAAGCAATATTTTTCCTTCCACAAAATTTGCTTCTAACCACAACATCTCCTATGTCTTTAATCCCTGCATTATTTTGTCTCCTTAGGGTTACTTTCCATCTAATCTGCATTTTTACAATAACCTTGTAAGATAGATGCTACAACATATTATCTTTCCACTTTTCAATTGAGGAAATTCAGTTTGAAAGATTAAGCCACCACTGTACCAGAAATGGGATTCAAACACCACATATCACCTAACTCCAATCTCCCTATTCTATCTGACCTAGATCTATGATCCTATGATAGCTCCTTGAAATAACCAAAAGGTTATATGCCAAATGGACATTATTTTTCTGGTATAATTTAACTTAAGGAATCACCTTCTAGGACACTTGACAGTAATAGTTCATAGCTCCCTCCTCCCTTATTTCCTTTCCTTGTTTTTAATGTTATTACAGAAGGTACAAGAGAACACTGCAGTCAAGGTACAATATGGGAAGTCAACAGCCAGGCTTCTCCACAGTTCTCCTGGGAAGTCTGAGTGGAGACAGCTGAAAGGTCTCATTGCAATGGTTCAGTTTTTCTGCCTCAACAACCCCTTTGGTCTGACACATAAACTTCTCTGCAGGGAAATGAATGCAGCTAGCAACAGCTGTTTCCCCAGAAGTTCTGGCAGGCACTGGTAGAATAAACGAAAAGAAACATCCTTGAGCAATACTACTAGAGCTTTAGATTATTCTCACACATACAAAGAGATAGGTTTAATGGACTATATACAACTTTCTCGCTTTTATTCCAGAAAAGTGATTTACACTATAAAGTGGGGTCCAAGTCCCAAATTGTAGAGAAAAGTATGATATCAAGGTCTAAATGAATCCCTAGCATTCCTTCAACAGAAATCATCCTACATGATTTAATATTAATGAATATGAGAATATCCCAGTCATGGCATAAAGGAAAGCACATGAAGCCAAATACATACACTTTTCAAATCACTGGAACACATAGAATCATATAGTTAATAGAATTTTTTTTTAGGTTTTTGCAAGGTAAATGTGGTTAAGTGGCTTGCCCAAGACCACACAGCTAGGTAATTATTAAGTGTCTGAGCCTGGATTTGAACCAAGGTACTCCTGACTCCAGAGCCAGTGCTTTATCCACTGCACCACTGCCCCATTAATAGAATTTCAAAGTTGAAGGAACTGATTTCCCAAGACCCCAGAAGAATCTCCTCTGTCACATAGCCAGCACATCTATTTGATGAAAAACATAAACCAACAGATAAAAAAATTAACATATTAACTAATTTATATTAAGTAATAATGATTTTCCCAGGAACCCAGATCTTGCTATGTATCCTTCCAAAGTAAGGTATTAATTAATGTGTATGAAGTCTTTAGTCTCTTTGACATGATGTGAAAATGGGGCAGACTAAGTCATCTACATAAAATAAACTTGAATTAATATTTAAAATGGAAAACTATCCTATACCATAAGAAACTTTTGAAGCATTGTAAATGAGAATGAAGTAGAATCCACGGTAGTCATCTCTATAACAAAAGAACAAGTTAAACTCAAGAACTAGTGACTAAAATTAATGTCCATTACTTGTTCCAATCAGGGTGGATATCCCACAGCCACTGAGGGCATAAAATAAGTTTGATTTCCTAGCAATTCACAGGTTCATGATAGTCAACTTCTCAGAAACTCTAGGGAAGAAAAGACTTCTTCCTTCATATAGTTTGCCTTGGGGATCTCATCAGCTCCCAGGGATTCTAATTATCTCTATCAAATGATTCCCATAGCTACTTATTCAGAAATGACTTATTTCCTGACTTCCAGTCATATATCTCATCTCAACCTGGATGTTCTTTAAGTATCTTAAAGCCAAAATACTCCAAATTGAACTCATTAGCATTTTCCTAAAACTCTCTCCTTTTTAACTTCTCTTTTTACTATTAAGGATACTACTATTCTCCCAGTTATCCAGGCTCAAAAAGTGGATATCATACTCAAATTCACACTATCTGTTAAGTCGAGTCCTATTAATTCTACTTCTGCAACATTTTTTTCTCCTCCTTTTTTGCACTTCTGTGGTGCAGGTCCTCTTCATCAAATACCTTGGATATTACAATAATCTTCTGATTGGTTTATCTATTTCAAATCTGTCTTCTCAGCCAAAGTGATCTGAAAGTTCAGATCTAAGTCAGACCTTCTATTCTTTATTATCCCTAAGGGAAGAAGGGCTAGCAATAACTAGAACATATAAAAAATGATAAGAAAAAAGAAAAACTTAAAACAACCTAAAAAAGACTTTAAAAAAACCAAGAAGAATAAGATAAAAAGCAAGAAAAAGAAGAAAAAGAATAGCAAAAGGAACAAGAATAAAAAGAAGTTGTGATGAAGGAATAGAAAAAGGGAGGAGGAAGAGGAGAAGGAGAAGAAGAAGGAGGAGAAGAAAAAAAGAAGAAGCAGAAGAAGTAGAAGAAGAAGAAGAAGGAGAAGGAGAAGAAGAAGAAGCATATATGGCTCCATGTGCTTAAAAAATTAATGTAAATATATATTAATTATCAGTATTTTTATTATTCCTTTTTGCTAATGAAGAAACTGAGGCTTTGCCCACAGTTACAAAACTAGGAAGCATCTAAGGAAGAACTCAAATTCAATTCTATTCTATCCATTATTCCACTGGATTATATATAATGTGGTTTATTATTATGTATTATATTAATGTTATTATCAATTAATATTTAAGCTATTTGTTGAATGCAGTTAATAATCCTGGATTATTCAATAATCCAAATGGTCATAAAGGACTTTTTATTTCTTTTGAAAGATTATTTTTATTTGTTCAATTTCTTTTTTTCTGATTTTTAGTGGATTTTTTCCTGCTAATCTGAGTATTATACATTTTGTATGGGTATGTATTTTAATTTGTTTTCAATGTTATTAAAATATAATTGGACAGCAATTTTTCAATTTTCCTTTATTTGCCCTTAGATTGTTATAAGCTTTCCTTTTTTTTCATTTTTGATATGAACAATTTTATTTTACTTGCTTCTTAAAATTGGATTATTTATTTTGTTAATTTTTCATTCTCAAAAATTCTGAGTTTTGTATATCAGTGAAAAGGTTTTAATTGTATTATTAATCTCTTTAAATTTTCACAATTTCCATTTTCTTATTTAATTAGGGTTATTTTGCTCATTGAAATTTTTTGCTATTTTTTTGCTTATTCATGTCTTTTTTTCTCTTTTGTTGATGAATATGTTTAAAGAAATAAAATTTTCCATCATAATTATTTTGGTTGCATTCCAAAAGTCTTGGTATGTTATCTGAAAATTGTCATTTTGTATTAAATTTCCTAAAATTTCTTTACGTTGTTCTTTTTTTGTGTTTTTGGAGTATTTAGTTTCTAAAGTATTTTTAACTTTCTTTATGTGTTCTTTACTGAGTGTAATTTCATTCCATTATTATCAGCCTATTATATATTCAACATTTGTTTGTTTTTTGCTTTTTTGCTAATCTTTATGCCAAAATTTGTGGTCATTTTTTCAAAGGTTCAATATACAATAGAGAAGAATTTACAATTTTCATTCGATAATTGCCAGACATTTATTATCTCTAAGTTTTCCAAAGTAATTGAATTTCTTTCTTAATTTTTCTTTCCATTAGATTTATCTAGTTCTGAAATAACTATATGCTATTACTCTACTATTATTATACTAGTTATCATTCCATGCAGGTATATTGATATACTAGTATACTAATATACTTGTAAACAATTCTTTTTCCTTTGAGTATTTAGATACCATGTCAACAATTTATGTGCCATCTTTAATCAGAATACAATTCTATATTCTCCTTACAATTATCTTATTCATATTTAGGATAGCCTTAGCTAAAATAATGACTATTGCCAGTTTCTTCTTTGAATTTTCAGCTTAAGCCTATTATATTTAGCTTGAGCTTCTCTTTTTAATTTCATGTGAATTTTATTGTTTCAAGTATGTTTCTTGCAAAGAATAAATTGTTCAACTTTTTTTTCTAATCCATTCTGACATAATCTTTCATTTTATGGATAATTTAATTATTGATAAATTGTACATTTTTGCCCCTCTTGTCCCTTGTGCTTTCTTCCCCTTTACTCCCATGTCCTCTCTAACAAGAAAAAGTTAGTAGAAGAGAAGAATGACGCAATTTTATGATAATTAGAATGAAACAAGCTTTTCCCCCCTTGATAATAAATCTTTTCTCTAATCTTATCCTGATCTCAGGTTTTTAATCTTTAAATCCTTTTTATACTTCCTTCTAATACAGTTTTTTCTTCCCTATCTGGCTTTCTTTCTCAGATTCCTTTTTACCTTTCCCCTATCTTTTCATTTTCAAGCTTAATGCATTTAAATAGTATACATTTTAATGCATCACAAACACATCACACTAAGCATTGGTTTTTCACTCCATTATTATACTCATGCAAAATGATATAGGATTGATATATCTTAGATGAAAACAATTTAAGATGATGACCCTCTAACAAAATAGTCTCCAAAGTGGGGGAAAGACCTTAGTCCAAAGATTGGAGGTGAAAAGATGGATCACATCCTACTCTTCCCATGATAGCCAATCATGGGGATTTCTCCAACTTAACAATATAAACACATTTGCCCTTATCTACAAAAATTTGTCCACTCCACATCATTCCTCCTGTGCAAGCTGTCAATCCCTTAGGGCATTCACATTAGTAGATGAATAGATAGCATTGAAAAGAATCCAAAACTCTTTCAATAATACCCACCGACTTCTCCAGATGTCCACCTGGCTTTTTTAAGTGACTTTCAAAAGGGCAGTGAACCATATCAATGAAGGAAGAGTAAGAGTCCAACCTTCTCCCTTCTTGTTTTAGCAGTGGATTTTACAGGATGAATAGAGAAGGATAGGTTACAACAAATTTCAGATCTTATTATATTATCTTATATACATTAATCATATACATTAGTACTGTGGATACCATAACTCTTAAAGTCCTCCATATTATCTTCAAGTCCTTTCTCTACCTCATCTCATGTCCAATTTGTTGCCAAATATATCTTTTCTACTTCCATATCTGTTGGATCTATTACTTTATCTTACCTATTCCTATTATCTAGCCTATTATCCACCAAATCCAAGTAATTTTCCTGAAGTATAAATATGACCATGTCTCTATTCCTTAATCAACTCCAAAGGTTCCCTATTGACACCATGATAATATTTTAAAAAATACTCCAACATTTACATTATTTTCTAAATGCATTTAATTATTAGTACATCAGTAGAGATATATTTTATAAAAAAAATAAGTATATACTGGGGGGTATACTCTTTTCTTTTACTGAGATAGATGCATAATCATAACTATCAGCAATGAATACCTCCCTTCTTTAATTTTGAGTGGATTATATTGTCCCCTCACATATGACTTTATAATAGTAACACTCCCATTTCTGCTATTTGCATTTCATTTCATGACCATAAATATACTAGGTAATGTCCCACTAATTTTAACTTGAAACTGATTTTAACCTGTGTGCCACATCCACACTTCCCATCTGGAAGAGCTGATAAGAATTAGTTGTATGATAAAATGTTTATACTATGCACTAGAGTCCCTGGCTTCATTGGGAAACTGGTTGAATTCTCTGGGGAAACAGATGCTCAAGCACCCCATTCACAGTATGCACCCTGGGGCCTAAATATGTTATCTGTTTACTGGTAAGCAAAAGAAACATTAAATATTACTGACTATGATGAAGTACTTTGAGAATAACTTTTACCACAATGTTTTGCATTTTTCTTAATTCAGTGATAGTGATATTTGTATGAAGAGAGGAGAGTCTTACAATTCACTTTTTAATAGTCTATTCATTTCAGTCAATACTACACAGTGAGGTAGTAATATAATTTTGCTTCTCATCCATGAGGAAAGGCTCAATGAAGACTTGGTAACTAAATAGCATCTCATCAACATCATAAAAGTGAATGGTTTCAATGCCAATGTTATCCTGTATCATAATAAAGTCCCAAAAGTTTCATGAAAATTAAAAGTCATAGAGTATTTCAACAACATTACTGTTACCATAGAGAAAACAAGACTTATTAGGAATAATAAAGTCATCTTTGAATATTAATGGGTTATCAAACGGAAAAGGAACTTTTTTTATTGTTCTTCTTGAATCTAGAGGAAAGAACTATGATAAATGGAAAGAAGGTGCAGATACAACAAAACAAAACAAACACAAAAGTTCCAACAATCAATGTTATGTAACAGAGGTGTAGATTGTCTTAGGAGTTAGTGAGCAAAGATTGTGTGACCACTGGTTGGACACTATGCAAATTTCTTTTTACCAGGTATAGGTGGGCTAGATCATCATTGAGGTCTTTTGTAATTCTAATTCTCTAGTTAATTGTTCTTTATAAATGTTGTGTCTTTGTCATGATGTCATAATACTTTCACAGCCACAGACTGCTGAATAGCTATTGAGATGAGAAATATCTTGCAAACTATCCCCCCACCGCCACTAATTTAATAATTGGAATACTTAGAGCATGTAACTTGAAAATTCTCTGAGGAGAGTACAACTTCCTAGAAGCCATAAACTGGTTTCATGACTGTTCATTGTATCCTAGAATTTAGCAGAATATCATAGTAAAAATCTAAGAAAATGCTGTTTAATTGCATATAGTACTTGCCTCTTGTTTCTGCCTTATGCTCCCTCAGACACTTTTGTTCTTCAAATAGCAATGTGAAGCAGGATGGTTTTCTGAATTTTTAAAATTTTTTGCTCATTTTTAGTATTTATTGGAACAGGCCCTACCAAGCTCTAATCCTGTGGTTAGGAAAATAGTTAAAGAAAGACATCCTTGGTGAAGCATTCTGCCATCCCCTAGTAGGAATGGAGAGAAACCAACTCAAAGCAGTTCTGTCTCTACCCTCATGCTCTTTCCAACAATGACTATTTCCACCTTTAGTAAAGGAATAATGCTAGTGTAAATACTATTTGTCAGCACCATTAGTTTCTTTTTTTTTTCTTTTTTGATTTTGCAAGGCAGTGGGATTAAGTGACTTGCCCAAGATCACACAGCTAGGTAATTATTAAGTGTCTGAGGCTGAATTTATATAAACTATAATATAGATAAGGAAAGTACATAAATTCTCTTTCATAGATACTGAAATTCTTTGAGAATCAGTCTGGACCTAGGCAAAGAAGTGAAAGGAGTAGAATGTGACCAGAAGTCAGTTAAAATGTACAGGTTTTCAAAAGTAAAAACTTTTCATGTTAAAAATGTTGTGGCTTGGTAAAAACACATTAGGTAAATAGATACTGGCCCAATGAGTGGAATCATTGAGAAACACTGTTCATGCATAGATTATTTGACCATAAATTTGTAGCTTTTAAAACTTAGTGACCAACAGCTTAAGCACTTAATCTTACAAATGAAGAAGTTGAGATACTCAACTACTGTCACAAACAGGGCTTAATTACCATCTCATATAGTTAAGTAAGATTTAATAAGTGTTAGTCATGTCTTTTTTGGTTGAAATATAAACTCCTTGAATCAGGGAATCATATATCACTTCTTTAGCACACTCCACCTCCCAGGCCCACATATAGCCAAGCAGAATTCTGAGTCCATAATATGTATTCAGGAAGTGTTTGTTGATTCATTCAAATAAAAATCAAGGTTCAAAATCATCCGGAGTTGTTGTTACAGTTTCCTCTTATTCATGTAATACTTTTATAAGGAAGTCTTATCACGATGTCTTTCCTTTTGGAAAGTCACTTAGCTATTGGTGTCATTTGAATTATCGTTCCATTTATAGGCATTATAGAGGCAAATTTATGGAATTCTAGAGGCAAACAGTTGTATTCAGATTCTGTGTTAATGTTCTTGTTTATGGTATGACCAATTAGTGATTTAAGTTTTCTCTGATTTGGGGGCATTCTGAAAAGAATCTTTCTGTGTGACAAAATGGGAGTTTCTCTTTCTTTTTTATTTAATTGATATTTATTTTACTTTGCCAATTACATGTTAAAGTTTTTCAATATTCATCTACTTTTATACGCTATGTTAAAAGTTACATATTCTCCTTCTACCTTCCCTTCCCACCCCACACCCTCCCCTCAATGACAATCAATCTGATGAACATTGTACATATATACATTTGGCTTTAACATTCTTAGTCATTAGCCATTTCCTATGGGAAGAATTAGGACTAAGAGAAAAGAGAGAAAATCATGAGTTAGGAAAGAAAAACATAAGAGAAATTTTAAAAAAAAGTGAACGTAGAGTTCATTCAGATTCTGTAGATATTTCTGTGTTTTATTTTTCTTCCTCTGGATGTGGATAGCATTGTCCCTAACAGGTCTTCCAAGGTTATCCTAGCTCCCTGAATTACTGAGAGGAACTGTATCCATCAAGGTGGATCAACTGGGACTTTCTCTTTCAAATGTATTTGAAATTATACTCTTTCAAATGAAGCATCAGATGAGATATAATTTTGATTTTTTAGTGACCAATATCTAGTGCTGAATGAATAATTGGTCAAGAACCTATAATTTCCTTAATCTTATGAACTCTTTCCTTCAGTTGATAAGTCTTAGAATTGATTTAATCTTAGGGAAGTTAAAAAATATTTTCCCTTGCCCATGATCTTACATCCAAAGATTATCAGAGTCAGGATCTGAGATCCAGATCTTCCCAAATCCAAGTACAGCATTCTATCCCTTACAACATTTTTCTTCTCTCCCATGGGTAATATTTGGCAAATGGAGATTGAGAAGTATTTCTATAACTTAAGTATCATGGAAAATATTCTGACTTCATCAGTAATTTTAGCAATAGATACATACAGTTTTACTGTCCAATTAGGTTAGCTAAAAATTGAAAAGAATAACATTAATAATGGTGAATAATCCACAAATATTATTATCATATTAAATCTATCATGTTACTGGTGACTTATTTCATTATGTTTTGTGAGAAACAACTAAAACCCCTAAAATGAATAAAAGTTTCTCAGAGAAAAGTCACAGAAGTTATTTGTTTATATTTGTGAATAAAATAAATGTTTCCTCTGACATTGGTCACAGAGGGACCTCCTGTGGTGACTACTGAGTTAACAAATGACTTCTATCATTGGCAAAATAGAAAGTTAGCACTGATTCTTTGATGTCACAAACATGTCATTTGGAAATGCCTCATTTTTGTTGGCATTTCACCCATCAGTGCTGAAGGAAGATCTCCAATTATGCTTCATCGCTATTTACCATTTGTCCCATTTTCGGCCCACCCATTACCAAGAGTGGTTTACTGTTTAGTCTCTCTTAGAGTTGGTATTCTAGGATATAAAGCCTCCAGGCAAGTTGTCTCCAATGTTCTCTGTTTAGCCCACTGGCATAATTATAGTATGTGGTTTTTAAAAAAGCACCTTTGGATTTTCATCTTTATTCAAACATATATAATCTTTAGCCAGAGATAGTCTCATAAAGGAGCTTGGAAATCCTACTTGGGGAAGAAAACACATTAAAAAGATGAAACTTTCTTAATGTAATGTTGCCTCATCTTTATGCATATACAAACTGAAAGTGTGACATGAATACTGGTTTGCACAGGAGTTATAAATAAAGAAATTTTAACTGAAAATTAATTATTTAAATAATTGTATTCTAATTCCCTCAAAAATACAAACCTTTAGCCAACTAGATTAGGGCACAAAATTACCCTGTAGTTCAGTAAATGTTAATAACATTTCCCAGCATTTTGGTTACACGTAGCATATGATTTGAAATCCTCCAACAAATGCTTGCTACTCACATTCAAAAGAATACCAACATTTTGTTCCTTACCCAACTAGTTATTAAAGATCCTTCTTTAGACCAAAAGGTCCTTCCAGTACATTAGCAGTTCCCTTGTCAGGAAAATGAAACTCTTACCATAACCAAAAGGGAAATGGGTAGAAGTTATACTCATTAGGAAATAGAATTTCTTTGCTCTGCCCTGAAAATTTGTATTATATAACTAGAATCAGAGACTTTCAGGACATGGAAGGAAGAACTTTCCTTTCAGTGTAGAATAATTTGGAGATTTAAATACTGCATATATTTATTAAGCTTTGTGGATTGAGATATTTTAAGTACTCATATTTGAAGAGACCAACACAATGAAGAAATGCCCATTTTCAGGTTGGTCCAGTGATAACTGAGAGCCAACAAATATTTGAAATGAGTAGACAAGTATATAGAGTATATGCCAGATCCATTCTATAAATATCTAGGATAAAAAAAAAAAAACTTTGATTCTCTAAAAGAAAAAAATCCTCCCTGGCATCTTGCCACAAGTATTGAAATTAGAGTCACTCTTTGGGCAAAGGAAATCTCCTTTAAAAATATATATGTCAGCAGAATAAAGATTCAATAAAAATTAACATGTGTATTATTAATAAAAGATAATATACATGAATATAAAAATTAATTTAACTAATAAATTAACATATTTTGATGTAATGGTAAAGGAACACTGGAAAAGTCTTGAGGACAGACATAGGCAGCAAATTGTGAGAATCATAAAGCTAAAAGACAGCTGATTTAGGGAAGAAAGGTCAGAAGGTTATCTGAAGGGGAGGAAGGAAGGAAGGAAGATATAGAAGATATAGAAAGATCATTAAAAGTACATTTCATCTGTTTTACAAGCCTCATGTGAACTGGCTAAGAATATTTTATGTAATGACAGTGCCAACTAACTATTTTAGTTATAAAATTCAATAGAAATTAGGAAAACATTTTAGATTTTACATTTTTTGGTCATATTCTTCATTTTCACTAATATTTTCTGTCATTGGGCTTTAAGGCCTTAAATTTCAAATTGAAAATGCAAAATAAGATTTAAAATTGCCATATGAATACAAAACACAATAAAATATTATTATAAAGCATTTTAAACACTTTGCAAATCCATGTATGTAAGATTAAGGCAGCCAAAAGAGGAAAAAAAGTAAATTGAGAATGATACTTTTTGCCCTTTCTCAGGAATTATGTTTTTGGTGGGTAAATATATTTAAAGAGGACTTGGGAAAAAACTTTTTCACCACATAGAAACACAAGGGATTCTATTTTTAAAGTATCTCATGTATGCGATAGCATTCATTAATCACTGAATTGAAACATTACATTAAAATATAAAAAAAAATCACAAAAAAGAGATTGTGTTTACCTAACATCGTCATCCTAAAAGCTTAAAGTTGTTGAATAATGTTAAAAGTTCCACATTATTTGACTTTATGTATTGTTTAGCATGAATAGGAATCATAAGGAGAAAACTTGGGAAGTCATATTTTCCATCAATATAAATGCAATAAAGTGGAGATTTGATGGAGAAGAGGTTAACAGCAAAGAAAGGCAAAGAGGAGTAAAACTCTAAATTTTTCTTAACCAACATGATAATAAATCTGTCACCTAGCAACAGGAAAGTGCAGAGTAGCCTCATGTCTGAGAGGTCCAGATGCAAGTGCAAATACAATGCATTTTCCCATTGGTTTGATTTTCTGGTGCTAACATCCAAAAATCTGATTGGATTGCTCTTGCTCTCATGATTAAAAAAAATTCAGATAGACTAATATAGAGGAGAAAGAAAATGTTCACTATTTGGATTATGTATAATATTACTCCTGTTATCATAATTTGCATATTCTGAAATTTGATCAGTACAGCAACAGGTTTCAGTGCATTATCCTGGAGTATAATGCTTCCTCTTGGGAGAACAATGCTTCCGTGCCCTTTCCTCATGTGAATGGCAAATTATGTCTCACTTTCTACTCCTCTCAGACTATAGAGTCCTCAGAAGCAGAAGACTATTCTAGGGTAGGATTATCTTTTGTGCTGCTTCCTGTCCTGCCCAAGGACTGTAATCTGGATTATGCCTCTTTCTTCCCTTTTGTCCTAGGTACAACAGTAGCTAATAAGGATCTGGTTGTAGATGAAGTTTTCTATTTGTTGAATGGGAATCATTAAATTCTGTTTATTTTTTGTGGGACTCTAGGAAAGGATGTGGATTTAGGAGAGACAGAGCTCAGATGACAGAGAAGTAGAAACAAAGACTGCCAAACTCCCAACAAAACTGGTTAAACAGCTATAGAAAATATACCAGATTGAATTTTAATGGAAAAATTCAGAAGAAAGTCATAGTGAGTCATTTGGCTAACCTAATTTGACTTGGGAAGAGAGACAGGAAGATCTACAGTCACTTGTGACTTTAGTCAGGCCAGCAACATGTCACACTTGGAGCACTACAGTGTTCAGACAGCAGGAAGTGTTGCACCAGGAAAAGAGGTCCCAGCCCCATTGCAGGTAGTGAACTACCTGGTTTCGGTTCACAGGAAGGTGTGAGAAGGGATCCTGTTCATGGGTTATATTCTCAGGTTTAGAAATTCTTTCTTAAGTACTAAGAAAGAAAAACATTTAATTCAGCAATAATAGTAGTAGTAGCAGCAGTGTGCTCAGATCCCAGGCAGAGAGGAGAGACCCATTTCCTATATTAGAGGAATTAGAGGAAGGACCAAGGCAGAAATTACAGAACAAAGGAGAGCTTACAATTCTGTTACTCTCAACTAACAGAGCTATCTATTTGACTGACAGGACAGCAGCAACCTACTCTGGCTCAGATCCCAACCCAGGTCAGGAAAAGACCTTTCAGAGAAGCAAAAAACCTATTACCTAGTTCAGACCATTATGAAAGCTGGCAGGTCCTAATGTCTATAAGATCCTCAGATAACACTAAATAGTTCCCAAAAGCAGCAACAGGAGTAGCCCACACCTTTCCTCTAGAAGTGCCACAGAGTCCTGCTCTAACAGTGAGCATGAATTCAGGAAGCAAGTTGGCAGAATGAGCAAATAAAATCATTATGGTGGCAGAGAAATTCAAGACATAAACCTAGAAAAAAAGAGAATATCTCCAGCAAAGTCAGAACAAAAATTCATCTAGATGAAGGCAGTTAGGTGACGTAGTGGATATAGCACTGGCCCTGGAGTCAGGAGGACCAGAGTTCAAATTTGAGCTCAGATACTTAATAATTACCTAGCTGTGTGACCTTGGGCAAGTCACTTAACCCCACTATCTTGCAAAAACAAAAAAAATCATCTAGAATTCTTAGAAGAGATGAAAAGAATCATGTCCTCAAAAAAGTATTTAAAAATGTTTTCATCAATTAATGAGAACACTTGATGAAAAATATGGTAAAGACAATACTAGGCCTATATCCAGAGGAAATAAAAAAATGAGGAAAAGTCCACACATGTTCCAAAATATTCGTAGCAGCTCTTTTTGTAGAAGCAAAGAACTGGAAATTGAAGGGATGCTCATCAATTAGGGAATGGCCAAACAAGTTATGGTATATGAATGTTATGGAGTACTATTGTTCTATAAGAAACCATGAATGGTCAGACTTTAGAGAAGCACGGAATGACTTATAAGAATCGATGCTGAGCAGATAGTAGAACCAAGAAAACATTGTACACATTAAGAACAACTTTTTTGAGTTGATCAGCTTTGATGGATTGATCCTCTAGGCAGTTTAGAGAGCTAAGACAACCCCAGGAGACTGGCCATAGATAATGTTATCCCCATCCAGAGGAAGAAAAACAAAACAAAACCAAAAGAAAACCCTACAGAATCTGAATGAACACTATATTCACTTTTTAAAATTTCTTTTATGTATTTCTTTCCTGTCTTATGGTTTTCTTTCTTTTCCCTTAATCCTAGTTCCTCACACCAAAAATGACTAATCTGTAAACATGTTAAACACAAATGTTTATGTATAATATTCACCTATTTGCCATTGAGTGGAGGGGGGTGGGAAGGGAGAGTGGAAGAAAATTATGTAACTTAAAAATATGCATAGGCATATGGATGAATGTTGAAAAACTTTTATAACATGTAATTGGAAAAATAAAATAAATATAAATTGGAAAAAAGGATAAATATGGTAAAAAAATAAGAGTTATGAAAGATTTGGAAAGGGAATGAACAGATTGGCATAAGAGATACAAAACTTTGCCCAGGCAATAAATCATCTGAAAAGAATGAACCAAAGAGAAGCCAGTGACTCCATGAAGAAGCAAGAAATATTAAATAAAATCCAAAAATAATGACATCAAAAGGTTGGAAATACATGACAGTATTGATCTAAAAGAAGACTGCAAAGGGAGGGAAAGTAATATACTGGGGGCCAGGGGAGGCAAGGGAAATTCTTTCCTAGAAAGAGAAATACATGTCAGGGAGGCAAGAGAAATTCCATTCTTTTAGAAGGAACCTTCTCCATTCCTCCAGTATATTATTCTTTTCCTGGATAATGAAAAGAAGGTAAAAGGAAATTATCTCACATAATCAGATTGTATAAGTAGCTATCTACACAAACAAGGAAGATGGCATTAAAGGGAATTGGTGATACTTCAAACTCACTTTCAGTTGAATAAGTCAAAAGAAAAAAGGAATATATATATATATATATATATATACACAATTTAGTACAGAAATATATTTTACTTAATAGGAAAATTGGAGGGAAAAGAGGAAAAGTAGAATTTTAGATAGGAGAGTTTAATCTTAAGCAAAACAAACAAATATCTATCTCTTTTTGGGGTAGCAAAGAATGGAAATCTGAAGGGGTGTCCAAAAATTGGGAGATAGATAAACACGTTATTGCATATGATTGTCCTAGAATACTATTGTGATAATCACTTAAAGTAAGGAGTAATCACTTTTCTAGGGGACTAATGATGAAGTATTCTATCTAGAAACCAGATAAATAAATGAACACAAAGTGCAGAATAACATCAATTTTTTTTTGGAAAACACCAATGAGGAGAGGAGGTTTGTTTGGATTGACTATACATATTAGTAATGTGGGAGTGTGTGTGTGTGTGTGTGTGTGTGTGTGTGCTCACCTGGGACTGGGAAAGTTTGGGGTGCAGATATTGGTTGATTAAAACTATGTTTAATTTTTTAAAATAAAAAAATGAACATTTTTAACTTGTTTCAGTGAACTTTAATTATAGAAGTATTGGAATCTGATTTTAATCAACAGTAATAATAGATATATTTTCATTCTATTTCACATAATATGTTAAACCATATTCACATTTGGGATAGGGGCATCCTGAATCTTTGAATTAATCTTTGCAAATGTTATGAAATAAGTACCCTAAAGGCTCCCCACAATTCTTTCATTCTACCTAGATAAAGGAAAATAACTTTACCTAGTGTTTTTGACATGCTAAGAAAATCAATTCATTCAAAAAATGAGAATGAAAGTTATATAACTCTTTTAAGTAAGAATATTTTCTCAAGAGATTTCATCTTCCTACAGATAATATCCAAAATATTAATGCAGTTAAGATAAACTCAATATTTATTTCATAGAAAGATATTTGATAACTTTGTCAGAATGGTAAATAAAAAATAGCAAAAAGAGAACTAGAACACAGATAACTCTAACAGGCTTTGGGTAAAAACTGTTCCAGGACTTTAGACAAACTCTGACAGACAATAACAAGTTAGGCAAATGCTTCATTGTCCAATGGAATTCAATCCTGGTGCTTTTTGCATTAACAAGATCATTAAAGAAAATGGTAAGATACCATTGGCTTCAAATAATTAGAATAGTTGAAATGAGGACTCCTACTTTGCCTAAGTATAGTCATATCTAACACTTCTTTTGTACTTCATGGCTACAAAAGTTGCCAAGGGAGATTTCCATGCCATTATATCATGCTGCCTGCTTTTGCAAAGAACTGGAATCATTAGTCTGATTCATCTCCTGCCAGTTGCTGATGCTACAATCCCACAGAAAATGACTAAAAATTAACACATTTTTACACAAAGATTTACCACTGAGCAACACTCCTCTTTTCTTAAAATGCATATTTCCCAGTTCTTTATGCAAATTGGTGTTCAGTATCTCACAATAAAGGCCAGAAAAACTATTCTTTGAAATCTCCAAGTTTATGGGCTTTTGGCAAGGAGTAGAGGAAGAAGGCATTACTGTGAGAATGGTGATGAGGCATAGCGTTTTCAGTTAATCTCAAGTTAAACAGAAGTGGTTTGTATCCATTGGAAACTGACAAATGTTAACCTGAATTTCCTGTATTACTCTACAATTTCATGAGATTTTTTTAATATGCAATTAAATTATATATATATATATATAAATTATAATATGGATTAACTCTGAATATTAGTATAGAAATTAATTATTATAAAACAATTGTAGAAAATCTAAAATTATCAAAAACTGTGAGTTGGAGAGAGACTATGGGACTGTGTGGTTCATCCATTTTTAAACTGGGCTAGTGATTTCAACAGAGTAGGAAACTCCCAATTGGACATTTTCTCTGTAACTTATACTCTGAGAGGCACTAAGAGGTTATGTGATTTGTCTAGAGTGACACAAGTCCGTGTATGTCATGGATCTGACTTGAATATTATTGTTATGACTCTGCACAACTCTATCCACCATTCCAAGATATCTTTGCTGGTCCAAACCACACCTAAACAAAAATTCCCCTAAAACATATCTGACCAGTGGACATCCAACTTTGCTTAAAGATGCCAATGACCTAATTCCTTCCAAATAAGCCATTTCTATATTTGGACAGAATTGAATATTGGGAAGTTACTGTTTTTCATCACATGGAGTCTTAATATAGAATTATCCCCAGAGCATTATAGCTTAAGACTGCCCTAAAACTTTTGGGACATGCTTTATGCTTCTTTGTAACTCCCAACCACTACTTTTAATGCTGCCCTCAGGGAAAAAAACAGAACAAGTCTAACTACTCATACAAGAGCCAAATATATATATATATATATATATATATATATATATATATATATATATATATATATGTATGTATATACTTTCAGATATTTACCACATCACCCATAGACATTTTCTTTTCTGGGCTCCTTCATTTTGTTTTCATAGGTTTTCCTACAAATATGGATTTTCTTCTTCTGGGTTTTTTCTTCTCGATCAGTGATTTTTTTAAAAATGTCATCTGTAAAGAAGTAAGCACAAGACTCCAAATTATCAGGATAAAGCAAAATGAAACAAGACTGTTACCTACCTATTGTGGACTCTGTCTCTCAAAGCAGCCGAAGAACACCTTAAAATTCTTGGATGCCATATCACACTGATGACATACTAAACTTGAAGCCCAAATAATTCAGATTTCTTTCAGGAACTAAGAACTGAGGCTTACCTGAGGAAATGGAGTTTCTGTTATTCCTGAGACTCCACCAGAATAGTCTGCATCATCAACCATTTAATTGCATTAACTTTTTAGAACAGAGATTTACTGAGAAAATAATGTAAGATTACTTGGGACAAACATCAGCACCCTCCCCCCAGTTCCCTCCACCAAAACCTGAGGAGCATACATTTTCCCATCCACTCATTCAGATTCCATAAGAAAAGTGGTTCCATACTTAAAACACAGTGATAATGAGAGACACGTTAAAAATACATGGAGAAAAGGGTTACTTCCCAATATTGATTGTAAAAATCCTTATTCCTTTTGGTAGAGTCATCATGGAAATCTTCTGAGGTATTACCCATCTTGATGTACTCCCAAGATTTATCCCTTTGAAGATAATATAACTGACATTCTTCTCTGGTACAAGGAATATTACTCCTTAAAAATATCATTATTCTTAGTGACTATCTTTCCACCCAAAACAAGGTAGCAGAGTGCATACAATCCTGGGTCTGGAGTGAGAAAGATCTGAATTCCAATTCAGTTCCAGAAATTTATCATTTATTATTTTTCCCCAATTAAATGACAAGATAATTCTGTATTCATTTTTACAAGATTATGAGTTACAAATTTTTCTCCCTCTTTTTCCCCTCTCCAAATTTGAAAAGGGTAGGCAATTTGATATAGATTATACACATGCTATCTTGTAAAGTATATTTCCTTATCAATCATAGTTTCAAAAAAACAGGTAAAAAAGAAAAAAACACAAAAAAGGAATTAAATTTTAAAAATATGTTTTGAGTCCATCAGTTTTATCTGGATGCGGATAGAATTTTCCTTTGTGAGTCCTTTGTATTTATCTTGAATCATTTGTTGTTGAGAATACCATTCATAGTTGATCATCATGCAATGTTATTGATACCATGAGTGTGAAACATTTTAGCTCTTCTGGGTTTCATTGGCCAATAAAAAATTGTCAAGGTCCACATATAGCATTTTTTTTTCATTTTTAAGGCAAAGGGGTTAAGTGACTTGCCCAAGGTCACACAGCTAGACAATTATTTGATTTAAACTCCAGAACCTGGGGCAGCTAGGTGGCGCAGTGGATAGAGCACCGGCCCTGGAGTCAGGAGTACCTGAGTTCAAATCCGGCCTCAGACACTTAATAATTACCTAGCTGTGTGGCCTTGGGGAAGCCACTTAACCCCATTGCCTTGCAAAAAAACAAAAAACTAAAAAAAAAAGAACAAAAAAACCCTCCAGAACCAGTGCTCTATCCACTGTGCCACCTAGTTACCTGTACATATAGCATTTAATATTTATCTGTCACTATAATGAAACCCATATTATCGAGTATAATGGCAAAATGTAATAATGCAAAAATATAATAAAAATGAGTATAATAATAAAACATTTATTCCTTTTGTTTCTCTTTGGTTTGGTTTTGTTTGGTTAATTTTTCTTTATTATTTTTTCCCCAATTACATGCACAGGTAGTCTTCAACATTCATCCATTTGCAAATTTATAAATTCCACATTTTTCTACCTCTTCCTTCCTTACCTTTTCCCCATAGCAGTAAAAACAGTCTGGTAAATCTGTACATGTACAATTGTGTTTAACATGGTTCCATATTAGTCATATTGTAAAAGAGGAATTAGAAATAAAGGGGGGAAATGGGAAAGAAAGAAAAAAAACAAAAGAAGTTTTAAAAAGTGAACATAGTAAACTTTTCTCTGAATTCTCCATAGTTTTCCCCGCTGAATGTGCATAACATTTTCCATAGCAGGTCTCTCAAGATTATCCTTGATCAATGAATGGCTGAAAGGAGCTGCATCCATCATAGTTGATCATTTCACAATGTTGATGTTAATGTGTACAATACTCTCTTGGATCTGCTCACTTCCCTCAGCATCAGTTCATGTAAGTCTTTCCAGGCTTTTCTAAAGAATATCTGCCCACGGTTTCTTACAGAACAATAATACTCCATAATATTCATATACCCCAATTGTGGGCATTCCCTCAATTTTAAATTCTTTGCCACTACAACAAGAGCTGCAATAAATATTCTTGTACTTGTGGGTCTTTTCCCTTTTTTTATGATCTCTTTGGGATATGGACTTTGTAGTGGTATTGCCCAATCAAAAGGGTATGTCCAGTTTTATTGCCTTTGGGCTTAGTTCCAAATTTCCCTATAAAATGGTAGATCAAACATTTACTTTTTAGACAAAAAACTAAGAACATCCCATTTTTTTAATGTGAACACCGAGAGCCTGCTGTTTTGAAACTAGTATATCTCAATCTGGTTTGATAGAAGTTATAGTCATGTGAAGAATATTTTCAAGATGCTCAGCTGAATTTTTTTCTATTTTTATTTTTTATGTTCTTCATATGGGAAAAAAAGTTGCTCACAAATATACACACATTTTGATTCAACAAAATTGGATCAGTTCACAAATCTATCAACAGTGTATTAGTATCCCTATTTTCCACATCCTTTCCACATTTATCATCTTTCTTCTTTATTATATTAGTCAATCTGATAGGTGTGAAGTGTTCCCTCAGAGTTGTTTTCGTTTACATTTTCAAAAGAGATCATGTGTAGTATTTCTTCATGTGCCTATACATAGCTTTTATTTCTTCATTTGAAAAATGCCTATTTTGATAGAGGTAGAGATCTTTTAACCATTTATCAATTGTGGAATGGCTTATATTCTTATAAATTTGATTGAATTCTCTTTATATATTAGAGAAATGAAGCCTTTATTAGAGACAGTTGCTATAAAGATTGTTTCACAGGTTTCTGATTTCCTTCTTATTTTATTTGCATAAAAGTTTTTTTTATTTAATTTAGCCAAAATTACCAATTTTACATTTCATAATGTTATCTTTCTCTTGTTTGATGACAAATTCTTCCCTTCTCCCTGGATATGACAGGTAGACCATTCTTTGCTCTTCTAATTTGCTCATGGTGTCTAAATCACACACTCATTGATGATTTAATTCCTAGTTTGTGTCTTATTGTTTTCCACCTTTCTCAGCAGTTTTTTTTTCAAATAAAGAGTTTTTATAACAGAAGCTGAGATTTATCAAGCACTAGGGTCCTATGGTCATTGACAACTGTTATCTCATGCAATCATCATCATATAGTTTTGATGATTCCTGCTTTATAGTTAATAGTTTATAGTTTATAGTTTAAGGTCTGGTATTACTAGAATACCTTCCTTTGTATTTTTTGATTAATTCATTTGATATTTTTGACCTTTTATTCTTCCAGATGAATTCTGTTAGCATTTTTTCCTAGTTGTATCAAACAAATTTTTGTTAGTTTGATTGGTATATGGCACTGAGTAAGTAAAATGGTTTAGGCAGAATGGTCATTTCTAATACATTAACTCAATCTATTCCATTTGTTAGGTCTGAATTTATCTATGTGAAATGTATTTTGTAACTGTATACACATAGTTCCTGGTTTTCTCTTTGAAGATAGACTCCCAATTATTTTGTTAGTATGTTTAGTTATCTTTTAAGGAATTTCTCTCTATATCTCTTCATTTTGAGCTTTGCTATCATATAAAGAAATGTTGATATCCTGCAATTTTGTAAAGGCTGTTAATTATTTCAACTAGGTTTTAATTGATTTTCTAGGGTTCTCTAGGTATACCATCATATTATTTACAAAGAGTTAGAGTTTTGCTTCTTTATTGCCAATACTATTTCCTTTGATATCCTGTCCCCCCCCTCTTATTATGATAGCAACATTTTGATATTATCTTGAATAATATTGATGATAATGGGCATTCTTGCTTCAGCTCTGATTATATTAGAAAGGCTTCTTGCTTATCACCATTATAGATAATACTTGCTGTTGGTTTTAGTTAGATACTAATTATTATTTTAAGGAATATTCCCTTCATTCCTATGGAATATTATAAATGCAAAGTGAATAATTTTGATTACAATCAATTAAAAAGATTTTACATAAAAAAAAACAATGAAGCCAAGATTAGAAGGAAAGCAGAAAGCTGGGGAACAATTTGTTTTACACCCAGTGTTTCTGATAAGGCCTTATTTCTAAAATATAGAGAGAGAACTGAGGAAAATGTATGTTATTCCACAATTAATAAAGGGTTAAAGGATATGAATAGGGTGTTTTCAGATGATGAAATTAAAGCTATCTATAGCCATATAAAAAAAATACTCACGATTGATTAGAGAAATGCACATCAAAACAACTCTGGATTATCTATCTTTTTCCATAAAACCATAATTATAAAAAATTAAGAGCAGACAGATTTCAGAAAAACATGGAAACACTTATGTGAACTGATGTTGAGTTTGGTGAGCAGAACAAGAATGCTGCACACAGTAAAGGCAACCTTGTGTGATAATCAAGACAACTCTTCTCAGCAATACATTGTTTCAAGAAAATTCCAAAAGATTTATGATAGAAAATGCTATCATGTCCAGAAAAAAAGAATTATGGGGACTAAATACAGATTGAAGCATAATAATTTCATTTTTTAAAGTTTGTTTTTTATTCTTTGCTTTCTAGTAGTTTTTCCCTTTTGTTTTAATTCTTCTTTCACAACATGACCAATATGGAAACACATTTAACATGATGGTGCATATATAACATATATCAAATTCCTTGCTATCTTGCGGTAGATGGAGGAAAATAAGGGAGAAGAAATTGAAACTCAAAAATCTTAAAAATGAATGTTGTAAAATACATTAATAAATAATTGGGAAAAATTAAACACTGTCAGTATTCTTTGAAACAATCATTATTTCTGCTTCTTTCATTCTGGTTTTTGTTTTGTTTTTGTTTTTTTGCTATGGATATTGTTAATTATGTTGATAGTTTTCTTAATTGAATGAATTTTTCATTCCAAGTATAAATCTCACCTTGTCATAATGAATAATTATTGGGATATATTGCTAATAGTGCTTTCTTAGTATTTTTCAAAATTTTTGCCATGAGGGGCAGCTAGGTGGCACAGAGAATAGAAAACTGGCCCTGGAGATAGGAAGAACTGAATTTTAATCCAGCCTCAGACACAGTAATTACTTAACTAATTACTTAGGCAAGTCACTATTGCTTTGTCAAAAAAAAAAGTTAAGACATTTTGGGACAGCTAGGTGGTACAGTGGAAGGAGCACTGACTCTGGAGTCAGGTGGACCTGAGTTCAAATCCACCGTCAGACATTTACCAAGCTATTTGACCTTTGCCAAGTCACAACCCCATTGCTTTGCAAAAAAAAAAAAAAAAGCAAGAAAAATTGCCTCGATATTCATTAGGACAATTGGTCAATAATTTTCTTTCTCTGTTTTAGGCCTTTTGGGGTTAGATTAGCAGCATTATATTTGCATCATAAAAGGCTTTTTCTTCATCATATTAAGGCTTTTTCTTCATCAATTTTTACAAATAGTTTATATAGTAATGGAATTAATTGTTCTTTATATGTTTGGTAGAATTCATGAATCCATCTGACCTTGGGCATCTTTTTCATAATGATTTAATTGAAGGTTAATTTCATTTATTTTTTTCTAAGATGGGGTCATTTAAAAATCCTATTTTGGGATCTTCTGAGGTGATCAATAGATTCATTCAATGATTATTTTATCTTCTTGTTCTAGATATTAGAATAATTTTCCATGATTATTTTCTGAGTGATATTGTGATTGTGACTCTGGATCTATTTTCTAAGATGGTCATTTTTCTGAAGAGGTACTTTACATTTTATTCTATTTTAGTTTGTTTGATAGAATCTAGGTGTCCTATAGAGTCAATAGTCTCCCATTTGTTCATTTCTAATATTTAGAGTTTTGTTTTCTTCAGTTAGCTTTTGTGTTTTTTTTCCGAATTGGTTAATTTTACTTTTAGAGGAGTTGGTTTCTTTTTGCATTTGATCAATTTTATTTTTAAAGGTATTGCATGACTCTCTTTTCTTTTCTCACTTTTTCTTTTTCACCTCTTCTTTGACTTTTAAAATCCTTTTTTTGAGCTCTATCAAGAGATTTTTTTTGGATTTGAGACCAATTCAAAATCCCTTGTAAGGCTTTACATGTAAGCATTTTTCCTCTTCTAACATTGTATTTCAAAAGTCCCTCTCAGTATAATAACTTTTTATGGATAGCACTTTTTTTGTTTGTTTGCTAATTTTGATAGCCGAGTTCTGCTTTCTGGGGCAATGGGGGCACAATCCCAAACTTTTTGTGTTGGGGCTGGGAGTCTGGTCCCTGGATTACCATTTGTCTATGGAGTTTCAGCTACTAGTAGCTTGTTTTTTAGGGCAGTACAACCCTGTTCTGCACATTTCACCAGCAATGCAAGGGTTTGAACTTTCTCTTATGATATGGGTTTGGAACCCTCACTTCTGGCATGCTGCACTGCTGGCTTGCCAATCCCAGACTTCAGCAGTGTTGTGGCTAAAAACCTCCCCCTGACTTCCCAGCACTCCCACCTATATTGGTCTACACTCCCCTTTTACCCTCATGAGACAGATCTTTCTGAGGTTCCTCCATGATATCTTGAGTTGAAAACTTGTTTCATTCTGTTTTCTGTGAGTTTTGTTATTTTAGGGTCTACTTAAAGTTGCTTTGGGAAAAAACTCTGGAAGCTTCCCAGCTTCACACTGCCAATTTGGCTTTATCGAACAGGAGTCCATAGTGATGGCATTTTGGTTCTTTTCTTTTTTTTCTGTTCTTTTCAAGAATTAAGAAAACAACTATTCATTTTCCAATAAAATTTTAATTAGATCTTTCCTTTGGCATTTCTTGAATTTCTGTCTTTCTACATTTGATTTTGAGGTTTTTACCCTATTACATTATCATATAGGTGTTATGTGCTCCTGCACAAAAAGATATATTCTTTTCTGTTTCCATTCAATTTCCTTTCTTGTTTATTTTTGCTTGTATTTATGTAAATTTCTGATAAAGGACAGTTGAGGACCCCCACTAGTGTAATTTTGCTATATATTCCTTCTAGTAACTAGCTTAACTTCTCATTTAAGAAATTTAGCTGCTAAACCACTAGGTGCATATGTGTTTAGTATTGTGATTGCTTTATTGTCTATGATATCTTTTAGCAATATGTAATTTTCTTTCTTATCTCTTTTGTTAGGTCTATTTTGTTTTTTTTATTTTACTTTGTCTGAGATAAACATGACTACCCCTGAGTTGTTGGGGTTTTTTTTAATCTTATTTTAGCTGAAGGATAATTGTTTTTACTAAGTTGCATATCTTTACTCTGTGGTGTGTCCCTCAACTTCAAGTGTATTTCTTCTAAACTACAGATTTTAGAATTCTGTTTTTTTATACACTTTGCTCTCTGCTTCCATTTTATGGGAGAGTGCATCCCATTCGCATTCACAATTATGATTATGAACACTGTATTTCCCTCCATATTTCTTTCTCCTGTTTGTCTTCTCCCTCCTTTTACCCTTTCCTTCTTCACCAGTATTTTACTTCTTCTTGATCTGCCTTCCCTTCTGTCAGTTCCCAACCCACCCTTTACTTAATCATATCCTTTCCTATTTCTCTGCCCGGAAAGATAGACATATATATATATATATATATATATATATATATATATATATATATATATATATATGTATTATTCTCTCTTTAAGTCACTACTGATGAGAGTAAGGTTCAAGTAGTGTTCATCACTCACCCTCCCATTTTCCCTTCTACTATAACAGACTTTTTGCACTTCCTGTGAAATAATTTACTCCATAGTCATGCTCCCTTCCTCCTACACCCAGTGTACTCCTCTTTCTCATCCCTTAATTTTTTTGTTCTTATATCACTTGTGTTTTGTTTTTGCAAGACAATGGGGTTAAGTGAGTTGCCTAAGGTCAAACAGCTAAGTAAGTATAAAGTTCCAGAGGCCAGATTTGAACTCAGGTTTTCCTGCCTCCAGGGCCAGAGCTCTATCCCCTGTGCCACCTAATTGCCCTTCATCTCTTTTTTGTCATCCCCTCAAATTTACCTTATAACTGTTGTTATCAACTGAGGGAAGCAAGGTAGTGGATAGAGCACTGGCATTGGAATCATAAGCATAGGAGTTTGAATTCAGCCTCAGACATTTTACTCTAACTAGCTGTGTGACCTTGAATAAGTCACTTAACCCTGATTGCCTCACATCCAGGGCCATTAGCTTAATTCATATTTGGCCACTGGACTCAGATGACTCTGGAGGAGAAAGTGAAGCTGATGACTTAGTACCCCCTCACTCAAATTCAATTCATATACTTGTCATGACATCACCTCCCCGATGCCATGGTCTTCTTTGAAATAAAGGACAAACCTTATAACCAAATCCTCTGCCAATGTAAATTTCTTCAAGCTGTACTATTAGGGAAAGAATTACATCTATCATATAATTTCAAATATCTAAATATTTTAGTTCTTTTGAATCCCTTATGTTTTCTTTACCCTTTTTACCTGATAATACTTCTCCAAGTTATTGATACTAGAGATCAAATTATTGGTTCAATTCTGGTCTTCTCCTTTTGAAAGCTTGAAATCCTTCTATTTCATTGAATGACCATTTTTCCCCTTGATGTATTATGCTTATTTTTGCCAGTAAGTGATTCTTGATTCTGTTGCTTTCTGGAATATCATATTCTATGACCTCCAATCTTTTAATTTTGCAGCTACTATTTGTTCTGTGTAGCTATCCTGTTCAATCCTTATTGTCATCGCCTGTTATTGAAATTGTTTCTCTTTGACCACTTATAGTGTATTTTCCCTGTCCTTACAGCTCTGAAATTTGACTATAATGTTTCTTGGAGTTTTATGTTAAGATATCTTTAGTAAAGTAATCAGTAAATTCTTTCAATGCTAATTTTGTTCTCTGGTTCCAGCACATTAGGGAAGTTTTTCTTGACAATTTCTTGAGAGATACTATTCAGATTCTCCTTTTGATTAGGCTTTCAGGAAGTCCAATGATTCTAATTTAATCTCTCCTGGATCATTTGTAAAAAGTTTTCCATGAAGTATTTTATATTTTTTCCATGTTTTCCTTCTTTTGAATTTGTTGGATTGAGTTGGATTGAGTCTACATTTCTCATTACTGCCCAATTCTAACTTTTAAACTTGTTTTCCTCAATTAACTTTCTACTTTATTTTCCATTTGGCTAATTGTATGGTTTTTTTTGTTTGTTTTTAGCAAGGCTATGGAATTAAGTGGCTTGCCCAAAATCACACAGCTAGGCAATTATTTTGTGTCTGGGGTCACATTTGAATTCAGATCCTCCCAACTCCAGGGTTGGTGCACCATCTAGCTGCCCTAATTATATTCTTTAAGGAATTATTTACTTCATGGAATTTTTGTGTCTCCTTTTCCATTTGGCCAGTTCTACTTTTTAGGCAGTTTTTTTTAATGTTGACTTTTTTTCATAATTCTCTTGAATCATTCTCATTTTCCCCCAATTTTCTTTCTATCTCTCTTATATGATTTTTAAGCTTCGTTTTTGAGCTCTTCCTAGAGTTCTTTCTGGGATTGTGACCACTTCCCATTTTTCTTTGAGGTTTTGCTCAAAGATGTTTTGACATAGTTGTCCTCTTCTGAGTTTCTGTCTTGATCTTCCCTATAACCATAATAATTTTCCATGGTCAGATTCTTTTCTGTTGTTTTCTGATCATCTTTTTGGCCTTTTTTATTTCTTTTAAATTAGTTCTGCTCCTGGGGCTAAAGCTGCACTGTCTCTGGTTTCTTATGCCAGGGACTATAGTCACTGACTTTTTAACCATGTGATGCACTATTTCCCTGAACTTCATGTGGGATTCTCATGTCTGGCTCTGCACTGAGGGGGTAGGGTGTTAGGTGACTACTGAAGACCCTAGGGATTTGGCAGCTTGCCTGGTGCTGAGCCAGAGTCCTGGTGTTAGTCTGGAGTGTGCTGAGGCTGGTAGGATGCATTTCCTCTGGGCTACATTGAAGAACATGGCAGTCTGACTGCTAGTGTCTACCTGTTTACCCTGGGTTAAGGCGGAGGGTGTGGCACTGGCAGCTACCTGTTTGCTTACCTGTGTGTCAATGTTACACTGAAACACATTGAAGTCTGGTTGCTGTAGGATTCCTTTTTATCTGGAATTGCACTGAAGCAAATGGAGGTCTGGACACTAGACTTTACCCCTTTGCTCAAGATTATGCTGAAGTATATAGCAGTTCTAAGAGGTAGAGTCTGAGGCACATGGGGAGTCCTGGTGTTGGCCTTTCCCTGATCCACTGCACTGAGATTCAGGATTTCCCACTAGCTTGCTGTTGTTTGTTGGGATACTTCTTGTCCTGAACTGGAGTCCCCCTTTTACCTTAGTGAGGCTTCTTTCCTGCCAAACTTCCAAATTTCTTGGTCTCAAAGATTGTTTCACCCTATCATTTTGCTGGTTCTGTTGTTCCAGGATTTATTTGGGGGCTCTATTTTATGGTTGTTTGGTGGTGTATATGGGAGAATTCTGGAAATTTACTGCTTACTCTGTCACCTTAGTTTTCAGAAGTCTCAGGGTTTGTTTGTTTGTTTGTTTGTTTTAGTATTAAATAAGATGAATGCCTAGCACATAATAGGTAATTAATAAGTATTTCTTCCTCTCTTGCTATAGTTGAATCTGCTGTCATTGGACATTAGCCCTTTATCCACTGCCACAATATCTACTCAGTGGTAGGACCAGCGATGGGCAAATTGTATCTCTCAGTGTTACAAGGTCTACTGAGCATTTTTGTCTCAGAATACTTGTTCACCTAAGACAAAGAAAGAGCAAATATCATTGATAATGGGTCCCATGTATTCAAAATAATCATGGTCAAGTGGAAAAGAGTGCCCTTTTATAACTAACTCAAAGTAGTTTTTCCTCACTCTCAAATGCTAAGGAAAGAGAGAAAGAAATGGTCAAGGTTCACTTTCTGATATATATTCAATACCCATAAACATCACTGTCAATTTAAACTGTGCACCAGTTAGAAGACTTTTTAACATCATATATTACTAACCCTTCAGTCAAGTATGACTAGAAAGTGGCTGTCTCCCCAAATTTTCTATATGGTCAGTTCCCTTGAAATCAGGTAGGGAATACCTATCTGCACATGCTGCAGGTACATATACTTCAAGGATCCTCAGTGGCTAATTTGCCCTTGCTACAAAAATATTAATTAATCCAAGAAAACAAATCAGCATAATCATTCTGAGAATGAATTATTCTTCACTTCATGTGTATTACCTTTTTGTTAAGAGGTATGAAAAAGTGTCATTTCATTCTTTTGATGGCACTATCAGTTGCTGCTTTGATCAAAGTTCTTAGAAATATCAAAATTGTTTCTCCAAAAATTATTGCTGCCATCTCATAAATTGTACTTGTCCTTTTGCTTTAAGCAAACAGTGGTTCACTAAGGAGTTCCCTCTGTCTTTAACCTTTTATTTGGTTCCAAATATACCTAGTCATTGTATCATCTGGCCAAGATTTCACAATCTCCATAATCTCATTTAGGTATTTCTTGGCAGACATACTGGAGTGGTTTGTCATTTCCTTCTCTAGCTTGTTTTATAGATGAAGAAACTGAGGCAACGAAGATTGCATGACTTGTCCAGTGTCACATAGCTAGTAAATACCTGAGGTCAGATTTGAACCTGGATCTTCCTGCTTCCAGACCCAGTGATCTAATCACTTTGACACCTAGATTCCCAAAGAGAATGCTACAAAGCACCTAAACTCTTTATCACATGGTTCTAATTTCTTTTTCTAACATCATCTCCTATTTTTACACTAAGGTAATTCTTTGTTCAAACTGGATTTGTCATTCACATGTACCTCACACATTCTTTCCTTATGCAATTCCTTTCACATTTTACATTCTTCCTTACCTTTTCTAAATGTCTCTCCTTTTTTTCAAACAGTTTAACTCCAACTTCTCTGAGAAGTCTCTCTCTCTTGGCTTTTACCATTCACAGTACCCTATGAGCAAGATTGAGTCCTAAAATAAACAACTAAAAGTAAATTAAATATTTCTATTTGTTAATTACATTCATCACAAAAAGTATGGTACTCTTTTTAAGTCCTTTCTGGGATTTTGTTTTTCCCCCCACTCATTTTTTCTTTATGTGTTCAAAGACCAGTAGGCAACAGAGCTTTGAGCCAGAGAAAAAGGGATCTAGAAACATACAATGACCAGCTCTCTTTTAGTGGTTAGTCAGGTCAGAGACTATGATTCTTCACAGAAGGAAGCTAAAACTAAAAGAAATAAGTTGAGAGAAAGTTCTAATAAAATCCATAATTCTACTTCCCTCAGTATTTCTCTATATGGCAAGCTAGACACTGTTGCTGTACTTGGGGTCAGAAAGACTTAATTTGAGATTGTTCTTCTGACATTTGAATAGCTGATCAGTTCAGGTAATTAAATTAACCTCTCCAGGCCTAGGTTTGAGCTATAAATTATAGTAGTTGGACTGGAAATTTTCTAAGGTTTCTTGCTACTCCAAATCTATGATTTTGTGATCCTAGAATATATAATCTATATTCCTGCTATTTTGGGTCTTTGACATTGCTTCAAAAAATAATTCTGAAAATTTTTTGGTGTCTTTATATTTACTGCATTATATTCATACATCATACTTCTCCATCCTAATATTGTTGACCATTTGGATTGGTTCTTATTTTTTACAATTTAATATGATAACGTCTCTCAAAATGTTTGACTAGATAATGATTTAATTTAGTCATTTATTTTTATAATACTTTCAAAATATATCCAAACAATGGAATTACTGAGTAAAAAATATATGATTAATTTTTTATCATTTTTACTGTAAATTGTCCAACTGCTGTCAACAATATTTTGCAATTATGTAATTCCCATAAAAGTAAGATATCTCTGTTTCCACAATCCCATATTATTAGAATTGTGTTGCTTTTAATTATTTTTTAAAACAAATTTTGATGTTTGCATATTAAAAAATAAAAGATCATAAAAATTTATATTTCTTACTTCAAAATATGTTATTCATATTCTTGGATCATTTATCCATTATGAACTGAGAATTAATGTATCACTTTTTAAACTTTTTCAATATATTTTACTTTTCAAGTGGTTATCTGTCATTTACCATGACCAAATAGATTATGGTTTTGAATCTTATAAATGGATTTTCTTTTTTTCATATAATGTTTTCTTGGTATTTAATTCTAATATTAAAAAGGAATGCAGATGATTCAGGACAGGGTCTTTATATCATGGATCTTGTTACTTTCTTGAATTTATTTGTTCTTTTTATTAATTTTTTGGCTGAGGAAGTTAGATTCTTGATAGAATGTCATCTGCAAATAATAATATTTTGACCTCTTCATTTGCAATGTTAATATCTAAAATATTTTCCCCTCTTATTCCTTTGTGATTGCTAGAAGCTATATGTCCCACAAAAGATGTTTCTTTGCTTCTTACCTCTTTTTATTAGTAATATTTCCAGAGCTATGCAAAGGTCCCTCTTGTGCTTCCTACAAATTTCAGAATCTGGAACTTTGAGATATTGGGGTACTTTCCTCACCTTTTGAAATTCATAAGATTTTAACCTTTGTTCCCTTTTCCTAGAAAGGAAGAAGTCAAATGGAGAGACCAAGATTAGAGGATATCTGACAACACCACTGAAATTTTACTCTAGAACTCCTGCTCAATGGTGCTGCCAACAAATGATTCTGCAAGTCCACTTCAGGTAACACAAACAATCATGTTTATGAATATGGTACAGTTGTAGAGATCTTCCATGTTAGTGTCTCTGCCCAAACAACTTTAACTCCATAAAAAAAAAAATCATGCCCAGCACAGAGAGCCCAAGACCAGTAGGAAACAGAACACTGAGCCAGAGAAAAAGGGATCCAGAAACTTACAATGACCAGTTATCTTTTAGTGGTTAATCAGGTCAGAGACTAGGATTCAGCTACTCTCTATCTATATACTGTACAGAAGGAGGATAAATCTTAAAGAACCAAGTTGATGAGAGAAAGCAATAATAAAAATTATAATTCACAAAATATAACACCAACACAGAGGATCATAAAGGCAGAATGGTCAACAAATGAACCAATATTAACTAATTAGAAAGAATCCTTAGATTCCCTAAAAATAATAGAAGAGAAGCAAGAAATTCAAAAATTGTTCAATAGTGAAAAAAACACTTGAAAGAATAAGTTAGAAATTATTTTCCAAAATAACTGCAAGCTATGTGAGAGACAAAATATTTAGAACAAAAAAATATTAAAGAGGAGGATGTTTTATCAGAGGAGAAGCAAAAAACAAAAGAATATGTGAATGCAAAACAGGAATCTATGAAGTCAGACTACAGAGTAAACAAAGCAAATTGTTCTTTAGAAAAAAATCTTAATTTAAAATGTCATATACATTTTCTGCATTAAATGCATTTTGGTTCCCTACTCATCACTTGCCCAGCCACCACCTCAGCTGTATTAGGCCCTCATTACCTCTCATCTGTATTATAATTTATTAATTGGTCTCCTTACTTTGAGTCTCTAAATTTCCTAATTCAGTCTCCAAATAGTTCTGATCACATTAAAAGGTTTAAGAAACTCCAAGGGCCTCTAAATTCCTCCTGTTGAACAAGTGGAAAGTTCTTCAGTTTTTCATTTGGAATCTTTTACGATCTGATAAGAATCTAAATTTTCCAGCTTTTATTGCACATTATTCTCTTTCTTTTTTTAATTTTTATTTATTTAAGGCAATAGGACTAAGTGACTTGCCCAAGGTCAGACCTCTAAGGCAATTGTTGTGTCAGAGTGTCTGAGAACTCTAGTCCTCCTGATTCCAGGCCAGTGCTCTAGCCACTGTACCACCAAGATGCTCCTATTGTTCTCTTTCAAACACTGCATTCCAATAAAATCCAACAAATTGCTAGTTTGCTTATAATATTGTTTTTATGTCTAAATCCTGTATCCATTTTGATCTTATCTTGGTATAGGATGTGAGGTATTGGTCTAATCTGAGTTTCTGCCATAGTAACTTCCAATTTTTCTGAAAAGTTTTTATCGAACAGAGAGTTTTTGTCTCAATAGCTGGATTCTTTGGGTTTATCAAACAGCATATTATTATAATCATTTCCTGCTATTGCACCTAATCTATTCCACTGGTCCATAACCCTATTTCTTCATCAATACCAGACAGTTTCAATAACTGATGCTTTATAAAATAATTTTAGATGTGGTAAGGCTAAGTCACCTTTTAAAGAACTTTTTCTCAGGATTTTTGGTTTATATTCATATAATAACATGCCCAGGAATTCAAAGGAAACACAATATTAAAATATAATTATCATTTTTTAAAGTCCATGGATCCCAGATTAAGAAATCATTCTCTAGAATGTCTCACTATGCATATATATTCCAGAGTCATTTTCTTAAGTCTAAATATGACCATCTAAGTATGAATCAAACTGCATTAGTTTAATGATTCCCTATTGTCTCTAAGATCAGATATAAGCTCTCTGATGGATATTTAAAGTTATTTATAACTTTACATCTTTCCATAATTTTAGATTTTTTAAAAATACATTAACCCCCTTCACTAATGCCTTAGTCCACAGACACTTTAGCTTAGTAGCTGTTCCTCACATGTTACACTTTATCTTGTCTTTGAACTGCTGTCATCCTCACTTAGAATGCTGACATACTTCAATACTCATCTCATCTCCTCCAGAAGGGCTTTCTTAATCCCCACTTCTGATCATGCATTACCTTCCTTCTATCCTATAGCTATCTTGTATGGACCAATTATGCTTGTATTGCCTCCCCTCGTTAGAATGTAAGGTCTCTGAAGGAAGGAATTATTTTAGCTGTTCCTAACTCAGTTCCTTGTAGTTAATAAATATTTGCTGATTATTTGAAAGTTTATAAAACATTTTGCATAAATTATCTCATTTTATTCTAATAACCCCCAGGAAGGAATTTACAAAGGTACCTGGCACATAATAATAATAATAATAATAATAATAATAATTTCATGAATACTTATTGACTGACTGGCCAAGAGCAAAATTAGTAGGGGTAAGAAGTGGAATTCATATTATAGTCTACTAGATTATAAGTCTAGTAGAATTTCTGCTACCTTACATTGCCTAAGAGAGCTATGGATATTTTTCTATTACCAAAATTACTCTAATTTCTCTTCCTTGAATTCCTGCATGGATTTGAGTAAGGAGGTGCTGGGGTAAGTCACCAGTCTTTCTTCTCCAGAGTCATATGGGTGCAGTGGCCAAATGAGAATCAGGACAGTTAGAGATGGTCCTGAATGTGTAGTAATCAGGATTAAGTGACTTGCCCAAGGTCACACAAGAATCTGAGGCTGGATTCAAATTCTTGTCCTCCTGACTACAAAACCAGTGCTCCATCCACTGTGCCACCTAGTTGCTCTCACTAAGAATGATGACATATATACAAATAACTGCCAAAAAAGCTAACTTTTTCCCCTGATTTTCTAAATATGACAAGTCTTCCTATTTCTTTTTTTGTTTTGACTTTTTGCTTTTCTTACTCATCACAATTATTTTTAGCAAACCTTCCTTTTTCATCAGTCTTCCTTGTAATAATAAAAAGAAAATAGTTAAGTGATATGCCAGACTTCAATTGCCACATTCCGCCCCCTAAGTTTTCCACTTTTTTGTCAAAAAGGAGTATTTCAGCATTCTTCTTCTGAAATCAATATTAATTACTTCATTTAATCTGGATTCATCTGTCTTTTATTTTTTTATAATTATATTGCTGTAGTAATATAAAAAGGCCATACAAAACAACACTCCTATTTGAGTTGTAGAGAATGAGAAGACACAGATGAATTGTGAAATGTGTAAATGGAGAAAGTACCCACTAATTGAGATCATAATACTATCAAAGTACCAAAGAAGTTATTGGTGGAATGAGAATATTTTTTCTCAGTGGGAATGCAAATGACATGTAGAGTTACAATGCATACTAGAAAATCATCTATTTTTCATGAATTCTAGAGAAGTAATACTGTGTTAAGCATAATTTTTATCAATGAATCAACAAATCAACAATTTAAACATATACTATTTGCAAGATATTATGCTAGACATTTGGAAATGAAAAAAAAAATTAAATGATCCTCTACACTAAAAGTGAAAATTCTACTATGGTAGATGACAGATATAAATGAAAGTATATACAAAATAAACATAAGAAAAATGTGAACACTAGCTGTTACTAGCTGTTGCCACCAATACTCTCCAACTCTCCTCAACCCCCAGTGACTTTAACTTCAGTCCCTTGTGTAGGAGATAACATTTGAATTGAACTTCATTGATTTTTGGTAGCATTAAGCCATTGGTAAGTAGTTAAAGTATAATATTTATGATGCTCATATGATTGAGGAATACTCTGAATTTGAATTTTCTTTCTAGAGCTACATTCCCTGACCCCTAAATGTTTCCTCATTTAATGAGAGCCACTGACAGAAAAAAAAATGTCCCCGTAAAGCTTGTTTTCCTTTTTTTGTCAATCATTTTAAGGCACATGCAGTGAAATTGTTATGAAGAAAAAAGTCCCACCCAGATGAATGCTGTGCCAGTTTTACATGGATATAGTAGACATGCAGATGTTTCACTTTTAAATTCAGACAAATGTAGGACAAAAAAGGAAAAGAAACAGGAGGACTGGAAGTTACTTCAAATAAAAGTCCACAGCTCAAAGGCAAAATATTTGAAGACAATGTATAATAAGGAGTTTTTTTTCAAGCCATAGAAAAGCTGTTTTATGAAATTAAGCTGGAAATATCCTAAGTGGGAAGTGACCACAGAATAAATAGGAACCTTTTAGAAAGACAGCAAACATGTGTTATTTATTTTCTTGGTAAATAGAAGTGGCAGATTCAATCAGCAAGAAGCATCAGATAGTTATGACCATTTTAATCATGTAAAAAAGTTCATAAGATTTGTTTATGGTGCATTTAACAGCATTTTCAGTTTAGTATTAAGAAAAGTGAATAACTTCTATTTACCAATAAAGAGGAGATAAGATAGGACTCTTTCTTTTATGTGGCAAGTAATACAAAAAAAAAAATTACAGAACATTTAAGGCATCACCACAGCTATCTTTTTCCCCCTCTTTATAAACATATGGAATTAGTTACACCCAATTGCATAAAAATATTTTAAACTATCAAACTGTTCCAAAGCATGTTCTGTGCCATGTTCCATGAAGAGAGGGGCTCCCTTCAGTTCCATTTTGAAAGGCCTAAAAAGTGCCGAGTGGTAGTACTCTCTGTATTTATAACTGCTTAGAATCTCTAATGTTTTAAAGCCATGTTCAAAAATGTTAATTTTAGATGTTAATTATAGAGTTGGAAAAAAAGCAATGGTTATAAAATAGCTAGCTGAGGTTAAGTCCTTCCATAATGATCAGTTTTGGGTACTCCCTGTTATTTAAATGACTACTAAAAAATACATTAAAAACACGAGCATGTGGCAAGCATATCTCGACTTGGAATTTATATGAATGATCACACTGACTCCAGCAAAGGAAATCAAATATTTATTTGGTCCCATAGCTTTTTCCCTAACATATGATAAATACAAATTCTACATTTTGTTTTATGTGGAATCAAAGATTAAAGATAAAATCCTTCATGTTAAGCAAAGATAGAAAATATTTTCTGAAGGATGCACCCTCAGCTTTCCACAAAGCTTAAGTTCACTTCATTTCTGCCTCCAAACATGGATTATTAGTTAGCTGAGGAAGAGAAACACGAAAGAGAGAAAAAAAGAACATTCTCAAAACTTAGCCAAATACCACAGGAGTTCTGTTGTAAGTAAATATTTTATCTAAACATCCAATACCTCACCATTTCAGACAACCAGCAAGCAAGATTCAGTGATATTGTATTTTCTAATAGTTTTCCCAGTGCAATAGGCCTACAGATTTTTTTTCTGTCCTCATTTCACCAGGCACAATCAATACAGAGCAAGCAACATCTAGAGGGAAAAGCTTTTTTTATTCAATGTGGTAAGAGGTAAAGGTCACAAGGCCAATTTTCTTGTGAGCTTTATGGAAATCAGGCTCGTTTTGTTTGAGTAAACTCATATAGAATGATGCTATACATGGCTTTTAGGTAACACAAGAGTTACTCAAAGTTCCTATGGGATTCCCTGCCATCTTCTCCTTCTATGGTCTCTATCTCTTCTTTTGTCATTGATACTCCCCAATTCTCCTCAGCCCCCAGTGATTTTAACTTCAGTCCTCCAACCCAGGCTCCCTATTCCAAGGGAATGTACAGGAATTTTCATGTACCTTCTCCATGTCCAATAATGCCTATTCTGGCTATTTTCCTTGATCTTAGTTATTTACTAGCAACAACTAGTTTTCTACATTCTTTGATCCATTTCAGTTGCTTTGAGTTATTAAAACTACAGTTTTATAATTTTCAAAGTTCTTTTCAATCTATTATCCATTATGAAGATAACCTGATGTAGCAGAAGGAATCTTGGATAGGGTATTAAAGGACCCATGTTCAAATACTGGCTCTCTTTTATTTACCTGTGCAACCTTGGCAAGTCACTTGATTGGGTCTCCATTGCCAAATCTCTTAAATGAGAGAGACTGAATTAATGATCTCTAATACACATTGAAGCTCTAGATCTATACTCCTATGTTCTCATGATCGTTACAACAATCTTATGAGTTAGACAGATATTATTCTTAACATTATACAGAGGAGGAAATTGATGCTAAAGGAAATGACAGTAAATATAGATCTCATGTCTGTATTGTTAGATATTGATGAGGAATTAATGGATTATAGGGGTTTAATGCTTTATGTTTAATTTTTTATGAATTAGAATCATACAACATAAATATAGAATCCTAGAGAAGTCCTACTGTGTTAAACATCATTTTTTTATCAATGAATCAACAAATCAACAATTTAAGCATATACTATTTGCAAGATATTATGCTAGACATTTGGAATACAGAGAAAAAAAATGAAATGACCCTCTACCCTAAAAGCTAAAATTCTACTAGGATAGACAACAAATATAAATGAAATATATATAAAATAAACATAAGAAAAATGTTGTAGACAATAGCTGCTATGGGGAATCAGAAAAGGCTTTATGTAGGAGATAGCATTTGAAATGCACTTTAAAAAACCCTAGGGATTTTAATTGGCATCAGTAAAGAGGAAATTCATTCAAGTTATGAAGGACGGGCTATGTGCAAAGACACAGAGATAAAAGATTGAATATCATTTGTGAGGGATTGCAGCAGCACCAGGCTGGTTGAACCACAGAATATATGGAAAGAATAATATTTAGTTAAGGCTTAAAAGATAGGCTAGAGTCAGGTCATAAAAAGTTTTGAATGCTAAGAAGAGTTTCTATTAGAGTTAATCACTTGTCTACTGAGAATGATCAGAAGCTTGCTTTAGAAATATTATTTAGATAATTCTATAAGAATGAATTAGCTTGGGGCGGCTAGGTGGCATAGTGGATAAAGCACCAGCCCTGGAGTCAGGAGTACTTGGGTTCAAATCTGGTCTCAGACACTTAATAATTACATAGCTGTGTGGCCTAGGGCAAGCCACTTAACTCCATTCACCTTGCAAAAACCTTTAAAAAAAAGAATGAACTAGATAATGGATGGAAGAAACAAGGAGATCAGTTCTGAGGTTATTTCAATAGAATGGGCAAAAAGAGTTAAGTACCTGAGGGATAAAAAGAGCATTTATTAAGTATTTACTAGGGATGAAATACTATACAAAACAATGAAGATACAAATTGAAAAGTAAAATAAATCCTACTCTCAAAGAACTCACATTCAAATAATAGAGATAACATTGTAGAAGTTTTCACCTGCAAGTCAGATGGAAAGGCCCAATTGTCCTGAGATTGCAGTGACAAAAGAAATGTTAATGCTTTTTCTTTAATGCAATTTCTATTGACAGCATAACAGTTTCTAATGAAGGAAGTAGACAATGCCAAAGACATTGGGACAAGAATTACTTTTTTTTCCTGGCATCTTCAATAGACTGAGCTGTATCATCAGCAAGAACAGTTGATAAACTGTATCTCAACAGGAGTTGCTTCCCAGGATGTTGACTGTAGGCAATGAATTGGAGATATTGCTACTGCAGGGACCTGAGATGCCTCCATGAGAATCTGAGGAGAATATGGTGGCTTGGTTTTTGTCTAGTATGTGTTGCCTTCTATCTCTCCTTCAGGGTATTTTGCTGCTTCATCTAATCTGCTTTCCTTCTCCATGGGTCAAAGTTCATTCCTTTTCCCATGATGGTTTTAAGTACTGGCTGAAAGCAAGATGGGTGCTCTAGTAGGTTTTGGTTTTGCCACTCTCACCAGTCCTGTGTTTATCTGTCTGTTGAAAATGATTTGTTATTAATTGTTGTTTAACAATTATTTCTCTCCTTGGTGGTAGACTGGATGGAAGTCATTTGGTTTGGGGGACATTTCAAGTTCCAAGAACAGGCTCTAGCCAATCATGTTTGATTGCTATATGAATGGAAAGGACATATCATAGAGTTTAATTCATTAAGACCTGTCACTTGTTTTTCTATGTGAAGTAAAGGAAAGTGGGGAGTCAAGCAATACTCTGAGATTATAAGTCTGGATGATTTGAAGAAGAAGGATTCACTCAAAAGAAAAAGGGTAGCTCAGAAAAGGGGTGACTATAAAAGGAAAGATGACTTCTGTGTTAGACATAGGAATTTTCTTTGCTTATGGGATATAAAATTTGAAGTATCTGATATAGTGTTATGGATCCAGAGCTCAGGAGAGACACTACTGTCATCATCTGAATGGAGTTGGTAACAACCCATGGATACAGATGAAGTCTTCAGGACAGAGAAAAAAGACAGAACTTTGGGATATATCTGCATAGCAGATGAATAATCCCACAAACATGGCCAAGATTCTCCATAGTGTATCTCTCCTGAACTTTGGCATGAAGTCTTTGAGTTCCTGTACCTAGGACAGATGGTTCTACTTCAGTGTTCTCCCCAACTGCTCTGGGAAAAAAATAGCATGAATCAGAAGCTACTGCTCATTCCTATTCCCAGGAGTAAAATGTTTCTGAGGGGCAGCTAGGTGCCCCAGTGGATAGAGCACTGGCTCTGGAGTCAGGAGTACTTGAGTACCTTAGACACTTACTAATTACCTAGCTGTGTGGCCTTGGGCAAGCCATTTAACCCCACTGCCTTGCAAAAAAAAAAAAAAAAAGAAAACTAAAAAGAAAGTTTCTGGATTCCAAACACCATCTCACAGGATTACTCTTATTGAAAGCTAAACATTTGATTTCAGAGGGGTCCTCATTTTAAAGGGAAGTATAATTTTCTTTGTTGCTTTCTACTTCTGCTTACTGATAAAAAAAAATATTCTGTTTTCTCTGGGATAGACTTAAAAATTTGTGATTTCCTCAAATTCCCATGAAGGGCTGTGTCTTTGGTGCCTCCTCTTCTTTGTCTAAATTTGATACCCTAGAGTTCACCTGGCAACCAGGAAGACCACACTTCCAACTAAATTTTTATACTTATGGATGCTTCCTGCAACTTTAATGCCAGATTTGAAAAATCTATCCCTTTCAACTGTAAAAGGAATTCATGACCTAGGATCTCATAAAACGACCAGTGTTGACCATTGACCAAAACTCAGATCTTCACAGTTTCAAAGTCAATTCTTTACCCAATAGATCATCTAGCCTCTCCTATTTTATATTTGGTCTTTTTTCAAATGTTTCAAAGGGAAAATGAGTGATTGATGATAGTGAGATAATTTTCCTGTCCAGAATCCCACATTGTTATCTAAGTTTTCTTTTAGATTTGCAGCTGTTGACAAGTATACCTAATAATTGAAATATAATGAATATTATCTAGATCTCTCTAAGCCTTCTAAGAAACAGATCTCTAACTATAATTTGAACTCCTGATTCTTTCCCTTCCATTAAAACATACAGACAATTTCAGAACACAAATTTTCAATATCCAATGAATGCCATCCATATGATCATGTACAATAATGTACATTTTTGCTAATCCATACTCCCAAATTCAATATAAAATTTTGTATATTCAATGAGCACACATATTAATTAGTCTATTTAGTTCCCAACATTCTTTTCTTTTCCCATGAGGAATCACTGAAGTCAACTGGTGTGCATTTGAAGGAATTATCAAGTGTCTCTTCACCAATGAAGATTTATGCCTTATAAGGCTCATGTTTTACATGATACAGTTAAAATCTCTATGAAATACTGTAAATGAATATTATGATAAAAATAAGTAAGTTAATATAAATGGATGATATTGCCTGAATATATTAGTATAAATCATTATCATGTAAAGTTAGATTATAACCTAGCCTAGGTGATTATAAACAAAACAGATGAGGTCATAAATTAAATTCATACCTGGATGGGTCCTATTGTCTTTCTTCTGCTCCATGGCTAAAGACCATATCTAGACAGGGCACTGTCATTCTGTAATGAAGTAGGAAACCTCAATCTTTCACCAAGAGTGGGGAAACTGAATGGAGTTCCAATTGCAAGCATGACTGAAAGAAACTAAGTATTTAATATTTATTGATAAGATGATTTAGAAGTAAAAAAGATCTCAAAGGTTATCTAGTAAGCTCCCTTAATTTTAAAGATATATAAACAAAGGTTCTTTTTGCTATATAAGAACAAGAAGTGGTCAACTGATATTCAAGTTGAAATCCTTTATAGCAAAATAAGGACCTCTTTTACTCTTCTATCTCCCCATCTATATACACAAAATATGGGAGTCACTTAGCCCTGATTTGTATGTAGCATTGCCAATTTCAAAGTATAAGTGCTCAGACTGAAAATTTAACAATTAGCTGAACATTTGAGCTGACCCCAACACTCCCATAGCTAAATCCATTTGAAGACCACCTTCCTCAAAAGTCTTAAGATCATAGATTTAAGATATGAAAAAGAACTTAGAGATTATCTTGGCCAACACTCTCATTTTATAGAAGAAAGAGTAAATGATTTTCTCAAGGTCACACAGCAAATTTCAGAGGCAGGAATTAAACACAGGAATTAAATACAATTCTGATATGATATCTACTATACCTTCTCTGTTAGATTTTCAGAATACCAGGCTCAAAGATTGGTATATATATATATTGTCTAATGATATTAAACAAAAGGCCTAAGATGGAAAATCCTGATCTCATGTAAAGACTAACAAACTGCCTTCTGTGGGGAGTTGGGATAAGGAAGCAAGATTGGGGCAAAAATTATAAAATTGAAAATAAAACCTTTCTAAAATTTAAAAAACTCCTGATCCCACTATTGTTAAAATTGAAATTTATTGAAAGTTCATTTTGACACTAATTAGTCTACAAATAGAATTAGCAATATGACAGTTTCACCTTTGACCCCATGCAAGAGGGTTAAGTTATTTATATAGTAAAGGTCATGTCTAATTTAATTAAAATATCTATAAAACATAGATCTAAGGACAGTGTTAATTAGACAGTCAAATAGCACTAGTCCCTCTGGTAGTAATCCCACACTTTATTTAAGTAGAGGCCAGATAGAGTGCAATAATAATAGATAGCATTTATATAGAACTTTAAAGTTCACAAAGTACTTTACAAATATCTCATTTTATTTTCAAGAAACATGGAGAGGTAGGTACTATTCATATTTCGATTTTGCATGTGAGGACATTGAGGCAGAGAAACCTGTGTCCCAGATCACAGGGACTGTATTTAAATTCAGGTTTTCCTAATTCTTAATCTAGTGTTCTATTCCCTATGCCACCTATCTTTCTTTTGGCAATGGAAAAATTTTTCCACTTTTGGGTTTAGGACTCTGAGAATACCATTTTGGTATGAGTTAAATTCTTTAGGAAAATATTATTCTCCTTGGCTGAGAACATGAAAGCCATGTTTAGTTTTGGTCTTAAATCCTCAGGTCAAGTGATAAATTCAAAAATTAGGAGCTTATTATGGAAATACAGACATAATCTTAACCAGAGTAGCACAAATTACCCTATTATTATCTATTTTCATATATATGCATATACAACATATCTAATCAAATAGATTCACACTGTACTTACTGAGAAAATAGAAAAAATTTCATTGGAGTTGAACACATTGTATATTGTACTTATCATAAAGAATCTATAAGGAATCAGAATATATTTCACAATTATACATTTATATTTCTATATTCACAATATTTTACATTTAGTTTACAAAATTCTTCTCCTCACAACAATCTGGAGAAGCTCAAGTTATTTGTTTTACCATTTTACAGATAAAGAAACTAAGCCTTGTAGGTGTTAAATGATCTTGTAGAGGTTATATTGCTCAAAAACCATGGACCAGGAACTAAATCCACATTTTCCATCTCCTTGTAAAATATTGTTTCAATTATTACATGCTTCCTCTCCATATGTTGGTTACTGATAGTGTCTTAAAGTTGGAAGTGTCATTAGAAATCATATATTCAAACTTTCTTACTTTTAACATGAATAAGCCAAGGTCCAGAGTTAAGGTGACTTTCCCAAGATAATACATTTAATATATTAGCAAGCCAGAATGCAAATCCAGGTCTTCTGATTCTAAGGTTTGTGTATTTTCTCATATTTTTAATTGCTACATAAAATTATATAAAATATAATAGACTTGAAATCTGTTCATGTGAAGAGCACAGGTTCTGACTTAAAAAATCCCAAATCAATTATATCTGACCTTTTATCTATTAGCAATCAGAACCATGAAATGAATGAATGAATCATCCACCACTAGAGAAGATGGAAATTCTACCTGTTTTGAATCATACTAAAACTATACAACTCCCCTAAATGTTGTTAAAAACTCATTTTTGTTGTTGTACCATTAATAACAAGACATTGTTTTCTCATTAAATACTAAAACAGAAACTTTCCAGCCTCCTACTTCATTCATTAATTTGTGTCTTTCCCTTTTTTAAGTTGCAGTCATACAGATCACTATCAGACATTCTTATTAATATTAAATATGGTTATTCCAAAATTATTCCTAATTTTATGACTATAGATATAGATATATATATCACTAAAAGAGGTATTAGACTCTTGGAAGTCTCTTACTCCAAAGAAATACAAACTATTACTGTGTGAAAGTAAACTTCTGCTGCTTCTCCTTTTCCTTCTGGCAGTTGTACAGATGACCCTTGTCCAATTGTTGCTTTGACTAATTTCTTAGCTCTCTGTTCTGATTTACAAACCTTCTTCTCTTCTGCTAACAACCACACCTTGTTTTCTACTCATGATCTTCCTCCTTCCTGGTTTACCTGCCCAGTAAGTAGTTCTTATCTATATTACTGCAGCTCATTTGGCTTATGCCTGACTAATCAACAGATCTGACTTTTTAGGTTTCCTCCTGGCATGTTTAATCAAACAGTTTCTCTTATTGGCATTAGACTTACCTAAGTTGTTCAGTTGTTCAGTCATGTTCAATTTTCATTTTTTCCTTCATTAATTTTTTAAATTTTTTAAATTTTATATTATTGTAAAAAAACTTGTGAGAGTAATCATAACCCCCCCCAAAAAATGATAAACTTCAAGAACAGTGAGAGAGAAAAAACTGTACTTTAGTCTGTGTTCAGATTGCAGTGGCTCTGTCTTTGGGATGAGTTGCCTTGTTTATCATAAGTCCACCAAAGAAGTTGCTGCAATATTTTTCCTACAGTTGCTATTACTAGCTGTGTTTCCCTCCACTCTACTCCTTCCCACTCTCATTTTTTCTGTTCTCTCTCTCTCTCCTTTCACCCTGTCCCTGCTAAGAAGTGTTTTTTATCTGAGTACCCTCTCTTCTACCTCATATTCCCTTCTTCACTTCCACCATTCCCTCTTCTCCCATCCCTATTCTCTCATTTTTCTCTAGGGAAAGATCTATTTCTGTACCCTATTAAGTGTGTATGTTATTTCCTCTCTGACCCATTTCTGATGAGAATGAAAGCTCACTCATCCCCCCTCACCTTCCCCCATTCTAGTCCATTGTAAAAGCTTCCTCTTGACTCCTATGTGAAATATCTTAGTCCCTTCTTCCTCTCCTTTCCCTTCCACCCAGTACTTTCCTTTATCACCCATTGACTCCATCTCTTTACTATATTATACCATCATATTTAGCTCCTTTCTGTGCCTTGTCTATATCTGCTCCTAACTATTCTTATGAATTAGAAAGTTCATATGAATTATCAATATCTTCTTCCTATGCAGGAATGCAAACAGTTCAACATCATTAAGTTATTCATAGTTAGTCCTTCTTGTCCTCCCCTTCTATGGTTCACCTGAGTCCTGTACTTGGAAATCAAACTTTCTGTTCAGCTCTGGTTGCTTCAGTAGGAAAGTCTGAAAGTCCCCTTTTTTCATTGAAAGTCTATCTTTTCCTCTGAAAGAGGATGCTCAGTTTTGCAGGGTAGTTGACTCTCAGTTGTAAACCAAGATCTTTGGCCTTCTGGAATGTCATATCAATATAATTGCTGCCAGATCCTGTGTAATCCTGACTATAGAACTACAGTGGTTGAATTGTTAGTTTCTGTCAGTTTTTAGTAGTTTCTCTTATACTTGGGAGTTCTGGAGTTTGGCTATAATATTCCTGGAAGTTTTTCTTTTGGGATCTCTTACAGGAGGTGAGTGGTAAATTCCCTCAATTTCTATTTTACCTTCTGCTTCTAGGATCATGGGGCAATTTTGCTGTATTATTTCTTGAAAAATGAAGTCTAGGCTCTTTTCCTGGTCATGACTTTCAGGTAGCCTAATAATATTTAAATTATCTCTTCTGGATCTGTTTTCAAGGTCAGTTATATTTCCAATGAAATATTACACATTTTCTTCTAATTTGGGGGTATTTTTTGGTACAGTATTATTTCTTCCCAGATTCTCACAAAGTCATCTGCTTCCTTTAGTTCAATTGTGCATTTGAAAGAGTTATTTTCTTTAGAGAGCTTTCTTATCTCCTTTTACAACTGGTCAATTCTGCTTTTTTAAGGTTTTCTTATATTCATTTTCCTTTTGCATTGCTTTAGCCATTTGGCTTCAAATGACTTTTAACATATTTTCTTCAGTATTTTTTTGTATTTCTTTAACCAAGTTGCTGATTTAGTTTTCATGATTTATCTGCATTGCTCTCATTTCTCCTCCCAATTTTTCTTCCACCTCCCTTAATTGTTTTCAGTCTTTTTTGAGCTCACCCATAGCCTGAGCCCATTTTCTATTTCTCTTGGAGGTTTTGGATACAGAAGTTTTGATTCTGTCATCATCTGAGTATGTATTTTGGTCCTTTATGGGACCAAAGTGATTTTCTATGGTCAGATTCTTCTTTTTCTGTTGTTTGCCCATTTATTCAGTCTATGACTGATTTACCCCACTCCCAAGGCTTTGGGGTGTTTAGGACAATCTACAGGGGTCTTAATTCCTCCAAGGTCTTATGAGAGGCTTCAGCCCTCACCTCTTCCCTGGAACTGTGAGGATGGTCCCTGACTGGCTATCTTATTGTGGAAGCCCAAACTGCAACCTGGAGCTGAGTATGGGCAGTTGAGTTCTGCCCCAGGGAGAACAGAGAGATTTATGCAGTCTCCTCCAACCCCCTTACTGTCTATGGGTTGAGAGCTCTGGATGTGCTGGGTGGCTCTACAGACTCCCTAATATGGGTCTGGTTCCTCGCTCACTCTGGTATGGCAGAAGTCTCTCACCACCTCTTCTGGCTGTTCCTGATGATTAAACCACCCCCTCTACCATGGACTGAGACATCCAAGCCAGGTGGACTGCACTGTGGATGCAGCTGCTGAGGCTTTTTCCAACCCCCCCCCATCCCAGTGGAACAGACCTATTCCAGAGATATTCTAAGCTGTCTTTGACTGATAGATTTTATCACTCAGGGTTCAGGTTAGGGTTAGGTTAGGGTTAGGATGGGGTTAGATTAGGGTTAGGGTGTGGGTTAGGTTTAGGGACAGTCTTTCTGCAGACTCTGCCCCTCTTGATTTTGGCTAGTCATAATTTGACAGTTTTTGGTGTTTTGGGGGGCATGAGTTTAAAGGAATTCCTGCCTTCACACTGCCATCTTGTCTCTTCCCCAGTAATGTTCAGTTTTCATGATCCATGGACCATAGCAATCCTGGCCCTTCTATCTTCCATTTTCTCTCCAAGTGTATTCAAATTCGTCTGACCTCAATGCATTCTCAGACTATGTCTATAAAGATTTTGTACACTGCACTACTAAGATTGTAGCTTCAAAAGACTTTTTACCAGTGTGACCTTTTGCACAAAAAAATTTATAACAACTTTTGTTGCAATAGCAAAAAATTGAAAATTGAAGAAATTCCAGCATTTGAGGAATGACTGAACAAGTGCATTATTATGAAAAAATACGATTGTGGTATAAGTTACTTCCTGAAATACCTGGAAAGATTTACATGTACTGATGCAAAATGAAATATGCAGAACCAAGAGAACATTGTACACAGTAACAGCAATATGATATGATGGTGAACTTATTTTTCTCAGTAATACAATGATCTAAGGTATTTCTAAAGGACTCATGATGAAAAAGTGCCATCCATCTCTGGATGGAGTCTGTATGCAGATCAAAGCATGCTTTTTAAAAATTGCATTTTTCTTACAGTTTTTATCCATGTTTTCTTTTATAATGTGTTTTGCATGAAATCAACTAACTAAAAAATTAAACTAAAAACTAATTAAAAATAAATTGTTTGCCTTCTCAATGAAGCAGGGAGAAGGAAGGAGAGAAATTCGAATTCAAAACTAGAAACAACTGTCAAAAATATTTGCATGAAATTGGAAAATAGGCATATGAATTAGTAACTGCTGTCCATAGTAATCTTATTAGAATGTCATTTGTGAGATTTTTTCCTTGTCAAATGATATACTCCTCCACTTTGAGATATATTGGGAAATGATCACCTGAAACTTTCAAAATTGGGTTGCACACATTTGTGTTTTTTAACACAGCTACTGGTCCCAATTTCATCCTCTTAAGTGCCACTTTCACTTTCTCAATCACACATTGGGCATTAAGATCTTTGGGTCCAGATATAATTATTCCAATAAAACTAATGAAAACAATAGATAACTATAGAAATAAAGTTATATTTTTGTCATTTTTTTCTATTGGTTATATTATCAGTTTTGTTTATAAATACTCTTGGAATGATCCTATGATATTATTTGGATTTCATCCCATATTAATATTCAGTGAACTCCTTATTCCTGCACTATATTTATTTTTGAGGTAATACTGTTGGCAATATCATGCCATCATACTTTCATCATGAGTCCTTGAAATTGTCTTGGATCACTGTATTTCTCAAAATAACCAAGTCTGTCACTGTTGATCATCATTACAATGTTCATAGTGATTCTTCAAACTCTTCTCATTTCTTCCTATATCAATTCATACATATTTTTCCATATTTTCAGAACCCACTCCCTTGTCATATCTTATAACATAATAGTATCTAATCACAATCATGTACCATAATTCATTCTTCCATTTTCCAGTTGATGAGCATATACTCAGTCTCCAATTCTTTGCTACCACAAAAAAGAGCTACTATAAATATTTTTGTACATATGCATTCTTTTCCTTCTTTTTTGATCTTTGTGAGATACAGACTTTGTAGAGAGTATTATTGAGTCAGTTCAATATTTTGTTTATATTTGAGAGATGAGTTACGTTAATTTATTGTAAAACTATTGACATGAGACCACATGTATCATCTTCCTATGCAGAAATATAAACAATTTAACTCTAAGACTTTATGATTACTCTTTCATGTTTCCCCTTTTTATATTTTTCTTAGGTCTTCCATTTAAATGTCAAATTTTTGATTCATCTCTGATCTTTTCATCAGGAATAATTGAAAGTCCTCTATTATATTAAATGCCCAGATTTTCCCTGGAAAGATTAAATTCATTTTTGCTGGGTAGGTTATTCTTTATTGTAATCCTGTTTCCTTTGCCTTTCAGATTTCATATCCCAAATTCTTTGCTCCTTTAATGTGGAGGCTTCTAAATCTCTTGTGATTCAGAATGGGACTTCATGATATTTGAATTGCTTTTTTCCAACTCCTTCAAAGATTTTCCTCTTTGACATTTGAGCTCTGGAATTTGGCTGTAATGGTCCGAGGAGTTTTATTTGGTGATTTCTTTCAAAAAGAGATTGGTTATAAAAGCACTTTTCCTTGAAAATTTCTTGTAATTTAATGTTTTGATTAAATCAATCATGGCTTTCAGGTACTCCAAATATTCTTAAATTATCTCTCCTCTTGCGTTTTCCAGCTTAGTTATCAGTTCTTTGAACATTAAAATATTTCATATTTCTTCTATTTTTTTCATTCTTCTAACTTTTTTGATGTCTCATAGAATTGTCAACTTCTGCTTGCTCAATTGTATTTTTATTTTTTTCAATTTATTTTTCTATGAAAGTTTTTCCACATTCATCTACATGCATACTTATAAGTTACATAATTTCTTCCCACCCTCCCTTCCCATCACCCTCCCCTCAACAGAAAACAGTTTGGTGAACATTATGCATATGCATTTGTGTTTAACATGTTTACAAATTAGTCATTTTCTGTATGATGAATTAGTAGTAGGGGGAAAGAAAAAAAAAACATGAGATAGGAAGGAAAAACATAAGAGAAATTTTTAAAAAGTGAACATAGAGTGCCTTCAGATTCTATGCTGTTTTTGTGCTTTTTTTTGTTTTGCTTTTTTTATGTTGTTTATCTTCTTCTGGATGTGGATAATATTGTCCATAACAGGTCTCCCAGGAATGCCCTAGCTCTCTGAGCTGCATCCATCAAAGTTGATCAATTTACAATGTTGTTGATATTCACAATGTTCTCTCTCTCTCTCTCTCTCTCTCTCTCTCTCTCTCTCTCTCTCTCTCTCTCTCTCTCTCTTGTTTTCACAAGGCAATGATTTGCCCAGGGTCTTAAGGAAAGTATTTTATGTCTGAGACCAGATTTGAACTCAAATTCTCTTGACTTGAGAGGCAATGCTCTATCCGTTGCACAACCTAGCTGCCCCTACAATGTTCTCTTGGTACTACTCCCTTTACTCAGCATCAGTCCCTGTAATTTGCTCCATGCTTCTCTAGAGTCTGACCATTCATGGATTCTTATAGAACAATAACTTGTTCAGCCATTCTTCAGTTATTGGGCATCCCTTCAATTTCCATTTTTTTTGACATTACAAAAAGTGCTGCTATAAATATTTTGGAATATGTGATGTTTTTCCCATTTTTTATGATTTCTTCTTAATAGAAACCTAGTGTTGGTATTGTTAATTCTAATTTTAAAGGAAATATTTTCTCCAGAGAGGTTTTTGTACCTCTTTCTACATTTTGCCAATTCTACTTTTAAGGAGTTCTTTTCTTCATTGAATTTTTGTACCTCCTTTTCCATTTCACTAATTCTGTTTTTTAAGGAATTCTCTTCAGTGGATTTTTGTACCTCATTTACCAAACTGTCAATTCTCTTTTCATAATTCCTTTGTCTCACTCTCATTAATTTTCCCTGTACCTCTCATCTCTTTGATTTTTTTTATTAGGAATTCTTGCTGTCCTTAGGTTCAATTAGCATTTTTCTTTAAGACTTTTTTTATAGACCTTTCACATCTTCTTGGTTTATGTCTTGATCTCCCCTTGGTAGTGTTTTAAAGTCAAATTATTATTTTTTACATATTTTCCCATTCTGTTTCTTCATCTTGTATTTATGTTAAAGTTCTCCTAGTTATGTGGAGGTACTGTCCCTAGCTTCAAGGTTTTTTTTGTACTGTTCTTTTCAGAACTAGTTCTGAAGAGGTCTACAAGTTTTGAGTACTTCAAAGGTAGGGTGATCCTGGGAGAGGTGGTATCACTGCTCTTCTGATCTGTACTCTGGTCTTTTGTAAGGAAGAGCCCCTGGTTCCCTGCAGCCACAGTTATTAGCTCTTTAGAACCCTATGACCAGGGCTCCTGCTTCCTTATGACTGACCACCAGCACTCCTTTCTGCCCTGAAACTGGGACCCAGAAGTATATATGGTCAATTGGGTTGTCAATCAGCACCAGCCAGCTTCCAGTGCCACTAAATGTTCTCCTATATATTTCTCACCAGCTGTCCAACATACATACTGTATCTGAGCTTAGAGTACCTGAATCTGTTGGCTACTGGGGCTAGTAAATATGTAGACTCTGGACAAGCTTCCACCTCAACTGTTACAGACTTTTCCTACAAAACTTTTAAGCTAACCTAGGCCATAAAAATCTCACCCCATCCTTTTGTTGGCTCTGCTAATCCAAATTTTGATTTGACTTGTTTTTTTTAAGTCATTTGGAGGGAAAAGCTGGGAGAGTTCACCTGAGTACTTTTCCCTAATCTGGCATCTTAGGTTTGTCCCCTCCATGCCTTTTCTGAAAAATAAATAGTTCACCAAACAAAATAAAATAATTGCAAATCCATCCTGATCTCTCTGACCTCAACTCTTGAGCTTCCTCAACAATCCCATCACCAGCAGCACCACAAAGTTAAAAATGGTTCCTAGTCCACAGTAGGTACAGAAGAACATTAAAAACAAACACAGTAATACAAATTTTATAGCACTGTGACTACAGTATTTTCATGGCTAACTGAATTTTTTGTTTATGCAACTTGAATAATAGTATGGGTTTTTTAAAAAAACATTAGAGAGTATCTGAATTAGATTCAAGTATATATATATATATATATATATATATAAACATTGAACATTTTTATTTAGGAACATAAATTGTGAAATTCAATATAAATAAGAGAGACAGCATAGTGTAGTGAAGAAAAGGATAGACTTGGAGTCAGAATGAACTTGGAACAAATTCTGTTTCTAACAAATATTAACTATGCACACCTGAAGAAAGCTCCCAGTTTCTCAGTGCTCAAGGCAATTATCTAACATTATAAACTAAGAGAATATCTAGGAGTAAATTATCTAAGAGTAACTAAGAGTGTAACTAGAATAATTTCTTCTATATATTAGGAGTTGGATTTTAAGCAATAGTATGCTCCCCAGCTCATTAAAATCAGAGGTTCCAGTACTCTTGAAATTGATCAGTCTATTTATTTATTATTTATAAACTTGATTGTATATATATATATATATATATATATATATATGCAAAAATCTCAATAAGTTACTCTGTGAGTTACAAATGATTTGCCCATCTTCATCAATACTCTAGATAATAGTGTGCTAATCTTTGAAATGGGTAATCTTTGTCAAAGAAAGGATACTTTTTGACTAGACGATAGCAATTTTTCAAGTAAATATTTTGTTCATTATACCTTACTATATTCAATTTTTAAAATGGGGACTAAACCTAATTCGCATTTTCCATTATAAAATTTTAAATTCTATATTTGTAACATAAGACTTTTGTTGAAATTTAAAATTGATTAATAAATAAGATGAAAACTGATTTCAAAGATTCATATATATATATTTTTTTCCTTTTTTAGACAATGGATAGTTAAATTGGTAATGTGAAATAGCAGTTTTCCCTTAAAGGTCCTGAGGGACCACCAAGATGGCAGAGTATAGGCAGGAATTCCCACAAGTTCTCCCCCAGACCACTCCAAATACCTTTAAAAATGACTCTAATCAAATTCTAGAGTGGCAGGACTTAAAAAAAGGCTGAGTGAAACAATTTTCCAGCTCAAAACAACTGGATGATCTGTGGGGAGGGTCTATTTAACCAGGGTTAGAAAAGGTGTACAGCACAGACTGGCACTGTCAGAGCAAACCAGCTCCAGATATCCAGGAATAGACCACAGGATGCCTGGGTCCCTGAGGGCACCTGAGTCCATAGCAGTGCTCACAATTTCCAGATTTCTCAGTACAGTATCTATGCTCTCCCTGAGGCTTTGCCCATACTCAGATCTAGGTTGAAGTCTGGGACCCCAGTCTCAGGAAAAGGAGCTTTATTGACATAGCAGAACAGGGACCCTCCTCACAGTTCTAGGGCAGAAGGGAGTGCTGTGGTCATTCACAGACCAGCGTACAGGCAAGAGAGCAGTCAGAGTCTCTCATAAGACTTTGATGAAATTGAGATCCCTGGGGCATCCCTGAAAACAGCTCAAAAAACATGAAAAGCTTGGGACAGTGTGTCCTCCATCCTGGAAGAAGAGCCTTATCTTAACCAATAGTTAAAATCAAGTCATAGGTTGGGGAAATGAGCAAAAGAACAGAAGAAAAAAATTCAAGCACAAATAATTACCTGTTCTTATGGAGGGTGTACTTATATACTTAGAAGATAATGAAGTCAAGGTGTCTATATCCAAAGCCTGCAAGAAAAATATGAATTGGTCTCATGCTATGGAAGAACTCAAAAAATATTTTGAAAACAAAGTAAGGGAGGCAGAGAAAAAATTGAGAAGAGAAATGAGAGTGATGCAGGTAAATTGTGGAAAACAAGTCAGCAATTTGGTGAAGGAATACAAAAAATACTAAAGAAAATAACATATTAAAAACCAGTTTAGGTCAAATGAACAAAGCAGTCCAAAAATGTCAAGAGGAGAAAAATGCCTTTAAAAAACAGAATTGACCAGATGGAAAAGAAGATACAAAAGCTCTCTGAAGAAAATAATTTCTTCAAATGTAGAAAGGAGCTAAGGGAAGTGGATGATTTTATGAAAAATCAAGAAACAATGAAGCAAAACTAAAAGAAAGAAAAAACTAGAGGAAAATGTGAAATATCTCATTGGAAAAACAATTGACCTGGAAAATAAATCCGGAGAGATTATTTAAAAAGTATTGAAGAGACAGCTAGTGGATAGAATATCAGCCCTGGAATCAGGAGGACTTGAGTTCAAATGCAGTCTCAGATATTTAATAATTGTCTGTGACCTTGGGCAAGTCACTTAACCTCATTGCCTTAAATAAAATTAAAAAAAGAAAGAAAAAAAATTTTAAAAATTATCTGAATACCTCCAGGTCATGACTTTAAAAAGACTTCATTTTTCAAGAAATTCTCCAGGAAAATTGCTCTGATATCCTAGAAATTGAGGAAATACACCAATCACTTCCTGAAATAAATCCCAAAATGAAAACTACCAGGAATATTATAACCAAATTTCAGAACTCCCAAGTCAAGGAGAAAATATTATAAGCAGCTAGAAAGAAACAATTTAATTATGATGGCAATACAGTCTGGCTTACTCAGAATTTGGCAAGTTCTACATTAAGGACTCATAGGGCATGGAATATAATATTCCAGAAGGCAAAATAGCTTGAATTACAGCCAAAATAAACTATCTAGCAAAACTAAATATACTCTTTCAGGGCAAAAGATGAACATTTAACATAACAGGAGACTTTCAAACATTCCTGATAAAATGACCAGAGTTGAACAGAACATTTGATCTCCAAATACAGGTCTCAGGTTAAACATAGAAAAGGTGGATAGGAAGGACAAATCATGAGGGACTTAATGATATTGAACTCCTTGTATTCCTGCCTGGGAAGATAACACTGATGACTCCTATGAACCTTCTTATTTATTGGGGCAGGTAGAAGGAGAATATATAGACAAGGCTCAGGAGGGAGCTGAATATGAAGGTATAATATGTTATCAAGATAAAGTTGGTAGGATAGAAAGGAATGTACTGGAAGAAAGGGAGAGGGGACATAGAATGGAGTAAGTTAATTATATAAAAGAGACAAGGAAAAGCTTTTGCAATGGAGTAGAAGAGGGGTGGTGAGTGAGCCTTTACTCTCATCAGAAGTGGTTCAGAGATAAAAATAACACACTCAACGGGGTATAGAAATCTCTTACTCTAGAGGAAAATAGGGGACATAAGAGATAGGAGAAAGGAATGGGGGGGTGGAAGGGAAGTACGTGATAGAAGAGAGGGAAGATCTTGGGAGAGAGTAGTCAGATATAACACACTTGAGGAGGGACAGGGTTAAAGGACAGAAAAAATAGAGTAAATGGGGGTGGAAGAATAAGAAATACAGCTAGGAATAGCAATTGTGAGAAAAAGATTTGAGCAATTTTTGGATCAACTTATGATAGAGAATGCTATCTGTCTCAAAGAAAGTGCTGATGGTGCCTGAAACACACATTTTTTTTCCCTCACTTTATTTTTCCTTGATGTTTCTCTTTCTTAAGTTTCTTACTTCTCTTTCTTATGTTTACTTTTGCAATATGACTATTATAGTAATGTGTTTCATGGATATACACATTTTTAACCTATATCAAGTAACTTGCCTTCTCAATGAGGAGGGGGGGAGGAAAGAAGAGAATTTGAAACTGAAGGTTTTGGAAGAAAATAATGAAAGTTGCTTATAATTGAGGTAAATAAATAAATTAAAATTTAAAAATTATTGCTCATAATCTTTTTATGCCATAATTATTTCTGGTATCATTTTTCTCAACATTAAGTCCATTTCTTATAAGAAAAGAAAAATAGATAAGTGACAACCTCTAAAATGAAAATGTTATGCTTTTTGTCTTATGCTTTTCTATTTTGAATTAGGAAGAGGATTTCTGTTTAAGTAGTCTAGTGGTATTTTACAAAGTTCTTATCCTAGATTTTTTTTTGTTTTGTTCATTCTATATAAATCCATACAAATAGTACTATTTTATTTTGAATCCTTTAATTAGTTATTTTTAGCTATTTCCTAGAGTTGACCAATAATGTGCTAGTATTTCTGTGTTGCCTCACTCCCCCTCCCCAACATAAGCTTATTTTTTTTTTACAATAAGTTGTATTTGATGGTTGGCTATGTAGAAAAACTCCTGTGACTTTTAAATGGGAATTATTATATTATCATTAGTGATTTGGTACATGTGTTAATACTTTTTTACAAGCAAACAACTTTTTAATAAATAATTACAAATGTCAAATAGCATGACTTGAGAAAATAATTGGGTATTAAACCTAAAAAACCCTAAAAGAATCCTAATTTGTGATTTAAATATTCCATTTCTGGAACCATACATTTAGTTGAAAACAATTATAAATTGACAAATAGTCATCTTGTCCTAATTATCCACAGTATCTACAATTTGTTTTTGTTTTTCTGGACTATACTCAGATAATTACCTGTTTTCACAAGAATAGATAAATCTATATACAGAAAATATCAAAACAATAAATCCATCCAACTCAGTCTTTTTTCTCTACTGCCACCTATTGTACATTGACAGACAAGTGAATAACATATATAATAAAATTTTCTTTTTTAAGCTTCTTACAGTTTAAATTAAATTAAATTATGACTGAAAACATAATATCACAATATTAATAGGAACTTTAAAAATGTAACAGAAAATTTACTACTTAAATGCCTATCAAATATTTCATTAAATCAATGTATTTTTAACATTTTATATGAAATGAGTTGATGATCTAATCCAAGCAAATGCAATTCTATTTGAACCCATGATAACAAAGTCAAAATATGAAATTGAAATGACATCATCTTTATTTTAAGGAGAGTATATGGAAAAATTAAGTTTCTTTATGCTAAAACTATGACATATCTTGCTGTCCCTCTCAGACTTATCTTATATAGTTTAACTTTCATGAGGTACAACTTGAGATTAGTGAAAAAGATGATTAATTTGATTCAAAAATTTTGCATTATTATATAACAGATTTTCAACTATATATTAAATATCTTAGGGGAAAATATTTTTAAAATAAGTTTAAAAACTTAGAAAATGTTTAACCTTGTATCAAAGGGCTAGCTCACCTCTTAAAACAATTCTATTTTTTTATTTCACATCTAACTTCTTCCTATATTTCAGGAATATTTTCTATCCTAATAGAACTCTAAGGTGAGGGGTATTTTCATTTGTATCTTTTTATTCATCCCTTAGCACATAGTGAATGCTTAATATATGTATGTGAAATTTGATTGAATTGAACAGCAATTTGCCTTATGCACTTTAAATTATAGCCAAATTTGGCTTATTAGTATTCACAGAATATGAAATTCTATCATCTGCTTTTTTGCCTTTCCACATGCTCTCCCATAGTTGCTCCCTCCCACATCTCCAATGAAATCACATACATATCTGTATTTGTCTGTATGCATGTATGTGTGTATTATATGTGTGTGTGTTATCTTCAACTCAGGCAATTAAAGTTCACCTTAGGAAGTACTTGGAATAGAAAACTATTCCTGCAACAACTAATTATTTGAACACTCTTCCTCCTTCAGGGAACAAGTAGTCAGCTGAATCTATGGTTTCATTCCCATGGTTATTCAAAAATTCAGATCACAATTCAACCATCTTATAAAGTTACTGAATGATTTTTTTTCAAGAGTTCACCAATAGTGATACATTCAGTGATCTAGAGAATATCCTACATTTCTCTTCATAATACAAACATATTAGTTAGATAAACATGTGAGTTTTCCCTTAGACTCACCATGCAACCATCCCATCTCCCTTTTCTTTTTCTTCTTTTTTTAACCTATTTTTTTCCTCAAAAGGCAATGGGGTTAAGTGACTTGCCTAAGGTCACACAACTAGGTAATTATTGAGTGTCTGAGGTCATATTTGAACCAGGTCCTCCTGACTCCAGGGCTGGTACTTTATCCACTACACCACCTAGCTGCCCCCTCCATCTCCCTTTTGAACATATATATTTCTTGAAAGATATTCTTTACTCGAATTCTTTATCAGATTGCTTATGTTATTACATGCTATATATTGCAGGCTGTTTACATATACCATCTTCCTTGTCCTTATTATGATATTTAATTTTGATTTCTCAAGAATTTAATATTCCAAACTCATATTCATATAGAAATACTACAAGAATATTGGTGTTAAAATATTAGCTTTCATTTCAGAGGGAAAAAATGAGTTCATTTTCAATCACCTACAGACAATTAACTCACTTCTTTTCTCCTTTTTAATTCTAGATCCATCTCCTTATCATTTTCAACTACCCCAACATATACTGAAGGATTTGATCTATAATTTGTTCATCTAATTATATTACATAGTCTAAATAATAAAAAATTCCTCATCTTCTAAGTTTTCCTAAGTAGTTAGCTAAACCATACTCCTCAGAGTAGTGATGGATATTGCCCTAAAGGCTCTACAATTTTAATTAAAGTAGAATAAAGTCATCTACAAGAATGACTATATGGAGGAACTTAATACCTACAAATATACCAAGCTAAGCTCAAACTATATGGTTCTCCTTCATGATACAAGTGCCTGGCTCTGAAAAATATATTTTCCCTTATTTAGACATCATTTATATTTAATAAGAAAATTTTTAATAGTAAAATTTCTGTCACTATATCTTTCAAAGAATTTTGGAAAACTTTTAAGTATGCATGGGAAATACGTTCTTGAAGGAGGGATCGTAAAGTCACATTTTGCCTTAATATGACAATATTTAAAAAAAAACATTAAACACTTCAGGATCTTGTATTATCTACACCTTTGAGACAAGTAGGTCATATGAAAGGTTGTTATTGTAGTTGTTGTTCTTATTTATCAGTATTAATTAATACATTTCAATAGTAATATCTCCTTTTTTATTAATTTTTATTAAAGATATTATTTGAGTTTTACAATCTTCCCCCCAATCTTACTTCCCTCCCCCCCCCCCCACGGAAAGCAATCTGGCAGTCTTTACCTTGCTTCCATGTTGTACCTTGATCCAAATTGTGTGTGATAAGAGAGAAATCATATCCTTAGAGAAGAGACAAGAATTCTAAGAGGTAACAAGATCAGACAATAAGATATCTTTTTCCTAAATTAAAGGGAATAGTCCTTGAACTTTGTTCAAACTCCACAGCTCCTTATCTGGATACAGATGGCACTTTCCTTTGCAGACAGCCCAAAATTGCTCCCGATTGTTGCACTGATGGAATGAGTAAGTCCCTCAAGGTTGACCATCGCTCCCATGTTGCTATTAGGGTATACAGTGTTTTTCTGGTTCTGCTCATCATACTCAGCATCAGTTCATGCAAATCCCTCCAGGCTTCCCTGAAATCCTGTCACTCCTGATTTCTAATAGAACAATAGTTTTCCATGACATACATATACCACAGTTTGCTAAGCCATTCCCCAATTGAAGAACATTTATTTGATTTCCAATTCTTTGCCACCACAAACAGGGTTGCTATGATAAATATTTTTGTACAAGTAATGTTTTTACCCTTTTCCTTCATCTCTTCAGGACATATACCCAGTAGCAGTATTGCTGGGTCAAAGAGTATGCACATTTTTGTTGTGCTTTGGGCTTAGTTCCAAATAGCTCTCCAGAAGGGTTGGATGAGTTCACAGCTCCAACAACAGTGTAATAGTGTCCCAGATTTCCCACAACCCTTCCAAAAATGATCATTATCCTTTCTGGTCATATTGGCCAATCAGAGGTGTGAGGTGGTACCTCAGAGAAGCTTTAATTTGCATTTCTCTAATAATTAATGATTTAGAGCATTTTTTCATATGGCTATGAATTGCTTTGATCTCCTCATCTGTGAATTGCCTTTGCATATCCTTTGACCATTTGTCAATTGGGGAATGGCTTTTTTGTTTTAAAATATGACTCAGTTCTCTGTATATTTTAGAAATGAGTCCTTTGTCAGAATCATTAGTTGTAAAGATTGTTTCCCAATTTACTACATTTCTTTTGATCTTGGTTACAGTGGTTTTATCTGTGCAAAAGCTTTTTAATTTAATGTAATCAAAATCATCTAATTGGTTTTTGGTGATGTTCTCCAACTCTTCCTTAGTCATAAACTGCTCCCCTTTCCATAGATCTGACAGATAAACTAGTCCTTGATCTTCTAATTTGCTTATAGTATTGTTTTCTATGTCTATGTCCTGTAACCATTTGGATCTTATCTTGGTAAAGGGTGTTAGGTGTTGGTCTAATCCAAGTTTCTTCCATACTAACTTCCAATTATCCCAGTAGTTTTTATCAAAGAGGGAGTTTTTATCCCAATGGCTTGACTCTTTAGGTTTATTAAACAGCAAATTACTATACTCGTCTCCTGCTTTTATACCTAGTCTATTCCACTGGTCCACCACTCTATTTCTTAGCCAATACCAAACAGTTTTGATGACTGATGCTTTATAATATAATTTGATATCAGGTAGGGCTAAGCCACCTTCTTTTGCACTTTTTTCCCATTAAGCTCCTGGCAATTCTTGACTTTTCTATTTCTCCATATGAATTTACTTACAATTTTTTCAAACTCATTAAAGTAATTGTTTGGAATTTTGATGGGTAGGGCACTAAACAGATAGTTTAGTTTTGGTAGAATTGTCATTTTTATTATATTAGCTCTACCTATCCATGAGCAGTTGATATTTGCCCAGTTATTTAAATCTGATTTAATTTGTGTAAAAAGTGTTTTATAATTGTTTTCAAAAAGTTTCTGAGTCTGTCTTGGCAAATAGACTTCCAAGTATTTTATATTGTCTGAGGTTACTATGGATGGGATTTCTCTTTCTAGCTCTTCCTGCTGTATCTTGCTAGACATATATATAGAAAAGTTGAGGATTTACGAGGGTTTATTTTATAACTTGCCACTTTGCTAATATTGCTAATTGTTCCAGTAGTTTTTTGGATGATTTCTTGGGATTCTTTAGGTAGACCATCATGTCATCTGCAAAGAGTGAGAGTTTTGTCTCTTCCTTCCCAATTCTAATTCTTTCAATTTCTTTTTCTTCTCCAATTGCTGAAGCTAACATTTCTAATACAATATTGAATAGTAGTGGTGATAATACACACCCTTGTTTCACCCCTGATCTTAATGGGAATGCCTCTAGCCTCTCCCCATTGAATATAATGCTTGTTGATGATTTCAGATACTGCTAATTATTTTAAGCAACAGTCTATTTATTCCTACACTCTCTAGTGTTTTTAATAGGAATGGATGCTGCATTTTGTCAAAAGCTTTTTCAGCATCTATTGATAGGATCATTTGATTTCTGATATATTTGTTGTTGATATAATTGAGTATACTAACAGTTTTCTTAATATTGAACCAACCCTGCATTCCTGGAATAAATCCTACTTGATCATAATGTATTATGCTGGTGATAACTTGTAATTGTTTTGCTAAGATTTTATTTAAGATTTTTGTATCTATATTCACCAGGAAAATAGGTGTATAATTTTCTTTCTCTGTTTTAACTCTTCCTGGTATAGGTAACAGTACCATATTGGTTTCATAGAAAGAGTTAGGCAGAGTTCCATCTTTTCCTATTTTTCCAAAGAGTTTATATAGAATTGGAACCAATTGTTCTTTAAATGTTTGGTAGAATTCACTTCTGAATCCATCAGACCCTGGAGATTTTTTTTAGGGAGTTCAATGATGGCTTGTTGAATTTCTTTTTCTGAGATAGGGTTGTTTAGGTATTTAATCTCTTTGTCATTTAACCTGGGCAACTGATATTTTTGTAAATATTCATCCATTTCACTTAGATTATCAAATTTATGGGCATAGAGTTGGGCAAAATAATTTTGAATTATGACTTTAATTTCCTCCTCATTGGTGGTTAGTTCACCTTTTTCATTTATGATACTAGTATTTTGGTTTTCTTCTTTTTTTTACTCAAATTGACCAGAGGTTTATCAATTTTATTGGTTTTTCATAATATCAACTTTTGGTTTTATTTATTAATTCAATATTTTTTATTTCAATTTTATTAAATTCTCATTTAATTTTTAGAATATCTAATTTGGTATTTAATTGAGGATATTTGATTTGTTCTTTCTCTAATTTTTTTAGTTGCATGTTTAGGTCATTGATTTCCTCTTTCTCCAATTTATTCATGTAAGCATTTAGAGCTATAATATATCCCCTGATAGTCACTTTGAATGAATCCCATAGGTTTTGGTATGTTGTTTCATTATTATCATTATCTAGGATAAAATGGTTAATTCTTTCTATAATTTATTTTTTGGTCCACACATTTTTTAAAATGAGGTTATTCAGTTTCCAATTTGTTCTGGGTCTATATCTCCTTGGCCCAGTATTGCATATGATTTTTATTGCATTGTGATCTGAGAAAGATGTATTCACTATTTCTGCCTTTCTGCAGTTGATCATTAGGTTTTTATGCCCTAGTACATGGTCAATTTTTGTATAAGTTCCATGTACTACAGCAAAAAAGGTATATTCCTTTCTATCCCCATTCAGTTTCCTCCATAGGTATACCATATATATTTTTTCTAACAATCTGTTTACCTCCTTAACTTCTTTCTTGTTTATTTTATGATTCAATTTATCTAGATCTGAGAGTGGGAGTTTGAGGTCTGCCACTAGTAGAGTTTTGCTATCTATGCCTTCCTGTAGTTCTTTCAGCTTCTCCTCTAAGAATTTGGGTGCTGCCCCACTGGGTGCACATATACATATATACATATATATATATATATATATATATATATATATATTCAGTATTGAAATGACTTTATTGTCTATGGTACCTTTTAGCAGGATAATGTTTCCTTCCTTATCTCTTTTAATGCTATTTTTGCTGCTGCTTTGTATGAGACAATGATTGCTACCCCTGCTTTTTTTTATTTCAGCTGAAGCAAAATATATTTTGCTCCAACCTTTTACCTTTACTCTATATGTATCTCTCTGCTTCAAATGAGTTTCTTGTAAGCAGCATATTGTAGAATTCTGGTTTTTAATCCACTCTGCTATTTGCTTTCGTTTTAAGGGAGAATTCATCCCATTCACATTCAAAGTTATGATTAATAATTCTTTATTGCCCTCTGTACTATCTTCCCTTTGTTTGTATTTCCCCCCTTTCCCCCTTTATCCATATTCCCCAGTATTTTGTTTCTGAATACTACTCCCTTCAGTGTGTTTGCCCTCCTATATCAACCCTCCCCTTTCTTGCCACTTTCCCTTTTTCCCTTCCCTTCCTTTTGTTATTTCCCCTTTTCCCCCACTCCCCATCCCTTTCTCTGTTCCCCCTCCCTTTTCCCCTTTTAATACTTGAAAGGTTAGATGTTTTATAAGTTAACTGAGTATGTGTAGGTTAACTTTAAGCCAATTCTGATGAGAAGAAGATTCAGGTGTTTCCTCATCTGTTCCCTTCTTCCCCTCTAATGCCATAGGTTTTTTGTACCTCTTAGTGTAATGAGATTTACCCCATGCAATCCCCTCCCTCCTCCCATCTCTTTCCTGTCCCCCTTTTTAAGGAGGTAGTGTTTTTTAGATCATTCTGTCTAAGTCATAGAAAATTCTGAGTGTCTGTCCCTTCTACTTCAGTATATTCTATCGAATAGAGTCAAAATTCCTGAGAGTTATTAGGGTCTTTCTCCCAAGTGGGGTTAAAGTCAGTTACATCTCTTTAGATAGCAGTCTCATGGATAGGTTATGAATATCCATCATTTCTGGCTAGGTATATTCTCTCTGTTAGAGATACAATTCTCAAGATTTCTGAGAATTTTTTTTCCCCATGCGGGGATATAGCCAGTTTCAACTTACTGGATAGCATTTTTTTTTCCTTTTACCGCCCCCCCCCTTTTTTTTTACCTTTTCATGTGTCTCCTGAACCTCCTGTTTGATGTCCAAATTTTCTGTTTAGCTCTGGTCTTTTTATCAGAAATTTTTGGAATTCTACCATTTCTTTAAATGTCCATCTTTTTTCCCTAGAAGAGAAGGCTCAGGTTTGTGGGAAAATAGATTCTTGGCTGCATTCCAAGCTCCCTTGCTCTTCGAAATATCTCATTCCGGGCCCTTAGATCCCTTAATGTTGATGCAGCCAGGTCCTGCATGATCCTTACTGTGACTCCTTGATATTTAAATTGTTTCTTTCTGGCTGCTTGCAGTATTTTCTCTTTTATCTGATAGTTCTGGAGTTTGGCCACAACATTCCTTGGTGTTTTCATTTTAGGATCTTTTTCTGGTGGGTATCGATGTACTCTTTCAATAACTACTTTGCCCTCATATTCCATGATATCAGGGCAGTTTTCCATCACTAGATCCTGTTATATTAAGTCCAGGATTTTTTTCTCTTCAATTTTTTCAGGAAGTCCTATAATTTTCAGGTTGCCCCTCCTCGATCTATTCTCAAGTTCAGGGGTTTTGTTGATGAAGTATTTTACATTTTCTTCTATTTTTTTCTATTTTTTGGTTTTGTTTAACTGATTCTTGCTGTCTCATGGAGTCATTAGTTTCTGTAGACTCCATTCTTTCTTGGGGAGAGGAATTTTCATCATTAACCTTTTGCAACTCCTTTTCCAATTGGTCAATTGTACTTTTGAAAGAGCTTTCCATTTGACCAATTGAGGTTTTGAGAGAATTATTTTCTTCTTGCATTTGCCCAATTGAGGATCTGAGAGATTTAGTCTTCTTTTGTATTTGTCCAATTGTACTTTCTAAGGTTTTCTTTTCTTGTTGCAAGGTATTAATTGTCTCTCCCAAATTTTTAATCTCCTTCCTTATTTCTTCAAGGAAGTCTTTCTGTGCTGGAGACCAGATCGTATTCTCCTCAGAGGTTCCAGGGAAATTAAATATCATGTACTACTGGAGAAAATGATTGGAATATAAAGGAGTACACTTTTCTCAGATATACATGTCACCTTCGCAAAAACTGGCCATTTATCTGAGCAAAAAAATCCTCAAAACAAAATTAAAAAAGGAAAATAATAAATATATCTTTTTTAAACAATAATGAAATACAAATTGCATTCAATAAAAGGTTGTGGCTTCAAAGATTAAAAATTAATGGGAAAGTAAATAATTGTATCCAAAAAGTATCATGTATTGAAGAACAATAGAAATAATCAATAATTTCACTAAAGAGAATGATGCAGCAAATGTAGCACTTGGGGGAAATTTGAATCTCTAAACACATATACCAATAAGAGACAGAACAGATAAATTAATTAGTTATGTAATTAAAAAGAAACTAGAACAAATTTTAAAATTCCCAGTTAAACTCCAAAATAAAAAGACCTGAAAATCAGAGGTGAGATTAATAAAATTGAAAGTAAAAAAAACTAATAAGATAAATTAGGATGATATCTTTTTAAAAATCTTTAAATAAACATTGACTTATTTCTTTTTCAAAAGGAAAGAAGAAAATAAAATTACCAGTATCAAAAATGAAAAATTTGAATACACTACCAATAAAGATGAATGTATACTAATTATTAGGAGTTATTTTCCCAATTATATGGCAGCAAAACAGAAAATTTAATTAAAATGGGTGAAGAGTTACAAAGACAAAAACTGCTGAGATTAACAGTAAAGAAATAAATTTCTTAAATAATTTTATCTTAGAAAAAAGCATTCAAACCAACCATTAATGAGTTCTCTAAGGAAAAATATCTCTCAAATCAAATAGATTTACAAATGAATTCTACCAAACATTTGAAGAATAATTAATCTCAATATTACATACACTATCTGAAAATAACTTTAAAAGGAATTCTACCAAATTTCTTCTATGAATAAATATGATTTTCATTACGAAAGCAGGACCTCAAACAGAAAATCATGGCCCAATCATGGTTAAAAAAAGTTTTAAATAAAACAATAGTGTTTTGCCACACATTTGCCACAAATAAAGACAAATCTAAGCTAAGGGGGAGATATCAATTGTTCATACTTGACTGAACCAAATAATAAAAATGAAAATTCTACCTAAATTAATTTTTTATTCAAATCCTTATAGATCAAACTATCTTAGAATTATTTTATAGAGCGAGAAAAACAGCAAAATTCATCTGGAAGAACAAAAGTTCAAGAATATCATGGGAGTCAATGAAAATAAATATGAAGGAATATGGCCTAAAAGAAACAGATTTCTAACTATATTATAAACAGTAATCATCAAAATAATCATGTACTAAGAAATAGAGTAGTTAACCAATGGGGAAAAATAGCTACATAATGCATAGTAGTAAATGACCATAGTCATCTAATTTTTGACAAACTCAAAGATGCTCAAGAACTCACCATCTGACAAAATTTCCTGGGATAATTGGAAAATAGTTTGGTAGAAACTAGGCTTAGACCAACATCTCATACTGTAAATCAAAACAGGATCAAATCGGTAAAAGATTTTGACAATAAGGTACTATCATAAGTGAATTAGAAGACTGTGGGAAAATGTACCTGTCAGATATATAATATTCTGTGCTTTATTGCAGCTATTTCCCTTAACTCAGAATATCTTTGAGTTTTGAATCATTTCTTCAAGTTAAGAGAAGAGTTTTGGATAAAATAAAAATAGAAAGGATCATAGGAAGTACAATTGAACATTTTTACCATATCAAATTAAAATGGTTCTACACAAATAAAACCAAGACAAACAAAATTAAAAGGGAAATAGGAACCAACAACACAACTGAGACAATAACTAAAGATGTAAAAGAGAGATGGACATATTTGGAACATAAAAGTTTAAAAATAAAGGAAAAATTGGCGGAAGAGAAGCAAAAAAGAAGGAACTCTATAAAAGAAAACACAAATGTTATACAAGCTAAATCAACATTTTGAAGATGGCATATTTAAAGATAACATAAAAATCAAAGGAGTCCCATGAACATGACAAATAAAAACATGACAAATTAGTATAATACATTAAAAGCATCTCACAACCATAATTTATAAACTCTTTAGCAAAATAGGTGAGAATGGAACTCTGCCTAACTCTTTCTATGATACCAATATGGTGCTGATACCTAAACCAGGAAGAGTCAAAACAGAAAAAAGAAAATTATAGACTAATTTTCCTAATGGATGTGGATGCAAAAATGTTAAATAAAATCTTAGCAAAACTATTACACCAAGTTATCACTAGGATAATACATTTTGACCAAGTAGGATTTATCCCAGGAATGCAAGGTTGGTTCAATATTAGGAAAATTATTAGTATAATTAATTATATTAATAATAAACCTATCAGAAATCATATGATTTTATCAATAGATGCTGAAAAAGCCTTTGACAAAATACAACACCCAGTCCTACTAAAAACACTAGAAAGCATAGCAATAAATGGATTGTTCCTTATAATGATAAGCAGTATCTATCTGAAACCATCAACAAGCATTATATGCAATGGGGATAAGCTAGAGGCATTCTCAATAAGATCAAGGATGTAACAAGGATATCTGTTATCACCTCTACTATTCAATGTTGTGTTAAAAATGATAGCTTCAGCAATGAGAGAAGAGAAAGAAATTGAAGGAATTAGAATTTTCAGAAAGGAAGAAACAAACTCTCACTCCTTGCAGATGACATGATGGTATACCTAGAGAATCCTAAAAAATCATCTTAAAAATACTAGAAACAATTAGCAACTTTAGCAAAGTCGCAGGATATGAAATAAAACCTCATAAATCCTCAGTATTTCTATATATTAATAGCAAGTTGCAGTAGCAAAAGATAGAAAGAGAAATCCCATTCAAACTAACTTCAGACAATATAAAATACTTGGCAGTCTACCAGCCAAGGCAGACTCAGTAACTCTATTAAAACAACTACAAAACACTTCTCTCACAAATAAAATCAGATTTTTTAAAAACTGGGCCAATATCAACTGCTCACGGATAGGCCGAACTAATATAATAAAAATGACAATTCAACCTAAATTAAACTACTTATTTAATGACCTACAATCAAAATCCCAAAAGATACTTTAAGTAAGGGAAAAAAATAAGTAAATTCATATGGAGAAATAAAAAGTCAAGACTTTCAAGTGATTTAATGGGGGGGGGGAGTGCAAAAGAAGGTGGCCTAGCCCTACCAGATATAAAATTATATTATAAAGCATCAGTTCAAAACTGTCTGGTATTGACTAAGAAATATAGTGGATCAGTGGAAAAGGCTGGGTACAATAGCATGAAATGATTATAGTAATCTGCTGTTCAATAAACACAAAGAGTACAGCTTTGGGGATAAAAATTGTTTCTTCAATAAAAACTGTTGGGAAAATTGGAAGTTAGTATGGCAGAAACTCAGATTAGACCAATACCTCACATCTTATACCAAGATAAGATCAAAATGCATACAGGATTTAAATTTAAAAGACAATATTATAAGCAAAATAAGAGAACAAGGATTAGTTTACCTATCAAATCTTTGGAAAGGGAAATAGTTTATGACTAGTGAAGAAATGGAAACACCATTAAAAACAAACTAGATAGTTTTGATTTCATCAAATTAAAAAGCTTTTGCACAGAGAAAACTACTATAATCAAGATCAAGAGAAATGTAGTAAACTGGGAAACAATTTTTACAACTAGTATTTCTAAAATATAGAGAGAATTTAGTCAAATTTATAAAAAAAAAACCATACCCCAATTGTCAAAGGATATGCAGAGGCAATTTACAGATGAGGGAATCAAAACTATTCATAGTCATATAAAAATTTTTTCTAAATCATTACTTATTAGAGAAATGTAAATTAAAGCATCTCCGAATTAGCCCCTCACCTCTTGGACTGTCCAATATGAACAGAAAGGACAATGATCAAGGTTGGAAGGGATGTGGGAAATTTGGGACACTAATGCATTGTTGGTGGAGCTGTGAACTCGCTCAACCTTTCTGGAGAGCAATTTGGAATTACGCCAAAAGCACAATATAAATGTGCATACCCTTTGATCCAGCAATACCACTAGTGGGTCTGTACCCTGAAGAGATCATGAAAAAGGGTAAAAACATCACTTGTACAAAAATATTCATAGCAGCTCTATTTGAGGGAGCAAAGAATTGGAAATTGAATGAATGTCCACATTTGGGGAATGGTTGAACAAATTGTGGCATATGTACATTATGGAACACTATCATTCCATTAGAAACTTGGAGGGATGGGAATTCAGAGAAGCCTGGAGGGATTTGCATGAACTGATGCTGGGCCAGATTTGTAGCACCAGAAGAACACTGTACACCATAACAGCAACATGGGGTTGATGATCAATCTTAATGGATTTGCTCATTTCATAAGTACAACAATCAGGGACAATTTGTGGGTATCTGCAATGGAAAATACATCTATATCCAGAGAAAGAATTGTGGAGTTTGCTCAAAGACTATTACATTTATTTTTTTTTAAATATCTTATTATATTATCTTGCTACCTCTTATATTTTATTTTTTTCTTAAGGATATGATTTCTCTCCCAATATATTCAATTTAGATCAATGTATAGCATGGAAACAGACTGCCTTCTGTGGGGGGTGGGGGAGGGAAGTGAGATGGGGAAAAAATTGTAAATTTCAAAAATAAATACATTTATTTTAAATAAATTTTAAATAAAAAAGAATCCTTACTCTCAAATAATTATTTCAAGGAATTAAGAGATAAAAAGAGATAATGAGCCAGATAAAGTTTCCCTTGGAGGGGAAAAAAAGTGTTTTTTAAAGACAACACAAAGTTTAAAGTAAAACATTTAGGAAAAAAGGTGATAAGACAGAAAAGCAAAAGTGAAACATGACAGACTAAACCCTATGACTATTGGGGAATCAATATATTTTGTGAGAGAAAATAATCAAGGATAAATAATTTCAAGTACCCTACAGTTAAACATGGATGAGATAGAGTTTTCTATAGGTTATAAGTAAAGTGGTTGCACCCTTAAATTGGTAAGAGTATTGAAAAGGGAGAGAAAGAAAGGATTAAATCTTGAATATTTTCTGAGGACAAGAGTAAGAGGATTTCATTGAAGAACATTCTTGGTGGAAGATGCAAGCACTTGCAATGGGATAATGAACCCTGATAAAGGTTTAATCTAAGAGTAGTTTGTACATTGCTAGGTAAGTTACCTTTTCTGAGAGAGTGTTGTGCCACCTGTTTCAAGAGAAGCAATGTGAAAATTAGCAGCCAAAATGATAGAGAAGGGACATAGACTCATAAATGTGATGCCTTTGAAAAGGAAAAAAGATCATAGGGAGACTTGAGACAAAGGGCAATTTATACCCCATAAAGTAGTTTCTAGCAAACTGTGTTTCTCATGAAATGTTTCCTATGAGAGAAAAATATCATGTAAAATAAGAGGAAAGATCTCTTAAGGCAATGATGAAAAAACAAGTTAGAAGGGGCTCCACAAACTTAATATTTTAGAAGCTTTAATTCCATGAGGGCCAGAGATAAATTAAAATATGAAATAAATAATAATAATATAAGCTACAAATAAGAGAATACATATTTCAGATCATACAGAATGAAACATAATTAATGAAGAGAGAAAAAATAAAAAACAATTTCTTAGAAAAAGAAGAAGCAAAAAAAGAGAAAATAACTATATGAAAGAATTTTATTGACACAACATACCAAAATTGCTGGGATGAAGTTAAAGCAATTTTCAGGGGGGAAATTATGTCCTTATAAACATTAGTAACAAAATGGGAAAAGAAAATAAATTAATTGAATATGTAATTTAGGAAATTATAAAGTCAAAAAATAAGTTCAAAATAAGTAGGAAGAAAGAAATCTTGAGAAATAAATGAGAAACATATATTAGAACAGAAGTCTATAGAGTTAATAAGCAAAACTGAAATCTGGTTCTTTGAAAAGATTAACAAAATTGGTAGATTATAAAAACTACCTTAAGTGAGTCATCTACATATGAATCAATGACAACCTTAATGAGGGCATTGTTCATCCTGAGAGGGAGATGAAATTATGATACTTATTTTACAGAAGAAGAAACTGTGACTAAAAGAGGTTAAATGACTTGCCCAAGGTCACATATCTAAGGAGTAACTAAATTCAAATTTGAACCCAGGTCTTGTTGATTCTAGGCTCAGGGATACATCCACTGTACCACCTAGCTGTCTCAGAGACAAGATTGCCTTGAAATCAATTTCTCTATCTTTTAAAAATAGACATTTTATTATTATTGATAACATGGAACATCATACACTGATACTCAAAGAGATTAATGGAGAGGCTAAAGTTGGTTGGGGTGAGGATCCAACAAATAAGCAAAGAGGAATTCTAAAGAACTGGAATAAAGGAAATTGTATGTCAAGAAAAGGAGGGCTGGTTCTATGGGAAGAACAAAACATGACAGGTTAAAATCAGAGTATTCCACTAGATCCCTGACAATATGAGGAGAAAGTGAGGTTCAGCATGATGGGTGGTTCCTCTCTTGGAAACTCTTGGGAGAGCAAGAGAAGATTCATGTAGGGAGACCATGCAAAGATAAGATGTGATCTTCATTTAGAGGTACTTTTTGAACTAATAGTATCAAAAATTTTGTATGATTGCATATGTATATATATATATATATATATATATATAGAGAGAGAGAGAGAGAGAGAGATCTATATACATATATGTATATAGATATATCTATATTTATACAAGATTTCTTACATATATATTTATGATTTTAAGATCACATCTATTTCAAGTTTCATGATATATATTACATGATGTTTAAAATAAATGTAATTCTTTATTCTGTAAACATTTTTAAATAGCTGCTTTTATATTTTTAAGAATTTCATAGGAGAAAATAGATTTATTTATAAACTGAAAATATGATATTACATCTGTTAAATAGTTTATGATAGTTGTATATGAATATGTGTATGTGATATATATACATAAATCTGAATATATTTATGTATATATTTTAGTCATAATTTTGCATAGAAGAAAAAAGAATTAACAGGAGAAGCACTGCAGTAGGTATAGGTCATCAGATATTGAGTCTTGGTCCTTCTCAGTCATTCATCAGCAATGTGACTTGACAAGGAAGGAAGGAAAGAAATAAAAATTTATAAAAATGATTACCTTATGCTACACACTGTGCTAAGCAGTGAACAAACATAATTTTATTTGAACCTACCAATGACCCCGAGAAGGATCTGTCATTATGATACTTAATTTAAAGAAGAAAAAACTGTGGCAAAAAGAAGTTAAGGGACTTTCCTAAGTTCACATTTCTAAGGAATGACTGAATTCACATTTGAACTTAGAGTTTTTCTGACTCTAAGCTCAGTGATCTATCCACTGTGCCACCTAGCTGTCTCAGTGACAAATATTCAACAAGTTATATATTATTTCTGAGACTTAGTTTCATGACAAAAAAGGAAAATGATAACTGCTAGAGGGGATGTGGAAAAAAACAGGTACTCTAATGCATGGTTAAGAGAGCAGTGATCTGGTTCAACTATTCTAAAAACAATTTGAAAGAATTCCCAAAGAGCTATAAATTGTGCATGTCAGCAACCCACCACAATATCTACTGTGCTCTCTGACAACCTCCTCTCTCAGACAGTTTTAGCATCTTTTAAATGACAGGGTTGAATGCTTTTAAGAACTACCAGTACTTTGATTTTAAATCTATCTATATCATTGTATTCTAAGTTTTTCTCAAAAAACCTTATAAGTTTGTTTATGAAATTCACAATTGTTCTTTCCTCTAAAATACTTTTATCATTTTTAGAAGCCAGCACATGCAATTAAGTGATCATTTTAAAAATAATATAAATGTATATATTTGAATATAACATAATGATTATGTTTAAATAAATTATGTTTAAATAAAATACTCAAGTGTAATAAAATATTTGAAGAAGTAAATATGCATACATATATATATGTTTCCATACTTACATGCATACTCTCTAGATATGTATATATTTATGTATGTATTAGGATGGGGCATCTCAATCACAAGTCCATTTACATGAGGAGATTGCTGGTATGGAAACTCATTCTTTCAATATAAATCACTAAATTACCTACAATTTTTGTGCTTAAAAAGTCACTAAGGGCACCAAGAGGTTAAACGATTTTCCCCTGGTCATTTGGTAGATATCAATCAGAGTATCAGAGGCAGGATCTTAACTCATGTTCTTGATGCTAAAACCAGTGCTCCATTTACAATGCCATCCTGCTGATATGAATATACTGACATATATGTGAGTATAACATACAGACACATGTGGATCTATGAGGCACAGTAGGATTATGTATATACACATATTCATGTGCACACTCTTACATACACATATCTATTACAAACTGAATGACTTTCAGATTTTTGATAATCCCTTTAAAAGTTTCCTCTCATGGCTATTTATTAGTTCTTATATGCAAATTGAGAAAAGAATTGTTAAGCTCTGTAAGGATATCTTAGAGGTGGGGAAAAAATCACATTAAAGAAAAAGTATGCTATTTAAAATGCTTGAGTTAAATAAAATATAATTAAGATTTATTCACTCCCTTTTCAATTGATTCATGTGGAAGCCTTGAATGAGAAAAAAAGAAATCAAGTTAGACTTAATTATGTTTTAACTTGACCATTTAGATGACTATTCCATCTCTAAATTAGACAGTTTTTAAAGCATACATCAGGTACAAAATGCTACATAAAAGAGAGTGTTCAAGAAAATTAAAATATTCTCAAATTCTCCATCAATTATGTATGGCATGTGACTAGAATGAGAACTTGTAAAAGTATCTAATTGGGGAAAAGTTTAAAAAAATGATTTTAAAATTAAAATAAGTGTATGATGTAGAAATCTATTTTTACAAATATAGTACTAGGATAGGTAAGTTGTTGTTGCTTGTCCTTTGTTCCCCAAAGAGTTTATTTACATAAGAAAAGTGATTCCAGAACTTGCAAGTGGATTGGATTTAAGTAAGGGAAACAGCAAAGTCACCAGCTTCACTCATTCCTCTGTAGAAATCTGGGTCAAGTAGCAAGATATAAATCAGAATGGAGATAGTCCTTGCTAGATAAGACCACAGAGTGTAGAAGACCAGAGGTGATATTTTTAGATACTTATTAGATGCTATTGAATTGCTTTATGATTCATAGCTAAAACAATTAGGGAGAGAAAAAAAGGAAAGAGGAGAAGAGAGCAGCAAAACAGGGCAACTGAAGAAAGACTTATTAATAGTCACTTTTCAACCTATGAAAGGATTTTTTTTTTTAGGTTTTTGCAAGGCAAATGGGGTTAAGTGGCTTGCCCAAGGCCACACAGCTAGGCAATTACCAAGTGTCTGAGACTGGACTTGAACCCAGGTACTACTGACTCCAAGGCCAGTGCTTTATCCACTGCGCCACCTAGCCACCTAGCCACCCCCCTATGAGAGGATTTTGAATGAGTATTGATGACCATGAGGAGTTCTATCTGGATTTCAGCTGAAGTAAGACAGAATTAAGTAACTACATGTAAAGGAAATGAAGAACTGGACCACACTAGTTACCAAGGGAGATGATCAAATTTTAGTGACTCAAGAGCATTGATAAATGTCCATTTCCGGTATGACTAGTAGTGTCAATGGGGCAATGGGCTTACATGGAACATGGATAAAATGTGCCTGCATACACTAATACAAACCTTACCATGGGTCATTCCCATCCTAGGGGAAGCTTCAACAGAACATTGATTCTCAAGGTAAGTAGAGAGAGTAAGAACATTTTACTTGCCTTTTATGAGTGAACATGTCATAAGCTCAGATGAATTACATTCCAGAATGTTAATTTTTTTTAAAAATGATTTTTAAAAAATCAAACTAGAACTTGTGGTGAATAGTTTAGATTTTTTTGAAATTCATGTTTAGCTGAAAGAGAATGAAAAGGAATAGTATTTATGGGAAGAGGAGAGAGGGAGAGGGAGAGAGAGAGAGAGAGAGAGAGAGAGAGAGAGAGAGAGAGGTTTAGAATGGTTTTGGGGGTACATTGGATGGAGAATCAATTAGGGAGGAATGCAATGATTGCCTTACTACAAGGGCCCAGTTGAGAATAGAAAACATAAAATATTTAGCGGACAAATCAACACAGTCTCATGACATTCTATAACTCCATTCCATAGTATTTAAGTAGGAAGTCCAATAACATGCTGGAACTTGCCCATAAAATAAAATTGCTAAATTTTCAGTATGAGCAATTACATCAGAGAAACTGGCAAATGCAACAAATCAGAGGTTGATTTATTGTTCTGCTCATTTTCTAGATTCAAAGTGCTAGAAACAATGTTAATAATGCAGATTACACCTAAAACTGAGTCTTGCATTATTTGTGGAGATGGGGAGGGGAGTGAGTTAAATGTTTACCAGCTGTTCCTGAATTAGAGGGTGGAGTTAATCCAGAGCTGGAATTTGAAAAGGCATGAGTAAACTATAAATTTATTTTACTCAACCTCATCTGAGCCTTTACTATTACCAAGCAATTCTTTTATATCACCCTTATCAATTTTCTATCCTAATATCCATAATACTTCTTCCAAATCTTTTCATCCATCCTTAAACTTCTCATGAGTAAGTTGAAATCCTTGCCTCCTGTGTTACAGAAAAAAATTAGCCCTCAAAGGTGTTGTGACTTTGAAGAACCTAGCTTTGAACTCTACTGGCACCAACCTTTGACAATCAGCCATCAGACAGGACCTTTCATAGCAGTTCTCACTCTTCACAGCAGCTCTTCCTCACTTTTTGATTTCTCCTCAAACTTCCCATGTCTCTCATCAGACTACTTTCTTCTGACTGAGAAGCTTGACTTTTATTTTATAGAAAATTTTGAGGCCATTTGTTATGAGTTCTTTTTTTCCTCCCTCTCCTCATCTATCACCCAGAAACCTTCTTAACTCCTGTCCCACATGATGAGGTGACCTTATTGCTTATCAAAGTTATCTACTCTGCTTGCTCAAACAATCTTAGTCCTTCCCATCTCTTCCAAAACATTGTTCTGTCTGTCATCATTGCTCTATCACTTATTTTCAACCTCTCCTTGTCTGTTGACTCATTCCCTATCACCTTCAAAAATGTCTATATCTCCTCCATCTTGAAAAAAAAACCCTCACATGTTCCATCCATCTCCATTAGCTCTCACTGTACATATTTTCTACCCTTTGTAGCTAAAACTCTTGAAAAGTCATTCTCAGATATGTGCTTCCACTTTCTCTCCTCTCACTTTCTTCCTAACATGCAATCCAGACTCTGACCTTATTATTCCATGAAAACTCTCTCCAAATTTACCAATGGTCTTTTTGTTACCAAATTGAATGATCTTTCCTCAGTCCTTGTTCTCCTTGACTCCAGCCTTTGACCCTGTTGAGCACTTTCACCTCCCTCATATTGTGGTCTCTCTATGTTTTCAGGACACCACTTCTCTTTTATCTATCTAACCCCTCATTCTTCTTTGCTGGATTCTCTTCCATATCCTTGGTCTTGAGCCTTCTTTTCTTTCTCTACTTATTTATCTCATTTTCTTTCTCTACTTATTTATCTATTGATTTGGTAACCATCTCTATACTGATTCTTTTGTTGTTGTTGTTGTTGTTGTTGTTTTTTAGATTTTTTCAAGGCAAATGGGGCTAAGTGGCTTGCCCCAGGCCACACAGCTAGGTAATTATTAAGTGTCTGAAGCCGGATTTGAACTCAGGTACTCCTGACTCCAGGGCTGGTGCACTATCCACTGCGCCACCTAGCCGCCCCTATTCTAATGATTCTTAAAAACCACCTATCCTGCCTCAGACTCTCTTATACCCACCAACCAATCTCTCATCTACAACTACCTTTCAAACTGTTTAAACTAGATGTCACTAAACATCTTAAACTCAATATGCCAAAAACAGCACTCATTTTGTTTCCCCTAAAACCTCACCCCTCTCCTTTATTTTTGTTGCTTTAGAAGACAATTCCACTCCTAGTCCCTCAGGTTCAAAATCTAGGAGTTATCCTTACCTTCTCACTGTCTGTCATCAACCAATGTCCTTCAGTTTCACATCTGCAGCATCTCTCAAATACGCCACCTTCTCTGGCATTGCCACTACTTTAGTACAGGACCTCATCACCTCCTGCCTTGAATACTGCAATGGGTCTGCCTACTTCTAGTCTTTTCCCCTTACCAATCCATCTTCTATTCAGTCATCAAAATAATTTCCTATACACATATGCCAATCAATAAACTCTAAACTCCAATCAATGCCCTTTATAACCTAACGTCCTTCTACCTTTCCTATATTCTTATGCTTTGCTCCTTAATACCTATTCTTCTACCTACTGATCTAAGATATTCCACAAACAAGATACTCTCTCTCTCTCTTGTCTCTGGGCATTTTCTCTTTCTGTTCCATACCTAAGAAACCTCTCCCTCCTGAAATCTCATTTCCTTAAATTCTTTTGAGACCCAACTAAAATATATTTTTCATGACCTTTTTATTGATGTCTTACCTCTGTTATTTCTTATGTATGATGCAAACAGCTTGATATATGCATATATACATACATGCATATATATATATACATATATATATATATATATATATGTATATATATGCATTTGTTTACATTCTGTCTCGCCCATTAGACTGTAAATTCCTTGATGACAGGAATTTTCTTTTGCCCAGTGCTTGGAATATACTAGGTATTTAATAAATTTTTAGTGATAGATTATTAATTGATGGGTGGTGATTGACAAAAGAGCAAGTGGTTTGAGATTTGAGGATGCTATAGAGTTGATAGTAGCAAAGGAGATTACTGAGTCATTATCAGTAATTTTTGAAAGATCATAAAGAATGAGAGTACTTAAGTATTGAAGAAAGGCAAATGTCCAACAAAAGGGAAGACAATAGATTCAGTAAACTATAACTATAAAGTCAAGCTCATTTGACTTTAATGGCTAGCAAGAATATAGAACATATTATTTCAATGGTAGTCAGTGAATATACAGAAGAGGAAATGGTGATCACAATGAACCAGCATGGTTTTTTGAGTACAGGTACTGCCAAAATCATTTTATTTTTTTTTTAATTTTCATTGCCTGTATTAATAAACTGATGGGTCACAGGTAGTCTATAGATTCAGATTACTTAGATTTTCACTTCCTCATCCTCACAAGGACAATAGTAAATTCATCCCAGAGAAAGCCAGTATACATGGACCCCACTCTACATATATTTGTGATAGAGTAATATGAAGTGGTTAATAGAGAACTGACTCAGAGTCAAGATTAGAGTTCAAATCTCACCTCCTAGTTGTGCTGTTCTAGTTCAGTAGTTTCAGTCATGCCTACCACTTCATGACCACATATGAGGAGTTGTTGCAAAGATACTGTTATGATTTTCTTTTTCCTTCTCCAGATCATTTTACAGATGAAGAAACGAGAAAAACAAAGTTACTTGACTTGCCTAGGATTACACAACAAGTATGTATCTGAGGCTGGATTTGTACTCGGGAAAACTAGTTTTCCTGAATTCAAGCTCAGCACTCTTATCTACTGTGCTACCTAGCTTCCATTTTAAATACTTTTGATGGTGGAAGTATCCAGTCAACTCCAACTCTTTTTAACTCCATGGACTGTAACAGGCCAACATTATCCATGGGGTTTTCTTAAAAAAAAAAAGAGAGTGGAGAGGTTTGCCATTTCCTATTGCAGAGATTTAAGGAAAACAGATATTAAATGACTTAAGCAGCCACATAGCTAGAAAGTGTCTGAAACTAGATTTTATTTCAGTTCTTCCTAATTCCATACTCAGCATACTATCCACCAAGGATAACTGTGCAACCATGGATAAATCATCTAAACTGTCTGAGATTCAGGATCATCTATGAAATGGGATAATAATTCTATAGTATCTATCTGATAGTTATACTGAAGTTCAAAAGACAATGTATATAAAGCACTTAGAAAATTTTAAAGCATTATACAAGTGCCAGTTATATTTTCTGACCACAGGAAAATGAACAGGAAGATCTTTCAATTATTCTAGGTACTGTGGAGTCTTTTATATGAAGACAAAATGAGATTACTAATTTTGTTGCATTAAAAAACATATATCTTGGGGAAGATAGATGATATATCCATAGGTATACATAGATAATAGATTATGAGTGTTTAAAGGGAACATAGAAATGACATAGCAGCCATGCCTCTTAGAATCAAACAACATGCATTAATTTAATATTGACCACATGCCAGCCATTGCACTAGGTACAGAAGAAACAAAAAGGAGAAAGGAACCAATCAGGACTTGCAGGTAAGTAAACTGAAACTGAGAGGGAAGAGTGAATTTTTCCATAGTTGCCTCAAAAATTAAAGGTTTAAGTTGAGCCTATAATCCAAAATTCCTAAGTTTTCATTTATGTAGAACCATGGATATAGACGTGCTATTGATTAAATTTTATCCCCATTTTATTTCTACACATATAAAAAGAGCAAAAGTTTCAGAGGATCTCCATCCTAAATCTTGAAATTCCATTCATTTACCATGTGATTCCAGGCAATTTCCAATTTTACTTTCTTCATTAGAAAACAAACGTAGAATAAGTTTCTCTCCTTGAATTTCTTTGAACTTGATCAATGATTTCATCAGATCTACCACTGAGTAAATTCTCTCTTCCAATGAAGATCAACATCTATTTTATATTTTTTGTTCTTAGAAAATCCTTGGTACACTTGAGAGAATAATTCATTTGCCAGAGTCTCAAAGTCAGCACCTATCAGAAAATAAACATGAACTCGTTTTCCTGACTCTGAATCCAGCTTTCTATTCACCATACTATACTGTCAGTAATGTAGCAAATCTTATAGATATATTTTTTAAAGAGCAAAATAAGATAATATCCATGATCTGGGATACAGAAACAAAGTAGAATTGTGTCAGGACAGATTTCTGGCATAATCATGCAGGAATTTTTTTTTATACCCAAAACACCAATGTGATAATAAGGTTCTACCCTAAACGACTTTGTCTCTTTCAGGCTCTGTTTATCTTGATCTCTTTGTTTGTTCTGAGATGTGTTCAAATATATCATTTGAGAATTCTATGTGTTTTATGCCCCAGAAATTAACTGAAATTTGATCATTTCCATTTGATTGGCCCTCTAATGGTCAGAGAAAAATTGTATACAATTATAAAAAATTTATAAATCTCTAGAGCAAAACTGATTAAAGATTATTATATTCTGCAATCCTTTAGAGGCCATCAGAGGCTGTGGTTATGAGAAATGATGATAAGGATATTTTGACTATTTCACTAGGAGAAAATGCTGAACAAGGACAAAGATAGGAGATGAACTTGCAAGACTTATTTTTTTTTAAGTGAGACATATGGACAAGACTAGTAGAGGGTACAAAATCATTCAGTCTCAGAATAAGAATCCCTTCTATTGAACAAGTGACAAGTGAACAATCAATCTTTGTGTAAAGACCTCCTTTAGGGAACTGATGGAAAAAATGTAAAGGAAGGTGGCCTAGCTCTACCAAGTCTAAAACTATGCTATAAAGCGGCAGTCATCAAAACTGCCTGGTACTGGTTAAGAAACAGAGTAATGGATCAGTGGATTAGCGTAGCTTCAAAAGAAACTGCAATAAATGACTACAGCAATCTACTATTTGACAAACCTAATATATATTAATTAGCTTCTAGGATAAGAAATCACTAATTGACAAAAATTGTAGGGAAAACTGGGAAATAGTATGGCAAAAACTAGGTACAGACCCACATCTCATACCCCATACCAAAGCAAGATCAAAATGGGTACAGTAGTTAGACATAAAGGGTGACAGTCTAGATAAACTAATATCTATCTATGAGATCTATGGAAAGGGGAAAGATTTATGATCAAACAAGAAATAGAGTACATTATAATCTGCAAAATGAGTGATTTTGATTACATTAAATTTAAAAAGTTTTTGCACTAATAAAAACAATGCTGCCAAAATTAGAAGGAAAGTAGAAAGTTGAGAAACAAGTTTCACAACTAGGGGTTCTGATAAAGGTCTCATTTCTAAAATACATAAACAATGGCATCAAATTTATAAGATTGTAAGTCATTCTTCAGTTAATAAATGGTCAAGAATATGATTAGACAGTGTTCAAAAGAAGAAATTAATCAAGTAAAAATGTTCAAAATTATTATTAATTAGAGAAATGCAAATTAAAAAAGTTATAACTTCACACCTATCAATTTAGCTAAGACAAAAAGGGAAAATGATCAGTGTTGGAGAGGCTGTGGGAGAATTGGGACCTTAACATCTTGCTGGTGGAGTTGTGAACTGATCCAACCATTCTGGAAAGCAATATGTAACTATGTCCAATAAGCAACAAAAATGTTCATACCCTTTGACCCAGCAATTCCAATTCTAAGTCTATACCCAGAAGAAATGCTAAAAAAATAAGGAAAGTCCCACATTATCCAAAATATTCATAGTACCTCTTTTTTGTGATGGCAAAAAATTGGAAATTGAGGGGATACCTATCAATTGGGGAATGTTTAAACAAGTTACGGTACATGAATATTATGGAATGCTATCATTCTATAAGAAACCTTAAATGGTTGAACTCTAGATTAGTATGGAAGGAATTACTGGATTTAATGCTGAGCAAAGAGAGCAGAAGCAAAAGAACAATGTACACATTAACAACAACATTGTGAGATGATCAACCTTTATGGAAGTAGCTACTCAGCAGATCAGTGAGCTAGGACAACCCTATGGACAATGCTATGCCTATCCAGAGGAAAAAAAAAAACAAAACAAAACAAAACAAAACAGAATCTGAGAAGCACTACATTTACTTTTAAAAAAATGTCTCTTATTATTTCTTTCCCTTAATCTTAATTCTTCATACCAAATATGGCTAACCTGTAAACATGCTTAACAGAAATGTGTAATTGTAATATTAATGTGGCTATTTGCCGCTGAGGGGAGGGAAGGTGGCAAGGGAGGGTGAAAAGAAATTTTGAAACTTTGAAATATGAATAGGCATATAGATGAATGTTAAAAAAAGTTCATAACATGTATTTGGAAAAATAAAACATCAATAAAAAAACAATGCTCATTAAAAAAAGACCTCCTTTAGGGTAAGGAGATAGGGATCATAAACTCCAAAGGAATTCATTATTCTCTTTGTGCTCTCAGGGTAGGAAAAAATTCCAAATATCAAACCATATATTGGCCTTTTTTTTACAAATTGTTATTACTCATTGGTCTCTGGGGGTCAAATACATAACATATAATATAGCTGCTTCGTGGCAAAAACCCCATTTACTTGAAGACAAATACCAAATTTGCCCTTAACTTGTTTCCAAAGTTGAGCATCATGATTTCATGAACCAAATCTCGTCTGACATAATACTAAAACTTTAGTAGCTTCTTAGGGATACTTTTCAGGATAGTAATATCCTTTCTCTAGAGTGACTCCCATAGAGTCATTCCATCCCAATAGAGATATGGTCTGATGTAGGCAGAGGACAAGGTACTATTAGCCCCTTAGCATGGAACCCCACTAAACACTCTCTTAATGAAGTCTAAAATGGGATTTTTCTTTTTTTGACCTACCATACAATAATAAATACTCATATTGAATTTGAATTTCAGTAAGATACCCCAATTTTTTCCAGTTAACTATTGTATGACCAAAGTCTCTCTCTTTCCTCCCCCTTCCAAATATCTTATATTTGCAAAATTAATTTTCTTAAAATCTGAAGTGTATCCTTATTAAATACATTTTCATAAATTTATTCAAATATTCTATAATAATAATAATAATAATAACTGTTGCATTAAATTGTGGAATGGGAGGGTACATCAAAGGACAGATAGGAGAACAAAAGACAGGAAAATTTATGATGCATCCACTAATCTGAAATTATTTATAGCATCACTTTCAATGGGAGGAAAGAGAAGGAAAGAAGATCCAGTAAAGACTGAAGTTAGCAGATTAAAAAAATAGTAACTACAAAACTGGAAATAGAACCACATAACAATTAAAAGTTAATGTTGCAAAATTACAAAAAACAAACATAGCAACAAAAATGGATATAAGAATAAATTTTCACACCACTTTTTTGCAAAGATGGAAGGTTCATAGCATATCATACAAAGCTTTAGACTTTTTAAATAGATTGTTTTGCTGATTTTTGACTGTTTTTAATTTTTATTCTAAAATATTATTTAATATAGGTGATTGCTCTCAGGGTTAGGGGAGAGGGAAAGTGGGAGAAATTAAGAAGAATAGAGAACATAGCCAAAAATTTATTTTATAAAATGAATGTGTCTCTTCCCTATAACTGTGAGAGAGATATAATCCACTTCCCTTAGAATTATTATGTATTTTGATTTTTAATAATATACTTATATACATTTTGAATTAATTTTAGATTTAGTGCAAGATTGATAGCCCATTTAATCTAAGCTTAATTTCTGTCAGACTGCTTTCCAGTTTTTCTGCAGTTTTTTTTTTTTAACAAATAGGAGTTTGGGCAGAGCCAAGATGGCAGTGTGAAGACAAGAATTTCCAGAAACTCGTTCTCTCAAAAGCTCCAAAAGTCATCAAACTATGACTCTAGCCAAAATTTAGAGGAACAGAACCCATAGAAAGACTGAGTGATACAATTTCCCAGTCCATGATAATTTAGAAGTTCTGCCGGAAAGGTCTATTTCACCGGGACCAGGGGTTGGAAAAAGCCATGGCAGCAACTGCAACCACAACAGTAGCACAGCCAGGCAAGGTGTGTAGACCCCTGGGGGAGCTTGGGTCCTTGTCAGAGGGGTCAATTTCCAGGCCTCCTGGCCCAGGGATCACCAGGAACTGCTTGAAGAGGTGAAGAGAGAACTCTGCCGCACCAGAGTGAGTGTGGAGCAGAACCACTCTCAGAGCAGCTTTGCAGTGAATACATGCAGCAGGAATCAGGGAAGCCAGGCTGCAACTCCAGTGCAGCCCACAGATTTTAAGGGGGTAGGGGGAGAATGCAGAGGTCTTTCTGCTCTTCCTGGAGCAGAACTCTGCTGCTTGCCCATATTCATATTCATGTTGCAGTTTGGACTCAGAACCTCTCATAAGACCTTGGAGGAATTAGGGTCCCTCTGGATTGTCCCAAAAAAAAAAAACCCCAAAGCCTTGCAAGTGCGGTAAATCAGTCATAGACTGCGTAAATGAGCAAGCAAAAGAAAAAGCAGAATCTGACCATAAAAAATTATTTTGGTCCCATAGAAGATTCAGATATCAAAATCGGAGCTTCTGGTGGCAAAGAATTGGAAATTGAGGGTGTGCCCATCAATTGAGGAATGGCTAAACAAATTGAGGTATATGATTATAATGGTATATTGTTCTGCTATAAGAAATGAGTAGACAGCTCTTGGAAAAACCTGGAAAGACTTAAATGAGTTGATGCAGTGAAATGTACCTTGTAGGGGGCATCTAGGTGGCACAGTGGATAGAACACCGGCCCTGGAGTCAGGAGTACCTTGAGTTCAAATCCGACCTCAGACACTTAATAATTACCTAGCTGTGTGGCCTTGGGCAAGCCACTTAACCCCATTGCCTTGCAAAAACTAAAAAAAACAACAACAACAAAAAGAAATGTACCATGTAGAAAGTAACAGTAATATCATGAGATGATCAGATGATCCTCTGTGAAAGACTTAGCTATTCTCATCTATATATTGACACAAGACAACTTTGAAGGACTTATGATGAAAAATGCTTTATATCCTCTGTGAAAGAACTGATAGTGTCTAAATATAGATTGAAATATACTCTCTTACATTATTTTTCTTGAGTTTTTTTTTTTGGGGGGGTCTAGATTTTCTTTCATGACATGACTATTACAGAAATGGTTTGCTTGACCAAGCATTTATAACCTAAATTAAATTGTTTATATTCTATTGGGGAAGGGGAGGGGAAGGGAGAAAATTTAGACCTCAAAGGCTTCAAAACAAATATTAAAAATTGTTGTTATATGTTAAGTGGGGAAAAATAAAATCCTAAATAAAAAAGAGAGATCATATAAAAAGAAATGTCCCCCATCCTATCTTTGAACATCAGACCTTGGGACAAAGTCCTTATCATAGCTGAAAAGTAAGAACACAGGTAAAAAGAAACTTTTATAAGACTGCTGCAAAAAAAATGAAAGTAAATAAATTAATTTTCAGAGAAAGAATATTAAGAATACCAACAAATTAACTAATAACAAATTACAAAGGTACTTAAATGGGTAATCTTGTTCATTTCAGGCAATAAAGGGAAGATGATCTTTCTTAATACTTCAGTGTAAAAAGGAAACTAGGTATCTTGCAAATGATGGCTTTGCTTACTGCAGGTCCTCCTCTCCAATTTGGTAATTATGAAAAAGTCATCCATCTATGTCTAAGTTAAAATGACACTGTATATTTTCTGTAATTTATTAGTCAACAACTAAGTAGCAACATTAAGCTTTTAGGAAAAGATTAACTGCATTGTGCTATAGTAACATGCCATGTTAATTTAAGTAAAAGCTGTTAAAAATGTGCACTCTTTGTAATGGAACATGCAATATTCTTTGCCTAATAGCTGCAGAAATGTTATTAAATCCCTTTAAAGGCAAAGCACTAAAATCAAGGTATTGATAATGTTTTGATTAGAAATAAGAAAATGACTTTTTTTCTGGAAACATCTGGTAAAGTTTTAATGAAAAAGAAGTTTCCCTTTCCTTTAGCTTTTTGTTAATGTCCTTGTATTCAAAAGCTTTAAATTGGGCATGAATTTATGGAATTGAATTTGTTTGACAATAAAAGTGTATGGGGGCAGCTAGATGGCACAGTGGATAGAGTGCTATGCATGGATTCAGAAAGACATCTTCCTGAGTTCAAATCTGGCCTCAGACACTTAGCAGCTGTGTGACCCTGGGCAAGTCACTTAAACCTGATTGCCTCAGTTAATCATACGTCATATAATGTAGAGAAATAAATAGCAAGTCACTCCTGCATCTCTGCCAAGAAGATCTCTTATGGAATCATGAAGAATCAGACATGACTAAAAATGACTGAACAACAACAAAATGCATACATGTATATATATGGGCATGTATGTGCAGGGGAAAAGAGATCAAATGAGTGCAGTGTGTGAGATCAGTCCAGACCTACAATTTGATCAAAGTAAAGAACTGCCCTTGTAGAGATAAAATTAATTTATCTTGTAGAAGTAAAAAAAAAAGTCTTCAGAAGATCTGATAACTTAAAAATTGACTTGAGGCAGTAGCCACAACAGTTATATCTAGCATTTAAATAGCTTTTTAGGATTTGTAAATTTCTTTTATGTTTGTTAGCAAACACCTCATTTAATCCACAGGAAAATAAATGTAGGTAAGGTACTATTATTATCTCCATTTACAAATAAAGTGAGTCAGACAGCACAGAGCAAGCACTTATAAAGACTTATTGACTTGAGACAAGTGTATTACTTGACAGGTTTACAAAGATAGAATCTGAGGTAAGATTTGAACTTAAGTCTTTTCAAATCTAGGACTTGCCCATTATTCTGCTAAAATTTGTCATGGATAAGACATGAATCCATCTTTTTGTTACCCATGAATTGGACCCAAGATGCTTCTGCTACCATCCCACTTGTATGTCTATCTCTTGGTGTACACACACACACACACACACACACACACACACACACACACACTCAAACACAAAAGTATTTATAGGCTGATTTGTAAATACAGAGTGAGATGCAGAAAGAGATAGTATGTGTGTCTGTGAGTGTGTGTGAGTATATAAGAAGAGAGAGAGAAAATATTTGTGTATTAAGAAAAAAATTGTGTTTTTATTGAGAGAAAAATTCATTTGGGCCCCCACTCTATTCCAATCAGTATCAATCAATCTGATATGATTTTATAGGGATAGTGATGATAAATTCTGTATGTTAGGTATCAGAGTTTACATCTACAGTTGTAAAATCTCTTGTGAAATCATAGGACACTAACTAGGAGCCTCCACACTCTTTTTTTCTTGTCTTTGTGACCAAATCCAATGTGGCCAAGATGACACAAATGCATGGAAACTCCCAATTTATTTTTGTACCTCAGTAATTTATTGTTTTACCTAACCTTAAGAGTAATCCATTCATCTTGTGAACAGCTAGTCATCAAAGACTTTTCTTCCTTGCCTGTGACCCTCCTTATATATTGTTTTGCTTATTATAGCTTATCCTAGCCTATGTGCCATATGTCAACCAAAGGAATTATTTGGTATTTGAGATAGCCATTCTTGAATGGCTATCTAATCAAGTCAAGATAATGAATTCAAAGGGGCTGCTAGGTGGTGTAGTGGATAAAGCACCAGCCTTGGAGTCAGGAGTACCTGGGTTCAAATCCAGACTCAGACACTTGATAATTACCTAGCTGTGTGGCCTTGGGCAAGCCACTTAACCCCATTTGCCTTGCAAAAGCCTAAAAAAAATAATGAATTCAAATAGGACCCTGAAAGGAGAAGAGAACTCAAATAGTTAGGAATATCTGAGGACTACTTTATTCCAGGGGACCAAGGACACATTATTAAAATTCCAATGTGCAGAGCTCTGCCTCAGTCTCTTTTATTGAGGGTAGGATAATTTTAATTCCTACATTTATATATATATATATATATATATATATATATATATATATATATATATACATATATGTGTGTGTACATTTTATACATATTCACACATACATATAGCCCTCATATACACACATACATGCATACATATACAGTATTTATCTAGTTCTGAGGAAAATTTATCATAAAATATAAAGCTCTAATCTAAAATTTAGAATCTTATGATTTAAACTCACTTTCTAAATAGGGAAATACTCCAAATAAAGAAGGCAAATGATTCACTAAAGGTCACAGAAGTATTAAAAAGGAGACAAAGAATTCCAAAAATCTAGTGTTGATTTTACATTATCTATGTGTATGTGTTCAGTGTTGATACTAAATAAGCATCCCAAATGGGGCATTCAAGTCACTAAATTTAAAAATCATGACAATGCTTATATGACATCATTTTTCTTTGAACCCTATTATTTTAATGAATTCCTTAGTTTCCTTAAAAATTCATTTCAAGAACTACATTATACCTAAAGTTTTTTTCTTGACCTCCTCAAACCCAATAAGATCAATCATTTATGCACAATCACACATCTATTGTATAAGCATATATGTGTGGGTTGTCTCACTTGATAGAATTTAAGCTTCTTAAGAAAAAGTATTGTGTGTTTTTACAGTGTCCAGTACAATGCTTAGCACAAAGTAGGTCGATAATAGGTGACTGTTAATTGGTTCATTGATTCACGGTATAGTGAGCATTCTATCGAGTGACTCTTCTGCACTAGGAAAAGTTGGAATGAAACTTTGCTCAGATGGAAACCATTTGCCTATCATTGTTTTCTCTATGTGAATCATGAGATATTTGAAATACAATAAATACAATGAGTGTTGATTTAGAAAACTGAATTCTTAAGACACCCAACAAAAATTTTCCATGTAATTTATTTCAGCACTTTATTTCTGATTTTCATTAAGTTTTTTTCTTTTTTTTCTTTTATGACTTAGGCACAAATACTATACATTATTTTTCATGACTGTTTACAATGTGAACCTGGGTTTATTTCAAGAGATTTGAAGCATCTAGAAATACTTTCACTGTGATGTGCTTTGTTCAGATCATGTCTAAAATGATGTGTTCAAATCCAATGGGTACATTTTAGAAAAGATAATGGAAAGTTAAAAATTGTTCAGAGGGGACAACCAGGTCAATGTCAGATTTCAGGTTCGTGTTATACAAACATTTAAAGAAAGAGGATATGTTTAAATTAGCAATACGAAAACATCAAAGAGATGACTTTCCACAAATATTTGAAGAGTTGTCATATGGAAGAACCAGAATTAGAAATTATAAGAAGAAACTATAAAGAAGCAAATTTAGGTTTGATATAAGGAAATTTGCCTCCAAATCTGTTGTGTCAGATTCTTTGTGACCCCATTTGGGGTTTTCTTGGCAGTTATTTGAGTGGTTTGCCATTTTTTTTTTCTCAACTCATTTTACAAATGAGGACCTGAGGCAAGTAGTGTTAAGTCACTTGCACAGGTTCATATAGCTGGTACGAATCTGAAGTCAGATTTGAACTCAGGAGGATAAATCTCCTTAATGCTGGATCTAGCACACTATCCATTATGGCAGCTAATGAAGTGACATGAATTGGGAAAATGTGTGTTCACCTTTATTTTCTATCTTAAAACCAAAACTCAATAATTATGTGCAGAATTGCAGACAATATATTTTTTCAAAGATGGCTTGAACTGAATGAGATCACTTTCAGCTCTGAAATTCTGTGATAATTAAGAATAGGCTCCATATTTAGAGAGACCAGAGGAAAGTATATTTTTTTTTCCTGAGGAAGGCTCAATAATGTGTCCTTAAAGGGCAGAAAAAAGAAAAATTCTCCTTCTAGTCTTCCCACCTTCCCCCAACTCTTTACCTAAACCAAGCTAATGTTCTGTCTATCAAATTCTACAGAAGTAGAACAGTTATTAATTTTCAATGTAACCCATTTTATACAATGAAATACATTTAGCCATTCTTATGAATTTCATGGAAAATAATGAGTGGAAGAAAATTAAAATATAAAAATTTAAAGTTTATACCTTATTTCCTCAAATAAGTAAATATTGAATTTTTGTTTTTAAGAAAAATAAAATATATAATAATAAATAAATTTATTCATAAATGAATTATAGCAAGAATTAAAGTTGGAGACCATTAAGCCTAATTCCTTTATTATATGATGAAACTGAGACCAGAGAAGAGAAGGAACTACTCCATTTCCATGAGTTTTAAATAATATAGCTAGAATTTGAACCTGGGTCCTCCTAACTTTGGGTTTATTATTTTTCTTATTAAATCACTCTACCTCATGCCTTACACAAAACTGCAAAAGATTTAGTTTGATTCAATAACTTAATACCAGGAAAGGATGTAGGTTGCAGGTTGCTGGAAATCTCCCTACTTTTCAGAAGTCCTTAGTACTATCCTTCTTACTTAGTTGTTGCTAAGTAGATAAATGGATATAGCACTGGGTTTAGAGTCAGGAAGACATGAGTTCAAATTTAGCCTTAGATAGTTACTAAACTATATGAGCCTAGGCAAGATACTTAATCTCAGTCTCAGTTTTCTTATTTTCAAAATGGGGATACCCCCAACTCCCAGAGTTGTTGTGAAGATCAAATTATATATCTATGAAATGCTTACATAGCTCAGTGCCTGATTTATGATAGATAGTTTCATTGTTAGCTGCAATTATCATAATTTTAATGATATGTTTGCTCAATAATCCGATCTTTTTATTTCTTGAATGAATAGTTTACAAAAGAACAATATAGAACACTGTACCTGAAATTCAAGGATTCACATTAAAATTCTACCTCTCCCTATAATGTGAAGCAAGTTATTTAGCCTCCTTTAGCCTCAATTTCTTCATTGATAAATTAAGGATATTGTCCCTTCCAGCTCTAAATATATGATACTATGAATATACTAACAGACACGTATTTACTGCTCTGGTTCTCAGTTTACTCATCTGTAAAATGAGGATTTGGTCTAAATCTTCTCTGACATCTTTCAGCTTAGATATGTGATCTTATGAATTACAAACTTAAATAGCCTGGTTTTATGTAATAATAATGACTTATTTTATATTTCACATTACTTTCCTTTCCAAATGTATTCCTCTCCCCCTCTTCAACACAGAAAGTCATTCTTTGCAATTAAGAATGAGAAAGAAATATCACTTAATCAAAATTATTCAAATGCATCAACTGAGTCTGTTAGGATATTCAATATTCCAAGCATATGGTCTCCCTGTGAGCTAGATGCTATTGTTGTCCCCATTTTACAGTTGAAGAAATTCAAGTTAACTGACTTGTTAAGGGTCATACATCTAATAAGTGCTAAGGCAGGATCAGAACACATGATTTCCTGATTCAAGACCCAGAGATCTTTTGTTCAGAGCTCTGGTCACCTTGTTGTCTGGGTCAACTAGGTAAAAAGAAAAACTCCTGAATGAGGTAGAGATTAGGAATGTTAGTCCTATAATACTCAAAGATCATGACATCATAAATATAGAGTTGGGGTAGAGAAATGGATAATGATGAAATAGAGTAATTTCAAGCATTTCCAATAAAAAGACCAGAGTCCAATAGAAACTAACATCCTAAAACAAAATTCAAAAGTAGCATAAAACTGTAAATATCAATGAAAAATCATGAGAGACTTACTAACTTTAAACTGTTTACATTCTAAATGGGGAATATCATGCATGTAACTCCAAGGAATCTTATGGGGGTAATTAGAAGTCTACTTAGACAAAGGGCATGGGTATGAATATATTATGTCAGAATGATCATCAAATAAATAAATGAACTGATGGATGAATGGTTGGATGGATGGATGAATGAATGGATGGAAGGATAGTTAGATAGATAAAAAGTTTACAAAAGAGGGCATACTGGGAAAAAAGGAGAAGGAAAATAGGGGGGAAATTATCTCATATAAAAGGAAGGATTTGTACAATAGAGGGGAAATGGGTGGAAGCAGGTAACACTTGAATTCACTTAATCTCAACTGTTTCAAAGAAGGAACAATATATATATGAATACCCAGCAGCGTATAGAAATCATCTTTTTTTTTCAGGTTTTTGCAAAGCAAATGGGGTTAAGTGACCTGCCCAATAACACATGGCTAGGTAATTATTAAGTGTCTGAGGCTGGATTTGAACTCAGGAACTCCTGACTCCAGGGTCAGTGCTCTATCCACTGCGTCACCTAACCACCCTAGAAATCATCTTAAACAGCAGCTTAAGATGAGAAGGGGTTAAAAGAAAGAAGGATATGGGGAAATGTTGTTTAAAGAAGGCCAAATGTCTTTTGGAAGAGACAGAGTTAAAAGTAAGAGAAGAATAAAGAAAAGAGACTAAGATGGAGGCAGATTCCTAATTGAATATGAATGGAATGAACTCACCTATAAAACTTAAGGGGATAACTGAATAGACTAGATAATAAAATCTAATAACATGTTATTAAAAAGAGACATATTTAACATTGAAAAGACACACAGAGGGCTGGAACAGAGTCTATTTTTTCAGTCAAAATAAAAAAAGACAAGAGCAGCAATTTTTCTCAGGCAAAAGAAAACATACCTAATTAAAAGAGATAATCAGGAGAACAATTTGCTAAAATTTATTTTATGTTTAGATTTGTTTAGACCTGAGAAGAGTAAGAAAAGACCCCCCACTATTATAGTTTTGTTAATTACTCCTATAATTCATGTAATTTTTCCTTCAAAAATTTGGATACTATGCCATTTGGAATTTATATGTTTAATATTGATATTACATAATTGTCTATGGTACCTTTTAGGACGATGTTTCCTTCTTTATCCCTTTTATTGAGCTCTATTTTTGATTTTGCTATGTTTGAGTTAAGAATTGCTTTTTTTCACTTCAGCTGAAGCATTATACATTTTGCTCCAGCCTTTTATCTTTACTCTGTATTTCTGTGCTTCAAAAGTATTTCTTGTAAACCAAATATTAAACAATGTTCACAGCTAGGAGTTCTGATAAAGGTCTCATTTCTAAAATATATAGAGAATTGTATCAAATTCATAAGGTCACAAGTCACTCCTCAGTTGATAAATGGTCAAAGGATATAAATAGTTTTCAAATGAAGAAATTAGAAGTATATATAATCATATGAAAAAATGTTCCAAATCATTGTTGATTAGAGAAATGCAAATTAAAATGAGATTTCATATCAGCCCTATCATATTGACCAAGATGAGAAAAACGAAAAATGATCAGTGTTGGAGAGGTTATGGGAGGTTGGGGACATTGATGGTGGAGTTGCAAATGGATCAACCTTTCTGGAGAGCAATATGGAACTATGCCCAAAAAGCAAGAAAACGTTCATACCCTTTGACCTAACATGTCTAATTCTAGGTCTATATCCAGAAGAAATTATAAAAAAGGGAAAAGTCCTACATGTTCCAAAATATTCATAGCAGCTCATTTTGTAGAGGCAAAAAATTGGAAATTGGGGGGATGCCTATCAATTGGGGAGTGACTAAACAAGTTATGGTACATGAATACTATGGCATACCATTGTTCTATGAGGAACCATAAATGTTTGGGCTCTAGAGAAGCTTGGAACGAATTACAGACTGATGCAAAAGGAAGGGAATAAAACCAAGAGAAGAAGGTACACATCAACAAAAACATTGTGAGATGAACAAGATGGAAGCAGCAACTCTCAGAAGTTCAGAAAGCTACAATAATGAATTAGACTGGTTATGAACTATATTATCCACACCCAAGAGGAAGAAAAATAAAACAGAACAAAAAATCCATCAGAATATAATGAACACTTTATAAAAATTATATCTTATGTATCTTTTTTCTTAATCCTTATTCCTCATACAAAAAATTACTAATCTGTAAACATGCTTATCAAAATATGTATGTACAATGCTAACGTGACTTTTCACTGCTGAGAGGAGGGGATGGGAAGGGAAGGTGGAAGGAAATTTTGTAACTTAAAAATATATACATTTGTATATGGATGAAAATAAATAAATTTAATAAAAATAATATAGTGTAGGATTCTGGATTTTAATTCACTCTGCTAGCCACTTCTCTTTCATGGGAAAGGCCATTCTATTCACATTCATATATATGATTACTAACTCTGAATTATCCTCCATTCTGTCTTCTGTGTATTTCTTTTCACCCTATACATCCTCACCACTGTTTTGCTTCTACATCCCTCAATTTGCCCTCCCTTCTATCGATGCCCCTCCCTTTTCTTTTCCCTTTCCTCTTTTCCTTTACCCTCTCTTTTTCCCTCCCTTTGTACAACCCCTCTTTGCCTTTCCCTCCTTCCCCCTCCTAATTTCCTTTAGGGTAAAATAATTTAAAAAAAAATTCACTTTAGTATATTCATGATTTCTCCTTTGATCTGAATCCAATGAAAGTTAAATTCATGTAATTCTCACACCTTCCCTTCTTTCTCTCTACTGTAAGAGGTATTTTGTACTTCTTCATGTGTTGTAATTTTTACCTATCTCCCATTCCAGTACAATACCTCTTTAAAATTCTTAACTTTCAATATCATCCCAATAAAATCAACTCATAATCGTACCTTCTAAGTATACTCCCTCTAATAGAAATTCAGTTCACAAGAGTTATAAATATCCTTCTATGTAGTTTTGTAACCAGTTTATTTGTAACCAGTTTATTGAAAAACATTCCTTTCTACTTTCCCCTGTCTTATTATATATCACTTAAGTCTCATATTTGAGGATCAAATTTTCTGTTCAGCTCTGGTCTTTTCATCAGGAAAAATTATAAATCTCCTATTTTCTTAAATGTTCATCTTTTCCCCTTAAACAATATGCTCAGTTTTGCAAGGTGATTGATTCTTGACTGTCATTCAAACTCCTTTGCCCTCCTGAATATCATATTCCAGTCCCTTTGATCCTGTAATGCTGCCAAGTCCTAGGTAATCCTGATTGTGGTTACTTGGCATTTGAATTGTTTCTTCCTGCCTGCTTGCAGTATTTTCTCCTGTAGGTGATAATTCTGGAATTTGATTATAATCTTGTTTTATTTTTTTTAGAATTACCTTTTTAATTCCTTTCAGAAAGTGATTAATGGATTCCTTCAAAGACTGTTTAACTCTGGTTCTAGGATATCAAGGTAGTTTTTCCATCATGATTTCTTGAAATATGATGTCTAGATTCTTGTTTTTTATCTTGGCTTTCAGTTAGTCCAATAATTTTTAAATTATCTGTCTAGAATCTACTTTTCCAGTTGTTTTTCTAATGAGGTAGTTTATATTTTTTCCTATTTTTTCATTTTTTTAGGAATATTGCTTGACTTATTCTTGATGTCTCATAAACTTATTAGCTTCAACTTTTCCAATTCTATTTTTCAAGGAATTATTTTCTTCAATTAACTTCTGCATCTCCTTTTTCATTTGGTTAATTATATATTTAAAGAGTTCTTTTCCCTGTTCATTTGCCCAATTGTATTTTTACAGGATTGTTTTCTTCAGTCAATTCTTATGCTTCCCTTTGCAAGATTTTGGATTTCTCTTGCCTTTCATTTCCCATTTTTTCCTACTTGATTTTTAAAATCCTTTTTGAGCTATTCCAAAAAGTCTTTTAAGGAAGGAGATCAATTCATAATCTCCTCTGAGGATTCAGTTGTAGTAGTTTTTCTCCCACCCTCTTCTGAATGGTATTATGATCTTCCTTACCTCTAAACTAGCTTTCTATCAGCACAGTTTTCTTTCTACTTTGAAAGACTTTTATTACTCATTTTGGACTCTGCTTCTGGGCTACAGGGGTTTTTTGTGTTCCAAGCTTCTTGTGTTGGGAGAGGGACTCACTTGCAGACCTTTCACACTGGCATTTCTAGTGACTTACTAACTTCTCTGGGCCCAACAACCCAGTCTTGTAGCTGAACGGGGGATCTACATTACCTGTGTCAGAGCCCTCCAAGACAGCCTGCTGTGCCATTGACCTGCTGACCCAGAGCTCACCATCACAGATTTCTGTTGTGGCTGAAAGTCTCAGGGTGGCCTCCTATGCATCCTACTCATACTGGTCTCTGCTCCCTGTGTTACATTCTCCTTCGTGGGCATGCTCCTCTTCTACCCTAGTGATACTACCTTTTCTGTGGTCCTTGTAAGATATTTAATATCTGGGAAATGATTCACTCTGTTTTTTTTCTGGATTTTGTCACACCAGAACAAATTTAGAGGTTGGATTAATGTTGTTTCTGAGGGAAATCCAGGAGAGCTTAGATAATTTCCTGGTTTCTCTTCACTGTCTCAGTTATTATCATTTCTTATAGTGCACTACTATTGCTCTATATGCATGTACTACAATTTCTTTGGCCATTCCCAAGTAGAAAGGGATCTATTTTTGCCCTTGGATGGACATTTACTTTGTTTTCAAGTCTTTGCCATCACAAAAATTGGATTTGTGATTTCATTGACAAAAGGAATTCTCATCTTGTCATTTCTTCCACTGATGAAAATCTGTAATTCATGAATAACTCATACTCTAAGAGAGCTATCAGTTGCACCTACCCTTGGTCATAGCTAGTATGAGTCAGAGGAAGGACCAAATCCAAGACTTTGAAACTCTTTGACCTGACATCAATTTATAGATAAATTATCTTTGGTTCTTACTCAAGCTGATAGAGCAAGGAAGGGCTAGTACTGGAATCTGAATGTAAATCACTTCTCTTCACTTTTGTCACTTCTACCACTATATATATATTTAAAGAATTATGACTTTCACTATCCACTAGAAAACAGTAGCTTTGTATATAGAGCAAGTCAGTAACATAATGATATATTTACTACAACACTACCTTCATTAGTTTTCCAGCAAAATATACAGCTTGCTGCTGATTGCAGGAGAATGCATAGCTGACTTCAATATTACCTAGCTAAAGCTTGCCATTCCATCTGGAAAGAATCCAGTAAATGTCTTTTTAATATGATAAGTGAAAGAGAGCTATCTGAAAGTGGAATATTTTTGACAATGATATACTATTGAGTATTGTCTCACATCAATTTTGCTTTGTTTAATTTGGTTTATTGGTAAATACAGCAATTTGTTTCTTGTACTTCTTGTTATGATGTTAAGAATTTTAAGTAAAACAAAGTGATACCCACTTTGAGATACACCAAGTTGTATTTGTTCATAGGTTGGGTCCCTAGAAAGTACCTATTATTCCAATTCCTAGCAGTAACCACATAGGTGACTAAATTTTTATTATAGCCATTGAACTCACATCAAAGTACATCCCTTAATAGTCAGTTACTATGGTGGAACCAAGATGGCAGAGCACCATGCTGGGACCCAGTTGAACTCTCCCTACATTCCACTCCAACTTTAGAATAATCCTTTAAATCAAATTTTGAAGGGGAAGAGGCACCAAAAATTGAGAGAGAGAGAGAGAGAGAGAGAGAGAGAGAGAGAGAGAGAGAGATATTTTTCCTGATACAATTTATAAATAATCTTTAGCAAAGGTCTGTAATACTACAGTTGGTGCAGTTCTAGAGTTCAGAAAAGGGATTAGCAGTAAGTCTTGGAGGTGTTAGAGACAGCTCAAGAGTAACAGATTCAGGAGTTTCCAGTCCAAACATGGTAAAGGAGATGGACAAAAAGAAATTATAGGGAATCCTTTGTTGTCACTGGGTGCAACTGGTAGAGATTGGCAATTCTATTGCCCATAAGAAGTTCTGAGTCACAGTTCTAAAGAGGAGAAGAGAATTTGTGAACAGGCACAAAAGGAGCAAGAACCCTGGTCCCAGTTCAAGGACCAGTTAGGAATGTCAGCACTTGAAGTTGCAAGAGGAGCACTAGTACTAGCAACTGCAAAAGAACAGGGTTCTATCCTCCATAAAGAAAAGAGCACAGATCAATGGGGGAACAAACAAACCTCAGGATAACACCACCCTGGGATCACTAGAATTACAGAACTAAGTCCAAAAAGAGCAACAGAAAAAAAAGTCTAATGCTTTGCATAATATCTCCTAATCCCCAGGTGAGCAGAGTTTCAATTTAATATAAAGTTCAAAGTGAAGAAGGAGATTGGAAAAAATGAGCAGATGGCAACAAAAAAGACTGACCATAAAAAAGGCAGGAAAGACCAATATATAAACACAGAAAAAGAAAACAATGTGAAAAACAGTTACAAACAGAGCCTAAAAAAATGTTCATTGAACTCCAGGTCTTTAAGAATTCCTGGAAGGCTTAAAGAAAGAGATGAATACTAGAAGAAAAATTGAGAAAAGAAATGTATGATGCAAGGAATTATGAAAAGAGAATTAACAGCTTGGTAAGAAAGATGCAAAAATTCAATGAAGAGAATTCTTTTAAACTAAAAACAAGCCAGATGTGAAAAGAGGTACAAAAAATATATATCACTGAAGAGAATAACTACTTAAAAATCAAATTGACTAAATGGAAAAAAAGATACAAAAAGGTCACTGAAGAAAATTATTCTCTAAAAAACTACAATTTGATGAGTGGAAGCTAATGACTGAGATTTCAAAAAAGATTTAAAAAGTCAAAAAAATGAAAAAAATAGAAGAAAATGTGAAACACCTCAACAGAAAAACAACTAATCTAGAAAAGATCCAGAAGAGATAATTTAAGAATTCTTAGTGAATTTCTTGGAAGTCATGATCAAAAAGAAAAATAGTCTAGACACAATATTTCATGAAATTAAAAAGAAATGCTGCCCTGATATCTTAGAGGTAAAGGGTAAAAAAGAAATTGAAATAATCCACTAATTATTTTTTGAAAGAGATCCTAAAATGAAAACTCCCAGGAATAGTACAGCCAGATTTCAAAACTCCCAAGTCATATAAAAAAGTACTGCAAAGCACCTGAAAAAAAGTAATTCAAATATCTTTATTGTGTGTGTGAGTTCATAAGGCCAGAGTTTAATGAATCCATGTCTTCCAGACTTTCATTGAGGGACATGCATATATGCATCTATCCATTACTTGGCAGCCAGGTTCACAGTCAAAGCTCATTTGCACTCAATGAGGAGCAATGGATACTTCATGTAATGAGGTTTCTCCTTGGGTTTTATCATCTTTTTTTTATTTTTTCTCTTGTGTTTATGTTTCTCCAGATAGGCCTTCATGACTATTACTCCAATTTGGGGTTGATTTCTTTCCTTTTTCTGTGACAGATTTTTTTTGTAACCATTCACAAGATGTCCTTGTATTCATCCTTGGTGAACTCTCTCTTCTGATTGAAGGGTTTGATTCCAACTTAACTTCTTTCAAAGTCTGCTCCTTCATATGGATCTTTTTCATATGCTCTTCATTTTTCATTTTCTCAGCTTCTCAGTCAAGACCACAATGATTTAGCAACTTTCATATTAAAGGAGCAGAGTGTTTGGAATATGATATTCCACAAGACAAAGAACATAGAATTACAGATAAGAATATTCTACTGAGCAAAAGTGCGAATAATCCTTCAGAGAGAAATTAGATATTTAAAGAAATAGAGGACTTCCAAGCATTCCTGATGAAAGGCCTGGAGATGGATAGAAAATTTGACTTTCAAATAGAAGGATCAAGAAGGTCACAAAAAGTAAACATTCAAAAATAATCACAAGAGACTTGATAAATTTAAATTGTTTACATTCCTATACAAGAAGATGATCATGTAATTACTGAGAACTTTATCTTAATGACAGCAATTAGGAGGAGACTATAGAGTCAGAGGGGATAAGGATTTGTCTATTATATTGATATGCACTCTAAAAAAAGTTGTAATGACAAGAAAAAATGTATGAGAAGAAGGGGAAAATTATTTTCAGATAAAAGAGGCATACAAAGAAAAAATTTATAGTGGAAAGGTAATGATAGAGTGGGCAATGCTTGAACCTCATTCTGCATACTAATTCAGATGTAGAAATCTATCTTTTTTTTTAAATTTATTTACTTATTTTCACATTACTACTATAGTCTTGCTGCAAAAATAAATATAACCCTTCTCTGCCCATAAAGACAGAGAAACCTCAGGAAAAATAAAGTTAGAGATAAAAAGATTTATACTTCAGTCTGTGTTCAGATATCATCAGCTCTGTTCCTTATCATAAGTCCATCAGAGAAGCTACTTCACTATTTATTTCCCACAGTTGCTATTGCTAGCTGCATTTCTGTCCATCCTATTCCTACCCACCCCATTTATTCTATTCTCTCTCTCTCTCCTTTCACCCTATATCTTCTCAAAAGTGCCTTGCATCTGAATACCCTCTCCCATGATCTTCCCTCTATTTTATCACTTTTACTCCCCCTCCCCTTTCCCTGTCCCTTCTCTCTCATCCCTTTCCTCTACATTTTTCTCTAGGGAAAGATAGATTTCTATATCTTATTGAGTATTTATGTTATTTCCCTTTTGAGTCACTTCCAATGAGAACAAAGGCTCACTCATTCCACCTCATCTTCCTCTCTTCCACTCCATTGCAAAATCTTTGCCTTTCATACATGAAATGTCAGTTCATTCTACCTCCCCTTTCTTCTAATATATTCCTTTCTCATATATAACTCCATTTTTATAATATATTATACTTCATTTTCAGCTCCTTCCTGTAGCTTGTCTATATATGCTTCTTCTAACTGTTCTAATAAATGAGAAGGGTCATGTGAGTAATCAGTATCATTTTCCCATGCAATAATACAAGCAGTTCAACATCATTAAATCCCTTGTAATTTGTCCTTCACATTCACCGTCTCTATGCCTCACCAAGTCCTGTACTTGAAGGTCAAACTTTCTATTCAGTTCTGGTTGCTTCAATAAGAAAGTTTGAAAGTCCCCTATTTCATTGAATATTCATCTTTTCCCCTGAAAATGTTCAGTTTTGCTTAGTAGTTTTCTCAGTTGTAATCCAAGCTCTTTTGCCTTCTGGAATATTATATTTCAATGACCCCTTAGATGTTTCTAAATTCTGTGTAATCCTGACTATAATTCCATGATATTTGAATTGTATCTTTCTGAATGCTTGCATATTTTCTCTTTGAATTGAGAGTTTTGGAATTTTGCTATAGCATCCCTGGGACATTTTATTTTCAGATATGTTTCAAGGGGTGATTAGTGGATTCCCTCTATTTCTATTTTACCCTCTGCTTCTAGGATATCAGAGTAATTTTCCTGGAGAATTTCTTGAAAAATGAAGAATCAGGTTCTTTTCCTGGTCATGACTTGCAGATAGCCCAATACTTTTTAAATTATCTCTCCTGAATCTATTTTCCAGATCAGCTGTTTTTCCAGTGAGATATTTCACATTTTCCTCTAATTTTTCATTATTTTGGTTTTTGTTGCATTGTTTCTTGATTTCTCACAAAATCATCCACTTCCTTTAGCTTCATTCTACATTTGTAAGAATTATTTTCTTCAGAGAACTTTTTTATTTCCTTTTCCAGCCGGCCAATTCTGCTTTTTAAAGTCATCATTTCCTCATTGACCTTTTGAGCTGCCTTTTCCATTTTACCTAAACTGATTTTTAAGCTGTTATTTCCTTTGGTATTTTTCTGTTTCTTCTTTGCCAAGCTGTTGACTCTGATTTTTCTGCATCACTTTCATTTCTCTTCTCGTTTTTTCCTCTAACTGCTTTACTTGATTTTCAAAATCTTTTTTGAGTTATTCCATATCCTAAGGCCAATTCCTATTTTTCTTGTATGCTTTGGATCTAGAAGATTTGACTTTGCCATTTTATGAGTGTCTATTTTGATCCTCCATGGGACCAAAGTAATTGTCTATGGTCAGATTTGCTAATTTACTCAGTCTATGACCAGATTTTAACCCTTTGTTTTAACCCTCTGATTTCAAGCTGGGGGATGTACTTTCCCAAGTTTATGAGGGATTTTGGAACACCTGCCCAGGGAATTCAATTCCTTCAAAGTCTTATGAGAGGTTCTGACTGACCTGTGCTCTAGTCTGTGAATGATCAGCAGTACCCTCTGCTCTGGAGTTGTGAGGAGGGTCCCAGCTCTGCTATGGCAGTATGGAGCCCCAGACTGTGACTTGGATCTGAGTATGGGCAATCAATAGTCATGGCCCAGGGATAAGAGAGAGAACTCTGTTGTCTTCTCCAAACCCCTTACCATCTGAGGGCTCAGTGCTCTGGAAACAACTGCTGGAGAGCTCCATAGACCTACTTCTGGTGCCTGGGCCAAGGCTGAGTTGAAGCCTTGTGACAGAGTTTTCTCACCACCCTTTTAATTTGTTCTTGGCAATCCCTAGGATGAGAGACCTGGAAACCAATCATTGCCAAGGACCCAAGCACCGCCCAGGGACTCAGGGACCCTGTAGGCTATTTCTGGGTTCACTCTGGCACAGTGTGGCCCATGGTACACTATGGCCCTTTCTAACTGTGGTGACACAGACCCTTATCTTGGATCTTCCATATTGTCTTGGGTCAAAAAATTGTTTCAATCAGTCTTAATGTGGGTTCCATTATTCTAGAATTTGGTTACAGTCATAAGTTTAAAACATTTGGAGTGATCTAAGGGAGAGCTTCTGGGAATTCCTGCCTCCAATCCACAATCTTGGCTCTGACCAAATCTGCAGGTATCTATCTTAACAAATAGAATGAGGTGATAAAAGGGAAACAGTGGTCAAAAATAAAACAGACTTTCAATAAGGACAGGATAACCTGTCTTAGATTGTTTCCCATCTACAGGAAAGTAGAAGGGAAGGAGGAAAAGAGGGATAGAATTTGATACTTAAAACTTTAAAAAAAATTAATATGTAATTGGGGGAAATAAAATATCATAAAAAGTTAAAGAGAGAGAGAGAAGGAAAAATAGAAGAAATAGAATAGAGGGGAAAACATAGTAATAAGTGGGAATGAAATGGGATGGACTAACCCATAAAATGGAAGCAGATCACAGAATGGATTAGAAATTAGCATCTAACAACATGGTGTGTTTAAGAGCAATGTTTGAAATAGACACACAAAGAGTTAAGATAAAGGGCTGTAGCAGAATCAATTTTGCTTCAAATAAATTTAAAAAATGCAGGGGTTGCAATCATGATCTAAGACAAACTAAAAGGTAAAAATAGACCTAATTATAAGAGATAATCAGAGAAACTGCATTTTGCTAAAAAAGATATCATAGAAAATGAAGTAATATCAAAAAATTACAGCAAGTTTCTCTTTTAATGGCCTCATTTCTCAAATATATAGGGAAGTAAGTCAAACATAAAAATAAGAACCATTCTTTGCCACCACAAAAAGAACTGCTATAAACATTTTAGAATATCTATACATTCTTTTACTTTTTTCCTAATCCTCTTTGAAAATAGACCAAGTTGTGACATTGTGAGGTCAAATGATATGACTAACAACTTTGGGGGCATTTTTAGATTGCTCTACAAAATTTTTGGATCATTTTAAAATTCTATCAGTGATGAATTAATACCCAACTTTTCCATATCCCCTCCAATATTTGTTGCTTTTTCCTTCTATCATTTTAGTCAATTTTGTACATGTAAAATAACTCAGGTTTTTTTATTGTCACTTACCTAATAAATAATGATTTAGAGGATTCTGTGACTATAAATTGCTTAGATTAATTTATCAAAAAACTTCCTGTTCATATCCTTTGATCATTTATAAATTGGAGAATGATTTTTGTTCTTACACATTTGATAAAATTCTTAACATATTTTAGATATACTTTTATCTGATAAGCTAACATTAAAATTTTCCCAATTTTTCTCCTTTCTTTTAATCTTTACTGTGTTTGTTTTATCTATATAAAATTTTTTAATGTAATGCAATAAAACTATCCATTTTACACCTAACTTTTCTCTCTATTGTTTATTCATAAATTGTTCACCTATTCATATAAGTCTGATAAACAATATGTTTCATATATTTTTAATTTTCTTGCAAAACTCTTTATATTTAGGTTTTTTATCCATATGAACCTCATCTTGGTAAATGCTATGAGATATTGTCCATGCCCAGTTTATCCCATACTGCTTTCAAGTTCTTCCAACAATTTTTAAAAATTAATGAATTCTATTTATAAAATCTTAAGTCTTTAAATCTATCAAACACAAGGTTATTATACTTATTTATCCTGCAAATTATAAACATTATTCCATTCATCTATCTTTCTACTTCTTAGCCAGAATTAGATACTTTTGAAATTACTGCCTTATAATGCAGTTTAATATCTGGTAAATACCTTTTTTATTCTTTCTTTGGATATTCTTGACTTTTTGTTTTCCTACCTGAATTTTGTTATTTTTCATAATTCAGTTAAATAGTTGTTGAAAATTTAATCGAATTATATCAAATAAATAAATTAGTTTTGATAAAATTGTCATTTTTATTATTTTGGCCCTTCCTGAATAATTCCAGAAATAATTAATATCTCTCCAATTATTTAAATCTGCTTTTAGTTGTATAATTTTTTTTCATAATTTTGTTTATATGCCCATGAATTGGAAAAGGCTAAACAAGTTATGGTACATGGAATACTATTATGCTATAAGAAATGATGAGCTCAATGATTTTAGAAAAACTTTGAAAGAATATCATGAAATAAAGAGCAAAGTGAGCAGAACTAAGAGAAATTTTATACAGTAACAGTAAACATTATTTTAAAAATGACTTTGAGCAAATTAGCTATTTTGTCTATTATAAAGGCCCAAATTACTTATAAAGAACATTTGAAGAAAGATGCCATCTTAATCCATCTTAAAGTGATAAATAGAAGTATGCATATATATATACATATACATATTATAAATTTACACACATACAAATGTGTTTGTGAGGGTGGATCGGTATTATTCTTTGTGTCTAGTGGTAGGCATCTGGGGGAGAGGAAAAAAAATATACAAAATGATAATTTTGCCATAAATTTGAAGGGAATAGCAACTTGTGCATTGTACAAATGATCTCCCCAAAATCTTAAGGCACTTTTTTGTTGTTCAATAGTTTCAGATGTCTTCAGTCTGTATGATCCCATTTGGGATTTTCTTTGCATAGTTGCTGTCGTGGTTTGCTATTTCCTTCTCCAGATCATTTTACAGATCAGGAAACTGAGGCAAATAGGGTTCAATGACATTCCTAGGATCATACAGCTAGGAAGTATCTGAGGCCAGATTTGAAACTCAGTTCTTCCTGACTCTAAGAGTGGGTTCAAACTAAAAGCATATATGTCAAAAAGTAACTGAGCTATTAATCTTGACAAATTTAATGGGGAGGAGGAAGAGAAAGGAAATAAGATAACCGTTTCCTAATTGCCATCTAGTACAGGAGGAGGATGGGATCTTTATCATAACTCTTTGAAGCCTGTACTAGTATCTACTGAATGGCATGTTTGTTTTATATGAACCCAAGAGGAAGGATTAATTGATTGTCTCAGTCAATCACAAAATCTTTCTAGTGCAGTGACAGTTACCTTCATTTAATACTTAAGTCTCCTAATAATCCTCTCAAATTGATTAAGAACTTATTTGGAATTATAGAAAAATTTCCTTGACTTCTATTTAAAATTTTTTTGTTTACATCTGAGCTTTCTATGATTATATAAAATTGAGGTGGGAAGAGAATCTCTTCCTTTATACAAATAAGTTTAAATATTCAAGATTAGATATCAATTTCCTTTAAATGGTGTCTTGACTAAAAGAAACAGTATGAAATAATAGATGGAGTGCAAGACTTAGGAGCTTTTTTTAATCTCTGATACTTATTAATTCTGTGACCATTAATAAGGTAACATACTTTTCTGAAACTCAAGTAATAAATAGTTTAATATACATCTACTAAGTTATAAATTTTTGAGATGCATTTTAATGACAAAAGAATGACACATTAAACAATTAATCACTATAATGCCATAGTCCATTATAGACTAAACATTTAAGCAGTATTCTCAAATTAGAATTACCATGAAAAGACTTCAACATAGGCATGGTGTTATAATAAATGCAAGGAGACAAGTAAAAGAATTTTTCAAGAACAGTTATGTCACAGCAGTAAGTCAACCACTGGCTACACTGGCCAGAATTTCTAGACACATCAATTTGCTTTAAATGTCTATCCAAGATAATTCAAGTAGAAACAGACTTGAGAAGTTACATGCTCCATCCTGGCTGTTGAAGTGGTCCTGAATATACCATATGTTTGTACAACTCTTTTCTGCCTTTTGGGTGAGTAGACAGGAAATAAACTTGTAAAATTAGCTCACACATATATATATTCCAATTCACTTGCAATTTCAAAGTATTTTCCATAGAGATTGTTAGAAATAATTATTTTCTCATATCAATTTAGAATCTGATGTCCCCATGGGCAAAGAGCTAATTTGACATACAAATTTATCTTTGGCATTTGTAATCTCAGCACATATGAGGAAGTAGCATAGTATATAGTAATGCTGAAAAAAGTAGTAGAACTAGAATCAGAGAAAATGTGATTATGATTACTACTTCCTGACAAGGTAGCCTTAGACAAGTCACTTCCTTTTGTTTGGGTTCAGTTTCTTCATCAGTCAAAAATTTGGATGCCCTGTATGATCTCTTCCTCACCATGTCACTCCCATTGTCAAGAAGCTTAATAGTATCATATTACTTCTAAATAAAATACTCTTTTGAAGACATTCACAATCTAACTCTGATTGAAAATAACCCTCTTCAATGCTTCAGTCAAATTGACCAACTTGTTATTCCCCCATCCGTGATATTCCATTCCTTGTTTCTGTGACTTTTCATGTTTGGGAATATTCCTTCCATTCCTCCCTCTCTTGAAATCCCTAACACCCTCCAAGGCTCAGATTAAGGGTCATCTCCTTCAAGCGATCTTCTGTGATTATTCTGAGCTATGAATATCCATCCTAAAATACTATACTTTTATTCACATTTGACATATATTGACTCATCTCTGAACTTAGACCACTCTTCCTTTGCATTCAAACCCCCCCCCCCACACACACACACAAACACACACCCCTTGTACAACTCCTTGAATGAAGATCAGAACTGTGCCACTTTTGTCTTTATCTCACCAATATCTATCCCACTGATATTTAGTAACTATTTATCAAATGACCATTATTTGTTGAATAATTCCAATTCTTCATCATATAAAATTTTTCATGAGGATAGTCACTGAGGATCTTCTAATTATTTTCTTTAATTTTATGTATACAATATTAATTAATTTTATGAATACAATATTAATATGTATACAATATACAAACCAAGAAGGTTCAGTGAAAATTAAAGCCAAATCACCAAATAAACAGTTAAAACTCCTTAGAATACAGGAAGTTCTCCATGGATAGATTTATTTAAAAGTATGTCTTTGAAAGGATGAATCTCACAATGTGCATCACTATGTTCACTTTCAGGCAATAAAGGACAAAGTAAACATCTTTACTTCAAATATGGTCTTATCAGACAGAAAATTTCAATTCTGGGCACTCCAATTTTTTCTGTCTGTCTGTGCTCATTTTTCCCCACCAAATATTATTGTTTGTGTTAATCATTCTATCATTTGAGATGTATGACTTTAATGGAAGGTGGATTAATCGAGTTGAAAACACTGAAAAGATATGAGATGACATTTTGTGAATGAAATGTGAACAAATTTTGGATAGTGATTGACTTGGGTTTTTTTTTGTTTGTTTTTTGTTTTTAGATTTTTGCAAGGCAAACGGGGTTAAGTGGCTTGCCCAAGGCCAACAGGGTTAGATTGACTTGATTTTTCTGGGAAAAGTTACACTAATTTAAAACCCACATATATTTGGGATTTATCAAAATTAGAGAGCCCCCCACCCACCCAATTTAGATTATCCTGAGAGTAATTTTTTTTCATTTTATAGCATTTTCACATGAACTTATTTAATTCTTATAACCATGTATATCCTCAATTCTCATAATAGATTCAGAGATGACAAATTGGACTATACTTAGAAAAAAATCAAATACAATGATGAGAAAATACAAAACCATATCCCTTGATTACTCCTTGATAGAACACAGGATGTTTATCCTGGAAAGGAAGAAAGGATTTGTGGAATAAAGATAGTAGGATAATAGATCCTTTTCAGTATTTGAAAGGAAATGCTATGGAAATGGGTTTAACTTTGCTCCTTGGTCCCAGAGACCATCCAATGAGTGAATATTACAGAAAGACAGAAAAGTAGATTTCAGTATAAAATAATAATAATTAAAATTTAGAATAATAATAATAAATTTAAGAAATGATGTGTCCAAAAGTGGAATGAGCTCCTTGAGAGTATAGTCAATATCTCTATACTAGAAATTTCAAGGAAAATCTAAGTGGCCACTTTTTGACTCTGTTATAAAGGGAATTTCCATTTTGATATCAGACTCAATGGCCTTTAAAGTCCTTCTAGTTCTGAGAACCTTATTTCACTCATGATAAAACTGGAAATTAAATAGTTTTTAGTAATTTACTTAAGACTGCTTGCTACTGAGAGGCAAAGTCAGGATTATAACCCAAGTCCTCATTTTTCCTAAAACACAACATTTTGTAGTCTCTGAATAACCTAGCAATGTCACATAAAATTAATTGATTAATAATTAATAATTAATACTAATTAATTAACAATAGAAGAAAACTATATCACTGAATTACAATAGTGATGGACATATATACTCAGAAGATGACAATAAGATTCAGCTTTGATAAAATAAAGTATTACGCTGGTTAAGCAGAGGCAATGTACTTTGATATGTAATGCACATATTTAATTTCCCTTCCACACTAGTGTTGTAACTATATCTTAAGGTACCAGAAGGTAACTTTGCTTAATTCTATCTCCCTAACCTTTACTTTCTGACTTTTACTCTGGGGAATAGGTTTTTGTTTCAACAAAACTTTGCTTTCAATAGGGTATTTCATTTGATTGTCCTATGGTGCTATTTACCAAATCTGAAACTATACCTTTCCCTTCTATGAGTTTTTTTCCATATTAGAATATAAACATCTCAAGTGCTGGGACTGTCTCTTTTGTATTCCTAGTATTTACCAAGATCCCTGCTGTTACATATGAACTTAATAAAAAAGCTTTTTCAATTGATAAATTCACTAGCCAAGTTCAAGTATTTTCCCATCAAGGCTTTTAGAAATAATCACTTTCCTTAATTGGTTTAAGATCTTATGTCCCCAGCATCAAAGAATTAATCTAATGTAATAGAGCTTGAACTCACTACTTTATTTTTTAAAATTTCCTTATCTGTAAAGAGGAAGCAACATTTTCCAGCATTCTTCTTTATCTCTATTCAATCATATCCACCCACCCACCTCATTTGAACTCTTTGCACCATAGATAACTCAATGAAGGCATTCTTCTTAAATGAAGAATTTATTGTTTTTAGTTTAGGAACAAATCATCTTGCCTGCTTCTTTAATGAAAGGCTCTTTTGAAATTATATTTCTCCTACAAAGACTGAATCAACTTGAAAACGACCTGAGTTGCATGAGCAGTGCCATTCATCAACCTTGTCAAGAGTCACTCACCCATTTGTCACCCTCAAATACATTTATTAATTAAGTCACTGCATTTTCACTGTAGGGGCTACTGTGAAAACAAATCAGATATGGCCCCTTTCTGCTAAAAACCTGGCATGGGTGACAAGGACACACATGCCAAGGCAATTGGAACAAGTGAATATTATAGCAAGTATTTATACTGCATGCAAAGCATTGAGATAAAAGCATTCAGCAGTTAAATGAATAAAGACTAGGGAGAGACAGAGAAAAATTACAGCTTCTCCAATTAGCCAGCTAAAGTTTCTCTTAGAAAGGGTTGGGCATTACTGAAGATAAGTGATTTAGGAAACAATTGGTGAGAGGCAGGAACACTTTGGAGAAGGTATCATCAATGATAGTGAGAATCGTTAAATGCTAGAAGGAGAAATGTTAAGCTTGGAGAAGAGTAGACTCAGAGAGCATATGAGAGCTCTCTTCAAATATTTGAAGGATTGCCATCAAAAAAGGAGTGGCCTTTTTCCTCTTTGAATCTGAGAAAGAACAGTAGAGAGAAGCTTTCAAGCAAAGCAGTTGTCAGAAATTTTTCCTAATGGTTAGGAATATCTCAAAGTGGAATGGACAGCTTCAGGAAGCAGTTGGTCCCCCCTCATTGGAGTTCTTCAAACACTTCTAGGGAATATTACAGAGGGAATTCCTTTGTGGATATAGTTTGGACCAGATAGCCATTGGGTTCCTGTCAAGCTAAAACTTTTTTTTGTAGTTCTATTTAGTTTAAAGACTATTCCTAAACCATTGTTTATTGAATGAATGAATGAAAAACTAATTATTTAGAATTTACAAAGTGCTCAAGTTCTAGGTACCAGGAAGGAAGACAACATATAGGAAGAGATATTTTGGTTTAGAAAATCAAAACAGATCATGAGTGGAACCATAAGGCATAAGATTGATATCTTATTCTGGTAACAAAGGCTATATTGATTTGATTATGGTTCCCATACTGAAAGAGTTACAAAAGAAACTATAGCAAAAAAAGCAATGTAAATATGTATTAAATCGCTTCTTGGGTGAAACTGATATAGTGAAACAGTTGAAGAATTCACCAATCAGTACAATCCAGTCAAGAGTTATGCCCTGAAAGAATTTAGCCCTCCACAGAATTATCTCTGATGCAGACATCAAGGTGGATGTCAAGAAGTCAGTTAAGGAGGAAAGTGAGGAGGAAAATGAACCCCAGAAGAGGTAACATGATTTGCCTAATTTGAACATTACAAAACTATCAACAAAAGCAAGTCCAGAATTCCTGATTCCCAAACTGGGATTCTTTGCACTATCCTTTGAGCCAATTGGTTATAGAGATTAATTCGTAGGTACATCACAGAAGAACATTTGTATTTTATTTCAAATAAATCTATTATTAATAATTGAAGGAAAACTGGAAACATTTATATACAATAATACTATCATGAGTTTTTAATACAATATCCTATGCTGAGATGCTCATCTCTCCCAGAGAATCTAATCATTTCCCCATTTTTCTAAAGTTTGTGTCCTATTTCAGAAAACACAGATTTTTGTCTACAAAAACTGACACTTTATTTCCAGTAAGCATGAACTAGATCTTATTTTATGTCCTTTGAAAATCGTAGTATTTTTTTCTGCTTGTCAATAATGGAGGCTCTAGGGGAGAGGATAAATGAGATAACTTCAAAATTCTTATTGAGGGCTTTAAGTGAAAGAAACTTTTCTATGAAAATTGCTAAAGCATATCACATTTGCTTACTGTTAAATAATAAAACTGTTTAGATATTTTCTTCTTGGTGAGGGTAAGGTCAAAACAGTCAGATATGTGCTTCATTTATGCATGTAAAATATGGAAATGCTAATGGACAGTTTGGCTTAACTATTCATTTAATTTTTTTTTTGTTATTTAAACAACAGTTCTGTTCAGCTTAATGTAATTGTCATGCACTGATATATTCCATTTCTTTCCATTTCCTAGGGGTTTTTTTTTTGTTCAATATCATTTTATGCTCTGAAAATCTGGATGGGATTTTTTAGGCTTTCGAAGGGTTGACAAAAACAATCATACCACTGGTTACTTTATGTATTCCATGGACAGAAGTTGTTTATCTATTCTCTGGCTTTTTATTTCAACTGTAAACATAGCTATTGGATTGTTGTGGAAATAATTAATATATTGCAGATGCATGAAGTAAATTACAGAATTTAATAACTTCTACAAAAAACTGGGTGTTGCCTTCATTTGCAACTACTGAGGCCCATTCAAAAATATTAAAGCTCTCCCCTCCCAGTACTAATACTACTTCAATCATCACTGGGTGGATTCAAATACAGCTGCGAATGATAAACAGATCTCTGAATGGGCATTTATTCCACAAAGTATTCTATTTTAAAATGCCTAGATTACTACCTGGACAGCAGGGATTCAGTTTGTTCTCTAATTCTATCTTTTTTTTTCCCCCCGCAAGAAAAACTCCCTCGGGCAAATATTAACTGACTTTTTATATTCATCATTAGACATATTTCATTTTTACTGCTAACTCTTCATCATCAAATACCTCCTGGTCCTTAAATATACACTAGAAGCTCTGAATAATGGCATAATTAAGTACACTATTGATGGAAGAAAAAAATTTTGTGTGCATGTTATACATAAAGATATAAGTTTTTATATGTATATAATGTTTTTATTACATATAAGGGAATATATATATATTGATTTTTAATGAATAGATCATGAATAAATGTGTCCAAACTGAAATATAAGGAAAGAAAACTTGGTCACTGACTCATGTATAACCCCAAGCAAGTGACAACCTAAAGAATATCAATTCATCAAAGAAAGATTTTGTACATATATTTAAAGCCCCAAGAGGAAAGAGGTAAGAACAAATTACATGTCAAACACTGGCTTATTCAACTCCCATTTAAAGTTGATAATATATGATTTAAAATGTCAGTTTTCCCACACTCTAGACTCTTATAAATTACAAGAGTCAAGTACATACTCTGACATTTGTGAGGCAGAAATATGCTTACTATATGCCTTCCTAAGAATACAGGAATCTTCTTCATCCATGATTTTCCTATCTCTGAAAGTTTTAGTATTAGGCAACAAACTTTAAATGAATGCTAAGAAAGATAGCTAAATGTACCTGTCTTAGGCAGACATCAGACAGGCAGCTTGTCATTGTAGACTTTAGATTTCTGGGCCTCAGGTATAATCCAGGTGGCCCTAACCAGATTCATCTCTGTTATATTTCTGGTAACAGAACCATAACTAGATTGGGATGACCAGGAATTTGTACCAGAGGTGCTTCCCTCCTACAGAGATACCCTGTCCCATTGCCCCCATTCTATATCATTTGATAACCCAAAGGGAGAGGAGGTCTGCCCTCCCTATATCATTACCATATCCTTTGCTTACCACCTTCTTTTTTTTCTCCTGGATAAACTCTGGTAAATATCTTGCCTCCCATTATTCTAGTGTAATTACAAGCAAGGGGGCAAGTATGCTGGAGACCCATTGCATTCCTTTCACAAGATACATTCATCTTCCCAGAGAGAAAACCTAGTCTCTGTTTAAGAATTTTAGCCACACAAAGAGCTTATGTCCTAAGGTCCTTCTTCATTTCACTTCACTAAACTTACCCTAGGTGCCAGAATTTCTAGTTTGCTGTAACTACTTTGACGAGGAGTCTGCATGGTCACTGCCACCTGTGTTAAGAAAGACAATTTCCCTTTCCAGCTGAAAGATACTCAAATTAACTTTGATATACCTAACAACCACTTGCAACACAAGGAGAGAATACTATCACTCCCACTCACTCTCCCTGAAAAATTGCCATGTGACCTGCTGTTATAGATTCCAAATATACTTGTAAAAGAGACATACAGGAGGGGAAGAGAATCAGGTTCATTATCATTGTGAAAACCATCAAGCTCCTTTAAGGATACCAATTTGCCTCTAGATAAAAAAATATAGAAGCTTAAAAGAGAATTATTTTAATAAATTATTATTTGGTTATAAGGATAGGAACTGGACTCCTAATGTCATTCTTACAAGGAGTTCCCAGGTGAAGGAATCCCATCTATCAATGTAATGAGGCGCTGTTCTCTGCAATGTGTAATTTTAGAAAGATGCCTATAAACTTGAATATTTAATGACTTGGCTGTGGGACACAGCCATAAAGCCTGGATCTCCATTCACCAAGATAGGCTGTTTCTCCTTTTACAAGATGGTTCTAGTATTAGTGAGACTAGTATTCAAAATTTGTGAGGAAGATTGATTTCTTATATCAATTCCTAAGGGATTTCCTCCTTTTCTACCCCCCCCCCCCCCAGTTCATTCCCAATGATGACCTCTTTGGAATTGTTGGATATTGAATTATAGGGACAAATAGAATCATAGAATAGCAGAGGAGAAAAAGACCTTAGAGATAATCTATTATAGTTTTATTTTATAGATGAATCTAAGACTCAAAGAGGTCCAGGGACTCAACAAATATCTCATAGAACATTAGTGATAATACTAATATCTTGGTCTTTTCTCTTCTTCGCCCAATGTACCTTCTTCTAGTGATTTCTCAGAGTGTTCCTATGCAAAACTAAAGTCATGGTAAGATAGCTGTCAAAATATGCTCAGACAATGTAATTTGCACTAGATACTATTCCTATTGTAGGTCACTAATGGCACCATCTGTGGGCAACTAACTATGTGAGACAGGTAAGATGAGAAAGAGGCAGATCTTTAAGAACTCTATACCTGTTCTGGTTTTCCTTTCATATCCCCCTAGAAAATGGAATCACCAGTCATGAACTAGTCACAGCATTTTTTTTTTCTGATCTCAATCTTGTAGTCTAGCATATCCACCTAAGTGTCACTAGTAGTGTAATGTGTTAGTTATAGTAAAAAGAACAAGATTTGGAATCAGAGATGAGAGTTGGTTTTTCTACTATTAGTTGTGTGACCATATCAAGTTCTTTGAGGTCTCTCTAGGTCTATTTCATCTTTTGAACAAGTGAACTTGATGTCTTCTTTAGATACTCTAACTGAAAATCTATAGATCAATAACCTGCCCCTGTGTATTCATATTTCAACTCACATTCAAATATTTTGCTGCCGGATTCCCTAACTTATTCCCTAAATCCAGATAACTAGAAGAAGAAAAAGTTTCATTAAATGTAAAAGTTCTCAAAAACAGACAAATAATTTTTAGAAAATAGAATGTTTGAATCGGAAACATGTATAATATTCCACATAAAGTGTGAATTGCTTTAAAAACAAGGGTATACTCCTGGGAAATTTAATTGAACCCAAATATAAAAAACTTTTGGCAAGATGAAAGTACAACTTTTCCTAATTTAAACTTCCTATTATCAGGGAAATCCAAAACGGGTCAACTGGGTTGTGGAGGGGGAAGGAAAGAGGGAGAACTGAATGAGAACACATCTATTTATTTATCTTTTTTTGTTATTCTTTACTACAACATATACTTCGAAATTTTCCAATTTAATTTATTTGTATTTCACTATCTAAATGAGTAGCTGTTTTCTGTAGGATATCTCAAAATTTATTATCAGTGAAAAATATACTCAATGAAAGAATATTAGAGTTCTTCTTTTGTTGGTCACAATACTGAATAAAAAAAATTTTTTTAAGTTGAATGCATGCTCCAGTTAACAAATCCTCTGGGGTTCTTCTGATTCAAAGATGCAAAATAGAATGTGATAATTTTCTCCCCTATTTCTAAGATAAGATTAATTATTGTGTTTTGGTTTATGGATTTCTTTTTCACCACCTTTTCTTGATATCCTCACCCTCCAGCAAAGAAACAGAATTAATCAGAACTAACTTACTTTATCTAACAATATATTCAAAGTTCAGATTCAGTAGTTCCCCATCTGTCTGCCCAGAGGAGGATTCATCATCTGTTCTCTTGGTTTAAAATTGGTCATTAATAGTAATCTGAGATTGACTTTCTTTTGTTCTCTCTTTAATTTTTTTCTTTATTTTTTTGAAGACTATTAGGAATAAATTCCTTGCCCAGGAACATGTAGTTAAGTAAGTATCTGAGGTCACATGTGAACTCAAGTCCTACTGATTCATAGGCAATGGTCTATTCATTGTACTATATAAATCCCCTGATTTTGACTTTCTTTAAGAGTGTTTTCATTTACAATTATCATGGCCACTTATGCTTATTGTTATCCTAGTTCTACTTATTTCATTTGGCATCAGATCTATAAAAATCTCAGCATGCCCGTATAAAATCTTCATATTGGTCATTTTGTTTGGCACAATAAGATTTGATTATATTTATATACCATTATTTGTCTATCCATAACTCATCAACAGCTACCATTTTGCTTCTTGTCTCTTTTGAATTAGTATCCCCAGTACTAAATCAAATATCCGGTGGGTGAGAAGAACCTAATAAATGATTATTGATTGATTTTACTACCATAAAAAGAGATACTAGGATTATTGTGGCACATTTGGGACAAATAAATCTCTTAATAAAGTACCATTTAATTATGATTCAAGTGTATAAAAAAATTTATAGTTCTTTAAAATTAAGAAACTAAGTTCCTTTTCACGAATGATTCCAAATGTAATTTTTTTTTAAAAATTATTCCCCTTCATATTTGCTTAGTAGTGCCAATTTAAATAGCCACATATTTAAAGCCAGCCTTACCAGATCTTAAGCATATGACTTTCTGCATTTCTCACAGGAAGCAGCTCCAAGGGCCCCCAAATGTGTTGTGTCTGAAATTCTTTTAAAATGTGGTCTCAGCTTTAGAAATCACTGCACCCTATACAGTGGATAGGCTCAAATATAAACATTCCTTGATGAGGAAACCCTACTGGTGTTCCAGAATTATTACCTTCACTGAATTCAGTGCTAAGTGCATGCACTGAAGATTTTAGCATTAAACTTTGGGGGAGAGGACAGGTGTGATTTATATCTCTTCAATTTGTTGGATATGGAAAGAGTGTGTTCAGAATTAGTTCTTCTTATAACTGGAATATCACAGTTAGTTTGGCCTGTTCTGCTTATAACTGGAATATCACAGTTAGTTTGGCCTATTCTATGCTTAGAACTTTAGGGATGGACTAGACATCCATGGGGATGGGCAAATTTATCTAATCCAACTCTCATTTTACAGGTAAGAAAACTATGACCCAAAAGTTGAAATGAAGAACTCACCAAAAATAGCTCACATTTATCTAGCATCCTAAGTAAGGTTTGCAAAGTTCTATATAAATATCTCATTTTATCCTTACAAGAACCCTGGGAGGTAGGCACTATTATTATCTCTATTGTTTTAGATGAGGAAACTAAGGCAGACAAAGATTAAATCATTTGCTCAGGGTCACACAGCTAATAAATATTGGGAGACTGGACTTGAATTCAGGTCTTTCTGACTCCAAGTCCAGGACTTTATCCACTGTGTCCCCTGACTGCCACCATCATCACCATCAGCAGCTGCATAATCATCACAATAACAATAATAATAGCTAGCATTTATAAAGAACTTTAAGGTTTGCAAAGCACTTGACATATCTCAACTCATTTGATTCTTACTCAATTGAACTTTATTCAATTTGATAGTTAAGAGAACAGCCAAGAGTAGGTCCAAACATACCACAATACCATACTTTCCAAGTTTAATCTTCTCAAGATTACTATGAAATAATATTTGGAGATTCTAATCAATTTCAATCCAAAGAGAAATCTTACAGAATTCCATTGATAAAAGAGAACTAAAATGATCAGCTAGTCCAAATTCCTGATGAAGCAGTTTGCCCAAGATTGAACAGAATGCTAAGGCAAAAATTAGAAGCTCAGTCTCCCAGCCTGATGATCTTATACCACACAGTCTTACTTGCTAGAAGTCTTAATATGATTATATATTCCATTTAAAAGCCTGCAGTGCTACAGTCAGTGGATAATACAGAGGGAATCTTTTATTCAATTCAATAAAATTTTGGTTTTCTTTTTTTTTTTTTTAGATTTTTCAAGGCAATGGGGTTAAGTGGCTTGCCCAAGGCCACATGGCTAGGTAATTCTTAAGTGTCTGAGGTCAGATTTGAACCCAGGTACTCCTGACTCTAAGGCTGGTGCTCTATCCACTGCACCACCTAGCCACCCCAAAATTTTGGTTTTCAATGAAATCCAAAGTTTGGAAGTATCTGGCAGTCAGTAGGTGCTGAATAAAAACTGGTGAACTTTCAAGAGTAATAGTACCCTAATCAAGCAGAGTAATGACCCACTTCTATATAAGTGTACCTGTTTCCTGACTCATGACTAAATATGCACAGATGTGTACATATATGTTTGTATATATATATATATATATATATATATATATATATAGAGAGAGAGAGAGAGAGAGAGAGAGAGAGAGAGAGAGAGAGAGAGAGTGATGATGATGATAGTGATAGACTGATCAATCTCCACACATTTATTAAGCCACTGCCACGTGTCAGGCAGTGTAATAGGGGTACATACAATAAATAAAACAATCTCCAGAGCTAGAAAGATAAAAGGAAGGTAAAGAGACAGATAATAAAGATATATACATATAATTTTATCTAACCAAGAGAACTCCAAGTAGCTCCCTCTGTTAATGCCAATAAAACAACTCATACAATATGTAACTTTTATTCATAAGTTTCTGGATCATTGACCATGGGTTACTTACCCATGGCCACATAGGCAGCATACTGTCAGAAGCAAAATTTAAATCTAGGTATTTAAGACTCAAATCTATCCTTTATACATTTCTCCATATTTTTCTCTCATTAAAATGTGTTCTTTTATGTCACATCCACTATGCCATGCTAACATCTATCATCTATCTATACATACATGCATATATTTGTATATGTAGATAACCATGCCTGTATGGCTATACATGTAATATCTATGTGCTTATGTATATGTACATGAGAAGTAGGATACTGAAGAGGTCAAAAATTGGAGGCAAAAAATTGGTTTCAGAACCATTTCAGATATATACTTGGGATAGCTGAGCAAATCTCTTCATTTTTCAATGCCAAAAGCAATTTTCTAATATCATAATTTGTAGAGAAGATGAAGAATTTCACTATTAGAGGGAGCTTGCTTATCCGTGAATTCCCTGTATCAATGAAATCACTGTTCCTATCTTTATACCCATTCTGTATTTATCCTATTGTAGAGAACATGAACAAAAACACATAATCCTCTATATACAATGGAATTAGAGCATAAGACTGCTTCTGCTTATGTGATATACTGAAATATATTTCATTTTAGACACATATATGTGTTTGCATATGGTTTTGCATACACATTCACATACATGTGTATATCTATATGCACACATGTATGTGTATATGTTTGCATTTGTCTGGGCAAGTTACTTTACCCAATTTTCCTCAGTTCCTCCTTTGTAAAATGAACTAGAGAAGGAAATGCAAATACTCCAATATCTTTGACAAGAAAATTCTAAATGGGGTCACAGAATTAAACATGACTGAAACAACTCCACAACAACAAGTGTAGATAGATAGATGGATGATAGATAGATATACATATACACAAATAAAATCATATTCATATGTGTGTGAATGTATATAGAGACATGAGACTTTTGCTTTCCTTCATTTCCTATATTGAGCCTCTAACCAAGTAAACAAAAGACATTTTGATTTTTTTCACGGGCTAGATTACTTCATTCATTTTAAAGTTGTACTGTTCCCTTATTTTTTAGATTTCATTTTTTTCTGAAATATGCCCACCATAAAACAGCAGAAAAAATAGTTAAACAAAGGTAAACCAATAAAAAGTTTTGTCTGCCAAAATATGAAACATTCTGCATCCATAGACCTTCATCTCTTTTTATTAGAAAAAAATTATGAACTAAGAGCTATGTTGGTTCTTCCTTTTTCTAATCTATCAAGATTCAAGATTATGATTTAAATTTAGATAATTCTAAGTACGGTTTGCTTTTTCATTAATGTATTCATTTTGTATGGGGTTTTTTTTAGTTCTCTTTACTCCCTTCTTAACTAGTTCATAGAGATCTTCCTATCCTCTGAATTCTTGAATTTTAAGGGTTATTTGGTAGAACAAAGGGAATTTTGTAAAAGAGGATTACTTTTATCATACATTGCTAAGGAAACTGAAAGATAGTGTTCAGCCTATTAATTTTACAAGTGAGAAAACTGAAAAACTAAGAAGAACTAAGAAATCTTAAAGTTGCATGAGTTGTAACGTACAAAGCCAGGGTCTCAACTGACTTTTAATACAATACTCCTCTTACACATATAACTTACACATATAATATATAAATTTCCAAAAACTAGGTATAAACTTGGTTTCTGTGATTTCATTTGTTGATGTAGTTTTCTTTATATTTGCTTTGGTTTTATTTTGTATAATGGTGGGAAGAAAAATGAAATAAAAGTGAGACAAATAGCATTTCAGCAACTTTATGACAAGAAAGTCACTAGTGACTACCTCTCCAAACTAGTCTCCAAATTAGTTTTATATAAAAGGAAGTACTCACCTATTCTGTGAGAAGCAAGCATGATAATGTATGTAGAGTGGTTTGCAAACTTAGAAGTGCCAGAGAAGTGTCATCTATGATAATTAAGATGATAATGATGATGGGGAAGTGCTTTGAACATAGTAAAAGGCTAAACAAATGCAAACTTACTAGTGCATTTAATTGTTTGATATTATCTCTTCAAAGACAAGGACCACAGGATTTCTGTGATACAATAACATCAAGTGCAAGGTCAAACAACTACTAGGCACTCAGTATATATTAAGTGAAGAATATAACTGGATAAAGTTTTTATCATTTGCAAACAATGAACTCATGAACCACATGTGAACAAGAATTCTGTCCCTTCAAATGAACTTCTAGAGCTTTTGTGAGCAATAATGTGAGATAACTGACAAGAGAATATAATTTTATAAATATTTTAGAGAAAATAATAGCCACATTGAATTAAATTCATATAAAAATTAGTCTGTCTTGAGGAAATGGTAGCATAGAAATACACCATTAATTTGATATTTTTAGCCAGAAATAAACATATTTACAACTACAAATTTCTCAGGATGGTCTTCTTCAGTGTGGATAGATAGATAGCAAATTAAGTTTCATTTTTCTTTATCTATCGAATCCTCCTAACTACCATCCCCAACAACATCAGACCTGGCTGATAGTTGAGGTCTTTGTCATTTACAAGGAATATTCAGCCTTCTTTCTAATTCTAGAACAAAAACACCCATTATACCTGTATAGGCTATTTACTGGCTTAGCATTCAACTTGTGGCTTAAATAAACTTCCATATTATATAAAATGATTCAATAGCCTGGAAATTTTAGTTGAAATTCCATTCTACTTCCTACATCTCTATCTTCATACAAATTATGCCCAGCCCCTGGTAAGTATTCCCTCTTTATCTTTACTTCTTTAAAAGTTCTAGCTTCCTTCAAGGTGATTCAGCCTGCAAACCATTTCCATTGAAAAGTCTTTTTTTTTTTGGCTCTGCCTATTTGTAGGCATTATCTCCTCCCCCAAATAACCTTGAATCTGCTTAAACATTTCCATATTGTATCCATATATACACACAAACACACAGAGGACATATACATTTTTGAAACCAGGGAATGATCAATTTTCATTTTGTCTGTCTAATTTCACTGCTTGCCAAATAATGTAATCTGAAATACTTGTTGGATTGAATTGAATTGGATCTATTTCATTACAACTTATAATATTTTTATGTTATCAAATAGTTGTTACTATACTTGTAGGATTCTATGGGGTATTTGATCTGTTGGAAGATGTTCCAAAGTATAGTCGGAACATTTATACTTGCTATTCTCATGTGTAACTCAACTGGAAAAAATATTTTCTTAATAGGAAATAGTGATTAGCACCAATCTCTTCACATGATAATAAAATAATCTTCCTAGACTCTTTTGTAGAAAAGACTTGGAGAGACAGATCAGTCTCTGAGATCCCTTCTTATTCCCAAAATCCCTGAGTTTGCAATCCAACAACTTACAACTTTACTAAATTTAAATTTCTCTGAAAATGAAGTTGGGGAGAATATTTGGAAAAATATGAAGGAACTATTCTCTTATCAATAGCTAGGTTTTGTATGAGAGTACTCCCTCTTTCCTGCCCCAAAATGTAGCACCATTGAGAGTCATTAATAGCAAAGACTTCCTAAAATGTTCTTTACAGGAGATATATATTATTTTCTTAGGAACTATTCGGTCTTATGATTCAAGACTATTTTCCCTGAAGATTTAAAATGAACTCAATTTAAGAATTTTAACTGAACATTTGGGTAAAGACAGAAACCACTGAACAAAGAGAGTGCTGTGTCTCCTTCATAGTAATGGAACACACAGGTGCACTTCAGAGTTTCTAAACTCTTCCTCTGTATTTTCAAACATAGCTTGGAAGGTTAGAAAGAGGAAAGAGTATGAATCAGCCTATGGCCAGAACAAGGCTCTGCTCACCATATTGACTCTTATCCTATATTAGATTGTTTTCTTTCAAATCTTGTCAAGGTACCTTATTTCCAAAAGGGCAATATGAGGCCTTTCTATTTTGTTCACATAATCCAGACCTGCAGTGTCAGTGCCTGAAACAAATTACTGTTTATATTAGAAACTTAGTTTAATAAATTAGGTCTGGGCTATGAACTGTCAAAGTTCTTATAGTCTGCAATTCATATATAACAGATGCCTTTTCCATGACTCCTAACTCCAAGTGGCCAACATGATTGCTTCCTCTTTGCCATTACTACATTCTGTAGGTTTAGTTATCTACTGCCTACAGAGAATTAAAAACAATTTAAAAGGGCATCTGGAATAAAGCAGTCTAAGGCAAAGGGAAAAAAATCTTTCCATATACAATAACTTTCTGTTTAGGTCAGAGAATTATTCAATAATTGGCACTTGTTTAAATAGACCATTCAGGATCAGTTTGGTTTTCCAGTTGCGGATTGAGTTACCGGACGATTTTTTTTTCCCAAACAAGCAGTTTTTGCAAGTCCTAATTTCCAGCATATTTGTGGCACCACTGTGATTAAGAGAATAACTAATTTTTGTACGAGAAACAAACACATTTTTCAAACATGGTGTAAATAATTCAGCAATTTTTCCCACAGATTGTTTATAAATTATGAATTTTAGTTTACTCTGCCCTAGTTTGTAAAATACCGGTAAAAACAGGGGAGTTAAAGGCAGTCATTTTAGCTTATGAATTTAAAAATTTAAATTGGATGGGAAAGCTGAGTTGTTCTATCTTTTATGTGACATCCTTTGTAGGCATCACTTTATAAGTTGGATTAAGAAATATCTGCCTGCCCAGGATGATGTCCCTGTCTCTTTCATTGTTTGCACTCAATCCTGGAACAGTTGTCACATGAAAAGTTAATAATGAAGCACATCTAGAAAGATTAAAAAAATAAGGCCACAGAAACATCAACTCACATCAACACTTATAAATTCAGACATATGGACATTTCTTAACTGTGGAATTTTTCAAAGCAGCATTTTTAAAATGCTGTTTTAATATTTTCCTTTTTGAGTTGTTTGGGTAGGAAATTTTTGTTTTTGTGCATTTATGCCATAGGCAAACTGCCCTCCCAAAATTTTACATTCCCCAGATCTCAAGAACTGACCAGAACATCTGCCTAATGAAATTTTCATTGAACTGCCCAGTAACACATTAACATTTCAATAAAGTTTGAATTTGTCTAGGGGAAGTGAGAATTATTTCCTTAGTCAATAAATAAATTAATTAATCTGAAAGATAAAAATAATTCTCTTCAGGTCTGCTAGCTAATATAAAATATAGTGGCTATTATAATTAAAATCTCATATTAAAATATGATTTATACCCACTTAATGGATAAGAAAAGAAACTAAGTCCATTAACTTCTTTGCTACCCATAGCCAAATTGGTAAAAATGTCTTCTTTTCTTAAATTTCACTCTTGTTCTGAGGTCTTTCAAATGATTCATTTTTCTAGAAGTAAAAGGAACCTAAATTCACTAGACTTTTTAATATCTTTAAAGTCAACTGTTATAATTCTCACTTTGCTAATCTGTAATTCTCACAGAAGAACTGGCAATGTTACCCTGCCTTTAGCAAGGACCCTGGAGTGAAATCACACAAAACTTCCTTTACTTTAATTCCAAATGATACTTTGTATATAAATTATATATATATATATATATATATATATATATATATATATATATTTTATATATATATATATATGCATATATATGTACTATATCAAAAATTAAATGCCAAATATACCCCAAAAGTACTCATGGCAGAGTTGTACGGAATTCAATTAAATTAAAAAATAGGTTCTAAAACCAAAAATTTTGATCCTTTAGAATTCAATTTAAGGAGAGTACCCTCCTTGAGAGGTTAATAGTGTCTCCTTCACTAGAGGACTTCAAACAAAAACTGGAATATCATTTACAAAATGTGATGTAAATAGGATTCTTTTTCTGGTACAAGTCTCTCATTAGGAGATGTTAGTTATTATTTCCCAAACCCCCAAGTAGCAATGCATAGAATAGAGCCCAGTTCACTGGAGTTTAGGCCAAAAAGCCATTGTATCAAATCCTACCACAGTTACTTACTAGTTTTGTGACTCTATGCATATCACTTAATCTTTTTTTTTGTTGTTATTGTTAAAGATGAGAGGTTATATTATGGACTAATGGCTCCCTTACTATTTTAAATCAATGATGCTATGAAAGTACTATACTTTTCTTCCTACTCTGGGAAATCAATGACCCAAATCAGAACTTTCATTAAAAAAAACAAAACAGTATGTGCTGAGGTCGAAAACTTTTAGCTCAATGTTCCTAATCTTTTACATAGACTGTCTGGGGAAGTGGGTATTCTGATCAATAGAACTTTGAGGTGAATAGAGGAAAGTAGGGAATCATGGATTCTTAAAAAATTGAAAGAGAGTGGATACCATATAAATCTTTCTTGGATTTCTATATTTAATATAGAAGAGACATTCAAGGCCATCTCTTCTTTTAACCTTGTCCATGATATTCTGAATTCAAAACCATGCCTTCTCTATTGGAAATTCATCCTAACACATACCTCAATGCCTGAAGCCTCTGTGACAAGGTTTCACAAGGGAAACCTTTTCCCTTCAGAGTGTTCCTCTTAGAACCTCCATGTTATAACAGGGTCAAGATCAGCCTATGTTCATTGTTCTCCAAATCATATACAGTAAGCTCTTGCTTGCTTCCTATTGAGAGAGAAACTGAGACAATATTTTGGAATTTCTCTAATTGATCTCTCCCCCAATTCCCATGAAGCTTATTACTGGGATAACTTCATCATCCTATAAGATCTCTTCAGTCTTGTTACTCCATCTGCAGTTCTAATTGAAGGACAGGATCATGAATTCCAAAATTCCAAACCTCCATTTAAGGAGAAAGCTCAATTCAAAAGTCTCCTCTTTTCCTCACCCAGCTACACTACTTTTGGACTTCTTTAGTTGATTTCTCCATCATGCCTGTATTGCAGGTACCTTCTCCTTATTCCTCCAAATTGTCTACATTAGCTTCCTTTTGTGTGGCATTTCCTCTATTGGATTGTAAATTCCTTGAGAGCAGGACTATCCATCTTTTTTATATTTGTATACTCAGAGCATAGCCCAGTGTCTGACACACAGCAAATACTAAATGATTATTGATTAATTGATTGATTCACACCCAAGGAGGTAAAGCGATTTATCCAAATCACACAAAGTAATAAGTAGCAAAAGCTGAGTCTCCATTTATTAGTTAAGTTATTCCATCAAATAGGTAAAATATTTCCCAGTCATTTGAATTGAGGTCTTGCTAATTACATTAAAAACCTTTGGTGGGAAATAAATCATATTCAGATCTATGTACACTATATCTATTTCACTGTGCAGTATCATACACTTCACTGTGATCATTTTGCCACTTCCTAGCTAATTGGTCCACTTAATCCCACTATAATTTTCCTTATATTTTTATGAGCCACTATATCCAAAGATTTCATCACATAGTAGCCAGACTGCTGGTGTTAAGTTTTTACATCCTAAACTAGAGTTCTCCTTGAATAACAGCTTTAATCTGTAACCAGCCCTGGACTTGAGGTTTAGTAGAAACAGTCAAATCTTGAATTTTGCTAATGGAACTTTTGAGAACACAGTTTAATCTCCTCATCAAGATCAAACATCAATGCTAAGTGTGATATTTTGAGGTAAGTGAATCAAATATATACATATATAATATATGTGTGTGTGTGTGTGTGTGTGTGTGTGTGTAGGAAGAATGATGATTAACTGAATAGTGTGTGTATTGTACAAAAACCAAAAAAATAGTTCGAGTAATGATTTTTAAAAAGCCTCCAAAATATTGGGTAGATACTCTATAAAGGGCAGAACCTATCACAATAATTTATATCTGCAATAGTAAAGGGAGAATTCACTAATGAGACTATTGATCAGTAACTCCATAATTATTCTATTTTTCATCCTTTTTTCTTCAACTCTTCTGAAAGAGGAATTTTTAGCACAAAGGTAGGATTTTCCAAATTATTCTAAAAATAAATTTAACAGATGTGAGAAGTTTATTGACTTTTCTTGGAATAATTAAGCACTCTGTAATACGTTTTGTCTTGTCTTGCTGCTAGTGCTTGGCCTGACACTGAATGTCTTGAAATACGCAGAAATAATAGAATAAAAGTTTCAACATGGTCCAAAATACTAATTTTATGCTATGCCACAACCTATGCCCCTTCAGTCAGGGAACTGAGCCAATGAGAATTTTATGGGGTGTATTCTATTAATAACTCATAAAAACTCCTAAATATCAAAGACAGATAATCCTTTGATAGCAAAACCTTTTCTCCCTGCCTTAAGGAGTCATGAGATTGTATGATGTGGGTTGCTTAAACCTGTGACCATACTGCACAGAAACCAGAGGGAGAGAAGGAGAGAGGCAGACAGATAGAATAAGACCAAGAAAAGACAGAAAAAGAGAGGGATAAAAAAAAGAAAGAGTGGCAGAGCAGATAGTGGGTGGAGTCATACCAGAATGACATTGCATAGAGATTTAAGACTAGAATCACTTTGCCTGTGACTTGGAAACAGATGACAAGGAATAGTGATTTCAAAATGAAAAAAAAAAAGAAATCATGCAATCAAATTTAATTTTTCCTAGGGAATATAATAAGGTACATCATGGGCCTACTATAAAGTCAGAGCACCAGAGTAAAAATTCCACACCTACTGAACTTGGGTCACATTACTTAATCTCTCTTTCCTTCTATAAAATGACAAGGTTTAATAGACAGTCTATTATGTCTTTAGTTCTACAACGAACTTGGCAATTGTTTTTTTTCTTTGTTTAATTTTTTTTCCCAATTACATGTAAAGGTAGTTTTCACCATTCATCCATTTGCAAGTTTATGAGTTCCACATTTTTCTATCACCCGTCTTTCCCCTCTCCCCATGGCAACGAACAATCTGGTAAAAAGTTGTACATGTACAATCGTGCTTAACACATTTCCATATTAGTCATGTTGTGAAAGAGAAAATAGAACTACAGAAAGAAAGATAAAAGGTAAAAGAAATTTTAAAAAATGAGCAGAGGATGCTTTGTTCTTCATTCCAACGCCATAGTTTTATTTTGCTTTGTTTTTCTGGATGTAGGCTTTATATTCCATAACAGGTCCCTCAGGGTTGTCTTTCTTAACTGAACTGCTGAGAGGATCTTCATCCATCATAGTTGATCGATATGAACAGGCTGCTATTAGTGTGTACAATGTTCTTGTGGTGTTGCTCATTTCACTCAGCAGCAGATCAGGCAAGTCTTTCCAGATTTTTCTTAAGTCCAGCAACTAATGATTTCTTCGAGAACAATAGAGTACACCATAACATTTATATACCATTCCTCAACTGACAGGAAGTCCCCCATTTTCTAATTCATTGCCACTACAAAAAGAGTTGCTATAAATATTTCCTTACATATGGATCTTTCCCCCTTTTTATGACCTCTTTGTGAACTAGTAGTGGTATTACTGGATCAAAGGGTATCAGAGTTTTATTGCCCTTTTTTATATAGTCCAAATTGCTCTCCAGAAAGATTGAATCAGTTCACAATTCCACCAATAATGCATTAATGTCCCAGTTTTCCCACATCGTCTCCAAAATTAATCATTTTCCTTTTTTGGCATCTTAGCCAGTCTTATAGGAATGAGGTGGTATCTCAGATTTGTTTTAATTTGCATTTCTCTAATCAATAAAGATTTGGAACTTTTTGGAGGATTTGGAACATCTATATGACTATAGCTAACTGTAATTTCTTCATCTGAAATTTGCCTATTGATATCCTTTGACCATTTATGAATTGGAATGTCTTGTATTCTTATAAATTTGACTTAGTTTTTTAATATATTTTAGAAGGAATCTTTTTCAATTTGCTATTATATTTAATCATTGTCATTGTCTTGGATGAAATTATTATTTCTTGTGATTTGTTGTTTGATCTGCTCATGCTTTGAAATAAGGTTACTGAGCAGCAGCTAGATGGTGCAATGGATAGAGCACCAGCTCTGGAGTCAGGAGGACTTGAGTTCTAATCCAGTCTGAGACACTTAATAATTACCTAGATGTGTGACCTTGAGCAAGTCATTTAACCCCATTAATTTACAAAACCTAAAAAAATTAGGTTAATGAGTTTCCAATGAATTCCACTGTCCTTTATTACATGCAATTTTTATTGCATCATGATCTGAACAGGATGTACTTAATATTTCTTTCTTTCTTCATTTGATTTGATAATTTTATGCTCTAATACATGGTCAATTTTTTGTAGGTGCCATAAACCACAGAGAAGAAGGTATTTTCCTTTCCATTTCCATTCAATTTTTTTCTAGATGTCTATCATATATAACCTTTGATAAAATTCTATTCACCTTCCTAACTTCTTTCTTGTTCATTTTGTGGTTAGATTTATCTAATTTTGAGAGAGGGAGGTTGAAGTGCCTCACAAGTATAGTTATGTTGTCTAAGTCTCCCTGTAACTTATTGAGCTTCTCTTCAATACCATTTGCTGCATATCTGTTTAATAATGATATTACTCCATCGTCTATGATACCTTTTAGGAAGATGTAGTTTTCTTACTTATCCCTTTAATTAGATCTATTTTTGCTATTGATTTATCTAATATCAGGATTGCTACACATGCATTTTTTACTTCATTTAAAGCATAATATATTCTACTCCAGTCTTTTACAGTTACCCTGGGTATAACTCTCTACTTCAAATGGTGAACAACATATGGTAGGATTCTGGTTTTTAATCAATTTTCCTTTCTGCCTCTGTTTTATGGGAGTTTATCCCATTCACATTTATAGTAATAAATTTCCCTGTATTTCCCTATCTTCCCTATATTTGTATTTTTCTCTTTCCTTTCCATTAAGCTCTTCTCATCTCTAAATGCTTCCTCTCAATCAGCCCTCCCTTCTACTAGCCCTCTCTCTTTCCTTCTGCTTTACCCTTTTACTTTTTTTAACTTTAACTTACTTTTTTAATTTTTTCACTTCCTTTTATCAATCTGTCTTCCCCTTTTTTTCCTCCTCCTCCTCTCCCTATTTCCCAGTAGGGTAGGATAAATTTTAAAACTTCACTAGCAATGTATGTTATTCCTTCTTGGAACCAAGACTATAGAGAGTAAGATTTACTCAGTGCTCACACATTTCTTTCTTTCCCCTCTACTAATAGGTTCTTTGTGCTTCTTTGTGTGTTGTTATTTACCTTCTGATGCCTTACATTCTCCCATCTTCTTTACATATCTTGATTTTTTTTATATCTCTCTTGAACCCACAACCTCTGGTAAAAGTATATTCCTTTTAAATGTCCTAGTAGAAGTGCAATTCTCAAAGGCTGATTGATTGATAAGCATTATTACCTCATAATCACTTCATGCCTATAGACTTTGTCCAAATATACTCCCCACAAATGTCCCATTGGAAATACAGTTCTCAAGAGCCATAAATATCATCAAATTTTAATCAGTTTATACCCACAACATTTCTAAGTATACTCCCTCCAACTATCCTATTTGAAAACACAATCCTCTTCATTGAAAGCAAAATTGCATTATGATCCATGTATAACTGCAGCCTCTAAATTCACTCCCTCAAACTGTACCAATAGAAATTTGACCTTGAGCTAACATACCGACTAACATATCATCATTTTCATGATCAATCAATCAGTGTCCACATCCTATGTATGCTTCTTTTAACTAGCCTAAGAGAAATTTAATTCTAAAGAGTTACAAGCATTGTCTTCGCATGTGGGTATGTACACAAGTCAATTTCATTGGCTAATATTTTTCTCCATCATTTTTCCTTTTTATGCATCTCATGTGTATTGTATTTGAAGACCAGATTTTCTGTTCAGTTCTGGTCTTTTTCTAAAGTAAGTTTTCAAGTTTCATGGAAATTCCATCTTTTCCCCTGAAAGAATATGCTGAATTTTTTGCAGGACAAGTGGTTTCTTAGTTGTAATTCAAGTTCCTTTCCCATCCAGAATATCATATTCCAAGTCCTTTAATGTTGAAGCTTATAAATCCTGTGTAATCCCAACTGTGGTTCCCTGGTATTTAAATTGCTTTTTTGGGGACAACTTTCAGGATTTTATTCTTTAGCTGAAAATTCTGAAATTTGATTTCAATATTCCTTGGAGTTTTCATTTTGAGATCGTTCTGGATTCTTTCAAGGACTAGGATTGTTCTAGGATATTAGGACAGTTTTACCTGATAATTTCCTGCATTATTATTTTTCAGATTCTTTTTCTGATCTTGACTTTCAGGTAGACTAATAATTCATGAATTATTTCTTCTAGATCTGTTTTCTAGGTTGGTTGTTTTTCCTCAGTTACTGTCCATTTTCTTCTATTTTTTTCAACCTTGCAGATCAAATAAGGAAATTAATGATTTCCAAGTTTCCAAGTTAGTGGATTTCCAACAACCATTCAGGGCTCTATGGAAGGATATCATTCCAATCAGTCAGGCAGTCAAATTATCAGGATTTATCAGAGTCTTCCTAAACAGAGAATTGTGTTTAGACTGAAAACTAATTATTAATAGCCAACAGCTGCTCAGTGCCTTCAATAACCTCTCACCTCTAATTGGATGGTTGTAGAGCAGACCAAGAAACTTCAGAATTTTTCTGCAACCTTGATTTTTTTTATCAATTCTTCTCTTTGGTTAGAAGGCTATGGAATATCATCATCTAACATCAGTCATCCTCTAGTTCCCCCATGTACCCCATAGATACCCATATTAATTTTAGATTTTTTTGTATATTGTTTCCCCTCCATTAGATTGCAATTAACTCCTTGAGGGCAGGGACTGTCTTTCTTTTTTTCTTATTGTGCCCCCAGCACTTAGCACAGTGCTTGACACAAAGTATATATTCTTTAAAAAATATGTATTTTTGATTGACTAACATTACTTCAATCTTAAGGAATGAGACAGATCCAATATAATCCAGTAAAGGGCCATGTGGACATTGTACTCACACTATCATTATCCTATCCAACTCCAACAACAAATATTGGGTACTAAAGAGTGCAGACAACCTGACATGATGTATAATGCCATATTCTGCTTTATACTTCACAGTTAGAAACACAATTAATTTAAGGTAGTATTAGTAGTGCTATTAGTAGTAGTAGTAGTAATAGTTAGGTTAGTAGGAGTAGGCGCAATAGTAGTAAATAGTATGTAGTAGTAGCAGCAGCAGTAGTAGTAGTAGTAAGTAGCAGTAGCACTTACAGTAGTAATAGTAGTAGTAAGCACTGTAGTAGTAGTAGTAGTACTAGTAAGTAGCAGTAGAAGTACTAGTAATTAATAGTAAGAAGTAGTAGTAGTAAGTAGGAAAAGCAGTTAGGAACAAGCAGTTATTGTAGGTAGTAGCTAGTAGTAGTAGCAGTAGTAGTAGTAATAGTAGTAGTAGTCATAGTAGTAAGCTGTAGTTAGTAGGAAAAGTGGTTAGTAGGAATAGGCAGTAATAGTAGGTAGTCAGTAGTAGTAGTAGTAGTAGTAGTAGTAGTAGTAGTAGTAGTAGTATTAAGTTGTAGTAGGAGTAAACAGTAGCTGTAGGAGTATTAGTAAGTAGTAGTTAGCATTTAATAGTAGTAGTAGTGATAGAAGTAGTTGGTTGGTTGGTTGATTGGTTGATACTTATTCTTCATTATCAAAGAAGATCAAAATCACATCATTATGTTTGAGACAAATTACAGGGAGTCCGACTGTGACTAATCAGACCAATATGAGTTGGGAATGCTCTACCACAGATTGGGCACAAATAGTCCATGTGAACACCTGGGGTGGGTACTCTAATCTTCCATATTTCACATTTCCTTTGAGCTGCTTCAATTCTGCCTTCCTGATAGATAGAGCACAGCACCCTCACTGATGAGGGCATGCCATGAAGGGTGGTGCTGTGCAAGTGTCTCCCATGCCATACAATCAATATTGAAGTTCTTAAGAGAGTATCTTCAGGTGTACCAATAAGGTTTCATCTGACCCCCTTGCAAGAACTTGCCCTGTACAAGTTCTCCATAGATTAAATAGTTTCTTTGGCAAGCATATGCCTGGCATTCTAACAACATGTCCAGCCCGTCAGAGTTGCACTCTCTGTACTAATGTTTGTATGCTTGGCAGTTTATCTTCAGATGGGACTTCAGTGTCGGGTATCTTCTCCTGCCAGGTGACGTTCAGAATCTTCCTAAGACAATTTAAATGAAAGTGATTCAGTTTCCTGGCATGGTTCTGGTAGACTGTCCAGGTTTCCCAAGCATATAGCAATAAGGTCAGCACAAAGGCTCTGTAGACCTTTGGTTTGGTAGTCAATCTAATAACTCTTCTTCCCACACTTTCCTGTGGAACCTCCCAAACACTGAGATAGCTCTGGTCACGTGTGTGCCACATTCATTGTCAAAGAGTACCTCCCTAGAAAGGACACTGCCAAGGTAAGTGACCTTGGTCATGTGTAGTAGTAGTAGTAGTAGTAGTAGTAGTAGTAGTAGTAGTAGTAGTAGTAGTAATAGTAGTAGTAGTAGTAGTAGCAATAGTAGTAGTAGTAGTAGTGATGCTGGTGCTGGTGCTGGTGTTGGTAGGTGAGTTGCCTAGTTCTGAAAACTAGGTTCATAGGTTCATAAGTTAAAGCAAAATGAGACCTCAGAAGTCATCTAGTCCAATACCTCACAGATGACAAAAATGATATCCAGAGCTTAAGAGTTCTGTGCAAGTCACAGAGGTCTTATTGAACCCAATTCCTCTGACTCTGACAGGGAGGTGGTATAGTGGTAAGAGCACCAGGCCTCATGTCAGGTAGATCTAAATCCAAATTCAGTCTCAGACACTTCACTAGCTTTGGGTAAGTCATTTAAATTCTATTTACCTCAGTTCCTCATCTGTAAAATGATCTAAAGAAGGAAATGACAAAGCCTTCAGTAATGTTTGTCCTTCATTCTTGAAAAAATCCATGACATCAGGGAGGTGATGCCATGACAAGCACATGAATTGGATGTGAGTGAGGGGGTACTGGGTTGAGTCATCAGCCTCACTTTCTCCTCCAGAGCTATCTGACCCAGTGACCAAATATGAATCAGGACAACTGGAAATGTCAGGCAATCGGGGTTAAGTGACTTGCCCAAGGTCACAAAGCAAGTAAGAGTCAAGTGTCTGAGATCAGGTTCGAACTCCTGTCTTCCTGATTCCAAGTCAATGCTCTATCCACTGTGCCACCAAGCTACCCTAACCACTCCAATTTCTTCACCAAGAAAACCCTAAATGTGGTCATGAAGAGTCAGACATGACTAAAAGGACTAACAATAGCCTCTGGGTCTAGGGTCAAGGTTCCTAAATTATAAAAATGAGATTTGGACCCAAGTTTTCCTAACTCCAAATTCAGTAGTTTTATTTATTATTATTATTATTATTATTATTATTATTATTATTATTATTATTATTATTATCCTGCCTTCTCAGTTAATATTAGAATTACTTATACCTTATGTATTATCCATTGTATTTTAAGCAAGGAGAAAAAAAGAGTAGAGGAGAAGGGGTGTTACTTAAACATAAACTGCTCTTGCTAAGGAAAGCCATCATCTTCAAGAAACAAAACAAGGACTCAGATCCGCTGTCCTTAAGATTAAACAGTATCACTGACATTACCTTAAGTAGTGTTTACTATAAAAGAGTAGGGCAAAATCACCAACTACATGTCCAGGTCTGCTTGCATTTCAGTGCTACTGCTCCCAGGGAGTAGGAGTACTATACCATTACTTTTTCCACTTTTGCTCTGGACATGGGCATGCAATTTGGAGTAGGCTCAGTCCTGGGTGAAGTATAACTTTTAATATCAAATAATTTAGGTTGCCTTTCTCTTCCATCTATTTAGTACACAAAGGACAAATTGTTGTAAATGGATTTAGTCTTTTGTCTCAGACTTCCCCAAATGAGTGTTAGTTTAACAAACACTCAAGTGACAACATGAATCAGACATGGGAAAAGGTATTTACTTTCTATAAGCAAAAGGAATGGTAGCTATGATATAAAAGACACACACTATACACTAACAGAACAACAAAAAAACCAAGATTCAATAACTGAAAATATAATTACTGTAACCAGATAGTTAAGGAAACTATTAATGGCAAGAAAGCAGAAAGGCCTTTTTTTAAGTCATTTTACATTTCATTTTTGGCTCTGCACCAGTCACATAACTCTCAGTGTAACTGCAGGTAAAATAGGTCAAACTCGGCAATATCTCTTCTTACCAGTAGTTTTCTTCTCTGTTGCAGAAATTTCCCTTGTCACAAGCCAGCTTCACTCCTTCAACTCCAGAGGTCCCTGATCTCTCACACTTATGAAGTCACCTCTTTGCCTAGACATATTCACCAGAGGTTAAAACTTGTTTTACTAGACTCAGGAAAAGGAAAGACAATGGTAGTTCAGATTTGGTTGGACAGGTCCTATTTTTTAGCTGTCATTTGCTCATGATCACATGGAAATCAAGGTGAGGGAGGACCCTCCCCTTCATTCCTGTCTTGGAAAGCAACTCAAAACAGGCCTGACATAATCCATATGCAGAAAGGAAGAAAGAGTGAAGGGTGGGGTTTAAATAGTCATTGAATTATCAGATCTTTCAGCTTCATAGCCAATAAGAGGATTCTTTGTCATCTCAATGGACAAGCCTTTTCCACAACGAGTCATATATTGAGGAAGGCAGATGCCAAAGATGCCTTATCTTCTAAAACCAGAAATGGCATCTCTAAGCATGGTTCTTGGGATGGTCCTGGGTGCATGAGAAATATTGTCCAGATTCACCAAACTAGATGAATGAAGACTAAAGGAAAAGAAGATACCTAAGTAATTCCTTTATGGTTAATATCACAGGATTCAGAGTCAGAAATTACCTTAGAAATAAGCTAGTCCAACCTCTTATTTTTAAATATTAGGAAACTAAGGCTCAGCATTTATATGAAATACTCATAGCTATGCAAAATTTAGGTCCCCTAAATTCAAATTCAATACTCTTTTTCAGTGAACAAGTGACTTGATGCAAATAGAAACAGGTCTTGAAAACAGCAGCTTTTCCCACTGGTCCCACAGAAAGGACAACCTGCTGGTCATGTATCATCTTACCAGTCACTCCATCAACACATATTTCAAACAAATAAGCTGAACTTTTTAGAGTTTGGTCTTAAATAGGTCCAAAGGAGTTATTTTCCCTACAAGTTAGATCCAAATCTGAAGTCTCTATCAGGAAAATTAGTACAAGAATAACTTTTACCCCCAAAGTTCCAGATTTAAAATTATTATATAATTACAATTATAAAATTTTATTCTATCTCTAATTTTAAAAATGCCAGATGTAGATAAAATTTAAAACACAAAATTATAAAGTAAATATTTTTGTATAGAACATTCTGTAAGAAAATATTCATAGCACCCCTCTTTGTGGTGGAAAAGAATTAGAAATTAAGTGTCCTTCAATTGACTTAGCAAACTGTGGTATATGTATGTCATGGAATACTGTTGTTCTATTAGAAACCAGGAGGGACAGGAATTCAGGGAAGCCTGGAGGGATTCGCATGAAATGATGCTGAGTGAGGTGAGCAGAACCAGAAAAAGCACTGTACATCCTAACAGTAACATGGGGGCAATGATCAACCTTGATGGACTTGCTCATTCCATCAGTGCAACAATCAGGGACAATTTGGGGCTATTTGCAATGGAGGATACCATGTGTATCCAGAGAAAGAACTGTGGAGTTTGAACAAAGACTAAGGACTATTACCTTAAATATCCTTAAGGAAGAAACATAAGTATAAGAGATAGAAGCATCAGACAATAAACCTGATATCTTATTGTCTGATGCTTCTATCTCCTATACTTATGTTTCTTCCTTAAGGATATGATTTCTCTCTCATCCCACTCAATTTGGAACAACGTATACCATGGAAACAATGTAAAGACTGACAAATTGCCTTCTGTGGAGTGGGGGTGGGGAGAGGGAAACAAAATTAGGGGCAATATTGCAAAACTCAAAATAAATAAAATCTTTATAAAAAAAGAAAATTCTGTAAGAATCAAAAGAAGCAAGACTTCATGTTTATTATTATTACCAGTGAGATTTATATTAAATTTCTTTATTTTTTAAATTTAATTAAATATACATGCCATTTTAATTAAATAAGCTATAACTTGTTAGGATTAATTGCACATAGACTTAATTCTGAGGTAAGACTTTCTTATTTGACCACAGGTTTACGATATTCAATGCAATACTACATGAGCACATCTTAAATCTAGTTATACAATAAGTTTAATTCTGCAATTTATTTAAAATGAAAATGAAAATGCTCATTCACACAAATATGTGGAAGTAAATAATAGTTTTTTTTTTACAGATTCTAACTAAAAGAAGGAAATTCATTTTATTTTTATTTTAATCACTTAATCAATTGATGAAAATGATATTAAATTATCTTTCTTTACTGGCTAATGACAAATATTCTGTTAAATAATAAATGTCCTTAAAGTTTAATTTCTCATATTAATTTATTTTTAGAAATGTTACTATTGACCTTTGTTAGGAAATAATCTCTACAGGCAGGACTTTCTTTTCTTTTACCACTGTTACATTGGCTATATTCTCACAGCAACTCTACTGTTTGGCCAGCCATTGTTGCCAACCAGTTAAATTTGAAAATCTGCCATTTAGAATATAATAAGTTAAGCATAGGGTAAACTGAATTAATAAAATGTTTCTGCAAAACACTTGTTATGGTCCATGATGGTTTCAAGATGTGATGTGCATGCCAATAGGTCATAGATTTCAAACACTATGACATTTGTACTGCAAAACTACAAATGTTAATAATATTTTGGTCCTGTGATTACAGTTGAATTGAGGTGAAAGTGAAGAAAGAAAGACTGGAGGCAGGAAGCCCAATTAGAAGATTACTGCAATAGATCATGCAAGAGGATATTAAAGATAGTGAATTTTAAATGAGAGGGAAGGTTTGGGGAGATTATGATCATACTCAGGGTTAATCTGGTACTAGAGTAGGAACACTGAAAAAGCTCGTGTAAAACAATCTGATACTTCCCTAGATGTCTATAGGGGTGTTATTAAGGGGTATTTCTAAGAGAAAAGGAAAGAGAATATAAAAGCAAAAATACCTACTTGATAATTTTGATTAAAGTCAGTTTGACAGATAGGTGGTGCAGTGCACAGACTTTGGAAACAGGAAGACTCATCTTCAGGAATTCACATCCAGTAACACATACTTTATAGCTGTGTGGCCCTGGGAAAGTCAATTACCTTGTTTGTCTCAATTTCCCCTGTGGAAAATGAGTTGCATAAGGAAAAGGCAAATCACTCCAGTTCTTTGAAAAAAGATATCACAAAGAATCAGACACAAGTGAAATGGCACAACAAAATTCAGTCAGTAAGACTCCTTAGATTTCTGATTTTTTTCTTTATTTTCTTACCTTGATAATTTTTTCAATATGATTTTATTCTCATATTTTGCTCTTTATTTTATGATTACTGATTTTCCATATAACAGTGCCTAACTCATTTGCCATTTTTTCAAGCATTGCAAAAGCCACTAACACCATATAAACAAATTCAGTTAATAAAATAAACTTAAGTAGCCATTGAGCAATGGTGAGGATTGTTGTTTTGTAATGGCTTGGTTGGAAGTTAGTGGTAGGTTAGCTGTTGGTGAGTTATTGAGAAGTTGTTTCTGAGTAGTTATATTGCTGCTACTGCTGCGGTTGTTGCTGTTTCTATTTCTCTTTATTGTTGATGTGTTTTGCTTCACTTCCTAGATGAGGCTAAGTAGAACAAATCTAACACATCTTTTAGAATATTACTATACATATTCTTTTTCTTTTCTTTTAATTTTAATTTTAAATGAACAATGTTGTCTCAGTTATCCATTGTTCCCAGTCCTGCCTACCACAGTGTTGGGGGTGGCTATGGTGGGGTAGGAGACACCAAATATGTAGCTTTTTATATGACCTATTCTTTGTCACATAACCCTACCTGCAAATTGTCACATTCTTGCTATCTTGAGGAGGAACTAAGATGCAAGGGCCTCCCCAGCTGTGATAGAAGTTGTTCCCACCTAGAAGCCATTAGTGCTCTTCAGTCATCATTCCATCTGGGTATTACTAACTTGATGTATTTATAATAGAATTATTTTAATTCTTTTTTATCTGAGTTTTGACTTGCTAATTAGAATGAAAGTCCAAATGAAGTACTTTCCTTTCTTCCACACCACCTAGTAAAAAAAGAAACAGAATAAAATCTTTGTAGCTGTTCAAATTCTTTTTAAAATTAATAAATTCTTCTCTTCTCCCTGCTAAATGGTCCCCATGCCTTCAACTAATTCTCAAATTTGTGTATTTTGATAAAATTGCTATGTATGTTAAAATCGGGAATATATGCATTTATTTTTATAAATTATCTTGATGATTTTACAAATGTTCAATACCTTAGAATTCTAAGTAGTTTGGTGATGCAGAAAGGGTTCTGGACTTAGGGGCAGCTAGGTGGTACAATGGATAGAGCTCCAGCCCTGGAGTCAGGAGGACCTGAGTTCAAATACAGCCTCAGACACTTAATATTTGCCTAGCTATGTGACCTTAGGCAAATCATTTAACCCCTTTGCCTTGCAAAAAACAAAACAAAGAGTTTTGGACTTGGAACCAGGAAGACTTGAGTTCAAATATTGCCCCCAATTCAGCTTGCTATATGACTCAGATCAAGATACTTCTCAGTTTTAGTTTTCTCATCTACATAGTAGGAATAAGAATAGCTTCTAATTCCCAGGGTTGTTATGATGACCTAATAAGATAATATTCATAAAGTGTTTCATAAAACTTAAAGTCCTATATAAATCCTAGCTATTATTACTACTGCATATTTTCAAAAAGTGTTCCCTTTTGCTAGAGCCAAATATTCTTAAAAGCCAGCAAGTGGGAAAGAAATCTGATTATACTTTCTCATTTACTAAAATAAGGTGCTTTTAAAAAAAATGGTTGCACGATTTTTTTCCCTCAATAGCCAGCCAACATCCCTGCTTGAAGGCAATTTCCTTGGAGTTACCTTCTGAAATAGAACTGATTGGACTATGTAACATTTCAAAAAATTCTATTCCTAAGTACTTCCCAAATCTAGCACTGAATCAAGTGTTTTACCTCATCTACTTTACATACAATAAAAATAACTCCCTTTATTTTTATCTCATTATATGCATAAGCAAGTTCTACATAGCATATTTGTCCCATAGGCTAATCTCTCTCTCTCTCTCTCTCTCTCTCTCTCTCTCTCTCTCTCTCTCTCTCTCTCTCATTCTCTCCCCCCCACTTCTTCCACCCCTCAGACCCCTCCCTCTCTTTCTGTCTTTGTCTATTTCTCTGTCTCTCTCACTCTTGTATCTATCTTTCTCTGTTTCTGTCTGTTTTCAAATTTCCATTTCTGCTCATCTTTATGTCTTTTTCCTCTTCTCTTTCCATCCCTCTACAGTTCTGTCTCTGTGTTTCTATCTCTCTCCCTCATCCTCGTACCTGTCATTTGACATGAGGAAAACATTTCAGAGGAAAAAGAAGCGATACAGAGATGCTACTCATTGAGGATGTGTTCAATGCCTATACATCTTACCAATGTTGTAATGATAAAGGTGTCAGAAGAACTAGATATAAGTCTAGGACTTTGAATCTTTGCTTCTTATCAGCTGCATGATGTGGGCATGTCCCTAACTGCCTTGAGTTTCAGGATCAAATAGGGTTAATGATGCTTTCACAACCTGCTTGGAGGGAAGATCTTGGTAAACCTTAAAATTATCCATAAATTTACCAATCTGCATTTTAGTGGAGGATGACATTTATAAAGTTTATAAAAGGTTTTTTGGAAAAAAAATTTAAATTTTAAAATGCTTGGTCATTGATTTGTCAGGAGACTATATTAAGTCTTTCTGATTCAAAAGAGAGTCAAAGGGGGTGGCTAGGTGGCACAGTAGATAAAGCACCAGCCCTGGAGTCAGAAGTACCTGGGTTCAAATCCAGTCTCAGACATTTAATAATTACCTAGCTGTGTGGCCTTGGGCAAGCCACTTAACCCCATTGCCCAGCAAAAACCTAAAAGAGAGAGAGAGAGAGTCAAAGATGAGTCACATATTGGATCCCAAGGAGACAAGGAAATTGTCTTCCAGAACCAAAGCTAAAGTAGGGTGATTAGAAATACCATACTACTGACATAATGGTGAGAGGAAGAAATAAGCCTCCTACCCCCAGTAGGGCACATACTACTAACCTTCAGATTTGCATTTCATGGTCCATTATTGTAGAATGCCTTTCCTCTGGTCTTCCTGCCCATTTTGAGTCAACCATTTTTAGGCTAACTGAAATAATTCCTAATTTTGATATTATTGGTCACTCTTCTCAATTTTATAGGTATTTGAATCCAAGAAAGCGAATGGAACTATATGTCTACAGGTCTGTTTTCATAGCATTACGCCCATATGCATGGGTTAAGGTAGCAGAACAGAAATGAGAGGCTTTCTTGCCAATATATTTCTGTTGCTTCTGCATTTAGTGAAGGGTGGGGGGATGGGAGGGAAGTTTAAATGTTTTTGTCCTTGTTTCTGGGTTTCATTTGTTTTTGGTAAGTAGGTGCCTATCACAGATAAGTTTTTTACAACAATATAGAAAATCTATTCCCTATAACTTTTTACCCTTTTCAAATGAGTCTATATTCCTGCCAAATCATCCATGAAGAGAAAATAAATTTATTGGATAATTCATGAAAAAGAAAAGGGGGGGGAAGAGGGGAAAAAAAGAAATGAGAGAACTAGAAAAGGACAGAAAATAGGAAAAAGAAGCAAGCAAATGGAGAAAGGAAAATGGGAGGAAAAGAATGAAAGAAAGGGGCAAAAGGAAATGGAAGAAAAAGCTCTCATAATAAAAGCAAAGACTTTCTGAACATCTGTCCCAAGATATCATACCCTTTACTGTGTACAGAAATTTTAAAAGCATTAAATGATGAAGCAGCTGCCTAGATCAGTTACAAATCAACCTGAAGCAAGATTTTCTGAGACTTCAGGAGGCAGGTATCATAATCCAAACATGAAAATATTTACCTCAAGCACAAGATTTATTTATTTTCTGTCCTCTTATGCAGTAAAATAAGGCAATGAAATTCAATAAGTTGATATGAATGGAGTCATTTTAGTTGCCATTTGTCCATTTAGAATATTGCTTTTTAATTAATCATTTGATAAACTAGCATGCGCATCCCTGAGATTTGATTGTATAGACACCTCTTATTGGCAATTTAAAAATCATATAGCAAATAACATAACACAACATACATATGCAGCTTAAGTGTTCATTTCATTTGACTTGCTTTTATGCTGTGGAGGAAGCTAAATAATAGACAATAAACAAGTTATTTTTATGGCTTAATTTTTTTTTGTGCTTTAATGGAAACAAGCATTGTTGGAAGCCCTGGAAGAGAAGCAAGGAGAAGCCTCATATAGTAAACACCTCTCCCCGCCAACCCCTCGGCCCCAACATATCTGAATGATAGATACAGTCATATCTAGTCTTAAGAAGTAGGGTGGAAAGTTCAATTTGTAGTGTAGAATTAATAGACTAGTATCTCACTAAGACTCTTCACCTTCTGCCTGGAGAAAACTTTCAAGGTCTCAAAAAATAAAAAAAATAGAGGACTCAAGGACCACAACCACCTCAGTTATGTAGATGGCATTGTCATCTTTTGCTAGTTAAAGACCTTGAAGCAATGATGAAAGAACTGAACAGAAGAGCAAGAAAGCTGGATCATTATGTAAAAGAAGCATATGCAAAATCATATTCAGCACATACATTCAAGAGGGAAAGCTGGTTGTGGAAAAGAATTTGTTATTGCAAAGAAGTGTCTTCTGAGACCATATGGTGCACATTGTTACATCCCAGAAAGGTTCAGAAAGCAGAATCAACCCTGGCGGGTGTCAATGGGAAACTGAAAGTGAATAGTAGCATGGAATTAAAATATACTACCTATTAGAAAGTGGGTTTTGATACCCACAGAAATACATACCTATTTAACATCAGTAGGGAGAAGAATTTTTACATTTAAATTGAAAATATACTTCAGCATGGTGTAGTGTGAAAGGACACCATAAAAACTGATTTGGAATCACACTCATACAGGAGACTAACAGGAAGAAAAGTGTGATTTTAACTGCATGTTCCTATATGTGCCACATGTAGGGCTCATGGCAGTGCTTGGACCATGTTTAAGCCATCTCATCTTTAAACTATCTGATATATACTCATACCTGATCTTGAAAGGGAGATCCAAAAGGCAAGTAGCCTACAATCATACCTCCCTCTTTTCTCAGATGTAAATCCTCTTTTGTTTAATAGGATGAGAATACAGACTGTTCTGAATCCAACTTACCCACCACTGAGTCTTCCAGACTTCCAAAGGTATTCAAACATTGCATGTGGATACAGAGCTCAGTTCCCCTGCATTAGCTTTACTCTGGGCTTGCCCCAGGAGTATTCTGCAACTTGTCCCTCATTATCAGTCAGATTCCTGCCTGCTATTACCATTTAAGATTTTCTTTGAGAATTCCAAGAGCCCTATTGTGCAGGCTACAGCTACCCAGGCATATGGCAAAGGAAGGAGACTGTGTAGGCAAAATATATGACTGCAGCCAATACTACTAAAAGGAGTTGTTGTTTAGGAGCATATTGAATTAGGTGACCTCAGGTGCTTCCAAGTGAGATTTTGTGATTCTATAAATGAACTTAACCACATATAGATGGATCTTCTTGCTATAAACAAAACCAAAATCCAAAAAGAAATTGTTGCCAAATGGAAAGAGATGATCACAGGTTCCCAAAAGAAGAGGGAGAAATTGGCTTCCTCACAAATCCAATGGAAAAGAGAAATATTGTTTCATGGTATATCTGACTATCTCAACATAGCTTATATGCAAACATCTGTTACAGAAAAAAGAAGAGGAACCCTATGAAGAATTTGCCTATATATATATATATATGCATATATATATATATATATATCAACATGTAGCTTGATATTCCATGATTTTATTGTAAAAGTGGACATTGGAGAGGATGGCTAACCATGTGGGGAAATGTATATTCTATCCAAGAAATGAAAAAAAATAACAGAATTTAACCAATCTCATTCACAACTTCATCATGAATACTTTCTTCCTATATACAATCAGAAGGTGCCAGATGTTGATCACTGAAACATCATAGAAATGGACATTAATTATAAATTTAGTAATATGAAATAAGTGGTATAGAAGATAAATTAACTATATGTTTTTAAGGACAGTTACAAGAAGGATCAAAATCAAAGTTAAACTATATGAAAGAATAATCATGAATGAGAAACAGTATTGTAATTATAGAAGTCCAACTCAACTTGTTTAGTCTTGTTGTGGGCTCCAAAAGCAAATATAGTATAATGAAAAGGGTGTAGATGTGGAGTCAGGGGACCTATGTTCAAACCCTAATTCTGCAATTTACTAACTATATAACCATGATAAAAATTACTTAACATTTCTGGGCCTGTTTCCTTACCTTTAAAATAAAGGGGGTTGGACTAGATGACTTGTGAGGTCCCTTTCAGCTACAAATCTGACATCCTTTAATTCCCATTAAAGACGTTCACTCACCATTTACTTAATCAAAATAAAAAGTTAAATCAATGCAAAACAATGGAGACCAAAAAAAGACTAGGAAGAACTTTAGACGACAAAGCTTTTCAACTTTAAGCAAGTAAAGAGATAAGATAGTCAATAGAATACAAATTCATTATAGTGAAAAGTTATGGAAGAATACAAGTCAGCATTATCTCACAAAAAATGAAGTTAAATCAAAAAAACTTATATGTTTTTTAACAGTACTTAATGGAAAAAATAAGCTTGGAGAAAATTTATCATGAGAGCCAAACTAAACCAAATCATCCCCATTTACAGATGAAACTGGAAGGACAAGAAATATACATGAAATGGGGAAAAAATATAGCAATATTTTTGGGTTCTAGAAACCTTAGCATCTACAATAACCTATTAGCAATAATAACAGAACAACCAAACCTGTACTCTGCCACCTCAATAACAGGTGCACTTTATGAAGAAGTATTGCTGGAACTTTAGAAGATGAATTTGGAAGGAATTGTTAGACATGCACAAGTATACAAATATTCAGAGAGGTTAAGAACCTGTGATTTTTCTAGTATGTAGAATTTCTTCCACTGATTCAACTCACACTCTTTCCCTGACCTATACTTTAAGACCTAGGGTCTTGTTCTGGGCACAGCCAGGTGAAATGACTTGCCTGGAGTTACCTAGTTACTGTGTGAAACAAGCTACTTCTGTGTACATTCAAAATATACCCAGAAGATATCTATGCTGGAGGTACAGACTTTATGAAAGAGCTGTAGCAATGAATTTTCAAATATCTTAGAGTACAAGATTTGAAAAGAATGTCAAAGCTTTCCAAAGGGAATTTTCTATAAGTGACACCTGAGAAGTGATGAAGAACTACCACTTTATCTACCTACTTTCTTATGCTTATAAAATCTTTATGAGATTGGTCTAGGGAGGCATTTCCTTATTCTCAATAAAAACAAAAAACTAGAAAGGAAAACATCTTCTAAATTAGACCACATTGTCAGTCATCCAACTAATCAAGAAATAGAGAATAGAAGATATTGCTGTGTCTACTGTTTGCAGAGTTTTTGACTTAGCAGAACAAAGTACAATCTTAAAGACTTTCAACAAGGCCTCCCTCCATGTATATTGAATTTTACAGGACTCTAGAAAACGATGAAGTCATAGAGACAACTGTATTCAGTGACCACAGAGTATCAGCCTCAAACAAACTAAAAAATAGAGAGGGTTTTTTCCCCCAAAGTTGTTTGCCAATGATGTGGAAAATCTTGGGTTCACAGTCCAAAAATGAAGAATTCCTTTAAACTTTCTGGGCATCAATATTCTCCATTATAAAAGGAGGAGATTTGACTAGAGATTTGACTCTAAATCTTAAGTCCCTGGCAATGGAAAGGTTTTCCAAATTACCCATGTTTTCAAGTTTCAATTATGCTGTTAACATTGGGTCCCCAAATACTGCCTGATATCTTCAAATGAGATCAATAGTAATTAAAAAAATACTTAGCCATCCATAGTGAAAAAAAGAAAATGAATGTAAAATGTATAAGAGTTGAAAGTGCAGCTGAGTGGATTAGCCCCTCTTTATACATAATGCCGATCCATGATAAAAATGAACAATGATTTAGGTCTAGAATTAAATGAGAAAAATTTGTGGGATTACCCTTTCTCCTGAGTCACTTTCTTAAAGAAAAATCTTTAAGTGACACTAGCTTATAGTATAGAAGACATCCTTGACCATTCAATATCCCCCACCTTCCAAAACTAATCAACTGCCAATTTTTTTCTAACTCTACCTCCTGAACAGTGCTGAGATATATATCCACATACATATCTCAAATGACATGACAACCATGGTCATCAAAACTCTGATCATCAAAAATATACATTCCAAAAAGATCTCCCTGAATTTATTCTCTCTGATCTACCCTTCAAAAAAGCATGCAAATGACATTACTAAATATGAGTTTTGACCATGTCACTCTTCTCCATAAAATTTCAGTGCTTTTACTTTCCTTTTAGGATAAAATATAAATTCCAATTTGTCATATGAAGTCTTTCATAATTTGACGCTAGTCTGTCTTCCTATATGGAGGAAATTAGTTTTTATTAAGATCTTACAACAGGTCAGGCACTATATTTAAATGCCTTAAAATATTTTTTCTAGGTCAATTTTATATGACAATAATGACAATATTAATAAAACTAGTCTTTATATAGTGCTTTAATATTTAAAAAGAGCTTTACAAATATGTTCTTATGTGATTCTCACAATAACCTGAGAGGTTATTGTTCTTCTCTCATTTTTCAGCTGTGTTAGACTCTTTGTGACCACATTTGGGGGTTTTCTTGCCAAAAATATTGGAGTGGTTTTGTCATCTCCTTTTCCAGCTCATTTTACAGATGAAGAAGCTCAGGCAATCAGGGTTAAGTGACTTGCCCAGGTCACACAACTAGGAAGTGTTGGAGCCAGATTTTATCACAGGTCTTCTTGACTCCAGTTTCAGCACTCTGTCCACTGTACAACCTAACTGCCCCAACCCGAGAAGGTATGTGTTATTATTATCATCATTTTATTAATGAAGGAACTATATATACATACATATATATACTTCTTCCTCATATACATGATAAGACTATCATTCTCCTTATTTATTCTATGATCCAAACAAATTGAATCACTTATTATCCCTACAAGGCATATCCTCTCTGTCTCTACATACAAGTTGTTCCCCTTGATTAGAATGGTCTATGTCTTATCCCTGCTTCTTAGAACATTCAAGGCTTAGCTAAAGAGATTATGCCTAACTCCTCAATGGCTGATGTCCCCCATTCTCTATACCCCTGTACAAAATCACTGCATATATTAATTTTGTACACAGATTTCATTATCTCTTTATAAGCTTTATTATTTTTCCTTCTTCCTCTTCTCACTATGCAAAATATAGGATCCTTGAGGACAGAAATAGCTCTCATTTTTGAATTTATATCCCCTGTATCCATCATATTGTCTGGTACATAGCACTTAATAAATGTTTTTTATTAATCATTTCATTGGTTGGAGAAATTTCACAGTACTTCCAATGATTCAAGGTTGTTCACTGCCAGAAAAATCCATTTTTATGCCAAAAATATTCTTATTGCATGTAAATTATGAAATATTTAGGTCCATTTTGGAGTATTATAAGTTCAGAATTATTAAAATTATAGATGATCTAAAGCAGAGGCATCAAGCACAGAACATGAACCAGATTAAAATGCAATTCATAGATATATATAACAAAGCAAATAAAAATACAATAAAAAATAGATAACATTACATTTTAAAACTGTCAGTATTCACCCGTAAGTATTGTTATATATATGGATTAGTGACACCATTTCTAATTGATTTTGACACTTCTAAGCTAAAGGACAGGAGAAAGTTGTCCTTTATAAGTAATAATGACTGAGAGAAATAGTAGAAGCAATGGAGAGACAAAGTTAGTAGATAAAGATATCAGTAGGATTTCAAATCCCAGCTTGGATACTTTGCTCTACAACACAATCTAGTCCTTTAACCTCTCTGTGTCTCATATTCTTGATCTGTTAAATGATGGAGTTGAACTCCATGACTTTGAAATCCATTGTTGCTCTCTATGTATGATACTTTGAAAAGATAAAGAGCAAATATAACTAGAAATGAAAGTAGGGTTGCACATGACAAAAGCAAAGGATAAAGGATGGAAAAATCACAGAGCTGCATTGATATCCATAAAATATTAAAAGAAGCTGTGTGTCCCTACACAAGTGACTTAATTTCTCTGAGTTGTGTAATGAGGTTGCATCTGATGACCTCTAAGGTTCATTTTTAGCTCTAAATCTATGATCTCATATGTATAAAAATTTAATTGTATAAAGCAGTGGTGTCAAACTAAAATAGAAGTGGATCCTCTGGGACACATATCAACTTAGAAAATCATAAATTAACTATTTATATTGTACCATTAAATGTTTCCAGCTAAATTTTAATCTGGTTTAGGTCATATTTAGCTAGTTTCTGTTGAGTTTGATCCCTCTGGTGAGGTGCATAAGGCACTTAGCAAATGCTGCACAAATACTGATTGAATCGAAATCACTAGCAAACCATTTCTCTCTTTCTTTATGACAATACTTAACATATATATATCGATATACTTTGTAAAAAGTAAAGTATTGTATAAATGTCAGCTAATATATCCTCATAACCATCTTCTGGGTTGGGGAATTAAAAGAAAAACATGTAAATGGGCAAAGAAAAACATAAAAAATATGTTTTAACCAAATCATTGACAGTATCATCAACTCAAGTAACTGATATCTGGAAACAGGCATGTAAACTGGCATATACTGCCTGATAAAAGCAATAGGGCTCCCTAGGATGGCATATTAGATGACCAGCCAAGAAGTCCCTTCCCAAAAATGAAGACCATATTTGAGACAGTATAAGAAAAACAAAGAGACTTTTACTCCACAGAAGTTATATGTTTTGAGTCAATAATGGAAAAACATATTAGCTTTAGGTTCAATTTGTAACATGTATGTAAAGATGAATTCAATATGTATAAGCACTTTGAAAAGTGGCAGTCAATATGACCAGTGCATTTGAGATAAGTAAGAAATTTTTCCAGTCATACATTTATATCCAAGCTGTCTTGTTTGAATCAGGAAAATCAAGAAGGCCATGGTTCTTTTGCTCTAGACTCTAGAGGAACTAGGATCAGAAAGAAGGTAAACTTAACCTTCTGACTGTTGTCAAAGCTGACTTGTTTCTTCTGGGTCAACTTCTGCTCTGAGATCAGTGCATAAAAATCATTCCAATCATAAGAAACCTTAAAAGTACAGACTTTATCTTTGTTTGGTGAATGTATCCCACTTCTATATTCTAAAGGCACATAGTAGGACAAAATATATATAAATATATGTATGTATGTATATCTAGATATATATCAACATAAATATAACCATCCATTTATCTATCTGTATCGATATGCATACACACATTGATAAAATAAATCCTCTGATACCATATAATCTTTCAAATAGAGGATAGACCTTAAACTGTGATGATTTTTTTAAGGGAAATATAATAGCATTCACTTAAAAACATTTTAGCCGCAATAGAATACCAGTGAATGCATAGCAAATATGTTATCGTGCATTTGATTATATGTGTATGGGTCTGTGTGTGTCTGAGTGCCAGCTATTTGGGACATAAAAATGGCAAGCAGAAACCCAAGAAGTGTGTTCCCACATTTTAATGCCTTAAATTAGCTGACTTTCCTCCCCTCACTTTTTGTCTGACATTTTCTCATAGTTCGCGTAGAGAGTGAATCAGGTCCCTGAACTTTTTAAAGAGCTCTGCATAACTGGTAACACTCCCCCTTAATCAGCTGCCAGTTCCTTGTATATTTTGCCTTTTGACACATTTGCTTATCAGGCAAAATCTGCTTGTAAATGAAGGCACATGTGGCACCAAGGACATGATTTGGCCTCATATTTGTTTGCCTTATCACCATATTCATTTCCACAGTGGTTATGTTTATGTGGCTCATTCTCTTGTTTTTAAATAAACTGCTCCTCCCCCCATCTCCTCTCCTTTTCATGAGATCTTAAACAATTGTAAATCTATCTAATGAATACTCAATTATATGTATTATGTTTTGTAGTCTAAGCTTGATAAACCTTGAAATACTTTCTTTAAACATTTACAATCATCTCTAATTCTCTGCAAGCTGATATTGGGAGTAGAGGCTTACAAGAAATTCCTACCTAGATTAATGAATGGGAATAGTTTGCTTTCATGAAGACCTTTCCCTATTTAATAAACAAGATTAATATTGTGCTTCATGATGGATAAGAAAAAGTATACATTTTTCTTCCTTTTTAAATCTTAAATTATAAAACCTGAAATATCCTGGTGACTTTTATTCTTATAGATATATATTCTTAAATTGCTCATTTTTCTTCCCTATAGTATTGTTGATTTCCTCCTGGACCTCCTCCCTCTAATGCATTACAGTACTATATCTCATCTAAGAAGTCACAAATTGCATTAATATCAATGAAATCACAATTCCAATTCTAAACTCTATCTCATTTTATACTTATACTGTGGCTGAAATGCTCCTTCTTTAGCAATGGAGAGAAGCAATATGGTTTAGTGGTCAAAATGGAGGAACCTCAGTTTGAGGAAATTATGTTTAGTCCCTCTCCTTTTCCAGGAGAGTAAATGGGTACTGTAGGTAGGCCCAGAAATACTGTCACTTTACTAGGTATCTGGTCTGTGTTATGCTGTCAAGTCAGTGGTCCATTATAATATATTCCCAATATCCCCTACACCAAGTCTGAAAATGTTCAGTCAGATAATGTCCATAATGAGCTGAGCTGATCCTGGAAACACACGTAAAATTGATTTAAAATTTATTAGCAAACATTTCAGGAGAAGAGCTATCTAATTGCTCTTGAAGGAAATAACAAAAATATTGGCAGTTAGCCATGTATTAGTCATAAATTATCACCATTTACATGATCAAGAAGTAGTCAGTGATGGATATTCATCAGTAAACAAAAAAGTAAAACACTGAATCAGGTCAGACAGGGCTCTGGACTTCACATTGAGGATATGAGAAACAATATGATTCTGAGGAGGCAGGTTAAAGGCACGTACAGAGATGCTTCTAGAAGAATAACAACCTGAATCATTAGACTAATAACTCTTTTCTCAAAAAGAGAAAGTTATTCTTTCAACACTAAAGCCCTGCCATTCCTTTGTGTATGGTTTCACAAGCTGCTGAAGAGATCCAGCTCTAAAAAGTGGATAATTAAGAAACTGTCAGAAAGTTATTTTCTTGCACCATTCCTAAATTAGCCAATCTACAATTTCCTCCTATTGCTCTGTCTGGTGCTCAGCAGAATTAGTCTAATACCTCTTTCATGCAAAAACTACAAAGTAAGGAGATTCATAACAATTGTGGAATACCTGAAGAGTTGTGGTTCTGTCCTGGGCATAATGGTTTCCTCATTTGCAGCCAAATGTTCCATCAGTTTTTGGCTGCCATACTTTACCATTGAGTCTTTCTATTCTTTGAAGCCCTGAAAACCTTCAGAACATTTTTCCCTATTGATCTATTATTATGAGTTCTATCAAAGTATTTCAAACCTCTATGAGTTACAAAACCAAATTATTTGGGAAAACTTTGCACTACTAAATTTTCAATCAAGTGATTTATAGAGATTTTTAATGATATCTAAGAACTTTAGTTCTTCTATTTGATCCTATTCCAATGTCTTTAGACTACTATCCCTATATGGTTACTCATTGTAGATTCACCTCCAATTTCATGCTCTTTACTTCTAAAAATAGATAAAAGTACCAACCAAATGCTACCTAAAGAATATTAGTAATCACTGGAGCAAAACAGAAGATGAGGAGCTAGAGAGGAAAGCATGAACAAATCCAAGACATAGTTAGTTTGGTTGCATCAACATTGACAGTTTTTTCCCCAAGGCTTTTTATGCACAAATTTGGGAATATTGAAGAAAAAGTACAGAAGGGGACCCGCACAAGGCCACCATCTTGCTGGCCTGCTCTCCTTAGATATTGATGCTACTCAACTAGTTAATCAAATGAATGTGAAATTCAAAGAGCTGAGGCTAGGAAATGAGCCTTATATATCCCTGAAGTAAATTACTCTATATGATGAGATTGCTCATGACCACTTGAAATTATACAATCTTAGATGCTTAGATCTAATGAAGATTTACTTCCTTATTTTACAGGTGATGGAACTTAAGTGCTAAGATTATTTAATATTATTTTTGAGTCTGAAAAAGTCTCCTTATTGGAATGAAACATCTGGTAATTAATTTTCTTTATTTCATATTTCAAAATAAAAAGAAATAAGAAAGTTACTTATTTCCCCTTTTCTCCTTCCCCAGTTTCACATTTTTTCTCCCTAAGTTCAGTTGACTTCTGTACTCATTCCCTTCCAACCCTACTTCTGTCATGTTTCTATTATCTTTGTATGTTTTCTTTCCCTAACCTATTATGAATGTAGCCACCACTTTGCCCTTTGCTTATTTATTTGCTTTGAAGTGATCCTAGTTCTTATGGTGGTTGACCTAAATTCTTTAACTATCATGATGACTCTCTTGGGTCTGGTCTTTCAACAGGTCAGCCAGCAGGGCTACTGGTGTCATGTGCTATTTATCAAAGTAAAATTACATGTGTACCAAAAAAGATAGCAAACACACACAAATTACAGTCTAGATGGTTGGTCGCCTCTAGATGGTAACTGTCATAAAGCATGATTTCCATCCCCGCAAAATAGATATCTATTTCAACATACAAAGAATTATTTTCTTAGTTTTCTATTTAAGGAAATGTGGTTATTATTGTTAGTGTAATTATTATTGTTGATTTAAAAATCTATATATCTAGGTGTCCCATTTGTAAAGGTTTTTTAGAAGCAATATTGCATGCTGGAAAAAAATGCATTGGACTAGATAGCATAAGACCTAGGTTCTAGAACTAGACATTCCATTTCTTAATCATGTGACAGTCTTATGAGCCTTAGTAAGCGTCAAGTTCTAGCTATGGTCAGTCAAAATGACATCTGCAAAATGAGGAAAATAATGTTTGTTTTTCAGAACTCAGAGTTACGCTAAGGAGAAGATGAAATAGTATGAAAACACTTTTAAAACCTAATGTACCAAAGAAGTTCTTGCTGTAGTTGTTATTCATTTAAAGATTTTTTAGTGTCTCATAACTCTTGTCCCAATGTCCTTATTTTTGTTGAGAGTACCATCATCTTTCTAGTTACCCAGGTTCACAGACTGAGTAATCCTCGATTCTTCCCTTTTACTCAAACAGTATATCCAGTAATATGGAACATCCTTTCAACTACACCTCCATAACATCTCACTTCCATCTATTACCTCCTTCCCCTTCATAAGACCACCACCCTTCAATCATATAACCCCTCTGTGGGAGCCTTCTAATTTGAACTTCCTGTCTAAAATCTCTCCCTACTCCAATATAGCATCATTCTTATAGATAACTATTACTTCATATAACACTCCTTCACACCCAGAACATTCCAGTCAAACTAGTTTAACTCCTTTTTTGTTTCCCACAGGCAAGTTTTTCCAGGATATCTAGATAATCACAAGTTGTGCCTAGAAAATATTCTTTCTTCACCTTGGGTCCTTTGCAATCTTTCATCTCCTTAAAGGCTCACTTATAATATGTGGGACTTACCTTGATTTCCTGATTACTGCTCCCTTTTCCTATCTCTGGAAATTATTATTTCTTTTTAAGGAGTCTGGAGCTGTAATTTCATGGAATTGCCAGTGAAGATACCTACCCATGCATATCTGCAGGAGTTCTATTAGAATTCTGAGGCAGACAAGTAGTACAGTAGATAGACTCCTAGTCCTGGAAATAGGAAGACCTGAGTTCAAATCTAACCTTAAATACTTCCTAGTTGTATAACCCTATGCAAATCATTTAACCTCATTCTGCCTCAATTGAATTCCCTCAATTGTAAAAAGAGAATAATAAGAAAAAGAAGAAGAATATTTACCTCACAAGTTTGTTATGTGGATTGAATCAGTAAAATTCTTTTTTTCTCCAATCAGCAAAGTGCTTGATATAGTATACAATAGGCACTTAATAAACACTTCTTTTTTTGTCCTTCCATGTATCTCAGGAACTTGTCTGTGACTTTGGACTAAGTGACTCAGGATCTAAATGCCAGAGTAAGAGGTGGAAAGTGATCCAGATTCAATCTGCTTCATAATTTTTCCTCTCTCATAATTTATTTTTTATTTATTTTGTATTTTCTTATGTTGCTATCTTCATATTTCCTCCAAAGTAATATAAGCTCCTCAAGAGCAGGAACTATCTCATTTCTGCCTTTGCATCCTCAATACCTAACATAATACCTACCACAGAACTCAATGTTTATTGAATGAATGAATAATTGATTGTAATTAGCTACAGCCAATGTAATATATTTGCTGAGGTTTTTCCATAGGTATTTGCCTTAAAACATTTCTGAAAGATAACCTTCCTTGATTTAAATGTCATAATATTATGTTAAGCATATATTTATTTTTCTGTCAACTGACTTTCAAGAAGAAGTACTTCAATGACAACCCTATTAATTGTACTTCTAGAAGAAGAGAAAACAGAAATAACTGATTCACCTTAATAGCTTGCTTTTTTTTCCAAAATTCAGGCAACTATCATTTTACAAAGAATATATTACTTTTCACTCTCTGATATTTCATGAACAAACATTCATCGTATATAAGACTGTCATATGTTTGAGATTTGGGTAAATTTACTTGTGCCTATTTTATCTTAAATCATGAAGCAACCAATACTAAATGAAGAATGATAGAAACAACCTTCATACATTCCCATTCTATCTGAGGACTATCAGTACTTGATACCATTTAGAAGGACAAAAAGTCAAGGGAACAAATTATATGTATTTTTATCAACACATTTTTAAGCTACAACAGAGGTTGGTCTGAAATGTTTTACCCACAGAGAGACCTGTGACAGTACTTAGAAATATCTTTAGACAGTGATCCCTTCCCAGAGCTATTGATCACTGTACCCACCTCTGGTCCAGCACCAGAAACTCTTGATATGAATACAAAAACTCAACCAGAAGAATCCCTGACTTCATCTCCAAGAAATTTGTCTGATGGTCAGACACTATCATCTGCTCCTCTATAATGAGAAAGCAGAGCCCCAGCACCAGGACACCCTCATATAAACAAGCAATGATGATTTAAGCATATCTTAAGAGAAAAACCTCTCTGTTTCCCAGGGATAGTCCCATTTGATGATAAACCTAACATTTAATGAAAGGGGGATTGAAAGCTAAATCATGGGAAATTAAATGTATTAATTGGAAGAAAAGGTAGAAAATGACCTTCTCTCTTACAAATGGCTATGTCAATCTGGGAATTATGACTATAAAATACCCTTAGTGAATTTCAAGGGACTAGCTTTGAGATAAATCCCACAAAAGGTTCATAAATATGATTTGCTTCCTTTGTAATCTTTTATGTTTTATTTGATGCATTTATAAACATTATTTTGAGAAAAAGTCCATTGGTTTTCACCAGTCTGCCAAAGGGATCCATGACATAGTAAAATTAAGAATTCATGAGACAGAATCATTTCTCTTCTGAACAGTTATCATTCTGATTTATTAGTTTCAGTAACTTGGAACATATTCCAATTCAGTGCTAGGCACTATCAAGGACACTGGTAATATAGAGAAAAAAAGAAGCCAGTCTCTCCCCTCAAAGACTTTATTGTCTTTTGGGTTGATACAATTAATGAAAGAACAAACAAATAGATAAATAAATGAAAATGCATCTGTGAAATACTTCCCGATAACAAGGAATATATAGAATGTATAGAGAGAACTAGCATCCCCATTTAAGGTCTTGTTGATAAGCCCTTTTCAGGGTTACTTATCTACCTTTGGTGTCCATATGTCACCCAAATCTCAACTGTGGCTTCAAAAAGCTGCAGCATGCATAGTAACTACAACCCATAAAACATCTCAGCAGGTAGGTTAAACCAGGTTGAGAATAGCCAATAGGCTTTAAATCTGCTAGTTAAATTGGGAGATGTCTGCACAAAGCATGTGAAGGCTTTCCTTGGTAGAATTGGCAGTCAAGAACAATTGTTCTAACTGCCATTGAAAGTAACTAATGCAAGTGCTGTGTAGTGCTTAGAGCTTGCTCAGAGCCAAGGTCATACACTGCATTGTACTAGACCATTGCCAGGAATTCTGATTTTTGCCTTGACACTGGACTTCAATGACTGGGAAGAAAGAGTCAAGCTGATAATTTGCTCAACTCTGCTTCTTTTAAATTGAGAACAATAACAACTATATGCCAAACACAATCCTACGTGTGATACAAAGAAAAAACAAGCCTCTATTCTCAAAGTCTTTACTGTCTCCCAGAGTGATACAATGACCAAATAAATCACCAAAGTGCCATTTATTAAGTATTTACTATATGTCAAGATCTAGCCTAAGTATTGGATTACAAAGGGAAAAACTAAGCCAGCTTCTGCCCTCAAAGATTTTACTGTCTCTCAGGGTGATACAAAGAAGGAATAAAAGACTGAACCACCATTAAATAAATAAATAAATTGATTGATAAGCAATTATTAAGCCTTTACTCCATGAATAAAGCAGAACCACAGAAATACCAAGGAAACATGAGTTGCACAAATTTAGAGACAGTTCCACTCTAAATGTTCCAATGGACCCCTTATGCCTCACTTGTACTAGTGCCTTCTGAATTTGTATTGTTCTGATCAGCCACAGATGAAAATAACATAACCTGACTACAATACTGTGATGTCTTTAGTCTTCCTGTAAAGGAAGCTCAAGCAACCACAATAACAATTTTTCCACAATCACTATGCTAATGCTGAGGATATAAATATGAAAAAAGATGATCCCTACCCTCAAGTAACTTATATTTTAAAAAGTAAAATCCACAGACATACGTAAGATAAAGAAATGACTAAGGAAGAATACGTTGATATAGAAATTTATTAGGATTATGCATAGGGTAATGGGAGAATGAATTAACTCACCCATCCAGAACAATGACTGAGTTGACTTGATCTTGGTTTTTGATCCCAAAGCTAGAAGTGGGGATAAGTAGAAGGAAAGGGTATGTATGCCACAATAACTTATTTTCTGAGGAGGTTATACAGAATATATTGGAAGAGGAGAGAGCGAAGTAAAGTTTGACTTGGAGCTTTCCTCAAATAGTGTTAAAAGAGAGCCAGTCATAAAAGATGGGGTCCAAAAATTTGAGTGGCTGGTCAGGAAGCTATAGAGGAGGTGATTAGGGGAACAGAAATAAATAAATAAAAGATCACTTAAGGAAGAGGAGGGTACTAACACTTTGGGCCTGTTAGGAAAAATTTTCTATCAGTCATAACAGTCCAATACAAGAGGATCATTGGGACACAACCTTTCTTTATAGCAGGACTTAACAAATACCTTTAGGGCATTGAAAAAATTAAACTGGCATCTTTTCATAAGATTCACCTTCTTCCCACTTATCAGATTGACTAAGATGACAAAAAGGGAAAACAATCAATGTTGGAGAGGTTGTGGGAAGATTGGGACATTAATGCATTGTTGGTAGAATGGTGAATTGATCCAACCTTTCTGGAGAACGATATGGAGCCATGCCCAAATAGCAATAAAACCAATCATACTTTTTGATCCAGAAATACCAACACTAGGCCTAGAAATCATAAAACATGGGGAAATTACCACATGTAACAATTTATTCATAGCAGCTCTTTTTGAAATGGCAAATAACTGGTAATTGAGAGGATATCCAACAGTTGGGAAATGGTTAAACATTATGGTATATGAATGTTAGGTAATACTCTTGTTCTCTAAGAAATCATGAATGGTTAGACTCTAGAGAAGCAAGGAATGAATTACAGGATGTGATTCTGAGTGAAGGGAGTAGAACCAAGAGAACATATTAACAACAACATTGTGAATTGATGAACCATAATGGAGGCAGCTCTTCTCAGCAGTTCAGAAAGCAGGACCACCCTAGCAGACCAGTTATGGACAATGCTATCCCTATCTGGAGGAAGAAAAACAAAACAAAAACAAAAACAAAAACCTATGGGAGTGGTCAGGTGGTGCAGTGGATAGAGCACCAGCCCTGGAGTCAGTTCCAATTCAGCCTCAGACACTTAATAATTACCAAGCTGTGTGACCTCGGGCAAACCACTTAACCCCATTGCCTTGCAAAAACTTTTAAAAAACCCTATGGAATCTGAAAGGACATTCCATTCACTTTTTTTTAGGTTTTTGCAAGGCAAATGTGGTTAAGTGGCTTGCCCAAGGCCACACAGCTATTTAATTATTAAGTGTCTGAGGTCAAATTTGAACCCAGGTACTCCTGACTCAAAGGCAGGTGCTCTATTCACTGCGCCACCTAGCTGCCCCCATTCCATTCACTTTTTAAAAATCTCTCGCTTATGTATTTCTTTTCTATCTCATGGTTTTCTTTCTTTTCCTTTAATCCTAATTCCTCATACTAAAAATGACTAATCAGTAAGCACATTAAACACAAATGTAGATGTACAATATTCAACTGACTATCACCAAGGGGAGAGGGGTGGGGAGAGTGGAAGAAAATATTATAACATATATATATATACACATACACATATTAAAAGTGTATGTACATGTATGTATGAATATGTTCATATGCATATGCATGAGGATGAATGTTGAAAAACTTTCATAGCATGTAATTGGAAAAATAAATTATCAATTTAAAAATAGAGATTCACCTTCTTTAGTTTATTACTCAGGAGTATTGAAACAATTAGGGCAAAATTAGAGTTGGAATGCAACTTTTTTGCTTTATAAATATTTTGTATTTATTTTATCATGTACATATTCCCCCATTTCCTGGTATAATTTAAGCTCCTTAAAGTCAGGGACTGACTTATTTTTATGAAAAGTAACTTAGGTAAACAAATACATCCCCAAAACTTTCTATGAGAGGCAGGTTAAAGAAAAGCCTAAAAGAACAGATGAATGAATGAATAACTAAGACCTTACAGTATGCGAAACAATATGCTTTGACAAGACAGAGAGATTCTCAATAATTTATATTGTTCTGATTGTGTATCTTATGGTGTCTGAAAGTACAACTTCACTGGGTAATTCCATTACCCTTCTGTTCAAATACACCAATAACCTGATATTGATATTTATATATTGTGCCATTGGTAGAGACATTCACATTGAGACATTTCCTAGGATACCCAATAAAATTTGACCCTCTAAGGAAGGAGTACAATCCAGTTCCTATTTTCTTGCCCCAATGTAACAAAAAAAAACTGACCTACCCTGCATCTGTTGTTTTAAAAAACAACCTAACAATAATGTATGATTTTCTATTCTTATTCTGTTAAATCCACTGGCATTCACCCAATGTGTAAACAAAAGCATAATTCTAGAAACCACCAGACATCAAATATACAATTTACTGCCCTAATACTTGGTCTGAAAGAAGGCTACATTTGCACATTTACTGTAACCATTGCACACGTATTCATTCCTAACTGTGCCAACGTCCAGTTAAATTCATTTTTAATGAGTCACTTTATGAGGCCACTGCATATTTTGGTTGCTAAATTTATTAACATATACTTATAGGCATATAGTTACACAGTCCTGCTTGTGGTATGTGTGTTTGGACTAATTTTTGCTAATTTTCTTTTATTTTTCCAAAGATTATTCCTAACCCTCTAAACCCCAAGAATTACATATGATGTGGTTAGTAAGAAATCATTCAAGGATTTAAGGATACGGTCTTGTAGAAATGTATGTGTGTGTGTGTGTGTGTATATATATATATATACTGTATTTGTCTTTCTCACATATTCTCCTTAATGTGTGAATTATATTAGAATTTATAGCTTTGTTCCACAGACATTTAGCAACCAAAGTAAAATTTACTGCTAGAATTTCCATTATTAGTTTCCCCAATGTCCTTGTATTTTGAAAATATAGACTTGCACGAATCATATATATATATATATATATATATATATATATATATATATATATATATATATATATATTACCAGTGCTGTGATTTCACCAATTTAGGAAAATCCCTATTAGGAGCTTACCTCTACCAAAGATCATCAGTCCTTAGCAACTTAGAGAATAAGAGTTATCTGAGGCACTGAGGGGTTAAATGACTTGCCTGGGATTATTCAGATGACATGTCAGCCACTATAATCTATCAGAGGCAAGATTAGAACCTAGTTCATCAACTTTATCCTGCTAAAAGGAAAACTGTTCAGACTTTCATCCTGATTAATGAGGCAAAACCCAGGGCAAAAAGAATTTAAAAGAATTTATTATAAAACATCAAAATAGCAGTACTTTGTCGGACTGATTAATAGAGAGCAGGAAGAGATTCAAGATGGAGCCAACTTTTATTAATAACTTTTATAATGATATAAAGACAGTCTTGATAGGGATAAGCCATTGTATTGCAATTCCTCCCTGAGGTAGTGGGTATGTAACAGTTTCCAGGTACAAACACATAGGGGGTGACTTGTTAAACGATGAATAGGTAGTATGAAGATGAAGATTGGGTGACACCTCACCCAAAGCTGATTAACAAGCAGATCTGGGAACAGTGGTCACTGAGGCAGCATAACTTTCAATAATCCCCTATGCTGTCTCCCACAAAGAAATTAGGGGAATAAATTGTCCATGTGAACTCAATATCTCTAGAATATATTAGTTGTGATTATTTTTCTTATCTTTTCTGACATATGTTAAGGTCTATTTTCTGTGTAAATTAAATAAAAATATATCATGGTATACAATGCATGTGCATACATGTGTGTGAACCTAGCATGCAAAAGAATGATGTGAAGTCCGAGTCTGGATCCAAATAAAGTCTGGAAAAGACTTATTTTCATATTAACGTCTGTTGTGTACATGCATCATTGCTAAATAGGAAACTGGAAATTGATTCAATGTTAAGGAAAGTCATTTAGCCACTGATGATTCACATTTTATGTTGAGTAGTCTGGCAGGAAATGGGTATACTTTTCTTTGTCAGGTTTGAATGGCATTACACTGAACAGGTAAAAATAGACTTGAGAATTAACCAAATGAAATTTGCAATACATGCTTCCGCATGGCATTTACATAGGAATGCTGATATAATTTATAAAAAGTTCAAAGATTCACAACCACAAGCATCCTTTCCAAAAATCAAACCCCTAGAGCTTTTCACATTCTAAAGTCTAAGAGTTGCCCATGTATCATTCACTGTTGATGTATTTTTGTCTGTCTGCCAAATGTGGCAAATTGCTCTACTATAACAATCTGGGAATAGGCAGCCAGAAATTGTCAGGTGAGGAAAATTGCTCTCAATGACAGTTTTTGAGCTTTCAATCTAGAACCTGGCCACTCATTCTGAGAAGTCAGTCCCTGATTTCTACTACAAGACATCTGGTCTGAGTCACGTTTGGTTTAATATTGAGATCCTCTTAACACATGACCCATGGGGCATTGAAGCAGCTTCTTTTCTCCTAACAGATGGTCTGATGTTGTTTTATCTCTCAGAATGTTAGAGGTAGAATGAACCCCAGAAGTTGTCTCCTCCAACCTGTGACCCTCTAAGAATCCCTTCTAAATGAACATCCCACAGTGATGATGGGCTCACATCTCTTCTACTTTTAATAGCTCTAAATATCATCAATATTGTCATTTCATTAAGCCTAGATATTCATACATTCAAAACCAACATCATAAAAACATTCACATTCAACATGTACCCAGAGTCTTACTCAACAAAGGTCAAGCTTCCATAATCCCATACTGCCAAATTCATACAGACTACTTCCTACATTGTGATTCATATCTTATAATAACATCAAGCTAACAATCAATGCCTCTGTTGACATTTGTAACATACCTAACATTCTCATTGCATCATACCAAGACATCCACAAATTGTTTAGAATAATTATGACATAATTTTCAAAGACAACTTCAAATTGCATTTACCACAACATGTGAATACTAGTGTTAGGGATGTGGCTTGATGCTCTCCTTAAAATGTAAGGATAGTTGGAGGAGGACAATCACTTTTATTGGAGAGATCTTTGATTTTTTTATTGCTTCTACCCATTATCTTCCTCCCTTCTCCTATCTACTAATTGCTTTTATTCTGTGCAAGTCAATTAGGTAAATATTATGTCAAAGAGAATTCCAATGTACTTGTTCTAGGGTTCTACTTCCAGTCTCCTGAATGTCTGTACTTTCACAGTTGCATTTGTAAAGCCTTCTCCAATTGATAAGTGACCACTCAGACCCTCTATGGGAGTAATACAGTTATTCACTCAATAAACTTTTATTGAATATCTACAAGTAAGTGTCAGAAATGTGCTAAGGATTGGAAATACAGAAAGAGAAAAAAGACAGTCCCTGACTTGAAGGAGCTTACAATTTAAGGGGGTGGGGGGAGACAATATGCAAAAAATACATGCAAAGCAAGTTCTATACAGGGGAGACAAGACTATGCTCTTGATTTTCACAACTTCACCCTATATAACTCTTTATCAGTACTTTCTTTGTGGCATCTTCTCCTATTAGAATATATGCTACTTTATGGTAGGAACTACTTAAGTATATTTGTTTTACCCAATGCTTAGCACAATGACTACCATAGAGTAAGTATTTAATAGTTCTCTCTGTAATAAGGAGACAGATGACTCAAAGGATGGCGTTCTATGCTTAGAGTCAGGAAATCCTGAATTCCAATTTATCCTTAGAAAATAGCTTTGTGGGGGTGGCTAGGTGGCGCAGTGGATAAAGCACTGGCCTTGGAGTCAGGAGCACCTGGGTTCAAATCCGGTTTCAGACAATAATTACCTAGCTGTGTGGCCTTGGGCAAGATACTTAACCCCATTTGCCTTGCAAAAACCAAAAAAAAACAAAAGAAGAAAAAAAAAGAAACTAGCTTTGTAACCTTGGGAAATCATTTAACCTATTTTTGTCTTAACCCACCAGAAAAGAAAATGGAAAACCTCTCCAGCGTCTTGTCCAAAAAAAAAACCCCATGTGGGGTCATGAAGAATTGGACACAACTGAAATAAGCAAACAAGAAAACACACACACACACACACACACAAACACAAATGTAGATGTATAATATTCAACTGACTATCACCAAGGGGAGAGGGGTGGGGAGAGTGGAAGAAAATATTATAACATATATATATATATACACATACACATATTAAAAGTGTATGTACATATATATTTGTGTGTGTGTGTGTGTGTGTGTGTGTGTATGTTAAGAGGCCTTTGTTCTCTGGAGAAGATGCTAATGGATCTGTATTTGTCTCCGATTAAGTTTTAATGACTGAACCTTCTATCCGAATTGATTGGTTTAGACACTTGGAACCATTTGAACTTTATTCAGAAAGGTTCCTGATTTGTGCTGGCTTCTAAAAAACATCTTCATTGAGTACTCTGGTCTTCACTTCCTCTTTTCCTTTTCATCTTTCCAGAAAGAATACATTTTGTGTATACCTTCCTTTTCAAAAGAATTAATAATTGCTCTTTAATTGAATTCTGATCAACACAATGGAAAAATGAGTTTAAAAAGAATAAAGAGGAAATATTTCACTCACATCTTAAACAATAGATGATGAATTTGATATACAGATACATATATTTGCAGACATGGTCAATGTAGGAGTTTATTTTGCAGTTTATACAGATATACATTGAGGGATTTGTTCTTTTTTATCAGTTTGTTTTTTCCTTTCTTAATTAGTTCAAAGGGGAAGGTGGGTAATGGGGGGGAAAGATTAACTTTTTTAAATGTTTACTACTTGAAAAGAAAACACAAATGCCAAACGTCCAAAAAAATGAAGGAAAAATTGCACACACAATTTTGTACTTGGATCGAAAAATTTCTTTACAAGTCCTAGATAAGAAAATTTCTGCAAAAATTACCTGAAGGTTTTAATGCAATTAAGTTTCAAAGATCAACAATGTCATATGGAAGTAAAAGAACACTAAAAATGGAGGAATGAGACAACCTATGAAGAACTTTAAAAGTCAAACAAATAATATAAGATCTAAATTCTTTAGGGGAAAGTGAAATGATTTACAGGAGAAATAGTAAAATCATGATAGTAGGGGATTTCAATTTACTCTTCTCAGACTTAGATACATCTAGTCATAAAATAAACAAGGAAAAAGTGAAAGAGATAACTAGAATTACTGGAAAGTTATACATGTTATACTTTTGTAGGATATTGAATAGAAATTTATAGAAGCATATCTATTTCTTAATTGTACATGATGTTATCACAAAAAATTGATATGTATTAAGGTATAAAACCTCAAAGACTATCCCAAAAATATAGAAAAGTAGAAATGTTAAATGGATCTTTTTCTGATCATAATGAAATAAAATTATATTTAGTAAAGTATATAAATTAAATTATATTTAGTATAAATTAAAAATTTCTAGAGAACTAATTAACAATTTTAAAGAATATTGAATTGAAGGACAAATCTTAAGAACAATCATAATTTCATTAAAGATGACAACAATGAGACAACTGACAAATTTGTGAGAAACAAACAAAACAATACTTACAGGAAAATTTTTTCCCTAAAATCTTTCATCAATAGAAAAGAAAAAATCAACAAATTGGACAAAATTAGCAAAATATTTATCTATATTATTTTCCCAGAAAAATTGCTCTAAGTTCTATTATCTTTATTTTTAAATTTTGATTTTTTATCTAACCTTAGATTTTTCAGAATTTTTATTTTAGTGTTTAATTGGTTACTTTTAATTAGTTGATTTTCTGATTATTTTGACCAATACATATCAACATCAAAAACAACAAAAATTATGCCATTTTTTTCAATGAATGTAAAAAGAACTTTTTGAAAATATTCTGTTAAACCACTAAAAGCACAAGAATAAATGAAATCTTCTTTAAAATATAAATAGCATCTATCTGCTATCAATTGCAAATGTTATTTGTATTGAGAATGAACTGGAAGCCTTTCCATTAAGATAAGAAGTAATGCGAGCCAAGATGATTTCATGAAGGTAAGAATTCTCAGATAATCTCTTACAAAATACTCCAATAACTTTAAAATTCTGTCTCTAACCAAATTTTAGAGAGGCAGAACACATAGAAAAACCCCCCAAAATTATTTTCTAACCAAAGATAACTTGGAACGTGAAGGCTCTGTGCCACTGGGGTCAGAATGGGCTGTAGCACAGCCAAGGTCAACTACAATAGAAAAGGAACTCCAACCTTCCAGGAACAGCCTAGAAGCCCCTGGGTCCCTGGAGGATTCATCGCAGTGGAAGAAGTTTCCAGACATCCCAATCAAGGAATCATCAAGCACAACATGGAAGATCAGCTGGAAAATTCTGCCAGAGTGAGTGAAACACCAAAACCATCACAGCCCTCTACCCTGGAAACCCATCTGTGGGGTCACCCAACAAGGAGCCACCAGACAGCTGCTTCCAGAGCGCTTAGTCCATGGAAGGAAAGGGGATTGGGGGGTGGGGATAATGGTTCGGGCTCTCCACTATCCCTGGAACTGGACTTTACTTCTTTGTCCATACTCAGACCCTGGTTTCAGTCTGGGCCCCCCCATTGCCAAAGCAGAGCAGGGATTCCAGCTCCAGGGCAAAGATGTGTGCTTATGATGATCCACAGACCAGAGCACAGGCAGGAGAGTAGTGAGAACCTCTCATAAGACAATGAAGGAACTGAGGTCCTTGCAAGGGTGTCCTAATGACACTCAAAAGCTTGGGAACCCCCTCAAAACCAGGGCTGGAAAATGAGTAAACAGGTTGAAGAAATGAGTAAGCAGGGAAAAAAAACTGCCCATGGAGGATCAAAATATACACTCAGAAGATGACAAAGTCAAAGGTTCTGTATACAAAGACTCCAAGAAAAATAGGAATTGGTTTCAGGTTATAGAAGAGCTCAAAAAAGATTTTGAAAATCAAGTAAAAGAGTTAGAGGAAAAATTGGGAAGAGAAATGAGAGCAATGCAGGAAAATCATGAAAACTAAGTAGGCAGCATTGTGAAGGAGATACCAAAAAATATTGAAGAAACTTTCATGTTAAAAGCCAGTCATATGAAAAAGTAGTACATATGGTTAATGAGGAGAAGAATACTTTAAAAAGCAGAACTGACCAGATGAAAAAGGAAATAAGAAAGCTCTCTCATGAAAACAACTCCTTCAAATGTAAAATGGAGCTATGGGCACCTGATGATTTTGTGAGAAATCAAGAAACAGGAAAACAATACCAAAATAATGAAAGACGAGATGAAAATGTGAAATATTTCATTGGAAAAACAACTAACTTGAAAAACCGATCCAAGAGAGACAATTTAAATTGTCTACCTAAAAATCATGATCAATTGACTTCATTTTTAAAGAAGTTCTTTTTTTTAATTTATTTAAGGCAATGGGGTTCAGTGATTTGCCCAAGGTCACACAGCTAAGCAAATAAGTATCTGAGGCCAAATTGAGGAGTCACCCTCCTGACTCCAGGGCCAGTGCTCTATCCACTGCACCACCTAGCTGCTCCTAATTTTTAAAGAATTTCTAAAAGAAAATTATCCTTATATCTAGAAGCATATGGTAAAATACAAATTGAAGGAATCCACCAATCTCTTCCTGAAATAGATCCCACAAAATAACTCCCAGCAATACTATAGCCAAATTCCAGAACCCCCAAGTCAAAGAGAAAAACTATTTTACAAGCAGACAGGAAGAAACAACTCAAATATTGTGGCACTATAGTCAGGATTGCATAGTATTGGCAGCATCTACATTAAGGGCTCATAGGGCTTGGAATATAACATTCTGGAAGGCAAAAGAGCTTGGATTATAACTGAGAATGAACTACTTAACAAAACTGAAATCCTCTTCCAGGGGATTCACTGAAACAGGACTTTCAAACTTTTCTGTTGAAACAACCAGAGCTGAACTGAAAGTTTGATCTCCAAATACAGGACTCAGGGGTGGATAGGAAGGGGAAATTATGAGGGATTTAATGATGATGAACTGCACATATTCCTGCATGGGAAAATAATACTGATAACTCCTATGAAACTCATTTATTAGGCCAGGTAGAAGAAGCATATATAGACAAGACACAGGAGGGAACTGATATGAAGGTATAACATACTATAAAGATACAGTCAATGGGTTAAAAAAGGAATGCACTGAAAGAAAGTGAAAGGAGGGGTAGAATGAGCTAACATATTTCATGTAAAAAAGTCAAGAAAAAGCTTTTGCAATGTAGTGAAAGAGGGGAAGGTAAGGAAAGAATGAGTGAGCCTTTATTCTCATCAGAAATGTCTCAGAGAGGAAACAATATACACACTTAATAGAATACAGAAATTCAATTTATCCTAGAGGAAAAAGGAGAGAAAAGGAATAGGAGAAAGAGAATGGGGGAAGGGAGGGAAGTATAGGTTATAGAAGACAGGAAAGATCACAGAAGAGGGTGGTTAGATACAATACACTTTTTTGATTTTTGCAAGGTGATGGGGTTGGGTGGTCTGCCTGGGACCATGCAGCTGGTTAGTTTTTGAGTGTCTGGAGCAGGATTTGGGTTCAAGTCCTCCTGGCTTCAGGGCCAGTGCTCTGTCTGCAGTGCCATTTGGTTGCCCCCACAACACACTTTAAGGAGAGACAAAGTGAAAGGAAAGCGAGAGACTAGAATAAATGGGAGTAGGAAGCTTTGGATGGAGGGAAATACAATTGGTAATATCAACTGCGGGGGGAAAATATTGAAGCAACTTCTTTGATGGACTTTTACAATAAAGAATGGGATTCATTCCAGAGACAGAGTTGATGCTATCTGAACACAGACTCAAGTACAATTCTTTTTCTTTTTTTTCTCATTCTATTTTTCATGAATTTTTTTTTCTATTTTTTGGGGGGAGGGGATTATGCTTGCTCTTACAACAGGACTATTTTAGTAATGTGGAAATAAATAAGGGAAGAAAGAAAGAAAGAAAGAAAGAAAGAAAGAAAGAAAGAAAGGAAGAAAGAAAGAAAGAAAGAAAGAAAGAAAATAGATGTTAACCATTAGCACCATTGCTATTCAGTGTGTTACTATAAATGCTAGATGTAGCAATAAGACAAGAAAAATAAATTGAAAAAGTATGCAAAGGAAGTAAGAAAATTAACTAGCATTCTTTTCAGTTAATATGATGATTTACTTATAGAAACCTAGAAAGCCAACAAAAAACTAATCAAAATAGTTAAAAATTTCAGCAAAGTTGCAGGATATGACATAGATGAATACAAATCATTGACATTTCTATATATTACTAGCAAAACTTAGTCCTGGAGTCAGAAGTACCCGAGTTCAAATCCGGTCTCAGACACTTAATAATTACCTAGCTGTGTGGCCTTGGGCAAGCCACTTAACCCCATTTACCTTGCAAAAAAAAACTTAGGAAGAAGAGATAAGAAGAGAAATTAATTTCAAATAATTATAAATACAATAAAATATGTAGGAGTTGACTTACCAAGACATACTTAGGAATTATATGAACATAATTTTCAGAATTATATATTTTTAAATTATTTTATTTGTTTTCCAATTACATACAATAATTGTTTCTATCATTTTTTTGTCAGGTTTTGAATTTTACACTTTTTCCCCTGCCCTTCCCTTCCCCCACCCCACCCCCCACAGA